>NW_024429202.1:8513889-9113889 GCF_017639785.1 Mesocricetus auratus
CTGAGTGCTCGTGTACTTAGATTGGAGGGACAGCAACAGGCAGCATAGGAGTCTCCCTCCTCCATCATTTGGACCCCTGTCCAGCCCTTCTTCACCCCTCAGGCCCCGGGGCTACTTGCACCTTGCCAGTTCTTCAGCTGGAGGTCCAGGGGGTGAGAGGGCTCTCTGCCTGGCTCTGGTTGCTCCTCCAGCAGGCAGCAGGCGCAGGCCAGATTCTGGCGCTGGCAAGCTACATGCAGGGCTGTGTCACCATGCTGGTCCTGCAGTACCCGGCTGGCTCCCTTCAGCACCAGTGCTCGAACTATATCTGGCTGGTCCAGATGAACAGCAAGATGGAGTGCTGTCTGTAGGCAGAGAGGGTCACAGGGTCACAGGGTCACAGGGCCGCCGCCGCAGGCTCCTACCTCTGAGAACATGCTTGGGGATGGGGAACCACTATCTCTAAGTCCCAGAATCTTCTCTGAAAGTAGCTGTACAAGCCGGAGGTGGATCTTCCATGAAATGACTCCCAAGCCCCTCCCCCAGGTGCCTAGGACTCCAGTTCTGGTAGCAGGGTGAGGGAAACAGAGCCCCTTGGCTCTTAGTCTCTCATCCTCTGGAGACATCTGTGTTATCCTCAAGGGTTGGTCTGCAGGGGGTTGGAGGGGAGGAGAGACAGCAGCCAGGGCAGTCTCTCTGACAACTCCCTCCTTAAGGCTCAGTTAAGATGTCCTCTCTTATAATCCCAGCACTTGGGAGGCAGAGGCAGGCGGATTGCTGTGAGTTTCGAGACCAGTCTGGTCTACAAGAGCTAGTTCCAGGACAGCCTCCAGAGCCACAGAGAAACCTTGCCTCAAAACCCCGCCCCCCCCCCCGAAAGATGTCCTCTCTTTTGTTTGGCCTTCCTTGCCTGCCCCTCAAAGACTCCAGCCCCCACTGAAGCTGGGATGATCTTCAATACAATTGTCATCACGCTGTATAATTAGGAGCTGGTGGTGACTCCGTGGGCACTGTCTCACTCATCTTTGTGTTGCAGCTGCTGGCTCTGTCGCAGGTGGCTTCCCATGGCCTTTGGTTTGGCTGCTGGATTTGGTGCCCTGCTTACAGACAGGTATCTGCACGCAGCCTGCTCTCTCTGCTTACCTGGTAAAGATTGTTCTGAATGTCCAGAACTTCCTGGGGCAGGAAAGCCAAGCAACAGAACAGCACCGCAGGGGCTTCGTGAATCACTGCCAGGTGGAGCAGCCTGGAGCAGGAGAGGGCTGGGGTCAGGGCCCGGGTCAGAGAGGGCATGCTGGGGGCCTGAGGTTAGAACGAATGCATCGGCCTCCAAATAGTTACCCACAACCAAGTCGGTGCAGGAAGTGAGAGTTTGGGCCAGGAAGTAAGGGGCTGGCACAGGAAGCCAGGATTCTGGAGGTAGGAGCTGCACGATCTGATGGTTAAACCTGCGGAGGGCCTTGGCTGGGTGGGCACGTGGGTAGAGACTGACGGGACAAAAGCCTTCCTGTCCAACTTGCCCACACCCAGCTCCCTTCTGCCCCCAGGGCCTTGCCAGGCCAGCTGCAGCTCAAAGCTAAACTGAAAGCCGATGGAGGCGCACAGAGGGGGTTTCCAGGGCTGAGTTACCCACCTCCCCACAACAGGGAGGACGGGAGGAGGCAGATGTGGGGTTCCCCCCAGCAACTCAATGTCACACATTCCAAGGGAGGGCAGAGGGTAGGCATGGCATCTTGAACTGCCGCCCTACCCTTTAGTCAAGAGGGCCATTCCTCAGCCTGCACAGGCCAGATGGGGCCTGGTCAGAAACCCTCTCCTGAGGACAGCTCCAAAGGGGAGTTTGGCGCAGTGCAGAAAACGCGTTTGATGGGGAGGGGGTGACAAGACTTGAACTTAGGGGCAACTGGGTTACTTGGGATGGGAAGTTCCAGTCTTGGGGTTTCCCCACATCAGGTGGGGAAAATGAAAGCCAGGGCTAAGCAGTCTAGACCTGGACAGCTGCCTTGGGGCAATTTGGCTAAAGGCCTCTGGGGGTGGGGGGTGCTTAGGCAGGAGAGGGGCAAGCTTTTGCTGTAGGCAGGCAGGAAAGAAGGCCAGGAGAGAGTGACGGAGGGAGGGAGGAACCAGTCTGGAAATCCCCTCGGCCAGGGCCTGCTCTCTGGGTCACATTCCTGCAGCCATCTCCCTCTCTCCCTCCGTGTCCCCTCCTCCCACTTCCTCACTTCCCACAGTCCTGCCACCTCCAGAGGAGGAAAGAGCTCCCCGGGGAGTCTTGATGCTTCTACACAGACACACAGACGACACACACACAGCATCTGTCCCTAAGCAGAGCTGGTCAAGGCTGCAGCTCAGAGCCTCCCAGAGGAGGGCAGGGGGAGCTGTGCACGGAGCTCCCTAACCTGACTCTCTGGGCAAGGGCTCGTGATCTAGGCACCCAGTAGACAAGGCTTTACCTCTTCTCTCCCACCCATAGGGTGGAAACTATCTTTGCCAAGTACCCACCCAAGACCCTCATGTCTCCAACAAGCAGGTCAGGACAGGACCCCCCCCCCCCGCATTCCAGCATCTCTCATCTGGGACTCCAAAAGCCCCGATCCTGTCTGTCATCTCCAAAGCCCAGTCACTCCATCTGCTAGCATGCTCTTCTACCTACAGCCAACTCTTACTGGCTACCCAATCCCAGCCCAGCTGCACCTGACTCCAACGGGGCCTCAGGGAGGAAAAGCAAAATGAAGAAATAAGACGGGAGAGGGACGGGGATTTGGGGAGCTGGGGGTGCAGGGTGCTGGGGAGACTGACACCAAGCCATCACTTCCCTGTTCTCAGCAGAGGAGGAAGTAAGCTGGCAGCCAGCTGCCTGTCCTGTTTGCTGGGGCACGAATTCTCCGTCCAGTCTCCCTTCTTTTGGAACCAAACAGGCGACCTGGAGGCCCCCTTAACTCAGCTTCCTGGGCTCAAATGGTAGCCTGTAACCTGGTGCCATCGTTTGTTCCTTCAGATAGTGCATTCTGAAGCCAGACAATGTGATCTCAAATATTGAGCAAACAGGAACATCCTCTCTCCCAACAAGAAAAACCAAAAACTGAATCGGTTGTGGGGAATTTCTCTTCCCAGGGGCGGGTCATTGGTAGATTTTCAAGATTCTGGCTGGCCTTCCAGGTTCCATGGGCTCTGCTAGCTCTGCCCACTCCCAAAAGAGGGAGATGATGTCTAGTCTTTTGCTCTGAACCTGGCTACAACTTAAAAGTAGGCTACGAGTTAAGTTTGGAGTTTGGAGAAGGGGGTTGGCCCTTCCAGGGAGGTGTTGTGAGGGTCTGATGATGATAATGGTGGTGGGTGACCCAGCCAGCTGCAGCTGGGGTCCTTCTGAATATCCCGTCTCAGCCTAGTCAGTTTACTCACGTGTCTCCATCCTCAGAGATGTACGTGAGCGCTTCGAGTTGCTGAGGGCTCAGCGCGTCTTTGTGGGGCAGCGGTGAGCCTGGGGCCGGATCCTCCACTCCGGGTCTCCCCAGTAAGGGCAAGGACTCGGTGAGCGAGGAGGAGGCATAGGTGGAGTCCGCCCGCTCTCCATCCGCATCTTCTTTCTCCCCCGGTTCCTTGTGGGTCTCTGGAGGATGGCTCCAGGGCTGTGGGCAGCCTCTGTGCGATGGTTCGGGGACTGGGGCCGCAGTAGGCTCGGGCAGGGAGCGCAGAGAGCGCAGCGACTCTATGCCGGAGTCGCACTGGCTGTCGTCCGCCTCGTCCGGCCCCTTCTGCGCATCCGACATGCCGGCCGCGCCAGTCGGGGGTCCGGGGTCCAGCGGGATCTAACTCTGAGATGCGCTGCGCGCTTTTCCGGGTTTGTGGGTTCGCCTAGCCGAACCAGAGTCCCTCTCCGAGCGGCTTCATTACCCGGCTGTGCAGGCGCGAGGAGCCGACAAGAAGCGCGAGAGGTCGGGTGCTCCCACCAGGTCCACCGCAGCGGATGCTTTGAGCAGCTGAACGGTCCCTAGTCCAGTCTTCTCTCTTGCCCCGCCCCCGGGTCCAAGAAGTGGCGGCCAGTCACTGCCACGCCCACAGCCCTGCCCCTCATAGGCGCTTCCGGGTAGAGCCCCGCCCCTTCGGAATCCCCCTTGTCTGTTGCCTGCGTAGGCTGGGAGTCTCTGGTTACCGGTCTTGAGTCATCTTGCGTTGATTGTTTCGCCCATTCATTCCTTCCTTCATTCATTCGTTCATCATTCATTTCACCCTTCCCCTTTCTTTTTATTTCATTCATTAATTCCATGCATTCGTTCGTTCCTTTATTTCTGTGTCTTCATCATTTATTTGTTCATTGTTTAAAATAGTGTATTTCTTGATTTTCTGCGCAAATTGGCTGCTTCATGGGGAGACTGTTTGGTGGGATGCTCTCTCTCTCTCTCTCTCTCTCTCTTTTGGTTGGGTTTTTTCGAGACAGGGTTTCTCTGTGTGGCTTTGGAGCCTGTCCTGGAGCAGGCTGGGCTCTTACTCACAGAGATCCTCCTGCCTCTGCTTCCCAAGTGCTAGGATTAAAGGCATGCACCATCACAGTCTGGCAGGATGGTGTCTTAGTTAGGGTTTCTTTTGCTCCAAGGGAACACCATGACCAAAGAGCAAGTTGGGGAGGCAAGGGTTTTTATCAGGTTTACACTTCCACATCAGTGTTCACCACTGAAGGAAGTCAGGACGGAACTCAGAGCAGGGTTCTGGAGGCAAGAGCTGATGCAGAGGCCATGGAGGGTGCTGCTTACTGGCTTGCTTCCCATGGCTTGCTCAGCCTGCTTCCTTATAGAACCCAGGACCAGCAGCCCAGGAATGGACTGGGCCCTCCCCATCAATAACTACTTAAGAAAATGCCCTACATTTAGCTCCTTTTTTATAATTTACTTTGTTTTTATGTGCTTTGGTGTTTTGCCTGCATGTATGACTGTGTGAGGGTGTTGGGCCCTGGAGTTACAGACGGTTGTGAACTGCCATGTGGCTGCTGGGGATTGAACTCCCGTCCTCTGTAAGAGCAGTCTGTAGTGGGAATTCCTTTCCCCCAATAGTTTCAGAGTCTTAGGGCTGAAGTCGCAACCTAAGACTCTGCAACTATTGGCGGAAAGGAATTCCCACTACAGCAGTCTCCTCTTAACCACAGAGCCATCTCTCCAGCCCTACCGTGAACCCTATGGAGGCGTTTTGACTGAGGTTCCCTCCTTTTGGATAACTAGCTCCTGTCACATTGACATAAGACCAGCCAGCACAGACGGGGAGACTTTTCCTCCTACCCTCTGCCTATTTTTCTCAGTTTCTATCAGTGCCCAGGGGTATGGGTAGGAGGGGGTACACTTCATTATCCTTAGGGAGGCAGCTTACCTTGGGAATCTTTATAGGCAGTCTCCTGTGTCAGCTCCCCAGGTCACAGATTTGGCAGGAGGATGTGATTTGGAGAAGTGGGTTTTCTGGGGCAGACTTGTCTAACAAGTCATGGTGGTCATGTGGTTTCTTCTTCCTCACAGGGTGGTGCACTGGCCTTTGGTGGGTACAGTATCTGGTTACCCCCAGTAGTCAGAGAAGTTTAGTTCCTTACAGTGGGGCCAGGATGGGGAGGTCCCTGACACTGTTGAGGTCGCCACCCCAGCCCCAGCCGTGAAACATCTGTCTCTCCCTGTCCAGATTTTCCTTGACATAACTGGATTTGAGCCCCGAGCTGGAGCTTAGCGCTGCTCTTTCCTTGAGCTAGCGATACCCTTAGAAGGTCTCCACCAGCCAAGGGAACAGTGTCATTGCATACCTGGTATTGGGAAGGGAAGCTGGGGCAGACAGCAATTCTATTCTGCCATTTCCCCTGGGAACCGTAGTTTATTCATCCAGATGTTCCCTCATTTGCAAACATATATGGAGCCGTTTTTAATATATCTGATATTCTCTGATCTGAGAGATAGATCAATAACCACAGTAACAATAATAACCATCACCATCACCATCAGGGAAAAAACCGCCAGCCTTCTAAAAGTTTCTGGCTGTGGCTGGAGTGATGCTCCTGCAGCTAAGGGCACTAACCGTTCTTGGAAGGGACCAGGGTTCAGTTTCCAGCACTCACATGGGGGCTCACAACCACCTGCAATCTATATTTGATTCGATGCCCTCCTCTGGTCTCTGTGGGCACTTGGCATGGGCAGGGTGCATATGCACACATATGGGCCAAACACTTACACACATAAATCAAAATAAATAAATCTTTTAAATTCTGGCAATTGCCTTTCTCGCTGTCCGGCCATCTTGGCGGCTGCACTTGGTTTGGGGGGCCTGCGCCGCACCGGAGGCAGGAAAGATGGTGGCCGCAAAGAAGACGAAGAAGTCCCTGGAGTCCATCAACTCGAGGCTCCAGCTGGTGGTGAAGAGCGGCAAGTACGTGCTGGGCTACAAGCAGAAGCTCAAGATGATCCAGCAGGACAAAGCCAAGCTGGCTAGCCTCGCCAACAACTGCCCGGCCTTGAGGAAATCTGAAATCGAGTACTATGCCATGTTGGCTAAAACTGGTGCCCATCACTACAGTGGCAATAACTGAGCTGGGCACAGCGTGTGGGAAATACTACAGAGTGTGCACACTGGCTATCATTGACCCAGGTGACTCTGATGTTATTAGAGCATGCCAGAGCAGACTGGTGGGAAGTAGTAAACCAGAAAAGCCTGCCTTTAATAAAACCACCCAAGCTCTTTAAAAAAAAAAAACATTCTGGAATTACAGCTGAGAAGAATTGTCATACAGTAGGGCCAACTACTTACTCAGCGGGGAGAGGGACAGAGTTGGTTCTTTGAGCTGGAGACGGGGAGGGAAAGAGTGAGAAGTGCCTCTTCTCACTCACTGCTCTCCAGTCAACTGGGGGACTAGCAAGAGGACATGCTAAGTACAAGGCAGGTTGGAGTCCTGGCAGGACAGCCAAGGAACTGAGGCTTCTGTTAGGAATGTAGCTCAGAGACAGAGTGCTTCCCTGGCAAATGCAATGCCTTGGGTTTGATCCTTATCACGGTACCCCAAAACAAACCCCCCAATCAATCAAAACAAAAGATACTCTATTAGGGTCACAAGTTTTCAGCCTCCTTTCCCTTTTCAAAATGTAAGCAAACGTCTAAGCTACAGTTTAAAAAAACTGCCTGGCCGGGCGTTGGTGGCACACGCCTTTAATCCCAGCACTTGGGAGGCAGAGGCAGGAGGATCTCTGTGAGTTCGAGACCAGCCTGTTCTACAAGAGCTAGTTCCAGGATAGCCTCCAAAGCCACAGAGAAACCCTGTCTTGGGGAAAAAAACAACAAAACAAAACAAAACAAAAACTGCCTGAGCCTCAGGAAGGTCAGCTGACTTGCCCAAGAACACATAGTCAGAAAAAGACACAGCTGGTTTCTTCTGAGCTAATCATGTTTTATAAGTTTTCTTCAATGCAATCCCTATCAAGATCTAAATCTCATGGATGGTGGAACCTGTGCACTCTGTAAGGGCACAGGACTCAGGAGAGTGCAGGGACCACCTTTCTAACTCACAAAGAAGCCAGATTTGAAGATGACTCTATTTCCCCCCAACCAGGTGTCAGGTCCTGAGCACAACAGGTAGGTGTGTGGCAACCCTTTTGTTGACCACAAGAGGGCAGCATTGAGCCACCCACAGCCCCAGCCCAAGAGCCTGCCTATACACTGACAGAGAACCTTTCTGTCACTCCCGAGTGGGGACAAGGACCCCAGTGGCAGTGTTATCGGAAGAGATGGCCCTTCGCTTTTGATTCAGACTGCAGTGTGGTGAGGTCCTGACTTTCCTTAACAACAGTCCTCTCCCGGGTGTGGCCACTCAGCCCCTCCCTCTCTGCTGGTGTCCTCTGGTTCCCTTTGGATGGTTCTCTGCACCTCCATCCACTGAGTTAGGCTTATCTTCAGAGAAACAGGTTCAGTTTCCATGGTGATCAGGCGGTCAACTCCTTCCACTAACCCCTCCTTTCAAACCCCATTTCCTGGAGCTTCCAGGGAAGGATATTGGCTATGACCAGGGAAGATGGGGAAAGTTTTTTTGGGAGTTCTGGGGTCGACCAAAGGAAGAAGTTGTCCCTCTTTTAATGGCCCCTGAGATAGAGACAGTGGATAGGCGGCAGGAGGAAAGTATGGTGAGTCCCTGGCGGTTAGGAAAGGCCAGTGTCTGTGAGGCAGGCTTCCCAAACAGTGTGGGTGGGAGCCACTGGAGTGAGCCACCAAGAGAGATCCCTCTTGGGTCACGGTGTGGATGGGAAGGTCTCCGTTCTGGAGACTACATCCTGGTGGAGAAAGCTTGGTCATTCAGGTTGACACCTCGAATCAGTCGGTGGACAGAAAGCCGCCGGTCCTCACTGGGAAAGGGAGGAGGACCAGGAGAATGGAGGCAGCAGGGGTGAGGATGCTCTCCTGGTCCAGAGGAGGCAAGAGAGCACCCAGGCACCCGAGTATGCTCACTTCCTGTCCCCAAAGAGCAGTTATCAAACTGCCTCAAGGCCACTCCCTGTCCCTAAAAAGGGACTCCCAGTCCTGGGCATTGAAAGTAGAGTTTCACACTTTAGACAACTGTTCTGCCATTCAAGTACAGCCCCAACCTACTACCTACCCCCAACTTTTTTTTTTTTTTTGGTGTTTTCAAGACAGGTTTTCTCTGTGTAATAGTCCTGACTGCCCTGGATCTCCCTTTGTGGACCAGGTTGGCTTGGAACTCACAGAGATCTTCCTGCCTCTGCCTCCTTGCCTGTGTTGGAATTAAAGGTGTGTGCCATCACCGACTGGCCAGCATACTCCTTTTCTGACAATGTTTTGGTATGCAGTCCCGGCTGGCCTCAAATATTGATCCTCCTGCCTCAGATGCCTGTCGCCTCCCTTCATGGACTTTTTCTCCAGAGGATGATCTGAATTCCAGGAGTAATTCTGTGGGTGCTGGCAGGTGACTCCATAAGCATCTGCTGCCCCCCCTCCCTGTATGCCTTGGTTCCCTACGGGTAAGGAAGAATAGCTATCGTGTGCCGAAGACCCTAGTGGCACAGTAGGATGGTAGGGTGACTCCACACACGTGCGCATGCACACACACGCACACACACAGAGTGACCATGCCTGCCCCCTTTCGTCACACTCTATTAGAAAGATTGGATTGCATGTCTTCTCAATTAGACTTTGCTTCTTTAGGGCAGGAAAATATATTTTGTTTTTATGCATGACACACAGTAGCTGCCGAATACTTGCTCATTTTTATGGATGTACCCGGGAGTGAACGCCCGAAAAAAAAATCAGTCCCTTGTGTGTCCTAGGCAATGCAGGGAGAGACAGCAGGGGGTGGATGGCACAAACGGCTTGGCGGCCTGCAGTCACTCAGCTCGCCTGGGCTTTGTGACTCCGCCGTGAGGGGAGGAAATAAGGACTCAGAGAGAGAAGGTGCTTGTCTAATGTCGTACAACTTATTATAGCAGAGCCAGAATTAAGCATTAAGCTCAGGTGTCCTTGACCCGTAGCTTAGGGCACTGGACACACTTCATTGCTTTTCTGGGGCTACTCTAGTGAGGGAGGGAGATCCTCACTGTGCCTCCAGTCTCTGCCCTCTAGAAGTCCTTTCTGGGATCTGACTTCGGGGTCTCCCCTCTCACCCCATTGCATCCCTCCGGAGTCTGGCTCCCGTCTTAACCCGTTATCCCTGGGATGCCAGACTCATTTTCCTCTCCCCAGTCTTCAGCCTCAAGGACTTGAGGATGGGAGAGGGTTGCTGGCTGACTCCCCAGGGCCCTTCCAGCGAGGGCAGCCGGAGAGGAGTTGAGGCTGTGATCTTCCCAGAACCGCCAGGCAGGAGGAAGATGCGGCGAGCAGGGCTGACAGAAGGGTGCGGGGAGCCCCTGTTGCTTCACCCCTTTGGCGGTGTGGCGGTGGTTATTAGGAAGGCTTGGTGAGGGCGGAGTTTGGGGGGGCCGGGGGCGGGGCTCTGCTGCACTGGGAGGAAGAGGGGGGGCGCGCTGGCTCCAGCTCGGCTCAGACAAAAGGCGGCGGCGGGAGCGGGCGGGAGGCGGAGCGGCGCCGCGAGGGCCTCAAGGTGACACCCGCCCCCGGCCCCGGCCCCCCCAGCCCGGCCCCTCCAGCCCGCCCTCCCACCCATCCCCCCCACCTCCGCCCCCCTCCGCGCCCTTTCTAGGCCCCCTCCCCCCGGCGGGGGGTGGGGAGCAGGGAGGGCCCCGCCCCTCGCGCCCCCTCCTCAGGGCCAGCGCAGGATGCCCCCGGCCCCCGGCAGCCCCCCGGGAGGTCCTGAGCTCGACGCGCCCCCTCTTCGCCATGTCCCCCCCTGGCTCGGCCGCGGGAGAGAGCGCCGGCGGCGGCGGCGGCGGTGGCGGCTCCGGGGTCCCGGAGGAGCTCATGGCAGCGGCGGACGAGGGCCCCGCCCGAGAGGAGGTGAGAGCCGGCGGTCCTCGGTGCCCCCGCACGGCCGCGACCCGGCCCCCATCCCCCCGCGCCCCGCACCGTCCCCGCCGGTTCCGCCGCAGAGCGGCCGGCGCCCCGCACCCCGAGCCGGCCGCTGCAGCCGCAGTCCGGCGCCACTGCCCCGACCCGGCGGCCCGCTCGGTCTGCGGTGGCGAGGAAGGGGCCGCGCCGGGGGCGGGGCTCAGGGGGTCCTGGGCAGGGGGAGGGGCCCGGGGCGGAGCCTCGCAGACCCCGGGCTTAGCAGTGAGGGGCTGCGTCGGCCCCCGGATGGGGATGGTGGGCGGCATCCCACCTTGAAGGCCGGGAAGGAGGACCGGAGGGGCTAGGAACCAGGAAGGGTGCCTCGGCCAAGCGATGGTGTCACCAGAGCTAGGACCTCAGGAAGGTCACACGTGAACAGAGGCCATACCCCCTGGGGTCACCGAGCCGGAGTGTGTGTAAGGGGGCTGGCTGTTCACCTCTCTCTCATGCCAGCTGCTCCCCCTAGGGGGCACTAAGCTTAAGAATTTTTGAGTCAGTACTAATAAGCATGTACCTAGTTAGGGTCCTATTTAATTTAAATCTTTTGAAAACTGGAGACAAAGAAACTAAGGGAAGTACTATAAACACCCCCGCCCATTCCTCCCACGCACACTTGTGCACGCCACGCACCTTGCACAAGGGTAGCAGGAGAGTGGGGATAGACTTTCGGGTAGCCCCTTTCAGTGGTACTCACACTGGGACAATCACATGACCAGTAGGGTACACACAGGCACACATGCACCCAGCTTCCAAGGGCACCGTTCCTGAGAGGCAAAGGTGCGGTGTCTTCCTCGTAGGCACAGGTCTGCAGAGATCGAGGGCCTGCTGCTTCTTAGCTGTACACTTGGTTTCCCCTGCTTTCTCTCCTCTCACTGGCTGGTCCCAGGGCCAGGCATGGGGAATTAAAGGGACCAGTCAGCACTGCAGCAGGGTGTGTGTGTGTGTGTGTGTGTATAGATGTGCAACAGTGTACAAAGGGTGGGGATACAGACTGTTTGGACAATCAGACTCGGCCCTCATTGATTACATTCGTGCTGGGTGTCACTTGGGAAGCAAACAGAATGAGACACGGGCCCTGCCCTCAGGAGCACTCCATCTGGTGGGAGAACTAGGCATGTAAACAACCCAGAATGTGCCAAGTGCTAACAGACAGGCCCTGGGAGAGTGTCAAATATCAGTGACAAATGGCTGGGCTTCCAGTGCTTTCTCACCCCCATCGCTCCTCTCCCCAGCCACAGGCCTCTGCCCTTTGGGACAGTGTGAGGGAGCCCCGGGCTTCCTCTCCCATCCTAGAACAGAGGGGAAGACCGTGTGTTTGTTGGGAGGCGGGGTGAACAGCAGGCAGACTCCCATAGGGAAGGTAGGCGGAAGGAGACTGGCCTGGGCTGAGTACCTTCTCCAAAGGAAGTATTAGACTGTCTGTGGGGGGTAGGTGGCTTCTCTAGAACCCAGGGCTGAAAATACTGTTAAGTGGGGGAGACGGTAGCTCCTTCCCTACTTTCCTGGGACAGCTGGGAGAGGTCTGGGTTGGGGACCTACCCTCGCTAATGCCAATTTGTCTCTTCCTTCTTCCCGCCCACACCCTCTCTCGTTTCATCGCCGTCCGTGTCTGTGTTGGCCTCTTTCTGGATTCCATGCTGTCCATCTGTGTCTCTTGATTCCTCGGCCTCCACTTCCGCCTCTTGGGGTATCTCTCTCCCTGCACTTTCCTGTATTGGCACTCTGGCCACTTTTTCTGTCCTCATGGTTCTGTCTGAGTCAATTCTGTGTTTATCTCTGGTCACTGGCTCCCATCTCTCTCTTCCTGTTGCATTGCTGTCTGTAACCCTCGTGCCGGCCTCTGTCTCTCCATCTCTGTGTCCATCTCCGTGCTGGGCCCTGCCATTCTGTCTCCCCTCCCCCTCGTCCTGGCACCCCTCCCTGCCCGTCTAAGCAGCAGCGACCCATCCAGCCCTCTTTCACCAAATCCCTCTGCCGTGAGTCCCACTGGAAGTGCCTCCTGCTCTCGCTGCTCATGTATGGCTGCCTGGGGGCAGTGGCTTGGTGCCATGTCACCACAGTGACCCGCCTCACCTTCAGCAGCGCCTACCAGGGCAATAGCCTCATGTACCATGACAGCCCCTGCTCCAACGGCTATGTCTACATCCCGCTGGCCTTCCTGCTCATGTTGTACGCGGTGTACCTGGTGGAGTGTTGGCACTGCCAAGCCCGCCATGAGCTGCAGCACCGGGTGGATGTGAGCAGTGTTCGGGAGCGTGTGGGCCGCATGCAGCAGGCCACCCCCTGCATCTGGTGGAAGGCCATCAGCTACCACTATGTGCGGCGGACTCGCCAGGTCACCCGGTACCGCAATGGAGATGCCTACACCACCACCCAGGTGAGCGACTAGAGGTGAGTGCAGGCTGTTCAAGAAGAGAGAGGTTGCTTGGATTGCCTGCCTTTCTCCCTGCTTGTGAGGGAGCATGAGATAGCGGCGAGCCCCCATGGGCACCCGGTAGTAACAGCAAACACCAAAAGAGCCAGGCTCTAGGCACTTTTCGGATTTTAAACCGTTTAATTAATCCTGACAGCAAACCTATGAAGTAGGTGCATCCCCATTTTCAAAAGGAGCAAACGGGTGTGTGCGTGGTTAAAAACAAACAAACCTGTCCAAGGTCAGTCGGTAAGTGAGGAGATGGGCCTCAGGCTCAAGCTGGCTGCCTCCAGGTTGGAGTCTGCTCAGTGCTTCATGGCTGCAGATGGTTTCACATGTCTATCTTAACTTGTTCAGTGAAGTAATTATTACTGAATACTTATTCACAGCTAAGGAGACCTCAGCTCAGACTTGCCTGAGGTCGCTTCTACTTGGCAGTGCTAGACTTAAACCCAGGTCTCTGGATCTCAGCCCAAGACTCTTAGAGGAGGTGGGTGTGCGTGGTACAGAGTTTTCAGGGCAACCACCACTTACCGTATTAAACCCATTGGGGCTGGGAGAGGAAGGGGGAGGAGATGATGATGGAGATGATCCCAGGTAGAGTGACTTCCGTCTCAGTATTAGGATGGGTAGACAAAAGCCTTGCGACTCCAGCCTCCTCCTGCGCGCTGCAGGTCTATCACGAGCGTGTCAACACACACGTGGCAGAGGCCGAGTTCGACTACGCGCGCTGTGGCGTCCGGGACGTGTCCAAGGCGCTGGTGGGGCTGGAGGGAGCGCCGGCCACTCGGCTGCGCTTCACCAAATGTTTCAGCTTCGCCAGCGTGGAGGCGGAGAACGCTTACCTGTGCCAGCGCGCACGCTTCTTCGCCGAGAATGAGGGCTTGGATGACTACATGGAGGCGCGAGAGGGCATGCATCTCAAGAACGTGGACTTCCGCGAGTTCATGGTGGCCTTCCCCGATCCGGCCCGGCCACCCTGGTACGCCTGCTCGTCGGCCTTCTGGGCCGCAGCGCTGCTCACGCTGTCGTGGCCGCTGCGCGTGCTGGCCGAGTACCGCACAGCGTATGCGCACTACCACGTGGAGAAGCTCTTCGGCCTGGAGGGGCCAGGCTCAGCCAGCAGCGTGGGCGGTGGCCTGAGTCCCAGCGACGAGCTGCTGCCCCCGCTCACTCATCGCCTGCCGCGGGTCAACACGGTGGACAGCACCGAGCTCGAGTGGCACATCCGTTCCAATCAGCAGCTGGTACCCAGCTACTCGGAAGCGGTGCTCATGGACCTAGCTGGGCTGGGCGCGCGCTGCGGCGGGGCAGGGGGCGGTGGCTACGCGCCCACCTGTCGCTACGGCGGGGTGGGTGGCCCGGGCGCGGCGGGCGTGGCCCCATACCGGCGAAGCTGCGAGCACTGTCAGCGAGCGGTCAGCAGCTCGTCCATCTTCTCGCGCAGTGCGCTGAGTATCTGCGCCAGCCCGCGGGCCGGCCAGGGGCCCGGAGCCAGTGCTGGGTGCGGGGGCAGTCGCTTCTCGCTCGGTCGCCTCTATGGCTCTCGGCGCAGCTGCCTGTGGCGTAGCCGGAGCGGGAGTGTCAACGAGGCGAGCTGCCCCACGGAGCAGACGCGTCTGTCGAGCCAGGCCAGCATGCGGGACGACGAGGACGAGGACGACGAGGAGGAGGCCGGTCCGCCGCCGCCCTACCACGATGCCCTCTACTTCCCTGTCCTCATCGTCCATCGCCAGGAGGGGTGTCTGGGCCACAGCCACCGGCCACTGCACCGCCATGGCTCCTGCGTGGAGACCTCACTGTGACCTTCTGCCCTTGGAGGGAGCCTGCACTGCTCTCCCTCCTGCCCCTCGATGTGTTGTGCTCCCTGTGTGTAGCAGGGGAAGGCAGGATGGTGACTGAAGCCAGGCGGGGTATGCGTGAAGGCAGAAGCTGAGAGGCACGCCCAGACAAGACCCCAGTGGGCCTGAGACTGCTGCTCAAGGATGGGGAGGCTGGCAACTCGCTGAGAATCCCACCCACCGGGGCAGAGGTGGCTCTCTTCCAGTCCCCACCGAGTTCCTACGGGGACACTTCCTTTTCCACGCACTCGAGGTTTCCCGCCCAGGCTTTCATTGAGTTTTGACTGTTACTAGGCAACTATGATGAGAGACCCGTGTTTTGGCCTCTCCACCAAGGAAGTCACCAAGGCAAGCCGCAGGGAGGGCATTTGGGGCTTTTTTTTTTTTTTTTGGCCTCGTCCCACCCGGTCCCCTGTGGGGGTGGGGAGCGGTGGTCAGGTGAAGAGCAGCAGGCTTGGTTTCCAACCAGCTACTGAGTTCCCTGGGTGTGAGGATGGGGCCGCTGGCAGCCCAGTATTCCTTCCTACACCTGGAAAACGCGGTGGCCTCTTGGTGCTGGCGGAGAAAGCTTGGCGGTTCCTTTCCACCTCTTCCAACACTGTTGTTTATTTCCCTGGGCCCCAGAGGTCCGGTCCTAGAGGGACTTTACATCACAGCAATGACGTCACTCACCACCTCGGGGCTTACCAGCTGTTGTTAGGGTGCAGGGGGAGGGAAGGGAAGCTGGCGAGGGCATGCACCGGCCCTTTCTGGAAAAGGCCCAGCCTCCCATCAATCAGAAGCTTCCCCCTTGGGCTCGCTTGCGCGCGCACCGCTCTCTCTCTCTCTCTCTCTCTCTCGGTAGGTAGGTGCTTCCATTAGGAGGCTAAGGTGCCAGAGGCCCTCATTAAAGTTGGCCAGGGTGAGTGACCACGTGGACTGGAGCTTGAGACACACCTTGGAGTCAAGAGAACTCAGTCGGCGGGTGGAGAGAAATGAGTTGGTAATGGTGCATGGAGCGAAACCGGCTCTGAAGGGGTGGCGGCGTAGCTTTTCCTCTGGAATGTGCATAAGAATTACGTACCTTACACAGCCTGGGTGTGGAGCCCAGCTCATCACAAGCCTAGCTGGAGAGGTACTCAATTCCAGTGGCAGGAGATCAATTCTTGCCAGACCCTCCACTCCCCTTATCCTGTGAGCTGGAGTACTAAGTCTTCAGAGGGGCATCATGCCACAGCCCCAGGGCACCAGCTCCTGTCCTGTCCTTTCAGAGCTTTGACCCAGACTTTGCTCTGCCACTCCCCCTACTCCCATACCCCTCCCACCCCTCCGTGCTTCCTTGTGCATGTCTGTGTTTGGCCCCTTGCTCTTCCGGCTGCCCTGGCTGAAGTTTCAGACTTAGCGCCCAGGCCTTGGGCTCACCTCCATCCGGTATTGCTCCCTCTGCTTCTTGCTTTGCAAACTTCATCAGAACTCCATCTCCTTGGCCTCCCCTCTTCCTCCTGGCTGTGCCACGCCTACACCAACCAATGGGAGTGGCCCCTACCTATGCAACATCTCTTCTGGCTCCCTGTCCCTTCTTCCCAGGGGGATGTGGGGATGCTATGATCTATAGTCAAACGGGGGCTGAGCTTTCTAACCATATAGAGATGGTTGGGTGAAGAGGGAGGGGTGTCAGAGAGAGAGGTGTGGGCAGATGGGATCAGCGTAGCTGTCCGCCAGGGTTCCCTGGCAGAAATGTCCACCAGCCTGCCAGCACTGAACCCTCTAGGACCCTGAGTTTCGAGTTTGCCCGTGTGTGGGGGCGGCTTGGCTGTTGGAGCACCCTGCTTTCCCTTGAGCAGACATCTGCTGAAGCACAGGTGGTGGGGAGCTGTGGCCTTGGGTCCCAGCTCTTGGCCAGCTGGCACCTGGGTGGCTTGTTCTCATTTAGGGGCAGCCTGGTCACCTCACAGCCCCAAGGAAGGACGGACTTGGCTCACTCTCTGTCATGCTGGGTCCAGAGACAGAGCTTGGCCTTGGGGGAGGAGGAGGGGGAGGAGTCCTGTTATTATTCTTGCCTGACCATTTCTGCCTAGGTCTTTTCATACAGACGGCCTCACCTCCCACACATGCTCAGACTTAGAGAGAAAGCAATTCTTTGGTCTCTTTTCTTGGTAGCTTTATTGATTGCCAGGGAAAATGAAAACCAGAAAATTAATTAATCTCTAAAATTAAACTTTACACTGAATGTTCTTGTTTCTCTAATTAGAACCTCTGCTAGCAGCTGTGGCTACACACACTCACACCTACATGTTTGCACTCTGGAACTGTCAGAGGGTGTCAGGCGCAGATGACTCTAGGGTGCCCGGACAGGCACACACATAGTCACTCCCAAGCCCCCTCTGGTGCTCTGCTCCGCGTCTGCTTGTTGCAAAGAGTCCCTGGAGTGCAGGCCCTCCTGGATTGCAGCTGCAGTTCAGTCACCCATCTTTAGGATAGGTGGGCTCTGGGCCACTCAGCTCAAGGAGAGTTGGGAGATAAGGGGCTTGGCCTGAACTGGTCAGTCGGATCCTCTCGTGGATTCATAGGCTGATGTCATTCCTATGGGTGCAGCCCCAGGGTGGGCAGTCACAGAGTTGACAGGGACTCATGGAGGGTACCTGGAAGGCTGTATGTCCTGAGGATAAGGGCTTGTGGGGTGGGCTGGGCCTGGCTCGGGAGAAGACAGATGTCTGTCAAATTGGGTGCATCACACTGTGGCCTTTTTGTCATGGAATTCCAAGCGCAAAGATTGTACAAATCACACTGGTGGATAATAAAAGTGTGGATGACTCACTGATTCACCTCCTCAGAGTGACACTTATTCCCTGCCTTTGTTAGCAGGTTTCTGTGTCTGAGCCTCTCTCTCACTTGCGACCCCCACCCAGCTTGAGAATTAGCGATCTGTGGAAGTGGAGTACAGTACACCAGGGCCATGACAGGCAGGTGGCATCTTCAGGCAGGGTGGGAGAGCAGAGAGATAGGCATAACTTTGTGGTGTGTGCGTGCGCGTGCGTGCGTGCGTGCGTGTGTGTGTGTGTGTGTGTGTGTGTGTGTGTGTGTGTGTACTGAGGTCAGAGCTCCAGGGTCTGCTTAGCAGAAAGGGAAGGAGGTGAGGGAAAGAGATGGGTAAGTCAAGAGGAAGATGGTGTTCGTGAAGAGTTTGGGCAGGGATGGTCTCTTTAGAGTCCTTTGCCTTCCCTGTTCCTGGAAGCTCATCATTTATACAGGTCTAGTATGGTCATTTTCCAGGTGCAGGAGTTAGTTTACCATCTCTTCATCCTTAGGCTACTTTCCCTACCTCAGTATCTTCACTCATGTAAACTCATTCCAAGTAGACTCCTGATTCCCCTCTTCTGCCTTCCTCAGAACCAGGGACAGGCAGAGCAAAGGTGTGAAAAGAAGGTATGGCTGCCACAGTGACCCATCAGATCACTGTTCTAGGCCTGTCACCCATCTTAGCCTACAGAATGCTCAGGACTGTTGTTAGTGATGGGTGACATGTAGTGGCCAGGATTCAGGGTCCGCTGGCGGGCGGCCTCTCGGTTGGCATGTAGAACCTGGCCAATGAGGTACTCACTCTCCTGGGATACATCTGACAGACGCAAGTCAAACTCCAGAATGGTCTTGTTGTCCGACATGCCTTCCAGGAGCTGCTTCCCACCATCCTGGGTAGGGATGAGGCAGAGGGGTCATTTTTCATTATATCCCAGGATCAGAGGCACACACACTGCCAAACAGGTGGGATACCTTTTGCAAAGCCACATGTAACCTATCTGTTCGGGACATGGATCTGGGAGGAAAGCACTCTCGTGTGCAAGCATGAGGACTGCAATTAGGATCTCCAGAATCCATGGAAGTGCTGAGTGGGCATAGCAGCCCACTTGTCACTATTGGGCGAGAGACAGGATCTTTACAGCAAGCCAGCAAACAAGACCTGTCATTTCAGAGAGCTCTGGGTTTGCCTGAGAGACATGCCTCAGTGAATAAACGAGGCGGAAGAGCAATTGAGGATGATTCCTGGTGTCTACTGAGTCTCTACATGCATGCTCGCATGCTCATACATGCAAAAACACATATGCATGCATGTATACCACGGACACACGGAAATGAAAGGAAAAAGAATGGGCTCCGGAGTGCACACAGCAGTGCACCACACAGTCTAATGCTTCCTTGCAAGGGCAGTTGGATTCCACCCCAGGCCCACCTGCACCAGAAGCCACGACTCACCAGCCCGATGTGGTTGCAGGAGAGGTTGAGGCTGATGAGTGTGGTGTTCACTGGGAGCACCTGGGATAGGAGTGTGGCCGTGGGCTCAGACAGCTCATTGCCGCCCAGGTGAAGCGTGGTGAGGCACTTGTTGGTTTCCAGGGCATGGGCAATGGCTTGGCCGCCCTCGTCCTCGATGCAGTTGAGGCGGAGGTTGAGGGAGACCAGGTTGGTGTTGTGTGCCAGGGCATGAGCCAGCGACTGTGCCCCAGGAGCGCGGATGTGATTGTTGGCCAGGTTGAGCACTCTCAGGCGACTGTGGCTCAGCAGTTTGGCTGCTGCGCGAGCACCGCGGTCTCCAATGAGGTTGTGGGACAGGTCCAGCTCCTCAAGGGCTGGGTGGTCCAGGAGGTGTCGGATTAGGATGCGTGCCTTATCATCATCCACCTTACTTCGGGTCAGCCTGAAGATCTGCGGGCAGGTAGGAGTTTTATAGCATCTGCCAGTCTAGGATAGCCTGCACTGCCTAATTGCCCTGTGCTGGTAAAGAAGGAAGACACAAGGTGGCTGGAGGCTCAACACTTGGTCTTGGTCACCTGCCTGACTTTTAAATGGGAGGAAGAGTTACTCAATGATGGAGACTTGGTGGCAGGTGGCAGTGGGGAACGGTGTCACCACGCCCAGGCCAGTCTATGTTTTCTGCATTTTTTTTTTTTTTTGGTTTTTTGAGACAGGGTTTCTCTGTGGCTTTGGAGGCTGTCCTGGAACTAGCTCTTGTAGACCAGGCTGGCCTCGTACTCACAGAGATCCACCTGCCTCTGCCTCCCGAGTGCTGGGATTAAGGTGTGCGCCACTAACGCCCAGCTCTGCATTCTTTTGACCAAGCAACGGACAGTGAAAACACTCTCCTATGTCTCTGACTGGTATCGCAGAAACTCCCAGTACAGTGTTCCAATCCAACCGTATTTCTCTGGACAATAAATCTTCCTATAGTCTTTGACAAATTTGAACCTTTTCCTGCCTCATCACATGCCAGCATTCCTACAAGCCCCCTCTCCACTGATGGCCTCTTTTCCTGGCCACTAAACAAGACCCCACTTTTCTTGATACCAATGCAGACATCCACAGCCACTCACCATGGCCCCTTCAGGTCTCGGCCCCAGCGAGAGACGCCCCTGACCCACGAGCCCCTCTCCTGTGTACAACTGATGGTTTTCTTGCTGTTAGGTCCAGCGAGAGACACTTGCCACTTCCTCTACAGAGACCCAGGTCCCTCACCCACTCAGCTCTGCTCCCCACTGCACAGCTAAGCTCTTGGCAGACCTGACCCCAGCCACCTTCCTCCTACTTCCTACTCTCCCCATGTCCACAAGCTGCCCAGCTTGTGCTTCAGGGACCCTCTGAAGCACCCCACTCCCGGGGACCTCCCAGGCCACGAGGTCAGTCCTGGGCTCCATCCTACTGTATGGCTCACATCTTCTGTTGGAAACACGCCCTATCTGTGACACAATGTCATGTCCTCTTCCCCCTCCTCTCTTTCCGTCAGCATCACGTGTCAGGCTTCTCTTTGCCTCCCCTTTGGCTCCTCCTTCCTAGACTCCATCCCAATGTAAGGCCACACTTAAAGACACAGTTTTCAAAGCTCAACTTAGATTTCTTCCCCCAGCATCAGATCCTCTCTGCCCGGCTATCGCGATGACCTCTGCTCTGGGCCACCTCAAGCTGGAACTCATGCTTTTCTCCCCCAGGATAGTCCTCCTATTCTATCCCTTGTCTGCCAACGCTTCCCACAGCATCTGGTCTCATGAGAAGGAGCCTCGACACCTCTGCCTCTTTCTTCCTGTCTTCATCCTCCTTGAGTCGCAGTGGCAGGTGATCTGACTGTCTATCTCCCCAGACGCTCTGCTTCATCCGTCTTTCAGATGTGGCTGTGATTCTAACTACCCTTATGTTTTTGGGGGGATGGAGAGAAGGGGACAGGAACACAGCTTAGAGCCATCTGACAAGAGAGACTCACTTGATAACCTAGATCAGATTGGCTGGGAGAACGTCTGTGTGCGACTGTCTTTAGAGTTACTTGATGTAGGAGGGCACAGCCCACCGTGGGCAGCACCATCCATACCCAGGTCCTCCTGAACTGGATGAGAACGCTAGCCAAGGGGCTGGAGGGTTATAGCCAGTACCGCTCTTGCAGAGACCCAGAGTTCAGTTTCTAGTACCCACGTCAGGTGGTCAGTAATTCCAGCTCCAGGGAATCGGATGCCCTCTGTTGGTTTCAGTGGACATCTGAGCTCATGTGAATGTACCCTCTCATACATATAATTTATAATAAAAATAAACCTAAAAAGTCGGGCGGTGGTGGCGTACGCCTTTAATCCCAGCACTCGGGAGGCAGAGGCAGGTGGATCTCTGTGAGTTCGAGGCCGGGCTGGACCAACAGCCTCCAAAACAATACAGAGAAACCCTGTCTCGTAAAAAACCAAATAAATAAATAAACGTAAAAAAGAAATAAAAAGCTGGTCTGTGAGCCAGCATGCAAGCAGCATTCCTCCATCTCAGCATGCTGATGCTGGACTTCTTCTAGCTGTGAAGTGAGTTCCTCGGTAGGAGGCAATGCTATGCGGAATAGTTCAAGTTCCTGCCCTGACTTCCTTCAATGACTGACTTTGACCCGGAAGTGGGAGCCAAATCCCATTTCTCCCCTAAGTTGTTTTGCTCAGAGTGTTTTTTTTATCACAGCAGCATTAAGGACACCAGAACAGTCTTACATAACCCAGGCTGGCCTTGGACTTGGTATGTAGCCAAGGATAACCCTCCTGCTTCTGCCTCCCGAGTGCTTGGATCACAGGTGTAAGCCACCACGCCTGGCTCATGAGGTGCATGAGCTCCGTTCCCAGCCCCAACCTTCCACTGTATCTGCACTGGCAATGCTCTCCTGGGTGACCTGCCGTGTCCACTGTATCTGCACTGGCAATGCTCTCCTGGGTGACCTGCCGTGTCCACTGTATCTGCACTGGCAATGCTCTCCTGGGTGACCTGCTGTGTCTACTGTGGCTCTGTCCAGGCCATTCTCTTTCACAATCACAGTGGCTTTTTCCATATGTACAGTCCAAATCCCTTGGATGGCACTTTACTTTGGATGAGGTAGGCAGCCCCCTCTCCTGCTGCCACAAAGATCCTTGTGCTAAAGCTTGGTCCCCGGGCTGGAGAGATGGCTCAGAGTTTAAGAGCACTGACTGCACTTCCACGGGTCCTGAGTTCAGTTCCCAGCAACCACATGGTGGCTGACAACCATCTGTAATGAGATCTGGTGCCCTCTTCTGGCCTGCAGACATACATGGAGGCAGGATGTTGTATTCATAATAAATAAATCTTTAACAACAACAACAACAACAACAAAAAAGCCTGGTCCCCTATGTGATCCGGAGAGGGGGTGGGGTCTCCGAGAGGTAGGGCCTGCTGGGATGCAGCCAGGTCACCAGGAACGCAGCCCTTGGAGGAGACTGGTGGTGATCTCTAGTGGTTTGCTTGCTTGCTCTCTTTCGCACGTCTTTTTCTTCCTGCTTTTCTACCATTGGTGGAGGGGGAATACCAGAGCTGGCATTGTGTGGCCCGTGAGTCCCTTCAGCCACCAGAATCTAAGCCAACTATGCTTCTCCCTCTCCCCCTTCATGTTTTCTGTTTTATTTTTTTAAAAAAAGATTTTAAAGCACGCTATTAATTGTGCTGTGTCTGTGTGGGTATGTGGGAGGCTAGAAGAGAATCGGATCCCCAGAGCTGGAGTTCCAGGCATCTACAGCCGGTGTGGGTGCTGGGAACTGAACTAGTGCCTTCTGCTAGAGCAGTGTGTGCTCCTAACCACTAACCTCCTCTTTGTGTTTCTAGGACAGGGTTTCCTATAGTCAACTATGGTCTCCCACCTCACCATGTAGCCAGGGATGGCCTTGCCCTTTCCAGCATCCTATCTCCAACTGCAGAATGCTGGTATTACAGACAGGAGTCAACGCAGTGTGGGTGATCCAACCTCGGGCTTCGAGCATGTGAGGCAAACACTCCAGCAACTGACCTGGAGTGCTGGGAATTGAATCCCCAGACTCGGGCCTGCTAAGCATAGGTTCTGACTGCAGCCTCAGGCTGAGCATGTCCCATGTGTCCAGCATCTTATCTTGTTGCTATGATAAAACGCCTAACACGGGCAGGTTAAGGAAGAAAGTGGTTATTTGGCTCTTGGTTTTGAGAGCAGAGCTCATCATGATGGGGACACAGCATCAAGAGGCTCGGCTGTGTGAAGAGAGATGAATTTAAGTGTGGCGTCCTCAGCTCACCAGCTTCTGCAGTCAGCCAACAGGCCCTGTCCCCGGTGCTGAAGATGCAGAAACAGCAAAATTACACCATTTGTGCCCTGTGGAGCCAGCAGTCTGGTGGGATGAAAGGCACTAATGAGCAGTGATATAAATGTAAAATTGCAGCTAGGCTGCGGCTTCCAGATTTCACAAATAGAAACACGAGACGTCCATCCAGTTAAATTTGAATTCAGATAAAAACCACAGTGTTTGGATGCATAGCCCAAACATTACATGGAGCATACCTGTTTGTCTGAAAATTTCAGTATAACCAGTGTGATGGTTAACATTGCCAACCACAAGATCTAGACTAATCTACAGATAAACCTTTGGGCATGTCTTTGGAGTATTATCTAGTTAAACAGCTACTTAAATTACCTAATTAGGCTTTTTTTTTCATTTCCCCAGGAGACAGGGTTTCTCTGTGTAGCTCTGGCTATCCTGGAGTTCACTCTGTAGACCAGGCTGACTTCAAACTCAGAGATCCTCCTGCCTCTGTCTCTCTAGTGCTGGGATCAAAGGCGTGCACCAGTACCACCCTGTTTATCTAGTTGAACTTCAACCATAGATAGGGCTATCCTGGACTGAATAAAAGGGAGACTACTGCTCCACGATCTCTGTCTGGCCAGCTCCTCAAGCCCCTGCCACCATGGCTACCCGCCACGATGAACCATGCCCTCGGAACTGTAGCTAAATGACCCCTTCCCTCTTTAAGTTGCATCTGCCAGGTGTTTTAATCATAGCAATAAGACAAGTGAGTGATGGCCGGGCGTTGGTGGCGCACGCCTTTAATCCCAGCACTTGGGAGGCAGAGGCAGGTGGATCTCTGTGAGTTCGAGACCAGCCTGGACTACCAAGTGAGTTCCAGGACAGCCTCCAAAGCCACAGAGAAACCCTGTCTCAAAAAACCAAAAAAAAAAAAAAAAAAAAAAGACAAGTGAGTGATACAACTAGCTATCCTGCTGCAGTAGTGCTTTTTAAACTTTTTCCAGTGGCATGGCCAGACCCAGGGCCGCACACATGCTGAGAACATTCCTTGCCTCTGAGCTGCACCCATAACCTGGACAGTTTCCATCTTGATCGGTCCTCCGAATCACATAGAGTAGGTGTGGTGTAGCCTGTAATCCCAGCACTCTGGCATGTTTGGGTGTGCTATCATGCATGTGTACATGTATGCGCAGTGGAGGGGGGAGGGTCAGAAATTCAAGGTCATTTTCAGCTACCAGTGAGTTCCAGGCCAGCCTAAGCTATATGAGACCTTCCCTGTTTCAAAAAAAATCAGCTGGTTTTTTTTTTAAACGCCTTTAATCCCAGCACTCAGGAGGCAGAGGCAGGCCAATCTCTGCGAGTTCCGGGTCAACTTGGTCTACAGAGGGAGATCCAGGACAGCCAGGGCTACACATAGAAACCCTGTCTCAAACAAAACAAAGCAAGTTTCCAAAAACCCAAACACCATACAATCCCTTTCTCTATTGGTAAATGAAAAGGAAATGGGAGGAGATAGGAGAGGAAGAGGCAGAGAGAAGCAGTCCTAGAGGCGCTGAAAAGGGGGGCAGGTGAGTTGGGGGTGTGGTACCTTGAGGGTGTGGCAGGCTTTGATGGTGGCTGCCAGGGAGTAGCAGTCTCGAAAGGTGAAGAGGAAGAGGTTCCACTCGAAGTTCATGCCGCAGTCTTTGACGCCGTATACCAGGTCCAGCTCCTCCAGGCACTTGAGGCCAGCCACCAGGGCGTCCAGCTGGTAGTGGTCCTTCTCAGGTTCATTCCCCTCTCCCTCGCTGCCAGAGTCGGACTGATCCTCAGTCTGGGGCGGGGTTGGCAGCCGCACAGGCGGGAGGAACTGATCCACCTGGATGCGGCGCACATAGTTCCTGCAGAGGGGCAGCAGGTCCAGGATCACGTTGGGGTCCGTGGTACCTGGGATGTAGAGCTTCAGCAGGTTCTCCAGGTGTCTCTCGAAGAACATGCGCTTCCAGCTGCCGCCATGCTTGGCCACGTGGCACACGGGCCAGCGCTTGACGCAGCACCGATGCCAATAGTTCTCATCATCAATCAAGTTGGCAGTCACCTTCAGGGGCAGGTCAGGGGGCAGGTGGCTCAACACTTTCTGCTGGTGCTCTGGGAGCAGCTGCTTCAGGATAGGGTTGTCTTTGGGAACGGAGGAAGAAAAACAGGGTTCAGCCTCAGGGTTGCGAATATCACAACATGGCTGCCCAGACACACGGAGGAAAGAAAGGGAAGGAAGGCCCTCTGTGGTCTCGGTAGTTTGCTCTGAGAGGAGAAACGGTCTCTCACACAGACAGTCTTTGCACCAGGCGGTATCTGGTCCTGCCTGGGGAGGAATGGACAGAATCTCAGGGCTGGACCCCAGTATTATCTAATCTGCTGGGAGCTACAGCTAGCTTCTGAGATGTCCAGTCAGACTTCAGCCATTCATTTCAGAACTACTACATGCACTTTAACACCTACTATGTGTCAGATGCGGCTGGAAAAAAGAAATGAAGGGGCCAGAAAGATGGGTCAGTGAGTAAACAATGCTTGCTGAGCAGAACTGGTGACCTGAATTCTACCCCAGGTATCACTCGGAGGTGGAAGGAGAGACTGACTCATAGGGTTGTTTTCTGATCGGCACATGCGTACTGTTGAGTGCCCATCTCTGCCTCTTGATCTCACACACACCAATACATTTTAAAAATGGCCAGGGGATGGAGGCAGCATTGGCATATGCCTTTAATCCCAGCACTTGGGAGGCAGAGGCAGGAAGATCTCTGTGAGTTCAAGGCCAGCCTGGTCTACAGAGTGAGTTTCAGGACAGCCAGAGTTACACAGAGAAACCCTGTCTCAAAGAGAAAAAAAAAAAAACAAAGAGAGAGAGAGAGAGAGAGAGAGAGAGAGAGAGAGAGACAGAGAGAGAGACAGAGACAGAGAGAGAGGAGAGGGAAGGGAAACAGACATGTCTCTGGCCTCTGGAGTTCATGGTCAATAAACAACAGAGGAACATGCCTTGCTAGGTGACCAGTTCTCAGGAAGCCCTAGTCCCACAGAGTAGGAAACGCCTGCTACTTTTCTCTAGAAAGACTAGAGCACAGAGGACACCAGGTACCCATCTCCATCCTGGAAGATCTATCAGATGGGAGATTAGAACTGGAGAGCTTTCTGGAGGAAGGAAAGGAAGATGTGGCCAAGACTGAACTTAGTGGAGAGAGCAGATGTGACCAGAGAAGGGCAAAAGCATGGAGGGCACAGCGGATGTGCGCATGTGTGCGCGTGTGCGCGTGCGTGCGCGTGTGTGCCTGTGGTGGGGACACCTCTGATGCTGGATGGAGTGGATTTGAGAGTCCCCCTCCTGCAGCCCAGGGCAGATGAACTCACTCTGGAAGTTCTTGACGATATGTTGGATGCAGAGTTCTGTAAGGAGTGGTACGATGGCCAGCGACCACTCGGCGTCCTCAGAGATGATCCGGCGCATGCGCCGGACATTTGTGGTCTTGGGCTTCAGATGGGCTGGGGCAGGGCTGGGGTTAGATTTCAAGGTTGGAGGCAGTGAGCTGGCACCACCTCCAGCGGAGGGCTGGTGCTGGATGTTGTACATGGACGTGTGAGACCCGGCGGCTGATGACGTTGCTGGGGTCTCAAGCATGTTGGCTGTGGGCGAGGCAACTTGTTACAGGAAGCTTCTCAACCTGGAAAATCCTTGGTTCAGGCGGGATGCGAGATGGGGTCGTGGCTTGAACGAAAGGAAGAGGGACAGTGTTACTTGGGGGAAGTGAAGGGTGGTGCTTGGGGGTCAGTTTCTGGAGGGGACTGGACCCACATGAGAAGCTCAGAGACTGGGTGTATGGTTTTGGGTAAGTGACCAAATTTCAGATGATGCCCTCTGTGAAGTGAGGGCAGGCAGTAGCTAGCCAATAGGGTTACTAGAGGAGGTGACAAAGTAGTGTAGCCAGAGGGCCACAGTGTATGCAAGGAGCCGCCCCAAAGTTTAGGTAATAGTTACTTGGCAACTATAGTCATTGCTGTGCACTAGGTTTGGATATTAACTCGTTTGTCATAAAAGGGGAGACTGGAGAGGTGGTTCTGAGCAGTTAGGTTCAATTCCCAGTACCCATATGGCAGTTCGCAACTGTTTGTGACCGCAGTTCCGGGGCATCCAATACACTAACATAGACATGCCTGAAAAAACACCAATACACATAAAATTAAATTAATTTTTTAAAAAACCTTTTGGAGACAAGAACTCATTTTCATCATTTTTTCCCCAATGAAGAGGTCACTGACTTGCTCAATGTTGCACAGCTTACACTGAACAAGAAAAAACTTTTTTAAAGGTGTGTGTGTGTGTGTGTGTGTGTGTGTGTGTGTGTGTGTGTGTACAGAGGACAGAAGAGGGCCCTGGCTTTCCTAGGCACCGTAGTTGAGGCAGTTGTGAGCATCTGACATGGATGCTGAGAACGGAATTCGGTCCCTCTCCAGGAGCGGGCAGCAAGTGCTCTTGACCACTGGGTCACCTCTCCAATCCCCTTAAGACTGGACTAACTCAGTTTCTCAAGTCATATTCTGGATTGTTCCTGCACTGCCTCATCTAATGGTGAGTGTGAGGATACGGAATGCCAGGAGAGAGCTGTAGCGAACAACTATTTACCTCCAAAGCTCCCTGCTCCCAGATGACTGAGGACACTGGCCAACAGAGTCTGATGGGGGCCTCATATGCTGCTTTGTCTCTGTATTTCTTTATTTTGAGGCAAGGTCTCGGCTTTCCCAGGCTGGCCTCCAAGCTGCTATTGCTGTGTAGCAGGAATGACCTGGACCTGCTGTTTCTTCTGGCTGTGCCTCCCGAACCCTGGGGTTATGATGTCATCAGTGCAGTTACACTTGATCACATCCAGTGAACCCAGTGCTGTGGATGGAACCAGGGCTTCGTGCTCACATCAGGCAAGCACCCTACCAACTCAACCAAACCACCAGTCCCTGTCTGTAAACTTTCCAGCATCCACATTTAAAGAGGAAACAGAGGGGCTGGAGAGATGGCTTGGCAGTTAGAGCCCTGGCTGCTCTTCCAGTAGAATTGGGTTTGATTCCCAGCGCCCACATGGTGGCTCACACCTTCTGTAACTCCAGATCTAAGGGATCTGACCTCTTCCCTGGTCTCCAAGGGCACTTTATGAACGTGGTGTGCACGCAGCATGCATATAAAAACAATTGTTGTCCTGGAACTTACTCTGTAGACCAGGCAGGCCTTGAACTCACAGAGATCTTCCTGCCTTTACCTCTTGAGTACTGGGATTACAGGTGCTCTGCTCCAGCCACCACCACCAACCAGAAACTTTTAAATAGGGAAAGAAAGCCTTGAGTGGAGCTGGGGGGTGGGGTAGCTCAGTAGCAGTGCTTGCCTAGCACCCGCAGCTAAAAACAAAACCCCAAAAAACAGGAAAAGCAAAATAAAACAGAAGCCCAAAACAGGTGAAATTAATTTTATAATTAACCCAGTGTGCCCAAAATATTATCATTTAAATGTGTAATTGGTGTACAGTGTTTTTAAAAGTAAAAAACAAAAAACAAATCGGTGAAATTTACAATTAATGTAGTATGCTCAAAATATTATCATTTAAATGTGATCTGTATACAGTCTATTTGATATTTTGGTTTATTATTTAAGTGTACATGTGTCTTCATACAAGAGAGCGAGTGCATTTGGATGTTCATGGAGCCAGAGAGAGGGTCAGACCCCCGGGAGCTGGAGTTGAGTATGAGCCAGAGGCCGGTGCAGTGAACCAGGCATGGGTCCCCCAGAAGGCCTGTCAGTTAGACTCTCAACTGCCCAGTCAGCTCTTCACGCCTCTGTGCAAAGGATTTGGATGGGAAGGACAGGCACGTTTGCGTTCACATCAAATCTGAGCCTGTGGCCTCCATTCAGAAGGGGGCCAGAAGACACAAGTTTGACCAGGGTGTAGATGCCTCTCCTCATACCCTTCACTCCCGCCTGGCTCCTACTTCAGTCTCCCCCATACCAGACCGAGGCGGCGGCAGCAGGCAGGCGCGGGAGGCGAGAAGGCAGCTAAACATGAGGCTGCAGACAGAAGACCGAGGATGCTGTCTGGGCCTGGAAGCCTTCTGCGTGTGGTAGGTCACCTGTTTACCCACCTGCTGCAGGCACCCTGCCAGTGACCTGGAGGCAGAATGGGGTGTCTGGGCCCTCTGCCCCTCTGGGGAGCTTCCCTTTGTGCTGCGGCCAGTGAGAGAGAAGAGAGAGAGAGAGAGAGAGAGAGAGAGAGAGAGAGAGAGAGAGAGAGAGAGAGAGAGAGAGAGAGAGCACCCTCCTCCAGCAAAGACATCCTTGTTGGCAGAGGGAGGGACCAGATGGTTGGTACTCCCTAGCCTGCCAGGCAGCTCAAGGAGGAAAAGTCTGGGGAGAGGAGCACTGTAGGGAAGATATTTATGTATTGTGTTATCCTGTATGCAAATCGAATGCAAATTCACAAACTGTCCATCTTCAAGTAAAGCCTTTAATCCCAGCGCTTGGGAGGCAGAGGCAGGTGGATCTCTGAGTTTGAGGCCCAGCCTGCTCGACATGGTGAGTTCCAGGAAAAAAAAAAAGGACAGAGCTGAAGGTGGGCACCATTTCTATAGAGGTCCCGGCTGGCTTTGCATTTCTTGCTTGTTGTGTGACCCTAGCCAAGTTGCATAACCTATCTGAACTTCAATTTCTTCCCTTCCCTTATCCGTAAAATGAGGTAATTACACCTTCCTATGTGGAAGACTCTTGTCTAGACCTCTGTGGAGACTCTTGTCTAGAGTCCTGAGGTGTGTCATCAAGTGAATGCCAGAGAGGTGAGGGACAAGGGGTCAGTGGTGGCTTGGGGGTCAGTTGCACCGTGGTTAGAGGCTGGAAGGGGCTTGGATGCAACAGGTTAACCCCATTCCTGCCAGTCCTGCAGGACCCCTTCTTCCAAGGCGCAGGCCTAGAATGTTGCATTGGACCACACAGGGACCCAGGAGCAAGCTTGGCAGGAGAGCCCACGTTCCCGGTGGGTGTGGCTTTAGAACAGGGATCTCAGCATCCTTCACATGGCACCAGTCCCACTAGCCTGGGGCATGGCCCTGCTCCCTGCTCCTAGGCCTCATCTCAGCTGGAGCCGCCGGCTGGGGGACCAGGCGGGACAGAGATGTCATCTACAGTCAGTGCTTCTGACTGTCTTTCTCTCTGGGTACCAGGCACAAGTCTTGTTCTAGCTGCTTTTGCTGCTTGTTTTATGCTTGTAGTCGGCCTCTGGCTGGGGTCACAGAGTAATCCAGGTCCCTGACAAATTTCACAGGGGAAGGGGTAGAGTCCCTACTTCCATGGCTGCCACAGATACTGCTGATATAACAAGGGCCCATGCTAGCCTTCTGAGTTTACAGAAACGCCCATATCATTGGTCTGATGTCTCCTGGTTTTTTTTTTTTTTTTCTTTTTTTCATTTCGAGACAAGGTCTCACTTTGTAGTTCTGGCTGTCCTAGAACTCACTATATAGACAAGGCTGACTTTGAACTCACACAGCTCTGCCTACCTTTGCTTCCTGGGTGCTGGGATTAAAGACATCCATCATGCCTAGACTGATGCCTTTTTTTTTTTTTTTTGGTTTTTTGAGACAGGGTTTCTCTGTATTGTTTTGGAGGTTGTCCTGGAACTAGCTCTGTAGACCAGGCTGGCCTCGAACTCACAGAGATCCGCCTGCCTCTGCCTCCCGAGTGCTGGGATTAAAGGCGTGCGCCACCAACGCCCAGCCGACTGATGCCATTTTTAAGGCAAATGTTGAAAGCAATTACTTTGTAAGGTCAGAGCTGACCATTTTCATTTAATCCTCCTTTAATTATTTTAAATATATATGCACATATCTAGTATACAGACAAGCATAGTATACATATGTGTATAATATGTATGTATATTACATTTTTTGTGGTATGGAGATTAAATACAGGGCCTTGCAGATAGCAGCCAAAAATTCTACCACTGAGCCACACCCTCAGCCCACTTAGTTTTCATTTTTGGACTCTCACTCTGTAGCCTAGGCAGACCTTCAACTTCCTATCTCCCTGTAGTAGCCCCCCCAGAAGTTGGGATTACAAACCAGCACTACCAGGCTTGGCCATGAAGAAACTTTTGACAGGAAAATGATTACCAGGCACAACCGGGTCTAGGACACAGGCCTGTAACCCCTGCTACAAGGAGGCTGATGGAGGAAGATCGAAGCTTCAAAGGTTGCCTGGGCAACTTAGTAAGACTCAGTCTTCTTATTTCTCAAGATAAAAATAAGGAGAGAACTGGGGATATATACAGCTTAGCGGTAGAACATTTGCCTAACATGCAGGAAGCCATAGGATCAGATCCTAGTACTGCCAAAAATAAGAAATGAAATAAAACAACCAAACACAGAGTTTATCTACAGAGATTCCAGTTCCATGTGCTTTCAAACATCTATTTTGAAGGCTGGGTGTGTAGCACAGTTGGTAGAGTGTCTACCTAGCATTTTGGAAGCCCTGGGTTTGATCCTGCATAAACTGGCATCATGGTACTCATCTGTAACCCCAGCACTTAGGAGGTAGAAGCAGGAGAATCAGAAATTCAAGGTCATCCTTGGTTACATAATGAGTTTGAGGCAACGTGTCTCAAACACACCAACAAAAAGAAATCTATTTTGAAAAACTGACAATGAGGTATGGAGGGATGGCTCAGCGGTTGGGGTGTATGCTGCTCTTGCAGAGGCTTGAGTTCCGTTCTGAGCACTCACATAGGCAGCTGGCAACCAACTCCAGCGGAGGCAGGCGCGGGGTGGGGGGGGGCGGGGACGGGGACTTATCTTCAGAGGATACCTGCACACCAGTGTGCATACCCATGCACAGAGACGCACAGTAAAATAAAACAAAGGGGTGGGGCTGGCCGTGGTGGCGCACGCCTTTAATCCCAGCACTCAGGAGGCAGAGGCAGGCGGATCTCTGCGAGTTCGAGGCCAGCCAGGTCTACAGAGTGAGTTCCAGGACAGACTCCAAAGCCACAGAGAAACCCTGTCTCGAAAAGCCAAAAATAAATAAATAAAATAAGTATAAAACAAAGGATCTAGAGAATGGCTCAGCACTTCAGAACACTGGCTGCTCTTCCAGAGGACTGGGGTTCAATTCCTGGCAGCCACACCAGGCAGCTCACAGCTGTCCGTAGTTTCAGTCCCAGGGGTTCTGACACCCTTGCACAGACACACATGCAGGCAAAACACCAATGCACATAGATAAAAATAAACCATTAAAAAAACTAAACTGAAAAAAAAAAGAACTACAAAGCACACTTAATAGGATGGTGAGTAGAACAGGCTCTGTCACTCCTGGCTCTCCCTCTGCCTCCCTCACCATTTATAAAATGTTTTTAGTTTTGTGTGTATGAGTGTTTGCCTGAATGTGTGTGTGTGCACCACGTGTGTGCCTGGTGCCTGGAGGCCAGAAGAGGCATTGGATCCCGGGAACTGGAGTTACAGGTGTCTGTGAGTCACCACCTGGGTGCTGGGAGCCAAACCTAGGTCCTCTGGCAGAGCAGCCAGTGCTCGTAACCTCTGGGCCATCATCTCTCCAGGCCTTCTGACCACTGTTCTTCCGGATGTCCACATGGCAGGCTTCAGGCCCTCTGTCCACGCGCAGCCTCTGCCCATCTTGCTCCTGTTAGGAGACCCAGCTAGTTTCACACTCAGGGCCTGAGGCTTCCGTCCAAGTCCCTCAGACTCAGACTACACAGAAGGTGGGCCTGAAAGTAGGGAGCCAGCCCCATTTTGTGGGCCACACAAGCTCTGGCCTGTGCCCTCCCTGCTCTGTCCATCCTCAGGCTCTGGCCTGTGCCCTCCCTGCTCTGCCCTTCCTCAGGCTCTGGCCTGTGCCCTCCCTGCTCTCTCCTTCCTCATTGCTGTGCCTCAGTGGAGTGTGTCTGTCACACACTGCTTCAGCTGCTGGGCACCTGGCCCTGGTGTCCAGTCTGGTCCTCTCAGAGTCAGCCCTGCACAGCCATGGAGGCAGGCCTCTTCGGTGGCTCATCACTGCCTGAGGGCGAAGGGCAGCTTCCTCAGCTCCTCCGAGGATAAGAGCCTTCTGCCATGACAGGTGGCTTTCTGAAACAGAGCCTGCTCTTGTCTAGGACGCTGGGGGCCACTTCCGGCATTTGCTCCGGCCTCTCTTTAAACTTGGCCTGCCTTTCTTACCACCTCATCCCCAGGACCTGTGCCCCCTCACCCTGAGCCCAAATCCACAGCAGACAGAGCTCTTCATCTGCGCCCCAAGCCCAGTGCCAGGTCTGCCTTAGGCAGGTAGCTAGTTTGCCCTATTGCTTCTAATAATAGATTCTGAAGTGTATCCTATTGGCTACAGCGGTTGATGGGCATGGCTTCCTAATGCCAGCCAATCAGAGACTTTCTTAGGATTTGTCCAAGTAGAGGCTGACTGAAGGAAGGAAGGGCAGCTGTGTGTCCTTGAAGGAGCAGGAGGCCCACTGCTGGGAGTCACTTTCCCTGCCTCACACAGAGCTTATCTGCTGCAGCAGAGGGTGAAGCCCAGGCGGGGACTGGTGGCCATTAAAACTGAGGCGGGAGTGGCCTGAAGTCCCAGACCTGCCGGCTCTCAGGCCTCCCTGCATGGCATGCTCTTCTCTTTCTCCATCGGGACCACAGGGTCCTGAGCATTGCTAAGCTCACTTCTGGGTTAAGGAAACGGAGAACCCCTAAATCAGAAGCTCAAGGTCATCTTCAGCTACACTGGAAGTTTAAAGTCGATCTGGCTTTACATGAAACCCTGTTGAGAGAAAAAAGAGGAAGGAAGGAAGGAAGGAAGGAAGGAAGGAAGACAGGAAGGAAGGAAGGAAGACAGGAAGGAAGGAAGGAAGGAAGGAAGGAAGGAAGGAAGGAAGGAAGGCAGGCAGGCAGGCAGGCTACCTCACTCTGAGAAGAAAGATGGACAGAACCAGAGGAAAGGGAGAGACAGGCATAGCCGCTTACATCATTCACTGTTTGGCCTTAGTCTGGCTGGCTGTCGCCAGGCTGCCCTGAGGTGGTATTGAGTGACATCTTCTTCCCTGGGACTCTGCAGGGGTGGACAGAAACCCATTAGCTGGGGATCCATGGGGCAACCAGACACTCCCAAAGGCTCACAGAAGGGAGACAGTTCCAGGAGAGACAGAGAGGCCAGCTCCCTCCAGAGCGGTGGTTCTCAGTCTTCCTAAGACTGCGACCCTTTAATACAGCTCCTTGGGTCGTGGTGACCCCAACCATACAATTATTTTTGTTGTTACTTCATAACTGTGATTTTGCTCCTGTTATGAATCGTAACGTGTATATCTGATGTGCAGATGGACTTAGGTGACCCCTGTGAAAGGATCACTTGACCCTTTAAGGTTGAGAACTGCTGTTCTAGACCTTTCTTTGGGAGCCTGTGGGGTGGGAAGAGAATTGGAGTTTAGTACTCCAAGTGTGTTCAAGGTCCTACTCCCTCCTCCATGGCAGGAATCTCTTTGGCATTCCAGAGAAGTTGGGGCCACCAGAAATGTGTGTGTCTTGTGTGTCTGCCATGGGATGTCCCCACTTAACGGCAGTCTCTGTCCTTGGAGTGGGCGAGTGGGAGGGTGGGGCCTATCTCGTGGGCCTGTGGGCTTTGCATGGCTGGGAGCAAGCACTCTGGCAGGGAAAGGCCATCTTTCCCAAGTCCATCTCCATGTCCTCAGGTCCAGGACGGGGGTATGAGATCATGGAAAGTGACACCCACACGGGGTCACAACTCTAAGAGTTGAGGACTTACATGCCTTGGTGCAGGTAATAAAGATGGTGACCCACTTTGGCCAGGGTTGTCCTCATTTTGGATGGTGTGTATGCGGTGAGCCGGTGATCTGGGCTCACAGCCTTGGCTCTGTATAGCTATGATGTATTGCACTCTAGGCAGGCAAGAGCAGATGCCTGCGGGAGACCCGATAGTGGCTGGCTGAGTGGTCAGCCTTGGATTGCCCTATCCCCATATTCCCCACTCTGCCTCCCACATCTGCAAGACCTCGGGCAAGGACTTAACCTCGCCAAGTTTCAGCTGCATCGTCTGCCAAATGGGGACAGTAATTAATATTACCTTCACCACCCATCACGCTTGCATACGGCTAAGGGGCGAAAACGCGTGGCGTTTCAACACAGGCTTGGCCTAGAGCCAGCACCCAAGACAGGGGCATTAGAAGCCAGCAGCTCGCCATGTGAAGTTCACTAAGCTGTCCGAGTCACGGGTGAGGCTTGTCATTATAACACCACTGTCTCCACTTTACACAGGAGGAAACTGAGGCTTAGGACACCGAAGGGAGTTACCGTCACCCAGCCAGCAAGTGAGAGCCACGCTTCTAGTGCCTGTCTGCCCATGGGCCCTCCCATTTCTCTGAGGTGCAGATCGCTTTTTTATTTCTGGTTTTCGAGACAGGGTTTCTCTGTGTAGCCCTGGCTTTCCTGGTACTCTCTCTGTAGACCCGGCTGGCCTCGAACTCACAGAGATCCGCCTGCCTCTGCCTCCCGAGTGCTGGGATTAAAGGCGTGCACCACCACCACAGTGACCCAGCTCACTTTTCTAGTGAGGCTTCTGCAACTTTCTCCCACTCTCTGGGCTCTCTAGTTAACACCATGGAGCCCAGCCTTTACCTCCAAAGCCCCAGACCCTTACTTTTCCCAGGACTGCTGCCTCCAGAGGCTTCCACAGGGCTGAGTCACTGCTGACATCCTGTGGCTTGAGGTCTCCACAAGGGTCCAAGAGAACATTGTGGTTTTGGTTTTCTGCCCTCCTCAACGCTGGGCCCTTCACGTTCCTCACAGACCTGGGTCTCTAGCGTATTCCCTCCATTTTCATCCTTCCCCAGTAAAATGTGGCCGTGTCAGGGAGGTTCCTGCCACCCACCCACACGGGGAGGTGAAAGTGTAGCTATGGTGGTCTGCTGGGGGCCTTGGGGGCCCCACTCACCTCTCTGCCTCTGCTCCCTATGCCTTCCCAGCCAGCTTCTCATCCCTACCAACCCCAGTGGCCTCCGGCCTCACATCCCTGTCTTCAGGGTCCTGGGCTTACTAGTTTACATCTTCCGTAGCCTCTCTTTTCTTACCCAGATTCCTGTTGTGAATTGGAAAAGAGATTTGGTCTCGGGCGCGGAGACGTGTCTTGTTCATAAGCCCTGGTCCTCCCCCTCCCAGCGCAGGCTCCTTATCTGCTGTGTGGAAAGGGACACTAGCAGTAGCTCCCCACGACTCCAGACACCTCCCCTCAGCCTCCCCAGCAGGGAAGCTCGCCTTCAAAGGTTAGCAAGTCCCTCCTCCTCCCCTGGTAACCCTGAGAGACCAGGTCCATGGGGGCTTGAGGGAGGTGCCCCAGTCGCTGGGCCTGCACACTGACCTCAGCCGAGGGCAGATCGCCCTCTTCCTAGGTTCCCCACTTTCTCTGCTTGAACTCTAGGCCTCGGTTTACAGATAGTCGCTGTGTGGGATACAAGACTGAGATGAGCCACTGGCCTCGAGTAGCCGCAAAACAGATCCTCCCGTTCGTTACAGAAAACAGGAAGCTAAGATGATGGCTGCCCGGCCACAGACCCGCGTGCGCTGCAGGGGCTGCTGGAGCTTTGGAGCTAGACTAGGATGAGTGGGGTCTGAGTGGGGAGACCAGAGTTAGACATCCCCTTTGAGATCGCCTCACCTGCTCCGGGGACCCAGGAGATTGCTCTCACCCGCGGTTGGCGCGGTTGGTCGTTAGGGACGCCTGAGTCGCCAGGGGGCGGGCCGTGAGCCGTGCGCTCTGGGCGTTGGCTGACTCTTCCCCCCCCGCGCCCCGCCCCCCTCGCGCCCGAGTGCTGGGCTCACGACCCTGTCTGTGGCCTTGGGCTCTGCTTGTGCTTTCTGGCTGCGAGTTTCGGGATGCACAAGCCTTTTGCACGGAGAGGATGTACTTTTGGTTAGGGGCGGGGGAGGGGAGAAGGCCCAAGCGAAACAAAGCAAACAGGGGAGGCACAGGTACTTAAGAATCCCCCTGTTGTTGATTGGTGGCGCACGCCTTTAATCCCAGCGCTCGGGAGGCAGAGGCAGGCGGATCTCTGTGAGTTCGAGACCAGCCTGGTCTACAGAGCGAGTTCCAGGACAGGCTCCAAAACAACACAGAAAAACCCTGTCTCGAAAAACAAAAACAAAAACAAAAAGAATTCCCCTGTGGTCAGGCTGAGGACTCCAACTCTGCTTGGGGAGCCCCTTCATCTTTCTCCAATAGGAACCGGTGTCAGGCAGGCAGAAAGGGCCAGGGCCTCCACAGTGCTCCTTCACTCTGAAGCCTGGCGCCTGCAAAGTTTCCAGCATGACAGGAGAGTGTTCCTGTCCTGACTCCAGGGATCTGTATAGGAAGAGGAATCCTTCTCCAGAGCAGAGGACCAGCAGACTGGTGGAGGGGTCCCAGGGAGGCAAAGCTTAGCTTCTCTGGTCAGATGGCTCCGGTGCATCCCAGCACGGTGGCCATGGAGGTAAATACTATAGACCGGTCTATTAGCGAGTTCCAGAGGTCAAGCCATGCAGCGAGGAGCCAGGCTTCTGTTCCCAAAGTCCCTTCAAGCCCTCCCTTACAAAGGGTCACTTGTGTCGTTGTGGATGACCTCGAACTTCTGACATTCCTGTCTCACCTCTCCAGGACTGTGATAACAGGGGTGTCGTTTGGTTTGCCGGGTATGTGTGGTACAGGGGAACAGACCCAGGGCTTAGTACATGCTAGGACTCTGCCACCTGGGCTACATCCCCAGCCCAAATGATCACTCATCAGTCACAGTGTGGCGCTACGGCACCGTGGGCCCACGCTGCTCTTCTGTTATTAGACAATGTCAAGGAACCCTTTCTGAAGATGTGTGCCCCCTCCCCAGCTTCGCAGTGGCTTCGTTCTGATAGAGGAGGAGGGGCCTCCCCGTTCTGATAGAGGAGGAGGGGCCTCCCCGTTCTGATAGAGGAGGAGGGGCCTCCCGTTCTGATAGAGGAGGAGGGGCCTCCCCGTTCTGATAGAGGAGGAGGGGCCTCCCCTGACTTCATCCTGCTTCAGCCGCTCTGTGTCCGTGTATAGATGGGAACACATGTGTCCATGCAGATGGGCGGTAGAGGGCCCGCCTCAGGCGTTATTGTCCCCCTTGAGAAAGGGTCCACTGCTCTGAACCTCAGCCAACAGGCTAGGCTGGACGACTCGTGGAAGCCAGGGCTCTGCCTGTCCCTGAGCACCCGTGCCCGCTCTGCACGGCTGGGATTAGAAGGGTGCACCACCTCACCTGGGTTAAGTGGCCTCTGGCACTTGAACTTGGGTCACCACCTCAGCCCAGCTTCAGTCTTTTCTTCAGCTCTGCCTTGAGGCAGGCGCTGCGTTAACGTTTAAAAGGCTATTTATTGTTGGCTGGGCATGGTGGAGTCTGCTTCCAGCCTCAGCGCTTGGGAGGCAGAGGTCTCTGTTGGAGGCCAGCTTGGCCCACAGGGAGTTCCAGGGCAACCAAACGGCTATATATGGAGACCCTAACTAACTCAGATAAGAAAGTCCATCACTGACTCAGGTCTGACAAATGGGGAACCTGCATAAGACAGAACTAGACTCCCTTTATATAGGTGACAATGGTGTGGCTGGGACAATATATGAGGGCGCTGGCAGTGGGTCCAAGATCTAACGCTGATTCATAAACTGAATAGTGGAGCCCGTTCCGTATGGAGAGAGACCTTGCTCAGCCTAGACACGGGTGTGGGAGTGGAGAGGGGCCTTGGTCCTGCCTCGGTGAGATGATGGGACAGACTTAGTAGACTTCCTAGGGGAGGCCTCACCCTCTCTGAGGAGCAGACGGGAGGAGGGAGGGGGGGAATGGTAGGAGAGGAGGGAGGGGGACCTGGGATTGGAATGTAAAAAATAAACTAAAAAAAAAGAAAGTCCATCACTGGTCTGACCACCCATGGCTTCTCTGAACCCTGCCTCACAGCCTGGGCATTCACTGGCTGTTCTCCAGCTCAGGTCTCCTTAGCTCACACGCACCCTTACCCTCCAGCTCAGACACCCCCTCACAGTGGGGTAGTGATGTCACTCCTGTCCCTCTGTGCCCATTCTCTCCCTTCTCACCCTTGACCCCGCTCTCCACTGCCTGCCCCCTCCTCTGTTTTTCTCCCCGGGGAGCAGGTTCCACAATGGGACACGCCCTTACGTCTGGTGTTTGTCACTGTCAGTTCATTAACCAGCCGCTGTGCTCAAAGTATCAGCAAGCCATCCTGGCCTTACATCAGACAAGTCACTGTTAAAAAAGGGGAATGACACAGGGGTGTGTGCCCCGCTGTTCTGATTTTCACGTGACACCTGGGTCTTCATAGCCAGGACACCCTTCCTGGTACCCAGCCAATCCTGGCCCAGAGACCCCATCTGAACACTGGTGGTTGGATGGTCTAGACTTAGGTACCAGGTGTCTTTCCATAGGGTGAGCGGTCAGATTAGTGATGGGGTACGCATGCCATGCTGAGGAAGGCCACTCTCACATTGCATCTGGGCGTGACTCATATTGCAGGGGCCCCAGAATCCAAAATAGGGATTTGGGTGTGCTGATGCTGAGGTTGTGGTGACTGTGGATCATCATGCGGGTGCTGGGAACAGAACCTGGGCCCCAGAAGAACAGCAAGCACTCTTCATTCGTTCACTCATTCACTCATTCATTCATTTATTTATATTTTCAAGACAGGGTCTCTCTGTGTAGTCCTGGAACTCACTGTAGACCACTCTGGCCTTTCCCACCCCTGTGCCATCAGGCCACTCTTCTCTGTGTAACAGCCCTGGCTGTCCTGGAACTCACACACATTCGCCTGCCTCTGCCTCCCAAATGCTGGGATTAAAGGCGAGCGCCACCAACACCCGGCTCACACCACTCTCGACAACATTATCCTCCAGAACTCCCAATCCTCCGTTAAATACTTTTTAAAAATTTTTATTATTTTGTGGGCATGAGCGTTTGCCTGCATATATGTCTGTGTACCACATGCCTGCCTGGCGCATGAGGAGGTGGGGAGGCCTCCATGTGGACGCTGGGAATTGAACCCAGGCCCTTTCCAGGAACAAGCACTTTTTTTTGTTTGTTTTGTTTCTCCAGACAGGGTTTCTCTGTGTAACCCTGGCCATCCTGGAACTTATTACTCTGTAGACCAGGCTGGCCTGGAACTCACGTAGATCTGCCAGCTTCTGCTTCCCAAGTGCTGGGACTAAAGGTGTGTGCCACCACCACCCTGCTGAAACAATTGCTCTTAACCACCTGGCCGACTCCCCAGGCCTGTGAACTACTTTAATAGGCACTGTCAGCTACAATAGCCCAGGTCTTCACATTTGTTGGGATTGCTGCTTTTCGGTCCATGATTGTTTCCTGTAGTCTCCTGGTGTCAAGTGGCACAGGTGTCCCTCTTCAGCTCAGACACCCGGCCTCCAGCTGCTGCGGGTCCACTGCCTCAGCCTCCAGGAAGGCCATGTGGCTGCAGGAGAGCTCCTGATGCTTGCCTCATTCCTTTGGGTCCTGGGTGGGCCTGGTCAGAGCTGGCTGAGCGCGTAAGCTCGGGCTGTCCCGAGGGCAGCCTCCAGGTCAGCAGTGTGCCCGGTACCCTGGGCTATCACTCGAGAGCCCCACGCCTTGCCTCCCATGCGGCTGCACACAGCCAGTGCCCAGGCTTCTGCTGTGAAGGTGGGTGTGGCACCCTGGGGAGAGAATCGGGAGGGGCAGCCATGTGGAGCAGTCCTCATTGCCGCCCTCGAGCTCGCCAGCAATGAGCACCCTCTCCCGGGCTGAGCACCAGGAGGGGCATCCAGTGAGGCAACAAGGGGAGGACTGCACCGGGAATATGTACGGAAGTGACGAACACCCCAGGCTTATTTGCGAGGAACTGAGGCCTAAGGGGCCGCTGACTAGGGACTCTCACATCGCCTTCTGGGAAGGGGAGTGGGCAGCTTGGGGACAAGGAGACATTAGTCTATCCCTGCCATAGGTTGTCTCCCCCTACGCTAGATCTCCTGCTTGGAAGGAATGAAAGAGGTGAGCCAGAGCTAGGCAGGGACCACTCGGGGTGGGCTCTGGGGACCCCTCACCTGGGCCACCTGGCAGGCACACAGCACACCGCCCGAGGGCTGGGGGCTGAGCAGCAGCACTGACACGCTGGGGGCCTTTTCGCACAGCTGCCGAACAACCTTTACCAGTGCCTGTGTGAGGACAGACGGCACAGTGGCCCACCACACCCTGAGGCCCAGGTCCTCCCCGTCAGGCTCGAGGCAGCCCCTCCTCGCACAGCACTCACTGAGAGGGACTCAACGGAGACCGCGTCCACAATCAGAGGCCCCTCTGAGTGACGTTTCAACAGCTCCTGGGATTTCTCCGCAGCCTGTGGGGCGGGAGGATCAGCAGAGGGATCAGGCATGGATACTCTGCTTCCGAACCAAGACCCCTCCTTCCCATGCTCCCCTCAACAGGCCACTAGTTCTGCGGAGAGGTGGCAGGGATCTGCCTGGCATGGCCTGCTTTCTTGGGTTCCTTCTGCGACTGCCTTACCTTCTGTCTCATGACCCCACGGAAGAAGGTGAGAGGAAGAAGGCCAGATGGACTGGGAGGGGACTAGAAACTGACAGTCAAGGAGCAATGAAGGCCGACTGGCATTTGAGTCAAGAGGCTGCCTAGTGGGAAGGGCTGGGGAGAGCTACAGCCAGGCAGAGGAGGGGAAGGGCTTGGGGATGTGGTGCCTGGGAGCAGATGAAGCTGGCCCTGACTGGCTGCTTCCTGAGGTTAGTGTGGTGCCAGCTGGGAGCCCCTTCTCTCACCTGGCCCTTCTCCAGTTTCCGGATGGCAGTGTTGGCACGGCGCTGCAGCATTTTCAGTGTGGTCTGAAGCTCCTGCCGCTGCCACTGAGGCATCACAGCAGAGTCTATGACCTGCGGGCAGAGCCCTTTGTCACCCTTGCCACAGCCTCAGGAAAGGACCGACAGAGCCACAGGGCAGGCACCACACCCACCCTGAAGACAAACACGTGGGCCAAATGGAAGGCCGGGAGGAACGGAGAGGGTCCAAAAAAGCGTGGGAAATGAACAGGGCCAGAGGAAGGTAGGAAGTCCAGCGGTGAGGGTGGCCCTGACCTCCGTGAGGCGTCCTATGTCCTTAGAGAGCCGATGAGCTTCTGGCAGGTCCCGGCTGCCCCGACTTAGTCGCTCCCTGGCTGCTTCCACCTCCTGAGACAGGCTCTGGCCCAGCTCTCGGGCCTGTGGGAGGGGGCAAGAAGATGAAGGCTCCCAGATTCACACCACCCTCTCTCAGGACAGGGTCTCGTGGCTCACTGCAACCGGGGCCATGTCAGAAATGTTTACCAGTTGGCGCCAGTCAAGGCACCAGCCCTAAATTAATAGCTGCCAGCAGTTGCTACAGTCACGGCAGTGTGTGTGTGGGGGTGCTGGCTATACCATGGGCTATTCCCGAGCCCGGGTGCCAGCTGTGTCCCTTCACTCCCCAGAGTCAGAAGTCTTCGGGGTTCCGAGGCCCCTCACCTGCTGGGCCTGCTCCCCAGTGATGGCCAGCAGGCGAGTGATGCCCTTGACCAGCTGCCGATCCCCAATGATCACCAGGTCCCCCACGGCCCCGGTACGCAGCAGGTGCCTGTAAGGAAGGTGGATGGAAGGGAGAAGCCTGAGCCCAAGGCAAAGGCGGTGGCTGCAGCGAGTGGTTGGGGAAGGGTGAGGACCAGGGACAGGGACAGGGTGGCAAGGGTCACTTACGTCCCACAGCACAGCTCCACCGACGTCTGCAGCGCAGCCTGGGAGGCGGGTGCCAGGGCGTGGGCCACAGGAACGCCCACTGACACCACCCGCACGGGGTCTGGGTACACCTGAGGGAAAGATGGGTCAGGGCTGTCAGCCACCCGTGAAGGGTGGCGAGGCCTCGGGATCGCCCTGCCACCACTCACCTCATCTAGTGATCGAAGGCCGGGGACATGGGCAGTGCGTGCCAGGGGCACCTCCTCCATATACACAGCCTTGTCCTGCCCCACAGCCTCCTGCACGTAGCCCTCGACTGTCCGGAGCTGCTCTGCTGTCAGTGGGACCTGCAGTGGGGTTGGGATTCGGTAACTACCTCTGTCCCCGCCAAGGGAAATGATGTTCCCACTGGGCACAGGGAAGTCAAGGAGGGGCCAGAGGTGACGGGTAGTGTCCTGAGTAGAGGGGACTTGCTGAGGTGAGGTTCCACGGGACAGAAGGGCGGCGCTGGCCCACAGCCCATGCAGCCCGCCATTTCCCATAATGCCTGTCTCTCTGTGGTCAGCCCACCTGGGTGGTCACATCGAAGCGCAGCCGCTCAGGGTTGAGATGGGAGCCCCGCTGCTCGGTGGAGGGTCCGAGGGTCTCACGAAGGGCCCAGCTCAGCAGGTGGGTGGCTGTGTGCTTCACCATGCATCCCATTCGCCAGGCCTGGAACACTTTTGTCACCCAGGGTCCTGGGTGAGGCAGGAGTGGAGAGGGAGAGGGTATCTAGAACAGCCGGGGTCGGGAGGGGCCTTACCTTGTCTACATACAGCTGTACTTGCTCCCCCACCTGTAAGCACTCGGGGGCCACTGCCTCATGCAGGATGAAGCCCCCACAGACCTGCGCCCGGGCCACAGGGAACAGCACGTCCTGGGGAGAGCATGGTGCCACAGTGACTGCCTGCAGCCCCCCTCCCGGCTGCCCCCAGCCTCACTTTTGCTCCCACAGAAGTCCCACTGAGGTGCTCACCTGCTGCCCAGCGCGAACAAGGTAGCCGCGGTCTGAAGCCTGGCCCCCCTGTTCAGCGTAGAAGTTGGTTCTGTCCAACAGGAGGCCACAGCGCTGGCCTGCCCCCACAGAGGCCACAGCCGTCCCATCCTCTGAATACAGCTGCAGCACCTGGGCCTCACAGAGGCCAAATTCTGCCAGAGCCATGAGGATTATCAGGGTTAGAGCCTGGGGATGTGATGGGCTTGGGATCTGAGGCAAAGGCATCTGACTAGAAGGTGAAGTCGGAGAGCATTTCCAGATGAAAGAGGCAGTGACCCCTGCTGGGGACTCTGGGGAATGCAGGAAGCTGGTGGCTATCATTTCCCTCCAGCCCAGTCAAGGTCAGGTAATCTTATGACTACCAGCCTGGGTCTAGGCTCTCACCATAATCCCCGTTGGGTTGAAGAGAATAGTTGTACTTGGGGCTGTCATCAGTTGGGGGTACCCCTCGACGGTGCAGCTCCTCCAGTGCGTGGACATCAAGACACAGGCCTTCCTCCGGAACTGGCTCGGCCTGCCGGGCCCGGTGCTGCAGGACAAGTGTGGGCATGGGTGGGGGAGGGGCAAGTGCCCAGGAAACATCGAGGGATGGGACCTGAGCCCGTGAGCGCTCTGTCTCTGTGGACCCTGCAACCTGCATGGATCAAGACCTAAGGGCTTTGTTGGCTTCTGGAGGGCCATCTTAGGTGGCTGGCAGGTAACCAGACATCACAGGGGTCAGGCCTCCTTGCCCACCCTTGGGGACCCCCTCTCTGCAGACTGAGTAGGGCTGAGGTCCTGTCCCCTCTCATGGAGTTGATGGGACAGACCCCGCCTCAGATTCCAATTCTATGACTAATTCTTGCCCCAGTCCGGGGCTGGGAGGGACAGCTGGGTTACCACAGACTCCAGCAGCCTGTACCTGAGCCTCTTTCTGGGCTAGCTCTTCTAGTCCCTCAGTGTCTAGATGCACCCCTTTCTCCGCCAGCATTAACTCCACCAGATCCAGGGGAATGCCTAGGTTCCCAGACAGTGACAATGACCAGGCCACCTCAGCTGAAGGAAGAGAAGGGTGTTAGGATGGGGGAGGCAGATCAAAGGGAGGGGAAGGGAGCTAGCTCAGGCTCTCAGCCACACACAACCTACTAGTGCCCCCCCCCCAACCAGGAGAGGAGCCATCTTCAAGCTTCGGCTCCAAGGTCAGCTAAGGGTAGCACAACATCGTCCCGAGACACATGGCATCTTGGTCAAGTATGAAGGGATGGGAGGTGGAGCCGGCTGGACAGTTAGGAAAGGGGGTGGCAGGGCGAGGCTTTTGTAGTGGTCAGGTCAAGCACCTTCAAGAAACTTCTGGCAGAAGTTGGGGGGGGTGAGTATGAGGTCCCTGATGGGCTGAAAGCTGCTGCCTTTGCTGGCCCTGGTGGGCCTGAGTGAGAGTCCCTCTGCCTTGCTAGGCTCCCAGCTCACCAGGGAATAAATCAGAAGGCCCCAAGCGCTTAACGGTGCGATCAATGATCCGCCGGCCTCGCTGCAGGGAGGCCAGGAAGGCTGCCTCATCCTCTGACACCAGGCTGGTTATCTGAACCAAGGCAGGGCGGAGAGTGGAGCTGTGTTCCCTTGGAAACAGGCAGCCCCCACCTCCCCTCGAGGATCAGTACCTGGGCTGAGTTCTTCTCAAGTTCTGGGTAAGCAGCTCCCTAGGGGTGCAGGAGAGTGCGGGGGAGGTGAACAGTCCACCCTTCCTCCCTACCCGGCCCGCCCAAGAGGCTAGGACACCCTGAGAACTGGGAGGGACTCAAACGGGGGAGCGGTTTCCCAGTGGGGCAGACGTAGGTGGAAGGGACGGGAACCCCGAGCTCAATGGTCCACAGCCTAAGCGAGGATCCTTCCAAAGTCTCCCTGCTTTCTGTGAGCAAGACCAGCTTTCTCAGCCTCTTTGATGGGGTGCGGGACCGGTCAGTGCGAGCGGGCACTGTCGGGGCTTGGTGCTCGGCTCCCAAGGACCCAGGAGGCTCGCAGAAAGGAGGAGGCTCTACACTTACCAACGTCTCCACCACCACTGGCACCAGGCTGCCTAGAAAGCCAGGCGGTGCCCGCAAGACCTCTGTGGAGAAGCGCACGGCTCGACGGAGAATCCGACGAAGAATTAGCCTAGAGGGGTTCACAGCCCAGGTATGAACCCCTAGCGTCATCTGACCAGCAATATGGGGAGTTGGGGTGCTTCCCTTCTGAGCTCTTGATCTCATTTCAGTCCCCCATTCCACCCCCACCCCGCCCCCCGCCCCAGCACCTGCCCGTCCAGACTTACGGGGCACCGGACATCCCTGGAAAGACCCCATCAGCAATGCAGACACTGAGCGTGCGTATGTGATCGGCTACCACGCGGTATGCGGTGTCTATGCGTCCCTCATCTGCTGGCCCTACCCGGCCTGAGTAAGGGGGCACCCCACAGCCCTGAAAGGTAGGAAAGCAGACACAGCTGTTAGCTCTGCCTGACCCAGGAGGTACCTGTCTTGGCCCTAAAACTGACCATATCCTCTTGGAACACAATCCAAGGCTGAGGTTGTGTGAGAATTCTGAGTTTCTACGGAAAAAAACTCCAAGAAAACAAGTCTTGTGACCTCAGTTTCTTCAAAACACAGAATTGTTCTTGGAAAGTGTTTTCATGCTCCTCCCAGATGTATCGGATAGGAGTGAGTTTACTTTAGCTGTTATTTGTCTCTGTGGAGAAACATGGTTTTGTCATGTGTGGCTCCTCCTTGTGATTGTACACCTTACACAGGTCTGATTCTCTGAATAGAGTTGGCTATGCATGAGACTTTAGCCAGTGAGGTTCACACCACCCACTAGAGATGTAACAACATTCAGAATGGCCTTCCAGCACTTGGGGGGCAGAGGCAGGTGAATCTCTGTGAGTTTGAGGCCAGCCTGATCTACAGAGTGAGTTCCAGGAGAGCCAGGGCTACACAGAGAAAACCCCTGTCTCAAAAGACCAAAACCAAAACAACCCCCCCCAACCAAACAGACAGAACAACCTTCTGGAGACGCCCATAGCGGAACAGGACTTGCTGGCCCCTCTGCTGTACTAAAAGGCCCACAGTGGCCATCACCTGCTGAGTTTCCATGCCTGAAGCACATGCCATGTACGCTGGCTAGTTTTATGTCAACTTGACACAAGCTAGAGGCATTTTTGGAAAAAGGAATCTCAACTGAGAAAATGCCCCGCCATGCTGGCAAGCCCGGGGCGTTTCCTTGGTTGATGATTGGTGTGGGAGGCCCACTTCACTGTGGGCAGAGGTCCTGGGTCCTGTAGGGAAGCAGGCTGAGCGAGCCACAGGGAGCACACAGTAGGTGGCACCCCCTCGTAGCCCTGCTTCGTTCCTGCCCTGGCTCTCTCTCATGTGACTGGTGTGAGGGGATTCAGGTAAACCCTTCCCTCACCGAGTTGCTTATGCTCATGGTGCTTATCACGGCCACAGAAACCCCAAGACTCCAACCATTCCTAAAACAGCCTCTCTAGAAGGCACGATCACCCTTGCTCGATTATTTTATTATTTATTTATTTATCTGCCTGTTTATCGATTGATTGAGACAGGGTCTTACTATGTAGCTCTGGCTGGCCTCGAACTTGCTATGCTGGCCTCAAACTCACAGGGATCCGCCTGCACACCTGCACATGCCTGGCCTCGATACTTGCCTTAAAGAAGAGGAAACGGTTGGGGATGTGGCTCAGTTGGTAGGATACCCGGTACATGCATGTAGCACTGCCAAGAAACTGGGCGTGCCGGCACACTCCAGTGATCCCAGAGCTTGGAAGGCAAAGGCAGGAGGATCCGAAGCTCACAGCCATCCTCAGCTGCCTGGCAAGTTCAAGGCCAGTTTAGGATTTGTGAGACTGTCTCACTAAAAGAGGAACCTTGTCTCGAAAAACCAAGGTAAACAAACAAGTAAATAAAAGTGAAGCCATGTGAGGCCACTAGCTCCTTAGGAGCAGATTTGAAATCTGGACCAGGCTGGTGGGACTCCATGCTTGCCTCTCCAATCATCCTAGAGGCAAGGTCAGGGCCCGGGGAGTAAATGGGGGGAGCTGGTATATGCTTACCTAATGCACCACCGCAGGCCACTTAATCTGCATACCTCCAAGCATACTCCAGCTTGTATTAGACGTCCTGCCATTCACAACACTGCTTTAGCCCCTCCCCCAGCCCCGACCACCGATGGGTCTTTTCCTCTGTGAGGTATCTCAACTATCTTCCATGTCTGTTCTCCTGCTACCACCTAAGCTGCACCCCTTCCCTGGCCTTTGCCTGGACTGATGACTGAGATCGATGGCTCTTCTTTTACTGTCATCTGGCTCCAGCTCCTCCTCCACATGGCACCGGGACTGCCCGTGTGGGAGTGCATGGCAGAGCCTGCATCCCCTCCACCTAAGCCTTTCTCCTCGTGCACAGAACAAAAGTCTTCTCTTTGGGCTTCAAGACCCCACAAGGTGGGACACTTGTTATCTTCTTTGTAGTAAACTATTTGTCAAAATGTCCTTCCCTGAACACAGGCCACCTTGCCATAGGACTCTAAGGCCTAAGGCTGCTTCCCATTTCTCAAGCCTGAAGCTGGCCAGTGACTTTCTCTGGTCAACAGAACAGAATCTGGTGTGGAGGTGTACACCTGTAATCCCAGCACTTAGGAGGTGGAGTCAGGAGTTTAAGGTCTACACAGCAAGTCTGAGGCCAGTCTGGGATACAAGAGGCCCTGACTTAAAAAAAGAAAAAGAATATAAGGGAGAGACCCTTCTCCCTCTGTCTTCCTTCTCGGAACCTTGCTGGGATGAGAACAAGCCTGAGCTAGGGCCAGCCAGCCTAGATGATAGCTGACACATGGCTTAGCCATTCCTACTGCCCCAAATTGACAGCCAACCAATGCCTAGAAGTAGAGCTGTTTCACACCCAACCACAGATGTCTGGAGACCAAAAGAATGACCCAGAAAAGGTGGCCCGGCCTGTGCCAGTGCCACAGACTCCTGGACTGGGTGGCAGCTCTGCCTGACAGCACTGGTGTGGCACACAGCGCGTGCTCTCTGGCGAGGATTCCATCTACACCTCACAGGATTCTACCTCAGCTGCCTGGCTGTCCTTCCTGGAAGGCAGAAACTATCAAAAGGGCCTGGAAAGGGGAAGAAAGCCCCTAGCCGGGGATCTAGTTGGTATTTCCTGTCAGCTGAGAGTCAAACAACTTGAGTATAACTAATTTTGCTGAAGCCACCTAGAGACAGTGCTGGTCTTCCTAAAACTTTTCAAGCACGGCTGTTAAGAGCGACACACTAGGGCTGGAGAAGACTCCACAGTCAGGAGTATTTGCTGCTTTCCCACCACCTGAGTTTGGTTCCCAGCACTCACACTAGGCGGTTCACAACACCTGACTCCAGTTCCTTGTGATCTGATGCCCTGCCTTCTTCCGGTTTCTGTAGGCACCCCCCCCACACCCTACGCAGACAAACAAAAAAACACAGAACCATAACAAACTATGCTAATTTGGGGCCAGAATGCTTGTGGCCGTTTTAGCACACTTACCTCATCCCTATAGTAAACAAGGCACTTTGGAAAACCACCTTACGGCTTCATTTGCCAAAGGAATTCTTAGAGAAAAATAAATAAACTAGCTTATGCTTGCAAATTTGATTAATCTTTAAGCCTTGTTGCAAATGACATCCTTTGAGACATATAACTTAGAAAGCCACAGGACCATAAACACAGCCACTGTGAAGACATCTAAACACAGCTGGCTTAGGGAGCCTGCATCCATGTTCTGAGTGTCTTTTTCCTCCATGTGGCCACCTAAATACTTAATAAACTTCGCTCTGCTTCACTCTGACCTTCTGTGATGTAGTCGAGGACCCTGCTTTATCCGGGTGGAGGTCCTTAAGGGGGCGGTGCTGGACCGAATCTCCTCAACACTGCTGACAATGGCCTTTCTTGCCATGGTACCCATTGTCCTCTGTCTGGAATAAGCTTTCTGTGCTGACTCTCCTTTTAGGTTTGAGATCAAAGGTCATCTCCCTGGCAAGTCTTCTCACACAAGTACTGTAACAGCCCTGCCAGTGACCATCTGCAATGCCTGCTGCCTGCCTAGAACCTGTGAGCTCTCATCTTGTTTTCACGTATTGGTGAAAACAAGCCTGTCACTCATGCTTGATGGTAATCTCCATATCTCTTTTGATCCTCTGTTCTAAGCATAAAGGTTTTGGATTGCGGCTGGTCAAGCTACAACCACCCACACAGCTTCTTTCGTTAGGCACAGGACACCAGAACACCAGGGTAAACTCATGTAGACTGGCCCCTCTGTCACATCTCCCACATTCTCTGAGAATCGTATTCTGTCTCTGCAATAGGCCTGCACCGTGGACCACTTATCAATTACGTGGACCACTTATCAATTACGTGGCCTGAAAACCTTCCCCTTCCTCCAAGACCTCTAAGAAAGGCCACCACTCAGCCTCAGAGACCTGAACTGTCTTCAGAGGCCTGCCATGCTGCGCTCCGTCTGTCCATGGAGTTAATAACTCTTTCAATAAGTCTTTTATCTGAAAGGACAAGCTGCCCCAGTGTCCTCTTGAACACCAAGCCCAGAATCTTTCATAAAGGACTCAATACACGGTTTGAATGGCTGAGGGGAGGAGTCAGGAGCAACCTCGGGTAGCAGTGAATCCCAGCCGCATATTTGACACCCTGGGATCCTCAGTCGTACTGTCCCCAATGCTGGGAATGCTCTTGAGTTCTCAACAAATAAACAGGCACCATGGGGGAGGGGGTGCTGGGGAGGCGGATCAGCTGGTAAAGGGTTTGCTCCACGAGCACCAGGCCCCGAGTTTGATTTCCACACCCCGTGTAAAATGGCTGGCACAGGCGCATAGGCCTATAATCCCAAAGCTGGGGAGGCAGAGACAGGAGTAGCCCGAGGCTTGACAGCCAGCGTTGCCTAATTGGTTAGCTACAAGGCAATGAACGAGCCGGGAGGTGGTGGTGCACACCTTTAATCCCAGCACTCAGGAGGCAGAGGCAGGCGGATCTCTGTGAGTTCGAGACCAGCCTGGTCTACAGAGCAAGTTCCAGGGCAGCCTCAAAAGCCACAGAGAAATCCTGCCTCCAACACCACCCCCGCCCCCCAAAAAGAAGACATCATTCCTCAAGATGACACCCAAGGTTGTCATCTGGATTCTAGGAGCTCGCACACACACACACACACACACACACACACACACACAGGCCCTGGGGGAATAACAAGCAATGGTGCTGAGGCAGGGGTGGACTCACCTGGTGTATGGCACTGAGCAGTGGAGAGAAGAGGTCAGTGTCATAGGTTGAACGTTTGCCCTGTAGTACAGCCACCAGCCTTTCCAGGCCCATTCCTGTGTCCACGTGTCTCTGGGGCAACGGCTGCAGGCTTCCATCTGCCTCTCTGGTCAGGGAAAGCGTGCAAGGGGAGACCAGCTGAGAAAATCTCAGTGATCATTAAGTTCTACTCCCTCATAGGAGCAACAGTAACCAGTTGAGACTGTCATGGACAAGGACTGGAATTAGGTCAGTTTCTATTTGTAAAAAGCAGGGAAGCTCAGCCAGGAACTAACGTAGGCTTCAGTCACCATTACCTGCTGTGTTGCATGAAGACCAGATTCCAAAGCTCTACCAGCTGGGGCGCTCCCACTCCCCCCGCCAGGTCATAGTGGATCTCAGTGCAAGGCCCACAAGGCCCAGTGTCTCCCATTTCCCAGAAGTTCTCTTGCAGTCCAAAGGAAAGCACTCGGCCGGCAGGCACCCTGGGGAGAAAGCCGTGTAAGTGGTGGAAGATGGGCGTGTTCAGAAGCTGGCCCCTCCTCTGCTGTGCCAACCTCTCACTCAAGTCCAGCTCAGGAAGACGGGGCCCAGGCCTAACCCACAGCATGCTCAGGCACGCTGAACTCTGACGATTTGTACTGAGGGTCTGCTCTCCAGTCTTCCTACTGCCTGGGGTGGACAGAAGAAAGGGGTTACCTTACCCTAAGCTGAGCCAGATGTCTCTGGTTTCCAGGTCTGGGGCCAGCCCTGTCTTGGAGTCACCACCAAAGTAGGAGACCCACAGCCGGTCCTCAGGGATCCCATAGACCTGTGTCAGCAGTTCCCAGGCCATGCCACAAGCCTCTTCCTGCAGGGAAACCAGCATGGGGGTGGAGAGGTGCTCCAGTCAGGCCGTGGGAGTTCATGGACCCAAGACAAAACCATTCTCACGACCAGCCCTATTTTCAGACCAAGCCATGTCCATTTCTGCCTTGAGTTCTCCCTGCCTAGAAAGTGTCTTCGCCCTTAGAAAGTTCATCCCCTTTCCAGCCCCAGATGGATTCCATCTTCTCCACAAACTCCTCCACCCACCCGCCCTGACCTGGGAACTTTACGTCCAGTGATCATCCCAGCATTGCTGTCTGGCCATCTGTTCATATAACTTTTTTTTAAAGATTCATTTATTCATTTTATATGTACAGTGTTCTGTCTGCATGTATGCCTGCACTAACGAAGAGGAAACCAGATCTCATTACAGATAGCTGTGAGTCAGCTGGGCGGTGGTGGTGCATGCCTTTAATCCCAGCACCTGGGAGGCAAAGGCAGGCAGATCTCTGTGAGTTCGAGATCAGCCTGGTCTACAAGAGCTAGTTCCAGGACAGCCTCCAAAGCCACAGAGAAATCCTGTCTCGAAAAACTGAAAAACAAACAGATGACTCCAAGTCACCATGTGGGTTCTGGGAATTGAACTCAGGTCCTCTGGAAGAGCAGCGAGCTCTTAACCTCTGAGCCGTCTCTCCAGCCCCGTGTTCAAATAACTTTTAAGCAGCCATTAGGCAGGAGGCAGAGTCCCTTCCTTGAATCAGGGCAGTGAGGGAGTGAGCTACATTCCTTCCCATTGTATGTCTTTGAGTGCACATGTGTGCGCCACGCACACGAGTGTATTAGTTGTGGCTGTGCATGTGTGAAAGTTAAGGATAACTATGGGCGACCGCACTGAGGTGCTTCCCACAGGGTCTCTCATTAGCCTGGAACGAGCTTGCCCGTGAACTCCCAAGGATGCTCCTGTCTCCGTCTCCCATCCGGAAGCTCCAGAATTACAGGCACACGCTACTGGCCTTCACTTTTTATGGGAGTTCTTGGGGACCCACACGCCCTTTACCAACCATCTTTCCGTCTGGTCTAGCACTTGGCCACAGCATCCAGCATGAGGGTTCAAAGACTTAACTCTACAGCTCCCTGGAGACTCACCTTAAAATAGTCACCCCCAAAAGCCCAGTTGCCGAGCATCTCAAAGAAGGTATGATGCGAGAGATCTCGGCCCACATCCTCCAGGTCGTTATGGCGTCCTCCGGCCCTCACACATTTCTGGCTGTTAGCAACACGTCGGAAGCCTGCCATCTCACTTCGGGGATCCACTGTGCCCAGGAAGATGGGCTTGAACTAGAAGCACATAAAAGTGGGGGAGGGGAGTTCCTGACAGAAGGTTAAAGTGGAGAGTGATGAAGATGGCTGTTCCAACTCAAGGTTATTTGTGGCCCCAAGGGTGCAATGTGGTCTTGACTCTGCACATCCCAGGAGCTCAGGCAGGCATCCCTTGTGTATGCGAAACAGAGAAGAGGTAAATAAACCCAAACCAAAGACCTCTGCTTAATAAAAGTAGCAAAATTTAAAAATAAGAGTCAGAGAACGTAGCAGGCACGCAATAAGCATACTTAATGGATGAATTATATTTATTTAAATAGTGTTCCACTCGGACCCTGACCCTCGGGGCTCCACACTTGCTGTCCAGGGATAGTAACTTAATTTCTCCCCACGTCTCCAAACTAATTCCCCAAGACCTAACCAGGGCCCAGGTCATTCTACCCAGCGCCTCTTCTACAAGAGCTCTGAGTTCCGCCCCTCGCCTTTCTGGCCCAATCCTGAAGCGCCTTTCTCAGGCAAGCTCCAGAGCTCCGCCCCCGACCGCCGAAGCTCCGCCCCTACCTGGTTCATGCCGGCATTGACGAAAAGCAGGCTGTGGTCGCCGCGCGGCCTCACGGAAGCGGAGGGCACAAGCCGGTGGCCATGGCGATCGCGGAAGAAGCTGAGGAAGGTGTCCCGCACGGCCGCTCCGTGGGGTGAACAGGACTCGGTTGAGAACTGCTGCCATGGGCACGACCTTCCGACGGCTCGCCGCAGCCTCCCGGCTGCAGCAGCCACCGACGCCGCCATCTTAGCTCCGGGCAACGGCTTCGCAGGGTCAAAGAGTGACGTGTGAAAGGAAGCCTTCTGTTTCCTACAGCGGCCCCTGGCGGATGGAAGACTTAGGGCAAGCCTCAGCTCTAGTGGAAGTGACTAAGCATGGACATCGCCCACCCCCCACCCCCACCCCGTCCGGCATACCACTTTACACACAGTAGTCCCTTAATTCATCCAGCATTAAGCAGATATTTATAAAAAGCTCATTATGTGCTAGGCTTTATTTAGGACGTTAGTAACTAGATTAACACAACGAATGCCTCAGCTCCCCAAATCTGTATTCTGGTAGTAGTGGTTGATAGGTTATTGATTTTGTTGGGTTGCGATGAACAGGTGTGGGTGCGATTTCCGTGCGTGGGTCGTGTGGTTTGTGCCGTTCCAGGCCGGAGAGTGCCAGTGAGTGCAGAACCCTGCGTGAGTGCCAACCACCACTCTAGGACCTTGCCATTTCCTCCTCTGCCCTTGGCTTTGGAGACAGCCGCCTTGCCTTAGGGACTGACGCAGGCTCTTTGGGGCAGGAGTCTGGTGGAGACAGAAGCCAAACTGCGTCTGCTCCATTATTAATTGCTTAATGACATCGGGTCTTTTAATTTGCCCGGGGATGAGAGAATTCAGGTCGCCAGGTCAGGACAAAGCTGCTGGCTGAAAGCTAGAGGGATGGGACGGCTTTCCACAGGGCTCCCAGCGCCCTGAGGGGAAAGCTAGAGGGATGGGACGGCTTTCCACAGGGCTCCCAGCGCCCTGAGGGTTTGTGTGTTTTGCTGAGGGTAAGGGATACTCGTCCCCCAGGCCCAGTGACCTTCTCTTCCTTTCCATGGTGACGGCAGTAACTGAGGCGCCCACAGACCTTGTGGGTGCAGCAGACAGCTCAGGAGATTCTCATGATGACCTTTGCCTTTAGTCTGGAGAGAGAAAGGAATTTGTGAAGTTCAAGGCCCAATAGAGGTAGCTGGGCGGTGGTGGTGCACACCTGCTGTCCCAGAACTGTGGAGACAGAGGCAGGTGGATCTCTGTGAGTTAGAGGTGGATCTCTGTGAGTTAGAGGTGGATCTCTGTGAGTTAGAGGTGGATCCCTGTAAGTTAGAGGTGGATCTCTGTGAGTTAGAGGTCAGCCTGGTCTTCAGAGCTAGTTCCAGGACAGCCAGGTGACACAAAGAAAACCTGTGTGTGTGGGGGGCACCCATCAGAGGTAGCAGAACTGAGGTCATTGTGGTTAGAAAGGCAGCCTTGGCCATCCAGGGGGCTCTTTTGGCCCTCAGCCTCTCTGTGTTATTTTGAAGTACAGCTCCCTTGCAGGGAATGCATAGTCTATTTTGGACTTGAGTTTCTATAGCAATAGTGAATTCTGACAAGCCTGTCATACCTATCCCATGCTCCTCTGCTTTTCTCCCTTTTGTATGTAGGTTAAAGGTATTGTTTTGCCTGTTTTGGTTTCCCCCAGTATTTTGGGGATAGATGGGGATTTCTGAGGTTGGTGACCCTGAAAAAGACTGAGATTCCTTCCTGGAGACTGTTTTTCAGGATAGAGTAGCTCTTGAGTCTAGTACTGATTTTACCCACAGTCACTGTGTTATAACCTGGATCTGGTGGGCACTAGAATTTTAAAAATCAGCTTTATTGAGCTGGCATAATGGCTCACACCTTTAATTCCAGCACTGGAGAGGCATGGGTATGTGGATCTCTGTGACTTCAAGGCCAGCCTAGTCTACATACAGAGTTCCAGGACATCCACAACTACACAGAGGGACCCTGTCTTAAATTTAAAAAAAATAGCTTTATTGGTGAATGAAAAAAAAATTAAAAAGGAAGACATGACTACTCCAAGGTATGGTGGAGGAGAAAGTATATTGTAGATATGAGGGCGAGTGTACTCAGAGGCAGAGGCATCCGGGAGAGTGCAGAGGGAACATGACTCTGGGCCTGGCCATGTGAGGAGAGGGGGAGGGGAGAGAGGAGAGCCAGGGGACCAGGAGACCCAGAGGCTGGGAAAGTGAAGGGTAGGCAAAAAGGACCGAATAACCAAAATGGCTGGACTATATAGGGAAGAGCAGTCCAGTCCCTGGGCTGGAGAAGTTCATGGTAGCGGGCGGGATATGCCAGCCATACCCTGTAACAGGTAGAGACTGAGGATGCTGGGAGAACCTGGCAGCAAGGTCTGCTTTGATGTGTTAAATAGACACCTCAGTTAGCCATCTGTCCTAGGTTTGAGACCTAATAACTGAGGCTTTATCTAGCATCTAGTGAAGACCTGGGTTCAGCCACCAGCACTACATAAACTGGACATCGAGAAGCACACCCATAATTCCAGCACCAAAGAGGTAGGGAGATGGGAAGTTCAAGGTCATCCTTGGCCATGCAGACAGTTTGAGGTCAGCCTGGAAAAAATATCCTGTCTTTTTTTTTTTTTTTTTTTTTTTTTGCTTTTTCAAGACAGGTTTTCTCTGTATTGTTTTAGAGGCTGTCCTGGAACTCGCTCTGTAGACCAGGCTGGCCTCAAACTCACAGAGATCCACCTGCCTCTGCCTCCCGAGTGCTGGGATTAAAGACGTGTGCCACCAATGCCCAGCCAAATATCCTGTCTTAACAAGCAAATAAATAAATAAATAAATAAAAATTCCCACCTAGACAGGGTTTCTCTGTGTAGCCCTGCCTGTCCTAGAACTCACTCTGTAGACCAGGATGGCCTCCAGCTCATAGAGATCCACCTGTGTCTGCCTCCTGAGGAGTGCTGGCATTAAAGGTGTGCCAACTACTGCCTGGCAGAAAATAATTCTATTTAAATAAAACTCAAGACTAGAGTGGCAGCCCAGTGGGCAAAGTGCTTGTCATGCAAACACGAAGATTTGAGTTCAGATCCTCAGAGCCCATGGAAAGCCAGACAGACGGGTACATCTTTTCAGGGTGCCTACATTGAGTGGGAGGCAGACACGAGTTTCCCGGAAGCTCATGGGCCAGCCAGAGTAACAGCTGCAGTAGGATCAGCAATGATACCCTGTCTCAGAGGTAGAAGGCAGGGACCAACACCCTAGGCTGTCTTCACACCTCCGCACTGCTGTATACGCAGACATATGCACAGTCATCACATACCCTGGAGAGCTCCACAGTTAGCCCCCCAGTAGTTGGAAAATTACTAAGCTGTCCCGTCCTTGGACGTGAGCATCTACACTTAACATCTTTAAACATCTTTGAGGACCCTAGTGGTTTAAGCTACACCTAAACATCTTTAAACATCTTTGAGGACACTGGTGGTCCTCAAGGACTTGGAAATATTTCCCAGACCTCAAGGTTCCAGGCTGGTCACAAAGTTCAGCCAGGGCACAGACATTACCTGAGACAGATAATGAGCCAGTCAGCCAGACTGCCACAAGCGTACGTAATTCATAAAGGTCTGGCACCAACTTCCAAACTCCCCCTATACCCCTACCACCCTATTTGCAGTTTCAGGCTTCAAAACCTCGCTGTAATTTCTGCTCGGGATTCACTCCTTCCCAAGGCTGCTGAAACCCGGCACTCCAGCTTAATAAAAATCCTCTTGCATTTTGCAGCGAACTTCAGCTCCCTGGTGGTCTTTGGGGCGAGGGTCCTGAGAGAAAGATTGAAGGGTCTTTCAATCCAAGAAAATTCACACATATGGTTCACCCATGAAGAGTGAACAAAGCTTTTAGCATCTCCGCAGCCATTGCCCTAAAAACCAGTCTTGCTTCTTTGACCATTACCCTCCAGTCCTTAGCTCCCTCCTAGCCCCAGGTAACCACTAATCAGTTTGTCTTTATATAGATTTGCCTATTGTGGACATTTCTATCAATAGCTTCATTTATATGTGGCCTTTTGTGGATGGCTTCTTTTTTGTTTGTTTTGTTTTTTTTTTCGAGACAGGGTTTCTCTGTGGTTTTGGAGGCTGTCCTGGAACTAGCTCTGTAGACCAGGCTGGCCTCGAACTCACAGAGATCCGCCTGCCTCTGCCTCCTGAGTGCTGGGATTAAAGGCGTGCACCACCAACGCCCGGCTGTGGATGGCTTCTTTTAGAAAAGATTTATTATTTTAAAAATTATGTATACTCTCATGTAAGTGTGTATGTGTGTCTGTGTGTGTGTGCCTGTGAGTGCAGGTGCCTGTAGGGGTCAGAGGAGTTGAATTCCCCTGGAGCTGAAGGAGTTACAGACAGCAGTGAGCCACGTGGTGCAGGGGCTGGGAACTGAACTCTGGTCTTCTGGAAGAAGCACTTGTTAAGGGCTAGAGTTAACTAGTAAGTCTCATTTGCCCAAGGACAGATAGCTTCCTGGAAGGCTGAGGGCTGTTGTTGTAAGATAACAAGTCACATGATCTCACTTCAATAAACAAGGTTGGTTGCCCCAACTGCACAGGATGTGATTGATCAAGTATGTCTGGATGTATGCTTGCCCTGGATTGGATGAAGGAGGGAAGCACCATAGCCTTGTGGGTCTTGGCCTTAATAGGTACTTGACTGACACAATTCAGCACCATTTCTCTAGGAATTCCACATATGAACCTGGCCAGTACCCACCCTCCTGACCAGTATTTAATAAAACTCGCTTTTATCGGATGATTGTGGAGCTAGACTTTCTGCCCGCAATTCTCAGTTTAACACTCACTCTTAATTGCTGAACCATTCCCACACCGGCCTCTTTCATTTAATGCTTTGAGGGGTCATTCAAGGGGAGCATGAACGAAACGCCTCGTTTCCATTTGAAGCAGGGTCTCCCCTCTTCATTGTGCCCATGTTGTTAGAAGGCGATCATTTTCTTATCTGAATGTGGGGTTCTATGTGGTATTTCCTAGTGAAGCAGAAACGTTGGTCTAGGGCTGGGAATGCAGTTGTTTTGATTTTCCACTGTCACCTGATGATGACGCTAAACCAAGGCCTGTACCTTCCCAAGAAAGCCCGAGGCGGAGAGAGCTTGTCAGACAGGAAGTCACCAGCCTGGGAATGTCTCTGGGGAGAACCGCACCACCGCCCCAGTATCTGGAGGAATTTCACTCTGTGGTTTAAAATGCAAATGCAAACTGTTTCCTGGTGGTTCCCCGGCCGGAGTTTCTTGAGCTCTGTGCTGCGTGCTGTCTTCGTGGCTGGCAGAGAAAGCCGGGCTTTTCTTCTCTAGGGACTTCTCTTGCACGGCCACCTGACCTGCTTCTCTGGGAAGATACAAACCATCGTCTTTGACACCTGTCCTTTCTGTTTCCCTTGTTCAAGAGAAGTGGCGCCCTTGTGCTGGTGATGGAACGTGTCCCTTACGATTTCCCCTTTGCTTTGAGAGCAGGAACTCACGATCAATCAGCATCTGCCCTGGACTGATGGACACATCAAGAGGAGGGCGCAGTGGAGCAGCTCTGAGAGCGTCCTCTTGGAAAGGCTGGAGCCTGAGCTTTGAAGGCTCAGTCTCGGAGAGGCCGCTCCACATGTGTTCATCTCATCTGGGGTATGAAAAATGGGTCTCCTAGACTCCGGCTAACGGTGCAGATCCTGGAGGCTGGGAATTTACCTCAGTCAGTAAAGTGCTTGGCATGTGACCATGAAACCTGGGTTTGGTTCCCAGCCCTGTGCCTGTAATCCCAGTTCTGGGAAGGGGGATAGGAAGCTCTGTGGGTTGGCTGGTCAGCCAGACTAGCCTATTTGGGTACTCTCTAGGTCCTGGAGTCTTTAAATAATGACTATTTCCTGAGAAATAATACCAAAGGTTGACCTCTGGCTCCAGATGCTCATACGTGTATACAGGCACATACACAGACAACTCGTACAAAACACCCAGCCTACAAAATCGTGGACACTGATTGATTAGGTCTGGGATGGGGTCGCAGAAGGAAGACAAGTCATTATTGTCTGGTTCTAGCAGGGCCTTGCCTTTTTTTTTTTTTTTTTTTTTGCTTTGATATGTTGTGCCCATGTTATGAGTCCCCCCCCCCCCAGGAGTCCCAGCTTTGTTGCAAGCTCTATCTTGGGCTTTCCATCCCTCTGACACAGCAGTTGGATCAGGGAGAGCACTGAGCTCAGCTACGGCAGGGTTTTAAGGAGTAAAGGATGGGTGGTAGGGGAATTGTGGATTCAGATGGGGACTGCACTTCTGATTGGGCAGGAGAGGGGCAGCAGGAGTCTTGTCAAACAGGGGTTGGTACTGGCCTTGCTGCAAGGAAATTGGCAACCTATATACAAGTTAGATAGCTATTCTTAATGTTCTGGAGCACCTATAGCTTGTTTCTCTCAATTCTGATTTGTCCCCTGCAGGGTACAGTTTGTGACTTTTCCTGGTTATTGTAAGGGTGAGGTCTAGTCCCAGTACTGCTAGCCTGCAGCCTGTTAGGGCTGCACTGACGTCAAGGCCGGTTCAGATAGATGTCTATTTTATCTATCATCTATGTATCTTATCTAGTACCTATCTATCTGTCTGTCATCTATCATGGTTTGTTTTTTTCTTCTAAGACAGGATTTCTCTGTGTAGCTCTTGCCTATCCTGGAACTCACTCTGTAGGCCTCAGTGACCTCAAACTCACAGAGATCCACTTGCCTCTGCCTCCCAAATGCTGGGATTAAAGGTGTAAGCCACCATGCACGGTGTCATCTATTGTAATAATGTGGCCATATGCATGCCACAGAGTGTGTATAGAAGTCAAAGGACAGCCAGGCTGTATTGGCGCACACCTTTAATCCCAGCACTCGGGAGGCAGAGGCAGGCGGATCTCTGTGAGTTCGAGGCCAGCCTGGTCTACAAGAGCTTGTTCCAGGACAGCCTCCAAAGCTACACAGAGAAACCCTATATCGAAAAACCAAAAAAAAAAAAAAAGTCAAAGGACAACTTGCAGGATTCAGTCTCTCCTCCCACTGTGTGGATTCCAGGGATCAGACTGTCTGGGTTGGCGCAAGCACCTTTACCCAACTCACCATTTCTAGCAGGTTTCCAGGGGCTGCTGTCGGTAGTCTTCTAGATTGTACTTAAGTGACAAGGGGAAAGGAGAAGGCTTGGGTCTCCACACGGGCCTATTTGGGGCCCATACTTGGTGAGCCTAGGTTATCCTTTCTCCTGGGAGTTGTGCTCCACGCTTTTTCTGAGCAGCTGGGTGGAGCCCAGAGCTAGCTGTGTGGTTGTGCCTGCCGACAGTTCCTTTTCTCCCGTTGCTTAGAGACAGAGAGGTGTTGCTTGCAGCCCAGGAGAGGAAAGAAAAGGCATTCTCAGGGATGGGACTATGTGTGCAGCTGGCCAGGTGGGAGACGCCAGGGCCTGGGAATTCAAGGAGTAGGGGACCCCCAAAGGTCGAGTCTAATGCTGCAGACACATCCTTAGAGTTGAAAAAAAAGTTGTTATATTTTAAATGGTTATATAATTCCCTGACCCATGGGACATTCAGCGTGGGGACTGGAGGACACCTACAAGAAAGATGGGGACAGGAGATAAGAAGAATGGACACCAAGACAGGCTTCTGATTAAGGCGACAACTTTATTCACCCCAAAGGGATTTATATGGGGAAGGGAGGAGGGGAAGGAATGGGGGTGTGCTGCAGCTGCAGTGAGCCTAGTGGAGCGAAGGTCACTAGGAGGGGTAGGTCATCCTGTGTCCTCTGGTAACCTAACTGCAGGTTCTAACTTTATCTTTCACATTCCACCTTCTGTTGTTCAAGCCTATGCCTAGACTAGGCAGATAAGCCGCAGGTCTGTTTTCTTGGAACTTGCCTCCTATCCTAAGAGGTGGTATTTCAGCAATGTGACCTCTTCTCTATGAGGACGTGACAATGTTATGGCTGAATTATGGCGAAGGCCCCCGACAATATAGTTACACATATAGTGTCCTCAGTTTTGCCACTTAGCCTGTAAAACTTGGTCCTTTCAAAAGTTTCCCAATCTCTAATGCCAGGCTGTGGTGGCATACACCTTTAATCCCAGCACTTGGGAGGCAGAGGCAGGCAGATCTCTGTAAGTATGAGGCCAGTCTGGTCTACAGAGAGAGTTCCAGGACAACCAGAGCAAAAGATAGAATCAGGGCCTTGTTCATGCTAGGCAAGTATTTTACCAAAGGAGCTACAACCCCACCTCTGATCTGCATTTCTTTTATCAACCAAATGTGTGTTTTTACACCCCCCCCCTCGTGTTTTTAGACAGGGTCCCAGTTATGCCCAAGCTGGTCTCAAACTCTTGTCATTCTAATTTTATGTACATGCGTGTTTTGTTGTTGTTGTTTTGTTTTGTTTTGTATTTTGTTTTTCGAGACAGGGTTTCTCTGTATTGTTTTGAAGGCTGTGCTGGAACTCACTCTGTAGACCAGGCTGGCCTAGAAGTCACAGAAATCCTCCTGCCTCTGCCTCCCAAGTGCTGGGATTAAAGGCGTGTGCCACCAATGCCCAGCCTATGTGAGAGCTTTGTGTGTGTGTGTATGTGCATGCCTGGTGCCTGTGGAGGTCACTAGAGGTTGTTGAATCTCCTGGAACTGGTCCTGAGTCACCATCTAGAGGCTGGGGGCAAACCAAACCTGGGTCCTCTGCAAGACCATGAGCGCTCTCAACCAATGAGCTACCTGTCCAGTGTTAGATCTCACCTCTTTCTTTCGTTTCTTTTGTTGTTTTTGTTTTCTGAGACAGGGTTTCTCTGTGTAGCCCTGGCTGTCCTGGAACTCATTCTGTAGATCAGGCTGGCTTCAAACTCAAGACTTCTGTCTGCCTCTGTCTCCTGAGTGCTGGGATTAAGACCTGCGTCACCGCCTCCGCTGGTCTGTGATCTCAAGCTCTTATGCTGACGTGGTCCTTTCCAGTTTAGCCCCTCTAGCACTACTGGGACTGCAGACCTGCAGCCAGCCTGATGATTCAGTGACGTCTTTCCATCTAGGGGGCCCTGCTTCATCCTCTGCAAATGTGCAGAGGCGGGCACATTTGAGCTGTGCTGTTCCTCACTGTCTGGTGTCTGCTGACTGTATTCAATATTTAGTTGACACTCCTCTGTCTTCTCTGTTTCATGCAATTTAGCACATGACTATGGAGACTTCTTAGGCATAGGTTTGGGTCCCTTCGGGAAGACCTCAGCTGCTCTTTTTTTTTTTTTTTTTTTTGGTTTTTCGAGACAGGGTTTCTCTGTATTGTTTTGGAGGCTGTCCTGGAACTCACTCTGTAGACCAGGCTGGCCTCTAACTCACAGAGATCAGCCTGCCTCTGCCTCCCGAGTGCTGGGATTAAAGGCGTGCACCTCTTTTTTTGGTTTTTTCGAGACAGGGTTTCTCTGTGGCTTTGGAGGCTGTCCTGGAACTCCCTTGGTAGTCCAGGCTGGTCTTGAACTTACAGAGATCAGCCTGCCTCTGCCTCCCGAGTGCTGGGATTAAAGGCGTGCACCACCAACGCCCGGCTTCAGCTGCTCTTTTGTTTTGCTTTTGCATGTGTGTGGGTTAACATTGTGTGTGGAGGCTTGGGAATCTTTCTCTATTGCTCTCCACTCTGTTCTTTGAGGCATGGTTTCCCACTTGAAGTCAGGGCTCACTGAAATGACTAGTCTAGCTAACCAGTTTGTTCTGGGGAACTGTACTGTCGGAGTACTGGAATTCCAGGTGGAGTACTTATGAGGGTACTGGGGTTTCAAACTCCGGTCCTCATACTTGCTAAGCATGCACTTTACCAGCTGAATCGTTTCCCCGGTGCCCTGTAGATGCTCTTATCCCAAACAGTGCATTCGTACTTGGATGTCTGTCTTTTTGTCCCCTATCAGGATCAATGGCATCATGCCTGTTCCTATTAATTCACTAGAAGTGGCAACGTGACCAATTCTAGTTCTTTCTTGTCACCGTCATTGTTTAGTTGGAGTCTTGCTTTGAGGAGACACTTCCCCTGACCTGTTGGTTAGCAGTAGCATAGTTAGTATAGAAAAGGGCAAGTGTTTCGTTTCCCTCCTTGTGTGGCAGTCAGAAGACAGCATCAGGTGTTGGACCTCACCTTATTTGAAGCTGGGCTTTTTGTTTACTGATGCTCAGGCCAAGCTAGCTGGCCCACAAACTTCAGGATGCTCCTGTGTCTGTCTCCCATCACCGTGTAAGAGTGCTGGGATTACAGATGTGCCCAACTGCATCTGGCTGAACGTGGGTTCCGGGGATCTGAGTGCCAATACTCACACTTGTGTGGCAAGCGCTTTCTTTATCCTTGGTTCATTTCCCCAACACCCTGGGTCCTTATGAGTGATTAGTAACCTAGTCGAATTATTATTACTGTTAGTTTCAACTACTAGTAGGCTTTAAAAAAAATTCTCACCGGGCATTGGTGGCACACACCTTTAATCTCAGCACTTGGGAGGTAGAGGCAGGCAGATCGCTGTGAGTTTGAGACCAGCCTGGTCTACAGAGTGAGTTCCAGGACAGCCTCCAAAGCCACAGAGAAACCCTGTCTCAAAAAAAAATTCTGTTCTATTTATGGCTTATCTGACTTTTGTTTTTTACTTTTTTTGTTTATTTGCTTGAGATGGATTTCTTGTTGCTCAGGCTGGCTTCCAACTGACCATGCAGATGAGGCTGTCCTTGAATCCCTGATCTTCATACCTCTACTTCTGATGTACTAGGATTACAGGCATGAGCCACCCCTGCCTGGGTATACATGTATTTCTTGCCTTGAACCCAGAATCAGTCAGTCACAGAGTTCAAAAATGATCTCTCTCTCCCTCTCCCCTCTCCCCTCTCCCCTCTCCCTCCCTCCCTCTTTTTTTTTTTTTTTTTTTTTTTTTTTTTTTTGGTTTTTCGAGACAGGGTTTCTCTGTGGCTTTGGAGGCTGTCCTGGAACTCACTCTGTAGACCAGGCTGGCCTCGAACTCACAGAGATCCGTCTGCCTCTGCCTTCTGAGTGCTGGGATTAAAGGCGTGCGCCACCAATGCCCGGCTTTTCTCTCTCTCTCTCTTTCTGTTTTTTTCAAGACAGGCCTCACTAAATAGCCCCAGCTGGCCTGGAATTCACTATTTAGGTCAGGCTGGCCAGAACTCAGATCTACCTGCCTCTGCCTCTGAGTGCTAGGTTTAAAGGTATGTAACACCACCACCCAGCTCAAAATGCTATTTCAAAACTATAATTTACTCCAAAGCCACAGAGAAACCCTGTTTCGAAAAAACCAAAAAAAAAAAAAACTATAATTTAAAATGGGCATGATTTTTTTTTTCTGAAACAGGGTTTCTTTTTTTTTTTTTTTTTTTTTTTTTTGGTTTTTCGAGACAGAGTTTCTCTGTGGCTTTGGAGGCTGTCCTGGAACTCACTTGGTAGTCCAGGCTGGTCTCAAACTTACAGAGATCTGCCTGCCTCTGCCTCCCGAGTGCTGGGATTAAAGGCGTGTGCCACCAATGCCCAGCCTACATGAGAGCTTTGTATGTGTGTATGTGCATGCCTGGTGCCTGTGGAGGTCACTAGAGGTTGTTGGATCTCCTGGAACTGGTCCTGAGTCACCATCTAGGGGCTGGGGGCAAACCAAACCTGGGTCCTCTGCAAGACCAACGCCCAGCATTTCTACTTTCTTTCTTTATTTTTTCTTTTTTTTTCTTTTTTTTTCTAGACAGGGTTTCTCTGTGGTTTTGGAGGCTGTCCTGGAACTCACTCAGTAGATCAGGCTGGCCTCGAACTCACAGAGATCCGCCTGCCTCTGCCTCCCGAGTGCTGGGATTAAAGGCATGCGCCACCAACGCCCTGCTCTACTTTATTTCATTGTCATTTTTTCCATGTTCTAGATTGTTCTCTTCTGCTCAGTACAAGCAAGCCTGCATGTTGCTTTCTTCAAGAGAAATGGGCGTACTCCTTGGGGGAAGTCTGGACTAGTGTTATGGGGTGGGGTGGGGGGACGGCCTGTTGCAGCACTGACATCAGACCTGCAAATGAAAGGAAAGCACGCTGCTGGTGTGGTTGGGGGCTGCTCCTGTGTGACATCTTCACTGGTGGGCATCTTTGCATCTCTTTTATAGCCATGGGAGGTACCTGAGGACAAGGACTTCTGGGATGGAAAGGGGTGCGGCTAGGTGAGGTGGGTGGGGTTTGTCAGAGCTTCCTGTGGATGCTTCTTATCAGAGGTGGTTTTGGGGGCTGTCTTTGTGTATGCATTTGTGTGTGCTATGGACGCACATGGGGGGCCACAGGTTGGCATCTGTGTCTTTCTGCTGTTCCCACCACATGCTTTGCAGACAGGGTCTCTCCCTGGACTGGAGCTGGGCAGTTTGAGTTTGGCTACACTGGTTGGCTAGAGAGCCCCAGGACCCCCTTTCTTCCCATCCCAGCACTGCGGCACTGGCTTGTTCAAACTCAGGGCCCTGTGAATGCATGGCAAGCATTTGACAAGCTGAACCATTGCTCCAGCCCTGTTTTTGTAATTTTTGAGTTTGTAAACTAGATAATTGCTTTCTTATTACAGGTTCTTGTTCCAAAAACAAAGAATCAGAAGCATCATTTGCTTATTTTCCAAAGAAGTTTATATCATTACATTCCTCTGTTTACAGATATTTGGCCAGGTCCCCTTCTGGGAGGTGGGATTTGGGGTTTGAAAAGAGAGCTATCTTCTGGAGCACTGCTGCCGCAGAAGGTATCATGAGATGCCTGGGGCTCATTTATCCAGGTATCTGCCGTCCCTGTAGCTCCCTTCTTTGTCACTTAGCTGTCATGGGTGGTGGAGGCAGTCACTACAGCTTTGATTTAGAAAGCTCTCTCGCAAAGTATATGTAATATATCAGCACACAGAGTTCCATTATCCCATCTTGAAACGGGGCCTCTGTCTGTGTGTTAGGACGTCTGGAGAGCAGAGATGTCAACATGGAATTGAAGATCTAACCGTAGTGCAGTTTTCATTTGCTATCAGCTTACCCCATTACCCTTGGAAATGTCATTAAAAATGCATTCAGGATGTGAGCGAGATGGGGCATATTAAAATACAAGTTGATTCTAATTGATGATGGCACTACATTTCCTGGCCCTTTGGCTCTCCAGTGGCTTTCAGCCATCTGGGACACAACCCAGAGCAGAGCATCATTGTGAGGGAGAGGGCCTCCAAGCAGGGCTAAGTGGCTGGAGCTGAGGAAGCCACACTCTGCGAGGCTGTCTGCCATCTTCACTTGGGACCCGGGACTCTGAAGAGGACGCATGTTCCCAATAGCAGCTACTCTTTCCTGATCACCCGCTATGTGTCAGGTGATGTGTTTTTCTTTCCCTCCACGCGGGGACTCCCACCCAGGCCTCCTGTGTGCTTGGTAAGCTCTCTATCACTGACCCTACATACCCTGTCTCTGGTAGTAACCCTTGCTTCTCACGTCAAGCTGTTATCAACCTTATCTTACACACGAAGAGAGTGAGAGTGGTTGAGTGATGTGTTTAATAACACGCAGGCAATAAGTGTAGAGCAGGGTTTCAACTCAACAGTCCAGCTCCAACACACTGTTAACTTTGTGGGTGTACGAAATACACACAATTCTGGAAGTCCGTGTATCTGTGACCCTAATTCTCAGTAGGTTAGGAAACAGGCTCACTAGAAAGCCCACTCATCGCCGTGAAGACTTTATCAGGACCATGGCGGCTGAGTTTCTTGCTGCCGGGCACAGACAGGAAGCTCAGAGCTGTCCCTGGATGGGGGTAGAAGCAATCTGCTCCTAGTGATGCAAACTCTGCCTTCTGTTCCTCATAGGATGAGACACAAACTTCCAGGTTGGATTGATGGGAAGGGCCACATCTGACCACGACGGTGTCTCTGACCCCGCACAGTCAAGGGGGAACCTCGGACTGCATTGCTACAGGCGAGAACAATAGCCTTTCTTTCTTTCTTTCTTTTTTTTTTTTTTTTTTTTTTGGTTTTTCAAGACAGGGTTTCTCTGTAGCTTTGGAGGCTGTCCTGGAACTCACTTTGTAGATCAGGCTGGCCTCGAACTCACAGAGATCCACCTGCCTCTGCCTCCCGAGTGCTGGGATTAAAGGTGTGTGCCACCAACGCCTGGCACAATAGCCTTTCTTGTTTGACTCACCTAAGTCTCTGTGCTTGCAGCCAGACTTGCAAGTTGATAGATGCACCACAGGTGGCAAAAGACAGATTAGGATATGTTTGCCCCGTTTTGGATGCAAGCCAAGGAAATCTTCAGAGCATGTTGGAGTAAGTGGAGTAGCCCGTGTAGCTCTGAGGATCAGCAGGGGCACTTCAATGACTCAGAAATGCCCTTGGAAAATTCCTCAACCATAGCAGAAGAGGGTGGGCTGGACTATATTTGGTTGCTAGAATTAAGAGGATACATAAGTTCCATTCAGTTCTGTAAACGTGTGGAGTGACTCCTGTGTTCCCAGTAAGGCAGACGGAGTCCGGACCCTCCGGGAGCTCTCAGTGTGCTTGTGTCTGGGGTGTTCCAGGAAAATGCAGTGGGGAACAATTGACTGCAGAGATGCTGAGAGACAGAAGAAAATGACAAAGCCAGGGTCGCAGAGGACACTTTACTGGGGACCTGTTGGCAGAGGCATGGTCAAGGTAGCAGCAGGACACCTGGATCCCTACCGTTTGGGTCAGAAGGAGGGGCTTCTACTGTGGCCAGGGCAGAGATGATTTCCCTTTGTCTGCAATGTACCTGGTTTATCTCACGATCACATCAAAGATGATTCCAGACACATCACTGGCTCTGAGAGCACCAGTGTCCAGTCTCACAGCACCGTGTAACCCACCAATGGTTTGGTCTCTCTTTAGCACTGGGAAGCAGGTGGAGACACAGGCCAGGTCCAGTGTTATGGTGCAAGATCCTGCACTCAGGTCAAGCTAGTCCCTTACTCTGGCCGGAGAGGGTAAAGTCAGGAGAATGTGTAGAGACGAAAAGGGGTCAGTAGTTGGGGAGCACACAGTGTGACTCTGATTGGGGACCAAGATGCTCTTTGGGGGCTCAGCTGGTAGAGTGCCTGCCTAGTGTGCGTGAAGCCCTGGGTTGAAGCCCCAGCACCCCATGAAGCATGTGGATATGGTGATCCACACCCATGATCCCCTCAGCTGGGTGGCAGAGGTGGAGACACAGATCTTCCCATCCCCTTTCTCTGTCACGGCCAGGAGGATCAGATGCAAAGTTTTCCTCAATATATAGGCACACTGAGTTCTAGGCTAGCCTGGGCTACATTAGACCTGGTCCTGAAGAAAAAGAAGATTCTGGTGGCGTCCAAACAGACTCTGTGCTGGGTCTCGGGAGCTTCTTTGCTAGGTGATATGGGAATTCTCTTAAATAACGGCTTACTCCTTTTCACTGGAAGGGAAGATAGAGGGCTTCTCTGTTGAGAGAAATACTGGCCTGGAACTCACTATGTCGCCACAGAAACTTCCATCGTGAGTTCCTCGGTTCCCCCTCTATACCAAGGTTCTCCCACCTGGAGGTAGGTTCTTGCAGACTTCCAGGGGTCCATGTGGCTCCTGGTCAGTAGATGTTACCTCCAGCTGTCACCTGGGCAACAGAAGGGTATTCACCCCCACTGTCTTCCTTTATCCTAAATCTTTTAAAAGACAAGGTCTCGTGTTTGAGACCAGGCCTCCCCCCCCCCCGGCTTTTTAAAATATTTTATTATTTATTACGTATACAGTGTTCTACCTGCACGCCAGAAGAGAGCGCCAGACCTCATGACAGATGGTTGGGAGCCACCATGTGGTTGCTGGGAATTGAACTCAGGACCTGTGGAAGAGCAGCCAGTGCTCTTAACCACTGAGCCATCTCTCCAGCCTGTTCCTTCCTTCCTTTCTTTCTTTCCTTCTTTCTTCCTTTTTTCTTTTTTTCTTTTGGGATAAGGTCTCACTATGTAGCTTTGGCTGGCCTGGAACTCACTATGTAAACCAGGCTGGCTTCAGACTCATAAACTCTGCTTGAGGGCTGGGATTAAAGGCATACGCCACCATGTCCAGTGATCCTGAACCTTCTCTGTAGCCAAGAATGACTTTGAACTTCTGATCTTGCCACCACCTTTCTTACAGTATGTACCCTCATATCCAGCTTCCTCCCTCGGCCTTAGGAAGTGGTGAGAGTGGAGGGGGCCGTGTGACCTTGGGGCCAGGGACAGCACTCACAGACAGCCTTGCCCACAGTGACAGGCAGACAGACACTGAGTTGAAAACCCTGGCTGTCAGGTGTGTGGATAATGATGTCGTCCTTCCACAAGCGGGGACCGCAGGGAATGATGAATTGAAGTTATTAAATGGCACTTGGGAAGCTGAAAAAAAAGTCAGCAATGAATGACTTTGGAACAGACTTGCAGAAATATCGATGCCTGTGAGACACTTGACATTTTCTTTTCTTCAGAACTCAGGAAGAAGTCTGGATGATGGCAGCTGGGAAGAAGGAGGTGACAGAGAGGGAAAGTCAAGAGACAGTGTCAGGCTCAGCCGGCCGAGCGCTTTCCCTCAAAGCTGGCTTTCCTGGAGTCTCGGGCGACTTCACCTCACTTCTCCAGTCTTCAGATGTAAGAGCCGAGCTGATTTAGGCCGAGTTCTGAGTCAAAGTCAAATCCTGCAGCATATGGTCATGAGCTCGAAAACTGTCTCTAATTTTATTTTCATAGGAAGGAAATTCGCTTCTTTCATATAAGCCAATGTAAACACATGTGTGTGTGCACAGATATATACACACGTGTATGCACACACGTGAACGCACATACCCATTTGCTTTCTGCTTTCTTTTTCACAGTGCTAGGAATGGAATCTGAGCTTTGTGTTGCCAGGTAAGCATTCATCCCCGACCTTCATTTGACTTAAATTATTCTTGCGCTTTAAAATTTTTATTTATTTATTTGTGTGTGTGTGTGTGTGTGTGAGCGTGTGTGGAGAGCAGAGGACAGCTTGAAGGGGTCAATCCTTTCCTTCTACCGTGAGTGTCAAGGGACATCTCAGGTCATCAGCCTTGGTGGCAGGTGTCCTTACCTGCTGAGCCATCTTGCAGGCTCTGATTTGACTTTCAATAAAAAAGACTTGTCAGGATTGTTTCTCATGCAAAACTCTGTGAGAAGACTTACAAATTTATGCTACAACAGAGTAAATAACACACTGAGATGAAAACCCTTGAATATGGCCAAAGTTAAATTTTAACTTCTGTGCATGGGAAATCCCGCAGTTTATCCCCAGCGAATGACATTGTCCTCTTTGACATAGTAAGTATATTGAGCCATCAATAGTTAGTGTATTATATCCAGTACTTGAATTTTTATCTGTTTTTCCCCACAAGAAGTATAACCTTGCTCCCTGATGTCCATAGGAAAATTAAATCCACACAGTGGTCCACCCCATCCTGGGGGTGCCAAGCCCTACCTTTCTCCTCGGTGTCCCCCTACACATTCACAATCTCTCCTTCTTAGTGTTTAGTCCCCCCCCCCATCTCCATATTTCTTTCTCTGTCCTGCAAGCACTGCCAGCGGGGCTGGGAAGACGGCTTAATTGGTAAGGTGCCAGCTGCCTGTGCCCACATAGAAAGCAGGGCACGGCTGGGTGACTGCAGCTCACGGCTGGGGGGAGGCGGGTTTCCAGACAGGAGGATCATTGTGAGTTGCTGGCTACCAGCTCAGCTGGAAGAAGAGGATGGCAGGGCCCCCGGAGGCTGGCCAATGGGTAAACCACTTGCTGTGAACGTGTGAGGACCAGAATCAGATCTCCAGAAGGTGGGTAAAAGTCCGGGATGTGGATCTGCCTGCAGCCCCAGCAGTCAGGAGCACAGAGAGATCATGTCACAGAGGAAGAAGATGCAATCGAGAGAGGAAGGCCTCCATTGCCCTCAGGCTTCTCCACACCCACACGTGGGCATCCCCCGCCCTCGTTGCCACCCAAGTATAATAGATGCAGAAAGGTTCCTAGGTGAACCCTTGGGTGGATTTCCCAGTGATCATGAACTTTAAAACTAAAATTATGTATGTACTATTTTAATTTTTTTTGAGACAAGGCCTCATGTAGCCCTGGTTAGTCTGAAACTGACTACGTAGACTAGGCTAGCCCTGAGCTTTAACTGATCCCCTGCCTTTTGAGTGCTGGGATTACAAGCATTTGCCATCACCCCCAAACATTACTATACTATTATTGTTGTTATTATTTTGAGACTTTGTTATTTGAGCAGGCCAGGATGACCTCAAACTCTCTGTGTAGCCAGGATGAACGACCTTGAACCGGAGTGTCCTGTGAGTGTCCTGTGAGCGCTCTGATTGTCTGCCTATGGAGTGCTGGTATTGAACCTGGGCTTTGGGCTTTTTGTTTGTTGTTTTTTTTTTCTAGACAGGGTTTCTCTGTGTAGCCCTGGCTGTCCTAAAACTTGCTTTGTAGACCAGGCTAGCCTTGAACTCAGAGTTCCACCTGCCTCTGCCTCCTGAGTGCAGGGATGAAAGGCATGCACCCGGCTTAAAATTATTTCTAACTGTGTATTTGTGTGTTTGGTGCTCATAGAGGCCAGAAGAGGAGGTCAGACCCCCTGGAGCTACAGTTGTGAGCTACCTCACTCGGGTGCTGGAAACCAAACAGAAAAGTGCTCAGCAGCAAGTGCTCTTAACTACAGAGCCATGTCTCCAGCGCCCGCTTAACCCTTTAAAATAACTGCCCTCATCATTGTGTCCCTGTCGCCGCTCTCCATACTGAAGTCTGTGCCCTCTGAACACTCCCCGGTCCCTGGCAGCCACGAGTCCACTTCCTGTGTCTGCGAATGCGGTCGCTCCAGGTGTGCTGTGGTGTGGCCTGCCTGTCACCCTGAACAGCAGGAACCACACGGCTCTGGTTTCACTATTTGCTCTGAGTTATTAGTGTTCAACCGTGTGATGCCAGTCCGCAGCCAGCTGTGGTACCCCCAGGGCTGTCACTGTGGCGTTTTCTCTCACTATCTGTCACCACTGGGGGAAGCTGCCTTTCAGCTGCATTCAGACGCCCACCATGGTCCCTAGTGTGTATAACAGGGACTGCCAACTCCGCAGCAGACGCTCTGCTGGTCTCAGGAGTAAGCGGGTGGTGTGGGGCAGGGGCTGCTCGGTGAGCTCGGTCTCTCAGGGGTGCAAGCTGTGCTTGGAGCTGCCGCCTCTGTCGGTGATGGTTTGGAATCTTCCTTTTTGTCTTTTTCACCTGCTCTGAAAGCTCTCTGTCTCTGTCTCTGTCTCTGTCTCTCTGTCTCTGTCTCCCTGTCTCTGTCTCTGTCTCCCTGTCTCTGTCTCTGTCTCTGTCTCTCTCTCTCTCTCTGCTCATGTGTTGAAGGCAGCTGACAACTTTCTGGAACCTTTTCTCTCCTTCCACCAAGTGGGTTCTGGTGACCGAACCCCCGTTATCGGGCACCTTTACCCGCGGAGCCATCTTGCCGGCTCTCCTCTGAAAGATTTCTTTCCAAGTCCGTAGGCCTTGTCCCCAAACATGTGCTCATTAAAAATAAAATAGCAATGGGGGCCGGAGAGATGGCTCAGTGATTAAGAGTGCTTGCTGCCCTCCCCGAGAGCCGCAGTTCAGTTCCCAGCACCACTGTGTGTGTGTGTGTGCATATGTGTGTGTGCATGTGTGTGCATGTGTGTGAGCATGTGTGTATGTGTGTGCATATGTGTGTGCATATGTGTGAGCATGTGTGTATGTGTGTGTGCATGTGTGTATATGTGTGTGCGCGCGCACGTGTGTGCGCATGTGTGTGAGCATGTGTGTATGTGTGTGTGCATGTGTGCATATGTGTGTGCATATGTGTGAGCATGTGTGTATGTGTGTGCATGTGTGCATATGTGTGAGCATGTGTGTATATGTGTGTATGTATGTGTGCATGTGTGTGCATGTGTGTATATGTGTGTGTATGTGCGCGCGTGTGTGTGCATGTGTGAGCATGTGTGTATGTGTGTGCATATGTGTGTGCATATGTGTGAGCATGTGTGTATGTGTGTGCATGTGTGTGCATATGTGTGTGCATGTGTGTGAGCATGTGTGTATTGTGTGTGCATGTGTGTGTGCATGTGTGTATATGTGTGTGTGCGCGTGTGTATTGTGTGCGTATGTGTGTATGTGTGTGTGCATGTGTGTATGTATGTGTGCATGTGTGTATATGTGTGTGCATATGTGTACATGTGTGTGTGTGCATGTGTGTGTGTGTGCTATGCATATATGGCATATATGTGACTAGGCCAGAAGAGGGTGCCAGACCAGATCACAGAGAGCTGGAGTGACAGATGGTTGTGAGCTCACAACACACACACACACACACACACACACACACAAAGAGGCATGTATGCATGCACACCAAATAAAATAACTCTTACCTTAAACCTGAACGTCGAGCAGGCCGACCTGTTTCTCTTCTGCCCTCCTTACCCTCCATCTGAAGCCTGTTCTGCTGTCAGAACAGCTGTGACGTTCACAGGCTCACTTCGTCACCTGGAGAAAGGCACATTTGGTCTGGGGCTTTGCTGGGAAGTGAAGACACAGGACAAACTCCGAGAAGACTGAAGTGTGTTGGGAGAATGTGTCCCCGTCTGTTCCGGGGCACGGGAATTCTGACATTTGCTCTGAAGTTTTTCTCGTCCTGAGCCCTGTAGGGGAGGCTACGCAGCAGCCGTGAGTAGAAGTGGGAGAAGGCGGAGGAGGACGTGGTTTTTCTCTTTGCACACTAGCTAGAGCCTATTACTTCCCCCAAAATGTCTTGGGGCACGCTGTTGAGACGGTGAATTTCACTGGGTTATCATTGTTAACTCTTGGCTGTTGGAGCTGAACAGCTGCTCCCGGGTCACGTGACCCATGTGTCTTCTGCTTATGGAGGTGCAGCAGCCGTGGGGACAGAGATACTGTTGTCCCCAGCAGCCCGAGGGGGAGCTCCTTTATCCTTTAGAGACCTTCACTCGGGTAACACTGGATCCATCTCGGAAAAGGATTTCAAGGTGAGCCAATATGAGACAGGACTGGAGTTTTATTAAGAGACATTGAAAAAACGAGGCTTAACAGAAAGAGGAGCTTGGAGAAAGAGGGGGCACACCTGAGGTGGGCTTCTTGAAGGGGGGGTCACACTCCGTTGTCTTCACAATAACAATCTGTGCAGCTTTGGTGAATTGTGAGGTTATTGTCTCCAGGCGTTATTAAGGAATCTGTGTACACAGCGTGGTTCCTGACAGGCGCGTGGCAAATAAGTTGACACGCCAGGTAAAGATGCAGGAATGGGGAGGTCTTCACTCCCTTCAAGAGCTGATAGCTGGGGTGATGTCTTTTATGCTCTAACAAATAAAGCTTGCCTGAAGGTCAGAGGGTGGAGTCAGCCATTAGCTAACCATAGAGGTCTGGAGGTCTGTACAGACAGACAGGAAGTGATGTGGCTGGGAGGAGAGAGGAATTATAAGGTGGAAGGAGACAGAAACTCGGTCTCTTTTAGGCTAAGGAGTCAGCAACGTTAAGAGTTGGCTGTGGCTTGCTCTTTCTCTCTCTGTGATCTTTTAGCATTTGCCCCCATATCTGGCTGTAGGTTTTTATTATTAAGACCAATTAGAACTTGTGCTACAAACCTGGGCGGTGGTGGCGCATGCCTTTAATCCCAGCACTCGGGAGGCAGAGGCAGGCAGATCTCTGAGTTCCAGGCCAGCCTGGCCTACAAGAGCTACTTCCAGGACAGCCTCCAAAGCCACATAAAGAAACCCTGTCTCAAAAACAAAAAAGGAACTTATGCTCCAGATAATCTTGTTGGTGAGATACCAGAGAACTCTGGTGAAGAGGGAGTTCATACTTGAGATTGCATACACATAGGTTTTACTCCAGATTTATTGTTATTTTCACATACTTTTGTTGTTGTTTGTTTGAGACAGGGTTTAACTGAAGCTTTGGAGCCTGTCCTGGCACTCACTCTGAAGGCTGGTCCCAAACTCCCACCTGCCTCTGCCTCAGGAGTGCTGGGATTAAAGGTGTGCACCACCACCGACTGGCTATTTTTACATTCTTAAAAAAATACTGTCAGCCGGGCGTTGGTGGCACATGCCTTTAATTCCAGCACCCGGGAGGCAGAGGCAAGCGGATCTCTGTGAGTTCAAGGCCAGCCTGGTCAACAGAGCTAGTTCCAGGACAGCCTCCAAACAATACGGAGAAACCCTGTCTCGAAAAACAAACAAACAAACAAACAAAGAAAATGGGGGCAAAGGGTACGGGCAGGGTGTACGATGAGAGATCATATTCAGTCTGCGAGGATCTAGCGTCCCTTCTCACTGGCCTGCTGCGCAGGTTAGGGGACAGCCTGAGCTTGTTAACCCTGCTAGGGGAGGCACTGCTCATACTCTGCCTCACAGGTAGGGGCCAGGCTCCTGGAGTATTTTGCAGGGGTCAGCATCAGGTACCTGTGTTACCTCGTTGGTTTTCACAATGCTGGCTGATTGACAGCCTCAATAACATCTATTTAGACTTTTTATTTATTTTTTTATTTTTTATTTTTTTATTTTTTGGTTTTTTGAGACAGGGTTTCTCTGTGGCTTTGGAGGCTGTCCTGGAACTCACTTTGTAGACCAGGCTGGCCTCGAACTCACAGAGATCTGCCTGCCTCTGCCTCCCTAGTGCTGGGATTAAAGGCATGTTCCACCAACGCCCGGCTTAGACTTTTTAACTTTTTTTTCTTTTTGGAAAAGGGACAAAAGTTTTGCAGTGTTTAGCTGTTTCCATTTTTTTATTAGGTCCCAGGAAGAGTCTGCCCTCTGCCTGCAGATGTTCTCTTCAGGAACCTGGATCACGTCTGCAGGATGTGGTGAGGTGTGTCTGGTACCAGTACTTGGGAAGCTGAGGCAGGAGGAACTCAAGTTTGAGGTTAGCCCGAGCTACAGTCTCAGAATCAAATCAAAACAAAATCAAGGGCAAGAACAAAATAATATGGATTATGTAATGCTTCTGTTCCCAACTTGGAGGGTCAGGTACCAATTCCAGGCAATAGAAAAAGTCTGCTCAACTACCCAGAAATATGTGACATCTACTCTCAGCTGCCTGAATCCAACTTCCTAACCCCCATGACCTCTCTTTCCTTTCTAGCTTGTCCAGAGATTAATGCACCATTAGATCCTTTTTTTAAAATTTATTTTTAGCACTCGGGAGGCAGAGGCAGGCGGATCTCTGTAAGTTCGAGACCAGCCTGGACTACCAAGCGAGTTCCAAAGCCACCCTGTCTCGAAAAACCAAAAAAAAAATTTATTTAAAAATTTTTATTCCCATTAGTGTTTTGCCATGGTTGTCTGGTCCCCTGGAACTGGAGTTACAGACAGCTGTGAGCTGCCCTGTGGGTGCTGGGGATTGAACCCAGGTCCTCCAAAAGAGCAGTCAGTGCTCCCAGAGCCCCCACCCCTGCCATCTCCCCAGTTCCTTACATCCTTTTCTTTTTTTATTTTCCCTGCCTCTGCCTCCCAAGTGCTGGGATTAAAGGCATGTGCCCGGCCTTTACATCCTTTTCAAAGACATTTTTTTTTTCCCAAGTCACAGGTCTTGATGTCATCTTTGTTGCCTATGGCTGTGTTCTCATGTTTCTGGCCTGCCTCCCTCTTGGTGTGTTTCCATTTCTATCTGCCTTTCCACTTTATCAGATTAACCTCCCTCTTGGGTCTCAGTAGGAAAGAGACTTGACTCAACTGGGCGACCACAGAGTGTAATAAACATTCACAAAGGTGTGTCCTTAGGAGTGGTGCCCCAGGCTGAAGCCACAAAAACACATTCCTACTTTTAGGCCTGCAGGGCCCAGGAAGGAAGCAGTCACTAGACAATTCTCCCCTCCTCTCCCCTCCCCTCCTCTCCCCTCCCCTCCCTCCCTCCCTTGCCTCCCGTCTGTGCGTCTGTGCATCTGTGCGTCTGTGCGTGTCTCTCTGTGTGGATAGGGCCACTGACAGCAGCTGTGGCCTCAAGGACTTGGACAAGACAGGAGAAGCTGGGGAAAGGAGTGCCCCTAGTTTGCTCCCCTCCCCTCCTCTGTGGAGGCTGGGCGCTGGGGATGTACAGTCCCTTTGGTCAGTCTCCCAGGCACAAGGGGGGGCTGCAGAGAGTGGTTCCTGAGGGGCAGAGGGAGGACTTCGGACCCACACAGGCTTCATTGCTCGCTGGTCACTCTCTGATGGCACGGCAGGGACTTCCTGTTCCCTTTTGGTTTAATCTTAGTATTCAAGGAACCCATAGCAATCTCATCCAGCCTTCAACCCACCTATCCCAAAGAGCGCAGCCCCCCGCTTGTCTGTGTCCCCAAAATCCTAAAGTGAAGCGACTTTGTTTTTCTTTCTTTCCGTTATTATTATTTGCATTTCTGGAATACTCATCACTGCAGATCTCTTCTGGGCAGCTGTCGGACAGTAGCGGAAGCGGTGATGGTCTGGCTGGTACAGAGGTGACCAGCGCAGAGAGCCCTGGGGCTACAGGACTGAAGTGAGGACCCAGGCTCGCTACGAAAACAAGAGCAAAGAAGAATTCTAAAGCCCAGTATTAACTGGATCAGTCACCCCACTGTCCCCTATCACTGTCTGTCTATGAAGTGAGAAGACACAGGTCTGGCTCTTTAATGTGGGTTCTGGGAACTGAACTCAGGTCCTTCTGCTTCGGGAGCAAACACTTTACTGCCTGAACCATCTCACTAGCTCCCAAGACTGCGTTTTATTCGCCTTTGAGTCTCAGCGCTGAGAACGGTCCTGGGAACACAGAAGGTGATTATGGGTCCCGACCTGAGTTGATACTAAATCTGGAGATTAACTTTCCACTGTAGATGTGGAGGCTGCCTCACTCGTACTTTCTCACCCTATTTTGTAACTTAGCCCACCACTGAAGGCTCAGCAGACTGTGTGTCAATAATCATCCAACACTTATTTCCTAGGTCCTTGAGACACCCCACTCCAACCCCTAGGCTTTCTGGCTGTGATAAAGGAGCCCGCATCATCTTCTCCATATCTGGGTTTACACTGCCCTCTGGTGGTCATCGATGGTACGAACGGGGGCAGCAATGCCTTGCCGTGGGTGACCTTTTTCTGACATTGAAGAAGAAAGGCTTCTTGTAGGGGTTTTGCCAGTGCAACTGGGCCTCCAACCCCCAGTTTAGCTTGCAGCTCTTGGACCTGAACGAACACAAGACCTGCTTACCCTTCTTACCAATGCTTGCGACTCCTCAGCCATCAGATAATGCCTGACTCAAGTTTCTTTTCACAGCATCACTTCCTGTTTTGCCAAGACCCACGAGGGAAGAGGGGGAGTTTATCTGATATCTTTCTCCTCGGCTGCTGGTTTTCTCTTACCCCCAGACACCTAATTCTTACTGCTGCCCCAGCTTCTCTCAAGGGTGGGGTTGCAGGAGGTGTGGGGAACAAAGGAGCAGCTGCTCTCCCCACTGACCAGCGCCTAGCAGCTGCGCCCATGCGTGTTGCCCCAGCTCCTGCTTCCTGCCTGGGGCCACACTCCAGGTCACTGAACCAACAAGCCCGGTCCTGAAGAGTGAAGGCCAGGGATGCAGGCTTTAGGCAGTTCCTCTCTCTGGCCCCTGTCGGATGGCAGGAGCCCTATAGGAATCACAGGATGTTGAGGACAAGATCTCCTGGTCTTGGCAAACTGAGCCGAGTGCCCAAGCCCCAGAGGTTTAGAGCTCTAAGTCCTTTAGAAGTCAGAGATTGGGGCTGGAGAGGTGGCTTCGTGGTTAAGAACACTGGCTGCTTTTCCAGAGGTCCTGAGTTCAATTCCCAGCACCCACATGGTGGCTCACAACCATCTATAATGAGATCTAGTGCCCTCTTCTGGCCTGCAGGTGTACATGCAGAACATTGTATACATAATAAATAAATCTTAAAAAAAAAAAAGAAAGCCGGGCGTTGGTGGCGCATGCCTTTAATCCCAGCACTCGGGAGGCAGAGGCAAGTGGATCTCTGTGAGTTCGAGGCCAGCCTGGTCTACAGAGTGAGTCCCAGGACAGCCTCCAAAGCTACAGAGAAACCCTGTCTCAAAAAACCAAAAAAAAAAAAAAAAAAAAAAAAAAAAAGAAGTCAGAGACTGAGGGCTGTCATGTTAGAGGCTTAATTTAGGAATCAGCGGCCCATTTGGAATCCTCCACTGCAGACCACAGCCGCAACAGAGGGCACCTTCTAGGGTTACAATTTTTGACAGGTCTCAGGTTCTGGGACCCTGACTCATGCAGCAACCCATGTCATGTATTCTTGTTTCTTTGTTTGTTTGTTTTTGTTTCTTGAGACAGGGTTTCTCTGTGTAGCTTCTGGAGCCTGTCCTGGAACTAGCTCTTGTAGACCAGGCTGGTTTTGAACTCACAGAGATCCACCTGCCTCTGCCTCCCGGGTGCTGGGATTGAGGGAGGCTGTTGGAGCCTTAGCTCTCCACAGCTCTTTGGAACCTGGCTCTTCAGGAGTGGAAGCGCTCTGGGACTCTCCAGCTTCCTTTCTTATCTGCCGCGTTGTCTCCATTGCAGCCCGCCTCACCAGTGTAGTCTTCCTTCTCCCTGGTCCTAGATGAGTCCATTGGACCCGGGGAGGAGGCCAGAAGGCCTGGAGAGAGGGCTCAGTCTGTGAAGAGCCCTGAGTTTGGTCCTCAGAACCCATCTTAAAAAGCCTGGAGGAATGTGACTGGAACCCCAGCACTAGGGAGGCAGAGATGAACGGATCCCTGGAGTTTGCTGGCCAGATAATCTAGCTGGAGAGGTAAACTGTTCAGTGAGAGACCCTCTATCAAAACAACGTGGAAAGACAGGGCGGCGGCGGCGGTGGCGGCGGCGGCGCACACCTTTAATCCCAGCACTCGGGAGGCAGAGGCCAGCATTAGGACCTGCGTTCAGATCTGCAGCGCCATGAGCTGGGGCAGAGAAGAGTGGTCCCCCGGGGCTCCTTGGGCTGTAAGAGTGAGAGCTCCAGGTTCAATGAGAAGCCCTGTTTCAAAAACTAAGATGGACAGCAATGGAGACAGCACAAGGCGTTGACCTCTGGACGCCCCCCCCCCCATGTGCACAGGCCCCATGTGCACTTGCGAACACACGAGCACGCACAAGCATACAGCAAAGCACAAATATGAGTAGTTCAATTAATTAAAACAATGATAGTCCGGCATTGGTGGCGCACGCCTTTAATCCCAGCGCTGGGAAGGCAGAGGCAGGCGGATGTCTGTGAGTTCGAGACCAGCCTGGTCTACAGAGCGAATTCTAGGACAGCCTCCAAAACAATACAGAGAAACCTTGTCTTGAAAAAACCAAAAAAATTTGGTATTTTTTTTTCCTAGTTAACCATAGGAGAAATTAGGTCTCAGTGTAAATTTAGAGACTAAGCTTGGGTTGGAGAGAAAAAAAATCCCCAGACCAACAATTTTCTATGCAAGATGTACTAGGGAAAGGGTAAGAAAGATAAATATCAATCTATGCCATGGAGAGCACGGTAGAGTTGTAAGGATAAAACTTGGGCGTGAATCCGTCTTCTGGGTAACCTTGGATGAGCCTTTGCCCAAAGTCAGTTTTCTATTTTGAAAAGCGCAGCTGGCTATTGAGGGAAGATGGCACCCAGCAGGGAGCCTGGCCCAGAAAAAGGTACTGGTGGGTGAGTCCGGCCTAATCAGGGCTAATTCTAAACCCTCGTCTGCAAGCGTGGTGGAGGATGCGTCGTTCACGGCCACTAGAGGTTTCAGGAGTAGCGATGGCCGTTCCTTGGAAAAGAGCTACAAGCTAAAACAAAATCCTGAGGTTCTGCAATCCTTAAGGCCGAGACCCCATCCTCAACCCAGGCCACAGCTCCGGGAGCAGGGACCAGCGTGCCAGCACGCAGGAAGTGACGGGTTGTCCTGGCAACCCTGGACCGAGCCTTGCAGGCAGCGGTGAACGCCCTTGCTTTCGCTTTGCATCCTGGCATTCGGCAGTTCCGCTGCCAGTTGGTGCGTTGATCTGGACCATATCCTCCGCGGAGTCCTCCAAGGGTAGATCTAGGGCTCCCTCAGGGAGGTGGGTGTAGGAATCAGAGGAGGAAAAGGAGACCCTGGGGCGGGACTGGAGGAGTCGGGAGGGAGGGCGGGGCAGCAGGGGTTGGGGGCTGTAGGGGGGCGTAGGTGGAGCTGGCGTCCGAACCCAAGAACACCACTAGGAGCCCTTGGTCTGCCTTTTGACTTTCAAAGGCTTGTGGGGTATATTGGTTTTGAGAGGTAGTCTTTCTAACAAGACCCTTTGTTTCTGGTTACTTTCATGTTTAAAAATCACCGCGCACACAAGAGACCATGAGTACTGGAAACGGCAAACCTGGCTGCCAACTTCCTTCCATTTCGAGAGCAGCTGGTACTAGAGAGTTAGAGAAGGTTCCGGAGAAAGGTGACTCGAGCTTGACCAAGGTGGAAAAGAGACACAGTTGAGTTCTGGGTTGGCTTAAATCCCATGGGTGGCTTTATCTGTCTGTCTGTCTGTCTGTCTGTCTGTCTGTCTGTCTGTCTATTTTAGATTGAGCACCAATGCTACCCCTTTATGTAGCCCAGGCTAAGCCCCCCAAGTGCTGGGATCATCACAAGCTTCTGCTGTTCCAGGTTTTAGAGTTCGTTCATGACCCTGTTGCTTTGGACTGCTGGTGGCATATCATAGTGACATACACCAGCAGTCATAGTGACATCGTATGTCAGACCAAAGCATCTCCCCTCTTGGTCAAATTGTTTTTTCTTTCTTTCTTTCTTCCTTCCTTCCTTCCTTCGTTCCTTCCTTCCTTCCTTCCTTCCTTCCTTTCTCTCTCTCTCTTTTTTTTTTCTTTCAAGACAGGGTTTCTCTGTAGGTTTGGAAGCTGTCCTGGAACTCTCTTTGAAGACCAGGCTGGCCTTGAACTCAGAGCCTCTGCCTCCTGAGTGCTGGGATTAAAGGCATGCTCCACCACCGCCTGGCTCAAAACATTTTTTTTAAAGATTGTCTTTATTTTATATGTATGCTTCGCCTGCATGTTTGCATGTATGTGTACTGCTTAGGTACCTGGTGCCAGCAGAAGTTAGAAGAGGGTGTTGGGTCCCCTGCAACTGAAGTTACGATGGTTGTGAACCACCATGTGGGTCCTGGGAATAAAAGCCCAGTCCACTGCAAGAGCAACAAGGGTTTTAACTGCTGAGCCATCTCCTCCATGATCTCCCACTTTCTAAAAATTCCACCATCTCCCTATGGTGTGACAGACTGAGAACTAAGTCTTTTAAAATGGAGAACTTTCTATATCCAAGTTAAAGGAGCTCGTTAGGGGACACACACAATGAGCTTGTGTCTATATTAAGATCTGATTAGGTGGGGGTACCTCAAGAGGAGGATGAACTCAGGGTCGCCCTCAGTTACACAGCAACTTTGACGCCAGCACACCCTGTCTCAACAACAAAGACAAAACAGATTCAAATGTGCTGTTGACTGCAACTCCCAACAGCTGGGAAGGACACTGTAAATGAACAAAGGGAGCCAGAGGTTTGAGCTGCCTGGTCTTGGCTTGAATGCTTGCTGCTAGAGCCTGTCCACGTCTGTTTTTTTTTTCTTACTCAGATATCAGTAGATATGTGCTGCTGCTTATTGCCTGGAGCACTTCAGGAGGGAATGTGAGCACTCTAAGGCAGGTTTAAATTAAATAATGGTGAGTGCTCGTTCTCCGTAATTGGCTCTTAAGGTGGAGGAGGAAGGACGGAAGCTCGGCTCTCTTGAGGACTCAGAGTGTATAGGATAGCCACAGTTTCCCAGAATCTGCCTGTCCAGGGTGAATCCAGCCTCAAGCTGTCATCATGGTAGGTCAGCAGGAGCCTGTGCTGCAGAAGGAGCTGGAGAAATCGCATCTTTGCCCAGCTGAGCCTTGTCCCCAGTCCCCTCCGTTCCAGGTCCTCACATCTGCTTCTCCTTCATCACGGGGGGGTGGGGGGGTGGGGGGTGTCTCTATCCTCAGCTGTGAGCCGGGCCAGACTGCAGGGATCTGAACCATGGACTGACCAGCGTGGCTAGGATAGCAAGCAGGAAAGGGTGCTAGGATCCCCATTCCCTCCTTCCTTCCCAGTGCTAGGATCCCCACATTCCCTCCTTCCTTCCCAGTGCTAGGATCCCCATTCCCTCCTTCCTTCCCAGTCTTGTGTAGTCTGTATTAGCCTCAGCTCACTGCGTAGCAGAGGGTGACCCTGAACTCTTGCTCCCACCTCCTGAGTGCTGGGATTACAGGGGTGCACCAGCATATCTGGTCCTATTCGCGCTGGGGGGTTGAACCCAGAGCTTCATGTATGTGAGGCAAGTGCTCTGCCAGCCGAGCTACATTTCCAATCCCTGGGAACCCAACTTTAAACTTCCAGAACTTTCTGGTTTTTTCCAATTTGGTTTGGAATAAGGAGGAAGCCACTTTGAGGGTGAGCTACTGAGGACCCATGCTTTTTAGTTGGGTGTTCTATTCTCAATACATCCTTTCAGGGGACACAGCTAAGGGTCAGCTTAACAGGGGCCTAGGGCTTGGGGAACAGTGCATGGGTCCGTGCCTTGTTCCAGCAGGGAGGGCACATTACTTCCCTTGCTTAAGGGTTGACTCCTTTTAATAGGTACCCACCCTAGATCTTTAGCTTGCTTGTTGAGCAGAAAAAGCAGGAAGTAGGGAACTGAGCTTTTTTTTTTCCTTATTAGAAGCACTCCATATTAAGCCAACATAGTTTGCTGAGTTACTCTTCCCCCTGCCAGGCAGAGGGGTTTGAGTTAGCTGAGAAGACAGTGTGAGAAGACACTTCGGTTATGCAAGCTGTTGTTCTGCCCAAAGACGTGGGAATCTCCATGAGTTTCACAGATGGCACCAAAGACATAGACTGTCTTCCAGATTGCCTTTCCCCCTGAACCCCTTTCTCGTTCCCAGAACCTTCCCTTTGTCTTTAAAAAAGATGTCCATTAAAAAAAAATCAATGTGACTGGACAGTGGTGGCACACACGACTTTAATTCCAGCACTCATAAGGCAGACGAAGGCAGATCTCTGTGAGCTCGAGGCCAGCCTGGTCTACAGAGTGAGTTCCAGGACAGGCTCCAAAGCTGCAGAGAAATCCTGTCTCAAAAAACAAAGCAAAACAAAAAAGTGGTACATCCCCCACGTGAGTAAAAGCTCAGCATACTTCCTGGATTCCCAATAAGTTTTACAGTAGCAACACTCTAATAACAAGGCTTCCATGACGGGAAAACTTGTCTGACACAGGGTGGTCAGAGCCATCTCTCTGCTAAATATCACAGTCCCCATTTTAAGCTGACTACAGGATCTCCCTAGGAGTATCCCTGTGTCATACGTGGACTGGGGGCATTAAGCACGACCTCAAGACACCTCCCTGCCCAGGCACAGGAGGAGTGTGCCCTCTGATGCTGATGTTGGCAGTTGTCCCTCCCCACGCCCAGCTCCCAGCCCCTGCCACCTTTTGCTGCCTAGCTCAGAGCTGTGGTGAGGAATGATAAACTCAGGATTCATGGACTCTGACAGAAGCTTGCTGTTCCTCACGAGGCCTGCTGCAATGGATGCCAACTAAGCTATGACTCTCTAAAACACTGTAGGATGAGAAAAGATGACATCGTCTAAAACAGCAAAGTGGGGGTTGGGGAAATAGCCCAAGGGTCGAGAGCCCTTGCTGCTCTTGCTGAGGACCTGAGTTCATTTTCCAGTACCGTCTCCGGGAGGTTCACAATCACCTGTAACTCCAGCTCCCTCTTCTGGCCTCCATGGGCAACTACACTCATGTGTACATACCTCCCCCCACCCCACCCCACACATATTTTTTGTTTTGTGTTCCAAGATAGGGTCTCTCTGTGTAGACCTGGCTGTCCTGGAACTTGCTCAGTAGACCAGGCTGGCTTTGAACTCAGAGATCCACCTGCCTCTGCTATCCAAGTGCTAGGACACCACCACTGCCTAGACACATTAATTAAAAAAATTTTTTTTTCCTTTTTTTGTTTTTCGAGACAGGGTTTTTCTGTGTAGCTTTGGAGGCTATTTTGGAACTCAACCAGGCTGGCCTCAAACTCACAGAGACCTGCCTGCCTCTGCCTCAGGAGCACTGAGATAAAAGGTGTACGACACCACTGCTAGATCTCAGACTCACAGAGGTCCTCCTGCCTCTGCCTCCTGAGCGCTGGGATTAAAGTGTGCGCCACCACCGCCTGGTGGGATGCAGCGCTTTAAAAATCCCCCTGAGTCCTGCGGATTATGGTGGAACACATCTTTAATCCTAGCAGTTGGGAGGCATAGGCAGTAGGATCTCAGTGAGTTAGAGGCCAGCCTGGTCTACAGAGTGATTTCTAGGACAGCCAGGGCTCTGTTACACAGAGAAATCCCTGTGTCAAAAAACCACTCTTCCCTAAGATGGGGGTTGGTGGCACACGCCTTGAGTTCCAGCATTCCTGAGGCAGACGAAGGTGGATCTCTGTGAGTTCGAGGCCAGCCTGGTCTACAGAGTGAGTTCCAGGATAGACTCCAAAGCAATACAGAGAAACTTTGTCTTGAACAACAAGTAAACAAACAAACAAAACCAAAAAAAACCCCACTCTCCCCACAAAAAACTCCCCGAATCCCCCAACACAGACACGATATGTGTGAAGGGGCAAGACCCTCTGGTGTGTGTGTGTGTGTGTGTGTGTGTGTGTGTGTGTGTGTGAGAGAGAGAGAGAGTGAGAGTGTGTAAGTGTGTGTGTGTGTGTGTGTGTGTGTGTGTGTGTGTGATGGAGGCCAGAGGACAACTTTTAGATTTGTACTCCAGACTACCTGGCCTGTGAGCACATGGACAATTCTCCTGTCTCTACCTTCCATCTTATTGAAGGAGTTCTAGAATTAAAAATGTGTGCATGCCACCACATCTGACTTTAAAACAGAATTGTATAATTATTACTGTTGTGTGTTTATATTTGTGTGTGTGTGGGGGGGGTGTTTCATCTTGAGGAGGACAGATGACAACTTTGTGGTGTCACTTCCCTCCTTCCAAGTTTACACGGGTCCTGGGGATGGAACTCAAGTCACTAGGCTCGCATGGCAAGTGCTAGGGTGGAAGGGAAGTAGCTCAGCTGATCTTTGGGGTTTGTAATCACAAACCTCCTTGTGGTTGCATTCTGAAGGCAGAGCTGGTGTGACCATTTCTTCAGGCAGCAAGAGGTGTGCGGTAGCTGTCATGTCTTTCCTGTGTGAGCCCCGAAGTATGAAAAATGCCTCCGTAGCTTGGAAGGACCTTCTGGAGACGAACGAGGAGCATACATGTTTTCATTGCACTGGGGTAGAGAAAATGTGGGCATCAATGACCAAGTTGGAAAATGATTCAGTAGCCAGAGTTTTTGAATGAAGGGTGAGAATACCATGGCCAATTAGTCTTTGTATGTGCCCGTGTCACAGTTTAATTAAAACCTATATCCAAGTCTAAAAGAGCACCTCAATAGGGATAAAGTAAAGATTCCAGGTCATCTGGACTGGAGGGCTGGCTCAGTGGTCAAGAGCATTTGCTGCTCCTGCAGAGAACCTGAGTTCGATTCTCGGCACCCACCCCAGGAGGCTCACAGCAACCAGTAACTCCACCTTAGGGAATGTGATGCCCTCTCTGGACTTCTCAGCAACCCGTATTCACTGTGCATATACACATGCACTCTTTAACTGACAGCCTTTGTTTCATGTGCATAAAACAATGTTGCTAAAATTGATGGTGCCTTATACTCAGTGAAATGCAGTATTTGCATTTAAGAATCCAAGTTTCTAATTACTGTTTTAGTTGAATCCCACAGGTTTTGATGTGTAGGACCTGAGTTCATTATACGTTAATGTGATTCCCATTATGATTTCTTTTTGATGAATTATTCAGCAGTGTGGTTTGAGCTCCCAAGCTTACGGTGGGGTTTTGGCTTGGGGCTGTCTTTATTATTGATTTCTTTTCTTTCTTTCTTTTTTTTTTTTTTTTTTTTTTTTTTTGGTTTTTTGAGACAGGGTTTCTCTGTAGCTTTGGAGGCTTTCCTGGAACTCTGTACACCAATCTGGCCTCAAACTCACAGAGATCCACCTGCCTCTGCTTCCCGAGTGCTGAGACTAAAGGTGTGCGCCATCATAGCTTGGCCTATATAATTTTCATATCGCAAGTAATTATGTTGTATCTACTGAGCCTCCGTGCTCTGTGAAACTGTGCACAGAGAAGTACAGTGTCTACTCATCTGGCCTTTAAAAGTAATTGGAGGGCTGGAGAGGTGCCTCAGCCAGTAAGAGCACTTGCGGCTCTTGCAGAGGACATGAGTTTGGTTCCCAGTGCCCACATCAGATGGCTCACAACCATCTGTGACTCTAGCTCCATGGGATAAGATGCCCTCTTCTGGCCTTCATGAGTACTGCACACATGTGGTACACACACAAACATGCAGGCACCCACACACCCACATAATTAACAACAATAAAAATAAATATTAAAAAAGTAAACCGGGCACATGCTGATATAAAATGGTAAAGAGCAGATGGACTTTTATAAAATATAAATCATGTAGTGAAATGAAAAGAATGATTCATCTCTCCATATGACAGCCACAGACTTAAAGGACTCTTTTGTCATTGTGGGTGTTTGGGAGCATTTGAATTATTTTTCTTCGTTTTCTTTTTCCTCCTCCTTGAATTCTTTATGTAGCTGAGGGTAACCTTTAACTTCTGATTTTCCTGCCTATCTCCCAAGTGCTGGGATCACAGGCATGGGCCACCATGGCTGCTTTCTTCAGTGCTGGGAATGGAACCCAGGTCTTCCTGCACACCAGGAAGCTACATCCCTAGCCCAAATAATTCTTTGCATTTATCCACTCCAGTGCTGCTTGAGATCTGAGGCACGCCAGATGCTCTTCTAGATGCCACTGGGGACAAAGCTACATTTGGGAATGAGTGGTTTGACAATGTGAGGTGACGTGTGGAAGCTTCTTCAGGTCAGGGTCACCAGCTGTGTTCACTCATCCTGTCATGAGCAAACCCCCTGGAGGATTGTGCCAAGGTGTCCACAAGGCGAACATGACACCGGGCTGCTTCAAATCTCTCCTCCACTCAGCGCAGGGCAGGCGAGCTTGTGGAGGCACAAGCCATCCAGATCAGTGATTCAGACTCTGGTGTCACAATGTTGTCACCAAACTTGGGCCTAGATGTTTAGTTCTTCCCTGAATGTAGGCAAGTGTGCAACCTCTGAACCTGTTTCCTCATTGTGTGGTGTGTGTGTGTGTGTGTGTGCGCACTTAAGAGCACCTACAAGAGCTAGCTGGGATAATGTGTGTGTGGGGTTTACACCAACTCCAGGACACAGTAAATACTGAATCCTAGCTGTTTCAAAAGTGTGTGTGAGTACAGGTGTGGACGCTAAGGGACGGCCCTCAGGAGACAGTTCTGTGCTGCCGCTTGTGTGATCTGGGGATTGAACTCAGACTGCCAGGCTTGGCAGAAAGTCCTCTTTACCCACTGAGCCATCCCACCATATCCCCTCCCCCATTTTTCAAATATAAGTTGGAAATAAAATAGCCTGTCAGTATTTCAGCAATACACTTAAATGGCAGCATCTGTGTTGCAGACGCTAAGCCTGATGGTCTAGAATCCAAGGGTTCCTCGGCCAGCAGGACGGCCTCTGACAGAAGGACCAGCCTTTCGTCTTCCGATGAAGCATGTGTGAGAGTCAGCGAGCCTCCAGGACCCACTGCATCGTCGATTCATTCTGAGTAAGTGTGTGCGTGTGAGTGTGCATTGTGCATGTGTGTGAGCGTGCATGTGTGTGCGCGCTTGTGTGTGTGTGGGGGGTGTCTGTTGAGATTTAGACAATGTTGGGATGAACTATGAGCAAGAAGGGGATAGTCTGAGATCTGTGTGCTAGGCTACACAGGTTCAAATTCCAACTCTTCCACTAATGAGTTGTGCAAGTTTGAGCAAATTGCATCACTTCTCTGGGCCTCTTGATTGTTTGTTTGTTTGTTTTTTTTTTTTTCGAGACAGGGTTTCTCTGTAGCTTTGGAGGCTGTCCTGGAACTCGCTCTGTAGCCCAGGCTGGCCTCGAACTCACAGAGATCCGCCTGCCTCTGCCTCCCGAGTGCTGGGATTAAAGGCGTGCGCCACCAACGCCCGGCTTGGGCCTCTTTTTTAAAAACATTTATTTATTTATTCATTCATTTATTTATGTATCCCCCCAAAGTGTGTGCATGCGTGCCATTTTGAACATGTGGAGGTCAAAGGACAATTTGAGAGAGTTACACACACACACACACACACACACATAAACATACACAAGATTGAAAGAAATAAAGAGTGAGCATCCTAAGAGATACAGTTAAGAGTATGATTACTGGGGCTAGAGAGATGGTTTGCCTGGCTTTGGTCCCCAGAGCCCATGTGGTGACTCACAACCATCAGGAACTCCAAGAGATCTGATGCCCTCTTCTGACCACTACAGGCACTGTGTGTTCATGGTACCCTTACAATACAAGTAAAACATTCATACACACACACACAAATTAAATCTTTAAAACACAATTTTATTCCTTTCTAAGTGCACAATGAAGTGGCATTAATTACATTCATAGTGTCTTACAACCAACCATCCACACTGCCTCTTTTTTATTTTTTTATTTTTTGGTTTTTCGAGACAGGGTTTCTCTGTATTGTTTTGGAGGCTGTCCTGGAACTCGCTCTGTAGCCCAGGCTGGCCTCGAACTCACAGAGATCCGCCTGCCTCTGCCTCCCGAGTGCTGGGATTAAAGGCATGCGCCATCAACACCCAGCTGCCTGTTTTTTAAAAATAATATTTATGTTTTATGCACATTGGTGTTTTGCCTGCTTGTATGTTTGTGTGAGGGTGTCAGATCCCCTGGATCAGGAGGTACAAACAGTTGTGAGCCACCATGTGGGTGCTGGGAATTGAACCCAGGTCCTCTGGAAGAGCAGCCAGTGCTCTTCTTAACCACTGGGCCACCTCTCCAGGCCCCCCCCCACTGCCTGTTTCCAAAAACAATTCACCAATCGAAACACAGACTCTGCGTCACTGATTGGTATCCTTTTCCCTTCAGCCGCTCTCTGCCCTTACATTGGTGGGGCCGTATTGACTTGTCCTTCTATGTCTGGCTAATTTTACTTCAGATGACTTCATCAAGGCTCACCCACGTGATAGCATGTTGCAGGACTCCGCTCTTTTGTAGACTGAGTTATATTCCTTTGTGTGAGCTGAACTTCATTTGTTCACCTGCTTGCAGACGAACTCTTGGAGTTATTCATTGTCTGCAATGCCCGTCCATCGACAAGTGTCTGCCTGCCTTTCTGTTTTCTGTTCTTGTGGGCATACACACAGGGATCATGGAGCAATTCCATGTTTTACTGTATGAGGAGCTAGTACCTTGATTTTTTTAAAAATTGGTTTAAATATGTATGTATGTGTACCCTGAGCACAAGAAGAGGCATCAGATCCCTCAGAAGTGGAGTTACAGGTGGGTTTGAGCTACTATGTAGGTACTGGGATTTGAACCAGCAAATGCTCCTAATTGATTAGCCTGTTTTTTAAAATTGCATTTAATTTATTAGTTAATTTCGTATGTGGCCGTGTGTGCCTGGAGGCTAGAGGATGGCTAAGGAGAATTGGTTCTCTCCTTCTGCCGCACGGGTTACCAGGGGTCAAACTCAGGTCCTCAGGCTCAGCAGTAAACACCTTTACCTGTTGTTGTTGTTGTTTTTACTCTACATTCTTGGGGGGGGCACCCAGCTCCCAAATAAATCACACAGAGTTGTATTATTACTTATAAATGCCTGGCCTTAGCTTGGCTTGTTTCTAGCCAGCTTTTCTTAACTTAAATGATCCCGTGTACCTTTCGCCTCTGGGCTTTTATCCTTCTCCATTCTATGCTCCTTTCTTTACCTCCATGGCTTACCGTGTAGCTTGGTGGCTGGTCCCTGATGTCCTTCCTCTCTCCTCTTTTCATTCCTTCATCTCTCCTCCCAGGTTTTCCCTCCTATTTATTCTCCCTACCTGCCAGCCCCGCCTATCTTATCTTTTCCCTTAGCCATTCAGCTCTTTATTAGATCAGTCAGGTGTTTTAGACAGGCAAAGTAACACAGCTTCACAGAGTTAACAAATGCAATGTAAAAGAATGCAACACAGCCGGGAGGTGGTGGCGCACACCTTTAATCCCAGCACTCGGGAGGCAGAGGCAGGTGGATCTCTGTGAGTTCAAGACCAGCCTGGTCTATAAGAGCTAGTTCCAGGACAGGCTCCAAAGCCACAGAGAAACCCTGCCTCGAAAAATCCCCAAAACAAAACAAACAAAAGAATGCAACACATCTTTGCATCATTAAAACAAATGTTCCATAGTATAAACAAATATAACACATCTTCAAATAATATTGTACATTTACCTGATTGTTCTCTCTCTGTCTCTGTCTCTGTCTCTGTCTCTCTCTCTCTCTCCCTACCTACCTACCCATCTGTGGGGTAGTATCTAGTTTTTCAACACATGGTTTCTCTGTGTATCCTTGGCTGTCCTGGAACTCACTCTGTAGACCAGGCTGGCCTTGAACTCAGAAATCCATCTGTCTCTACCTCCTGAGTGCTGGGATTAAAGGCGTGTGCCACCACCACCCGGCTAACCTGATTGTTTTAAAGCATGGGTCTTTTGATTAAGTTTTAGTACCTTCAAGTTGTGAATCAGTAAACTACATGTTCAGAGTGAGGCCAGCCAGTCCTGTTACTGAGAACTCTGTGTGCCACTAGTATAAGATCAGTTTGGCTGCCAGTTTGAACACAGAGGCAGTTCTAACCCTGCCACTTGCCTTCCAGCACAGCTGCAGAGATGGGTCAGAAGTCCTCCTCCTCCTCCTCCTCTTCCTCCTCTTCCTCTGCACAGTCCAGTCGCTCCTCTCAAGTTTTACTGCCTGGATTCCAGAAGGAAACATATCCTGAGGAACTCAACCTGCTTAAGTCACAGACAAGTGAGTAGGCCTTCCTCCATAGTCCTGGGGCCTTTTCAGAAATCTGTCACATTATGGGCCAAGTCATGGAAGACCTTCCCTGCCCAGTGTCAGGCTCTTGTCATGCTTCCTTCTGGGTCCTCAGGATGGCTGTGTGAGAGGTATGTGTGCTCAGATGGTTTTCATACATGAAAGGCCTTAGCGTAAGCGCATTAAAAGTTATTAAGCAATACAGAAAGAAGTGTATAGACTATAAATGCCCTCTTACTCCATATTCTCCAACAATATTCTTCCCTATGGCTGCGAAGAACTGAATTTTGAAATGTACACCCGTGTACAGACAAAAGCAGTCATGTGTTGTATAGTGCAGCTTTGGCCAACAGTGGTCTGCATGTATGACGGTGGTTCCATCAAAGCATGATGGGGCAGGAAGCTTCCCATTGCCTGGTGAGGTCGTGACACACACACACACACACACACACACACACACACACACACGTGACTCATGTCCGTGGGGATGCTGGTGGCCAGTCATGTAAAAGCACATACATCATATCTGACAATGACAAATAACCACGCCACTGGTTTAGATATTTACTACACTGCACTATGCCATCATTATAAAGTGTACTCTCTCTACTGATTACGAGAAGTTAAGGGGTCTGGGCAAGGCAGTTAGTGGGCAAAGGGCCCTGTGTCTGAGACTGAGTTTTGGTCCCCAGAAGGCACACGCTGGAAGGAAAGAGCTGGCTCCTGGAAGTGGTCCTCTTGATCTGCACCATGGTGATGCAACACACATGCATGCACACATGAGTGCAGACACACACACACACACACACACACACACACACAAAGTTAATCACACACACACACACACAAAGTTAAACACACACACACAAAGTTAACCACACACACACACACACACAAAGTTAACCACACACACACACACACACACACACACAAAGTTAACTACACAGCAGTATGCTTGGCTACACGGCTTCCTCTCACATTTTGTTTAGGACGCCTCTTAATGTTATCAAGAAACCATACGGAGTGAACAATTGTACTAATTCCTTTTCACACCCGTGAAGGTTCACTTTGCTGGGCAGTGGTGGTGCACAGGTTTAATTCCAGCACTCGAGAGGCAGAGGCAGAGGCAGAGTTTGAGGCCAGCCTGACCTACAGAGTGAGTTCCAAGACAGCTAGGGCTGCTACACAGAGAAACCCTGTCTCGAAAAAACACAACAAAAATAAATAAAAAGAAGGTTCATTTTGACTCTACAGTGCCCATGGCGGCGGGGAAACATGGCGGCAGGGAAACATGGCGGCGGGAGTGGGAGGCAGCTGCTCACACTGTGTCAACAGTCAGGAAGGTGAGGGGTAGTGGTGGGGATGGCTGGTACTCTGTCTGTTTCTCCTTTTTATTCAATCCAGGATTCAGTCCACAACCGAGCCTTCCTACCTCAGCTAGCCCAATCTAGAAGCTCTCACAGAGCTGTGTCTCCTAGGTGACTCTGAATCCCATCAAGTTGACACTGGTAGCCTTGTGCCAACTGTAGGTCTGTGTAAGCACACTGTGGTATTCAAAGGAGAATGAAGCAGCCTAATGACTCGTTTCTCAAGTCATCAAGTGACACACAGGAGAATAACTGAGCTGTGGTATACAAAGTATTTCCCCTCAATTGTTGCATAGATCACAGAGCTTTTCCTGCATAGACTTTAGGTCTATGTGACTGCTTGCATTATTTTTCTTTTGCCAAAAGATTTATTATTTTCATTTTATGTATGTGTTTGCATGTATGTATATATGTATGTATGTATGTGCATCTGGGCTGTGTCTGGTATCCAAGGGAGCCTGAAGAGGTTATCAGATTCCCTGGCACTGGAGTTATAGACGGTTGCAGGTCATCATATAGGTGCTGAGAACTGAACCTGGGTCCTCTGGAAGAGCAGTCAGTGCTCTTAACTGCTGAGCCATCTCTCCAGCCCCAGGATTAGCTGTTTCTGTTGCTGTGATAAAATACCATGACCAAAAACAACTTAGGGGAGAAAGATTTATTATGGCTTACGGTTCCAGAGGGATAGACCCCAGAAAGGCAGGGGAAGCATGGTGGGGAGACAAGGAGAGGAAGCAAAGAGGTCATTTCACTGTACATAGGAAGCAGTGGGGGGTGGAGAACAGGAAGACTAAAACTCCAGTAATGTACTTCCTTCATATGGGGGTGGGGCTGAGCTGGAGGGCTGGGGGGCGGGTAAGAGATGGCTCAGTAGGCAAAGTGCTTTCCACCCAAGCATCAGGACCGGAGTTTAGATCCCATCACTCAAGTAAGAAAGCTGTGCCTGTAATCTCAGCAGGGAGGCAAGGGTAAGGAGGTCCCTGCCAGTCAAATGGGTAAGCTCCATCCAGTGAGAGACCCTGTTTCAATAAGTAAGATGGAAGGGGACTGTGTCGATGGCTTAGGTGATAAGAGCCCTGGCTGCTCTTAGAGGACCTAGGTTCGATTCCCAGCACCCACATGCTGGTTAGCAATGGTAACTTCAGTTCCTGGAGTCAGTGCCCTTCTCTGACTTGCCTGGGCACCAGGCATGCATATGGTACACAGACACACTGTTGTGCCCAGACTCTGAACCCCCCAAACCGCCAAGAGATCAGATCTGATGCAAAAGCAAAAAGTCTTTTTAATTTATGAGTTAATTCGGGTCCTCCGTCTATCGAGACAGCGGGTAGAGTAGGAGGGGCTCTGAGCAGTAGTGGGGCAGTGTGTATATTGGGGTAGAGCAAGGGGAGCATCTGGGGGTCTGCTAGTTGCATAGCAACAGTCTCAGGATTGGTGCACCTCTGGGCTGGGGGAACCTGTCCTGAGCCGATTGATCAGCTGCTGCTGCAGAAAGGTTGCTGTACCTAGAGGCCCTCCCAGGGCAGTTGCTAAGCCCTGCATTCCATTGTTATCAGTACAGCATATCCAGAGTCCGCCAGCTAACTTCTGATTGGTTTCTTGCCACATGGGGGACTTCTGGCGGTTGCTTCCTAGTCATTAGGCAAAGTTGGGCAAGGTCGAGGGCTCTGCACATGTTGCTGAGTCAGGGGCTTCCATCTTGTTGGGTGTTTTCTGCAGCCTGTCATGGCTGCCAAAGCAGGGTGCCAGGTGAGGGTCTGGGCCCTTCAGTACAAGCAGGGAAAACACCCTGAAAAGTTTCTACACCCGGATAAGCCTCTCTGCTGATACAGCAATCCAAAGCAGACCAAATCAAACTGAATTATAAAAAGCCACATTTAATGGTTACAGTGCTCCTGGTGGCCTTCCAGCCCCCCCAGAGAGGAGACGGGAAAGGGAGACCGGAAAAACCACAAGTCTGGTTTCTGAGGGGGGCAGCTTAAATACCCTGTGGGAGTGGTCTTGAGCATCTCTGGGGGAGGGGTCATCACTTGATGGGTTTTCTGAGATGCAGCAGGGTTTGAAGGATTGGGGAGGCAGCATGAGTGAAGCTTCTACCTTAACACACCCATGCGCACACAAAAGCAAACATAAATATTAAAAAAGATGAAAAAGCAATTAAGGAAGACATTGATGTTGACCTGTGGTGCATAAACTCACAAGTACACCTACACATATGTACCTACCCGAACATACACATGTACACACACACACACACACACACACACACACACACACACACACACAAAGAGTTAAAGTCAGCCTGGATTACATAGTGAGGCTGCCTCTAAAAGCCAAAGGAGTGTGAGGGCTGGAGAGATGGCTCAGTGGTTAGTAGCATGGAGAGATGGCTCAGTGGTTAGTAGCATGGGCTGTTCTTCAGAGGGCCTGGGTTGGGTTCCTGGCACCCACATGGTGGCTCACAACTGCCTATAACTGGGAAGTTACAAGTTCTGGGAAGATCAAGGTCCTCTCTGGCCTCTGTGGGCACTGCATGCCTGTGGTGCACACACATACTTGCAGGCACACACTCTTCCTCACTTTTAAAATGTGTGTATGTGAGAAGGCTCCAGGATAAATAGAGCCTGGGGAGTTTTCACATCTTGTCATCGAATTGTCTTGAGGGCAGAGAGCAGTGCTAATGGAAAGGCTTCTGATATCTTGCAGAAGATGGGCATCGTCCTGAGTGGTCATTTTACCCAAGGTTCAGCAGCAATGTCCACACCTACCATGTTGGGAAGCAGTGCTTCTTCAGTGGGGTTTTCCGGGGCAACAGGAGGTCTGTGGCAGAGAGGACCGTGGACAAGAGCCTTGGGAAGAAGAAATATGGTAATATGTCTCATTCCATCAAAGATGAAACAAGCAAACAAACAAACAAACAAACAAAAAAGCCCTTAGTTGTGACTCTGTGGACTCTGATTTCTCTGGTTGGGGACAGCTCTGTAGGGTCACCCTGTTGCCCACAGCTCAGCCAGAAAGACAGGAAGGCAGAGAGCCCAGTTCACAGGCGACAACTTTTGATAAAAGACTCAGAATACACGCTGATTCACACTTTCATCTTTCTCTAGCTCTCATGGAATGCTAATGTGACATTTAAGTCACCAAATGAGTCACTTTAGATCATTAGTAGAAGCCTCATTGAAGTCCCAAAAATATCATGTGTGTTTCAATTAGATGCCACTGGTCATGGTCATGTACATTTAAATTAAAGCCTTAGCATGAAGTATATAGTGTTAGTTTTAATTAAAGGCAACTAAGATGAAATATTATACATATCTAAATCCATGGGTCACCCTGGTGAGTTCTCTGCCCCAACTCACTCAGAATAGACTTCTCAAAAGATCCTAAGAGGTTGCGGAGCACTGGGCCATTTATGGCCCCTCCTTACAGAGATACCCATGTAGGAGGTTTCCGTAGACACTGTGCAAAGAGGAATAAGTAGCAGTTTCTCTTGCAAAACTCATGTAAAGGGCAAATGGATTTTCAAATTGTGCTTGGCTTTATGTGGAGAAAGAGTCTTCCCGGGGAAGCTGCAAGCATGGCCACTGATGTGGGGTCCTCACAGGACCTCGCCTAGACCCTAAACTTCCTACTCATCAAGAGGAAATGCAGGGGGCGCTGGAGAGACGGCTTAGTGGTTAAGAGCACTGGCTGCTCCTGCTGATTCTATTTCCTGCACCCACATGGTGACTCACAGCCATTTGTAATTCCAGTTCTAGGGGATCCGACGCCCTCTTCTGGTCTCTGTGGCCACCAGGCACTCATGTAGTGCACAGACATACCTGCAGGCGAAACGTTCATACACTTAAAAAAAAAAATCAGAGGAAATGCAGGCTGGAGAGATGGCTGCTGCACAAGCCTAAGACCCAAGTTCAGATCCCCAGAGCCCCCACAGAAGCCAGGTGCAGGGGCCATCCCCTATAATCCTGGGGGAGCTGAGACAGACGGATCCTTGGAGCTCACTGGCCAGCCTAAATGGCAAAATGAATTCAGTGAGAGACTCGGAGTCAAAAAATGAGGAAGAGGGCAATTGAGGAAAACGTCCAACATTGACCTTTGGCATCTACAGGAAGGATCACACATACATATTGCACACCCAGGTGCACATGTGCACACATACAAACATGTATGTATACTATACACCCAAGTATACTTAGAAAGGGAAAGGCATGGCATTTGAGACCCAGAATGTATACAATTTACTTTTTCCTCACTCAAATATTTTACTCTTTTTGTTACTTAGAGTTGAAATGAGAGTGTTATACACATGGACCACCGTCATAAGTAAACAGAACTTAATGAGTTTGTCAAATTCAATGCCTAACGATAGGCACTTTTCTGTTTTTAGTTTTAAAAATATAAGCTGGCGGTGGTGGGGCACGCCTTTAATCCCAGCACTCGGGAGGCAGAGGCAGGCGGATCTCTGTGAGTTCGAGGCAGGGCCGGACCGACAGCCTCCAAAACAATACAGAGAAACCCTGTCTCGTAAAACCAAAAAAAAAATAGATATATATATAAATCATGGTAGAGTGCTTAGCATGGGCAGAGCATGGCTCCATCTCCTGCACACATCAGACGTCATAGCACACTCCTGTAATCCCAGCAGTTGGGGGATGTTGATGAGGATCGGGCATTAGAGGTCATCCTGGCATTATAGTGAGTTCAAGGGCAACCTGGGGTACGTGAAACCCTGTCCCCAAACAAACACAGAGTTCCACCCATGGCTCAGTCCTCATCAGAGAATCTTCTCCAAGTAGAAGACAATTAGCACATAGACCCACAACTGGACAGTGTTCATAGAGTAAGTAACTTTGGAGTTCTCAGGCCTAAATGGGACAGATGTCTACATCTTACTCCTCTCAAGGCTCAGTGATATATGTAGGAGAGGGGCAGAAGGACTCTAACAGCCGGAGGCGGTGGATGACTCCAGACAGGGCAGCATTTTCTTGACATAGCAGGGCAGCAGGTCATATGAGCTTACAGAAGCCTAGACAGCATGCACATGACCTGCATATCCAGGCCAGACAAAACCCCAATACAGAGGTGGGCGTAATTCCTGCCCCTTGCTCGCACCTGGTAGCTGCTGGGAGAGGGAAGTGACAATGGGTATGTCAACCACACTCCAGGGCAGGCTCCATGCTCAGGAGTAGTTGGCCAACATGAATTAGATTCCACTTTGTGTGTTTAAAGAGAAAGAAATTACATGAAGTTGGAGAGAATCTGGAAGGAGTTGGGGGAAGGGAAAGAATGTGATTAGAATATATTGTTTGAAAATCTTGGGACAAAAAGAGATGGGACTGGAATGATGGCTCAGTGGTTAAGAGCACTGGTTACTCTTTCAGGGAACCTGAGTTTGTTCCTCAGCACCCACATGGTGGCTGACAGCCATCTGTAACTCCAGTCCCAGAGGATCTGACACCCTCTATGGCCTCTAAGGGCATTGCACACACATGGTGCACAGTCAGTCATGCAGGCAAAACACTCATATACACAGAATAATAAAATGAAATGTTAAGCTTTCCTTGAGAGGAGCCTTCTTGCCCGCCTGGTTCCAGATCCGCATCAGTCCCAAATAAACACACAGGAGGCTATATTAATTATGAAGCTGTTGGCCTTGCTTGTTTCTAACTGGCTAGCTCTAACTTAAGTAATTACCCCATAATTGTTACTCTAAGTATGTCTCTTACCTGAGAATAGTTCCCGGCGTCCTACCCCCATGGCGTCACATGTTGACTCTCTTGTGTTTCCCCTACCCAGCATCCTCCTGGACTCCTAGCCCCACCTATCTAGATTCCTATTGGCCAGCAGTAATTTATTGACATATACACAGGACTTCCCCAACAATGAAACAATAAAAAAATCAAGATAAAAGCTACATGTCTAGCATGTCCAACAAAATCAACGAAAAGACCAGTCAAGCAAAAAACCCCACCAAGCAAACAGATGTATATATAAATATATATATTATTTAAAGACAGGGCATCTCTTTGTGGTCCTGGCTGTCCTGGAACTCACTCAGTAGACCAGGCTGGCCTTGAACTCAGAGATCAGTCTGCCTCTGCCTCTGGAGTGCTTGAATTAAAGGCGTGTGCCACCACTATCTGGCTTGTGTATAATGTTTTATAATATATAATGATAGAATACCTTTTCTTTTCTTTTTGTTTTTTGTTTTTTGTTTTTTTTGATATCCAGTTTCTCTATGTAGCCCTGGCTGTTCTAGAACTCACTAGAGGTCTAGAGTTAAAGGGTTGGCCTTGAACTCACAGAGATTTGCCTGCCTCTGCCCCCAAGCTGGGCTTAAAGGCATGTGCCTGACTGTGGGAACCTGTGTTTGCAGGGCTGCAGTCAAATCCAACCGACTTGCCCCTGGTTCATACCCGAGAGGGGAAGTATGGATTGAGAAAGGGCAGGTAAAGACATTAAGAGAAAGAGAAACAGGTTAGAGTCAGGAGGGCAATCCAGTGAGTACTGAATGCACCGAGTTTATTTTTCACCATTCTTAAATACCTTAACCAAAAAGAGGAACATGGTATCATGTATATGGAACAGACTTTCTTCCTCAATTCTCCAAGGATTTGGTAACCACACCTTAGATTTGATTTCTTGCTATATGGCTTTGAGAGTCAGAAGTAACTACACCTCATACCAAGTCTGTTGTTATTTAGAAAAGACTCCCAAGGCCAAGATCAAACATCCTCCTGTTGCGGAGTTCCCTGCTCAGTTCCGCAGCCGCCTCAGAGCCCCAAATAAACACTTAGAGGCTATATTAGATATGAATACTGTTGACCGGTGACTGGGGCTTCTTATTGGCTAGCTCTGTCTTAATTATTAACCCATAACTAATCTATGTATATCAGCATGGTCTTCTCTTACTGGAGAAGGAGTCTGGACCTGTCACTCCTCTGGCATCCTACATCATGACTGACTCTGCCTGTCTTTCCCAGAATCCTCCTTGTCTCCTAGTCCCACCTACCATCCTGCCTCATTGGCCACAGTGCTTTATTCATCTACCAATAAGAGAAACGTATGCACAGAAGACATCTCCATCACCTACTGTAGCCACGCCTTAGACCTTTAGGTCTTATGATTTACTAGGACAGTTTTGAACTCTCTGACCTTGAGCCAAGATGAAGTGGAGCCATCTTTATGGGCCCCAACATCTGACTCCTTTTCATTTTTCTGTGGTGCTGGGAATTGAACTGAGGGCCTTATATATACATGCTAGCCAAGTGAACTGTATTTCCAGTACTCCATGCTTTTTAAAAAGTTATTTGAAAATTTTGTACATGCATATAGTGTATCTTGATCATACCCACACCTCACTTTCCACTCCAATCTTCTTGGACTCCCCCAACTCCCCCCAACACATCTTCTTCACAACCTTATTTTATTTTTTTGGAGACAGGGTTTCTCTGTGTGGCTTTGTAGACCAGGCTGACTCTGCCTATCTTTCCTAGAATCCTCCTTGGATTCTGGGAATCCTCCTCTGCCTCTTGAGTGATAGGATTAAAGGCATGCACTACCACCACCTGGTCCAACCTTATTTTTTCCTTTAGTTTTTTTTTTTTAACATTCAACTGGGGCTGCTCATATGTGTGAGGTCATCCATGGGTGTGGGGAACCTGCCAGTGTCCATACTCTTAGCTAAAAGTGACTCTCCCTCCCCCTGCAGCTACCAACTGGCAATAGATTCTCAGGTCTAGGGCCTCAGAAGCCACCTGCAACCTATGTGAAATTTTAATTGGCTTGATCTTATGCAAATCATGCACAGGCAATGTGAGTGAGTGCAGGTGCGCACCAGCCACACCACGCCCAGGGAGCCATGTTCCTCGCTCCCTCTGGCTCCTACCCTCTTTCCACTCCCCCTTCCTCAGCCCTCCATGTTTTCAAACAATCACAGCTGATGACACAGTGTAGGGGAAAAAGTCACTGTGAACTTGAATTATCTATGGCGGAGTGACAAGAACGTCATCTCACAATAAGCACGGAGACGCGTGATTGTCACCGGTCATGTCACTGCTTTGGCCTCAGCCCTACGTGTCATGTTTTCAAACGTTTCCCACAGACATCGATCCCAGAAATGGAATTCCAAAGCTTACACCAGGGGATAATCCGTACATGTTCCCAGAACAGAGCAAAGAGTTCTTCAAAGCAGGAGCAACTCTGCCGCCAGTCAACTTCTCGCTGTGAGTGCACGCTCTTCCAGAGGAATCTATTAGCTGTCAAGGAGTCCAGGGTCTGCTGCTGCATATACATAGTGATATTTAATTAGCTTGTTACTTATTTTATTTATGCATGTTGGTGTGTGTGTGTGTGTTATAAGCACCTGTATGTGCACGTGTGTACACTCCTGCATGTGTGAGTGGAAGCCAGTGGACACTGAGTGTTTTCCTCTATTGTTCTCCACTCTATGCTTCTAGACCAGATCTCTCTGGCTAAACCCAAAGCTCGACATTTTGGCCTGGTTAGTGAGCTCCTAGATTTGCCTGTCTCTGCCCCCTAATGCTGGGGTCACAGCACACAAAATTGTGCCTGCCTTTTATGCTGGTGCTGGGGATTTGAAACCCAGGTCCTGTTGCTTTCATAGCAAGCTTCATACCCACTGAGCCATTTCCTGTCGTTGTGTAGAGATTATTTTTTAAGGGGTGGATAGCAATAAGATATGATGGAGTGAAAATTGCTTAATAAGTTCATATTTAGTTAATTTGTGCCTATACTCACTGTAGAACTGAAATAATAAAAGACTCAAAAAGGGCTGGGGATAGCTTATTGGTGGTTCGGACATAGGCAAGGCCTTAACTTCAACCTCCAATACAACAAAAAGGACATCATATTTTAAAGAAGCATATGTGTGTGTGTATGTATGTATGTGTGTGTGTATATATGTATGTATGTGTGTATGTATGTATGTGTGTGTATGTATGTGTGTGTATGTATGTATGTGTGTATGTATGTATATGTGTATGTATGTATGTGTGTATGTATGTGTGTGTATGTGTATGTATGTATGTGTGTATGTATGTATGTGTGTGTATGTATGTATGTGTGTGTATGTATGTATGTGTGTGTATGTGTGTGTATGTATGTATGTGTGTGTATGTATGTATGTGTGTATATATGTATGTATGTGTGTATGTATGTATGTATGTATGTGTGTATATGTATGTATGTGTGTATGTGTGTATGTATGTATGTGTGTGTATGTATGTGTGTGTATGTATGTGTGTGTATGTGTATGTATGTATGTGTGTGTATGTATGTGTGTGTGTATGTGTGTGTATGTATGTGTGTGTATGTGTATGTATGTATGTGTGTGTATGTATGTGTGTGTGTATGTGTGTGTATGTATGTATGTGTGTGTATGTATGTGTGTGTATGTATGTGTGTGTGTATGTGTGTGTATGTATGTGTGTGTATGTATGTATGTGTGTGTATGTATGTGTGTGTATGTATGTGTGTGTGTATGTATGTGTGTGTATGTATGTATGTGTGTGTATGTATGTATGTGTGTATGTATGGTGTATCACGGGGGGGTGTGGACTATTTGGGGGAAGGAAGAAGAATAGCGGGTAGGGGTAAAAGAGGGTGATGGAGGGTTGAATACGAGCCACTTCCAATGATAGACATGTATGGAAATGTCATGAAACATGAAGCCCATTATATTGTACTTTCAAAGCTAATGGAACAAGAAATAAGTAGTTGTTTATTAGTCTGATTTCTATTACCACACACCTTGGAGACTCCGGAACGTTCAGACCCAGTCTAATTGTTAGTGACTAATGTATAGGTTGACATTAAATGTGGAGGTGAACTTAGGAAAATATGATCAAAGAGAAGAGCCATTCAACTAGAAAGAAAAGCAGCTGCTGTATTATATTGAAAATATTTTGAAAACCAGTCACGTAAGAATCAATGGCCTTGATGAAACATAACAAAAAATTAAGCACTATTATACCCATCCAGTTTTGAAGCCCACATTTGAGAACTGATACCAGAAGGAAGGTCGGACTTATTTTGGAAAAGATGTGTTCTCTCTCTGTTTTAAGAGGTGGTTGCAATTTTATGGCTGTTTTCACTGTTTTATTTCCTCCCTCAGGACTCCTTATGAGAAAAAATTCGACACGTTCATCCCACTGGAGCCACTGCCGCAAATCCCCAAGTGAGTTTTCTCACCGAGCTGTCTACGGCCCTTCCTCTGTGAAGCCACACCCTTTTCCCCAGGGAGGGGCCTGCCAACTGTCAAGCCATGGGGACCGTTCGTGTCCCGGAAGCAGGATCAGTGCAGTATATACGGTGGACAGTAGAGGGACACACAGAGGTCACGTGTCTGTGGCATCAGGCAGCAGGAGGGGGACAAATTCTACATAGGACACGAGCTGACTGCCAGATGCCATGGTGTGTTTGGGTATGCACGGGAGAGGAGTTTACATGGAGCAAAAGATTGGTAATATGATACCCTGCTTTCAGAGTATTATCACAGAGTGATCTGGGACATGTTTTAATGATTGCACCTCGGGAACTTGGTTAGAGCTTCAAAGAAAAACCCAATAGAACACTCCTATTATTTATTTATTTATTTTGTTTGCTTTTCTTGGAGACAGGGTTTCTTGGTGTAGCCCTGGCTGTCCTGGAACTTTCTCTGTAGAACAGGCTGGCCTCAAACTCACAGACATCCTCCTGCCTCTGCTTTCTGAGTGCTGGGATTAAAGGCGTGCCACCACTGCCTGATTGGAATTCCCTGTATTTAGGGAATGATTATCCCTCTGCTTTTATACTAAGATCAAAGAGAAGACGCGTGTGTGGAGGCGCCTGGACAGTATGTTAAGACGTGTGTGTGGAGGCACATGGACAGTATGTTAAGACGTGTGTGTGGAGGCACATGGACAGTTTGTTAAGACGTGTGTGTGTGTGTGTGTGTGGAGGCACCTGGACAGTATGTTAAGACCTGTGTGTGGAGGCACCTGGACAGTATGTTAAGACCTGTGTGTGTGTGTGTGTGTGTGTGTGTGTGTGGAGGCACATGGACAGTTTGTTAAGACGTGTGTGTGGAGGCACATGGACAGTTTGTTAAGACGTGTGTGTGGAGACACATGGAGAGTTTGTTAAGACATGTGTGTGGAGGCACATGTGCCGTGAGTTAGGGAGTTGGTTCTCTCCTACTATGTGGGTCTCAAGGACTGAACTCAGGTTTTTATACATGGCAGCAGGAGTCGTTACTTACTGAGTCATCTCAGTGGCCCTAATTTCATGTTTACAGAATTAACTTTTTTTAAATTAAAATTACGTGTGTGGGTGTTTTGCGTGCATGTATATCCGTATGCCATGTGTGTACCCAGTACCCTGAGACACCAGAAGAGCATTCCCTGGAACTGAATTTACACATTGTTTCAAGCCACCGCATGGGTGATGGGAATCAAACCTGGGTCTTCTGCAAGAGCAGCCAGAGCTCTTAACTGCAACTGAGTCATCTCCACTCTGATTTCACTTTTCTCTGCCCCAGTCTGAACCTCATATACTTAGTTAGCCTCCCTCCCTCCCTCCCGGCCCTCCCTCCCTCCCTCCCTCCCTCCCTCCCTCCCTCTCTCTCTCTCTCTCCCTCCCAATATAGTCTCATGTAACACAGGGATTCAGTGGGAGTACCAAACCCCAGAGCTCGGTGGGAATAGAAGCCTTTTATTCTAAACTTGGCACCTCTAATGCCTTCATTATGCTTCATTATTCCTTATAATGTGTAATTAGGCTTCTCATCTCTGTACTTTCTCTTTTATACACACTATATTTAATACTTAAAATACTACCAACCGCCGGGCGGTGGTGGCGCACGCCTTTAATCCCAGCACTCGGGAGGCAGAGGCAGGCGGATCTCTGTGAGTTCGAGGCTGGGCTGGACCGATAGCCTCCAAAACAATACAGAGAAACCCTGTCTCGAAAAACCAAAAAAAAAAAAAAAAATACTACCAACCACCATATCTTGCCATTCTATCCAACTATTTTAGTTTTTTGTAAATATATGCAAACATATTTGTATGTATAAATCATAAAATATCAAGCAGTAGGTTTTTCTAACTATTATATTGTATTTATTTTTGTTTTTCCAAGACAGGGTTTCTCTGTGTAGCCCATGCTGTCCCGGAACTTGCTCTGTAGACCAGGCTGGCCTCAAACTCACAGAGATCTGCTTGCCTCTGCCTCCCGAGTGCTGGAACTGTACTTTTAAAGGATAAAGCATTGCAGACTAGGGTGCTTTTGTACTGGGGCCAGTCTACGAATCAGGAGACTTGGGCTGTCTTCATCATACACTGACCTGGAGATCATCTAACCAATTGATCATATCAGGAGACAAGAGGGCTCCAGTTTCAAGAGCTGTTGCTGGATTTGCCACTAACTGTATCTTAGATTCAGCTCCCCACTCCCTCAGTACACAAGCAGTTAAAATCTCAGCTAGAGACTCTTGCTGTTTTTTTTCCCCCCTCTTTGACAGGGTCTCGTGTAGATCAGGCTGGCCTCAAACTCACTATGCAGCCAAGGATGACCTTGACATTTTGGTTGGGAGCCTAGCCTCATTGACCTTGGATTTTTGATCTTCGTGCTTCAACCCCCCAAGTGCTGGGATTATAGGTGTCACCACCCCTGGTTTATGTGGTGCTGGGGACCAAGCCACAGCTTCCTGCATGCTACAAAAGCATACTCTACCTGGTCTCCAGCTTCACCAGTACTTTTTTTTTATGGTTTTTCAAGACAGGATTTCTCTGTGTAGCCCTGACTGTCCTGGAACTCTCTTTGTAGACCAGGCTGGTTTCAAATTCACAGAGACTCACCTGCCTCTACCTTCTGAGTGCTGGGATTGTGCACCACCATGCCCAGTTTAATATTTTTCATTTCTAGAAGTTGCATGTGACTTTTTACTTTATTGTGTGCATGTGTATGTGTGTGGACAAACTTTTGGGAGTTGGTTCTCTCATTCTGTCCTGTGGGTTCTGGGGGTGGGACCCGAGCTGTCAGTCACATTGTTGGCAAGTACTTTTATTCACTGAGCTGACTGCCCCCTCCCCGCATCTGATTTGTTTGTATGTTTGAGACAGGGTTTCTCTGTGTAACTTTTTTTGGAGGCTGTCCTGGAGCTCACTCTGTAGACCAGGCTGGCCTCAAACTCTCTGAGATCCACCTGTGTTGGCTTCCCAAGTGCTGGGATTAAAGGCGTGCACCACCACTGCTCAGCATGATTTTTTAATGACTTTTATTGACTCCCTTATTTCCTTAAATACATCAGCATAGTTATCATAGCTATGTTAGTATTTTTGTTTGCTAGATGATTTCTGTCACTTCTGGGTCTGTTGCTGCTCAGTGATTTTTATCTGATTACTGATTACAGTTTTCTGATTCTTGGCAAGACTAGTAATTTTTGTTTGAATAGGAAACATTGTGATTTTAAGGTGTTGAGTGTCTGGGCTTTGTTATTGTCCCCTAAAGAAAGCTCAGCTTTATTCTGACAGTCATTTGTGGTTTGGTATGATCTTTTGATACTTTAGTTTTGAAGGTGTGACCCTTTTCGAATATGTTTTGACTATTGTTAGGATAGTGTAGAGTAACTAACCCTTCTCTTTGGAGTCTCTATGAAGTGCTTGAAGTAATGGATGAAGTCTAGGGAGGATGTATAGGCAGGACGTATGGGCAGAGAGAAGAAGCAGGAATAGATAAGGTGCAGAGGAGACCTGTCAGACATGGAGGGCGTTAGACATACAGAATGAAAGAAGGTAAGAAGCTACATGGCAAAACATAGATCCATAAAAGTAGGCTAATTTAAGTTATAAGAGCTAGTGAGACAAGCCTAAGCTAAGGTCTAGCTTTCATAATTAACAAGTCTCCATGTCATTATTTGTGAGGAATGCCAACTATAATTTACTCACTGAGCTATCTGCCCAGCGCTCTGAGGTGGAGGCCTCCTTCATTTTGTGGGCATGCAGTGCCTTAGCCATTGGTGGCGTTTGTGATGTAGTGTGGTATACATTCACACTCAGCAGGACCGTGTTCTTCCTCCAGCTTGCCTTTCTGGGAGAAGGAGAAGGCCAACAACCTGAAGAACGAGATAAAAGAAGTTCAGGAGCTGGACAACTGGCAGGCGTCGTCGCCCTTCCTGCAAGGGTTTCTCTCCTCTGGTAGGTTCAAGAAATCTCAAGAAACTATAAGACCTGTTCAGAAAAGCAGTTTTTGGGAGGCTCCGTGTGGAGCTCAGAGATGGCAGAGCCTCTCCTGGAGTGGGTGTGTCTTGTGCACCGTGGGATCCTCTGGGCAAAGGTCCTCACCGTGCACTAAGCGCTGGATGTGTTGGCTGAGAGCCGTTGGGCTTGTAAGGGAACACCCTCTTTAATGCTGTGCCTCTATCCACAGGTGTTTCCAACCTTCCGAGACATCCCTGAGCAGAAATGAGTCCCCACGCACGCACTGACTGACCTCCATCCAGCCTCTGCCAGTGCTGGGTTTTTCTATTCTTTGTTTTGGACAGCGTCTCTGTCCTAAGCCATTTATTTGACTCTAGTGAGCAATCGCTATGATTTGTCTTGTTTAACTGTCAACTGTGGACATTTCAAAACGAATAGAGAAGTTGCACAAATCATAAAGTAGATACCCGCATATCTTTCATCTAGACTCTACCATTGGCAGCATTTATCCCAGCTGTCTCCCTCCGCTCATTTTTTTTGACCCACTCAGAGAGCTAGTGACACATCATAATCCTTTACATCTTCAGACCTCATACCTCAAGCATGTGTCTCTTCAAGTGATGGGTACTTTCTACCTAGTGTATGTACATTTCCAATGCAAGGTATTTAGCACTGACAGTAATATATAGCTCACATTTGGTTTTACGCAGATACATTTGTTTTTTGAATGCCTGTAGGTCAATGGTAATAGGCAGACTGCTATGATAGAATACCAGAGACTGGGTAGTTTATAAACAAAAGGATTTCCTTCTCATACTTCTGGAGGCTGGCAAGTCCAAGCCCAAGATACTGGCAAGTTTGGTATCTGGTGAGGCACTGCCTTCTTGCGACTTAAGGGGAAAGGTTTATTTTGGCGCACAGGGCCAGAGGGATACAGTCAGTCACAGTGGAGAAGACACGAAGCAGGCAGGGAAGGCACTGCGGGAGGGGAAGGCACTGCGGGAGGGGCGATTGGGTGGTCACATTATATCCACAATCCAAACCTGAACAGCAAGGACCAGGGTTAAAGCCAGAAGGCCTGTTCCCAGTGATCCACTTCCTTCCCTGATGCTCCCCTCCCAAGGGCCTAATCCCCTCCTGAAAGACCCCCAGAGTTACTTTTCACATGGACAGTTGTACTAGATCACCTCCTGGTATGTCTTGAACTGCCAAAGTCTATCAATTTTCATCTTTTCTCTCCCCCCGTCTCTTCCCTCCCTCCCCGAGACAGGGTGTATCCCTGGCTATCCTGAAACTCACTCTGTAGATTAGGCAGGCCTTGAACTCAGAGATTTGCCTGCCTCTGCCTCCTGAGTGCCAGGTGGTGGGTGGTTATGCAGGTCTCTAATCAATTTTTCATGTTTTTGTGTTGGGGATTGTATTAGTTTCACTTCTCATTGCTGTATCAGATGAGAAGCAACTTAGGTTTATGTGGCTTACATAAGAGGGGATATAGTCTATCATGTCAGGGAAGGTACTGTAACACTAATATGAAGCAGCCAGTCACACTGTATCTAAAAGTGGGGGGGTGGAGAGGTAGAGAGAGAAGAGAGAGAGAGAGAGAGAGAGAGAGAGAGAGAGAGAGAGAGAGAGAGAGAGAGAGAGAGAGATTTATCTTTTTTTTTTGGTTTTCCGAGACAGGGTTTCTCTGTGGCTTTGGAGGCGGTCCTGGCCCTCACTCTGTAGACCAGGCTGGCCTCGAACTCACAGAGATTTGCCTGCCTCTGCCTTCTGAGTGCTGGGATTAAAGGTGTGCACCACCAACACCCGGCTAAGATTTACCATTTTTATTTCATCTGTGACCCCAGCCCATGGGATGATATTGCTCGCATGCAGGGTGGGTTTCTCTCCTCCATTAAATGTCTCTGGAAACACCGTCAGAGACGCAGACAATCTTCTAAATCTGTCACCACAAGATGGTCAATCACCACCAAGGTATCAGAAGAAAGACCAGATGTCCAGCTGTTTGTACTAAGAAGTGTCTTTATTTTGCAAGTGTTAGAGGTCTCTCACTTGTAGGAGGAAGTAGTCTTATATATAGTCTTACAACACAGTGGAAAAACCCCAGGAAACCCCAGGTGGAAGAGAGCATGTTTTCCTCCTGCTAGATGTTGATGTCAGTGGGGCAATGTGGGGGCAGTAAGCCAGGACTAGAAAACAGGATGCACCTGTGGCTATCAGCTGACAAACAACTCAGACCCTGTGGGGGCTAGGCCCCAACAACCACAAAGACCAAGCTATATCCAAAACTATAGCAATATTATACTTCACAAATCCATAAAAGATTTATAGATATTCTGTAGTATCCCACAGTACTTTCCATACAGCATACAGTCAAGCAGTTCAGGCAAGAGCAGTTTCTTGTCTAAATGGCTTTCCATGGCATATTAAAGGCAAACTCCGCAACAAGTTTCTTCAATATCCATCATCCTCTCTGATGTAATTTATGTTGCCAGGAGCAGATGTGTTTCATCGTCATGAAAAGCCCTAAGTTAAAAAACTATTTTAAATGCCATAATCTGTAGGTCTTTGAAAGGTTTTGAAGAATACCCATCCATCTGAAATATATCTTTGTATAACTAGAAAAACTAAAATGACTGTAAATTTCAACTATTATAGATGACTATTAATCTGTATTTCTTTAAATTTTTTTATTTAGAGACAAGCTTGCTTCACATGTCAATCCCAGCTCCCTCTTCCTCCTCTCCTCCCCTGCCCCCCCCAGCATCCCAAACCCTCCCCACAATCCTCACTCCATTCCCCAGGGAGGGTGAGGCCCTCCATGGGAGATATCCAGAGTCTGTCATTTCGTTCAGGACAGGGCCTAGGACCTCCCCCAAGAGTCCAGGCTGAGAGAGCTTCCCTCATGTGGGATGGGCACCCAAAGTCCATTTGTATGCCAGGGATGAATACTGATCTGCTGCCCAAGGCTCCATAGACTTAATCTGTATTTCTTAATTACTTATTACATTTTTAAATAAGCTGCATAAACATAATACCTAAACAAGAGTAGAAATATACATATAACAAAATTGACCTTAAATTTGTATCAATAAACCAAAACACATATCAATGCAAAGTATTTATTTTTTATATCACTGCCTAGCAAAGGGAAAAAGACAAGACCTTCTAAGTAAACTGGCAGCATGGGTAGAAGGGTAGAAGGGGAGAGGGGAAAATGAATAGCTTAATAAAAAATATACATTAAAAAAAACCAGAGATTCCTGCTAGAAAATGAGGACAGAATGGACAGTCAGAGCATAGTTGTACTAAAATAAATTCTTTTAAAATGGAATTTCAAATAGAACTCAGAATTCTGCATTTATATTACCCGGATTCAGCAGCTTACTGTGATCATAAGGGAGAGGATATAGGAGATAGAGGGACTAAGGGAGACTTTGGGATGTTGAAGCTGTGGGTGGGGGGAGGAAAACTGGACATAGGGAGATAGGGCCCCTTGTAGCCCATATGGCATCATTGTATAATTAGAAAACAAAACACACCTCCCTCTCAATGGGCACAGCTGGGGGGAATGTACAAGTGAACTGTTTGCAAACCAAATTTCAACCTCTATTTACCCATTGTTCAGTAAACTTCCAATGCACCTACACACAGTCTGGTACTATTTCCTAAATAAGAAACTCATGTGGAACTCCATTTCCAGGAGGTCAGTATCTGTAGTTGGATTTTTCTTTGGGTTACCAGCCAGCTCCTAAATAAAGACATGGAGACTTATTATAAATTATGAATGCTTGGCCTTACTTAGGCTTATTCCCAACTAGTTCTTATTTCTTAATTTAACCTGCTTCTCTTCATCTATATTTCACTTCCGGGCTTTTTACCTTTCTTTCATTCCATATGTCCTACTTTCCTGTTTCCTCCACATCTGCTGGCTGGCTCCTGGTGTCTCTTTTCTTTCTCCCTTCCTCCCCCCCCCCAGCCTAAATTCCTCCTGGTACTTATTCTCTCTGCCTGGAATTTCTGTCTATACCTCCTCCCTTGCTATTTATTGGCCATTCAGTTTTTTATTAGACAATCAGGTACCTTAGCCAGGCAAGGTAAAACAGCATCACATCTTTACATAGTTAAACAAATACTTTGCAACACATATCAATCAGAGATGCCTGTGACACACACTGATGAAAAGGCCTATGATGTAGTTGGCATAAAAGTCTGGGGTATAAACATATGCATGTGAAAAAGAAAATCTCTGTTGGACATGTGGATTCAGAGTCTATTTTTTTCCTTTCCCAGAGACAGGGTTTCTCTGTATAACAGTCCTGGCTGTCCTGGAAATCACTTTGTGGATCAGGCTGGCCTGGACTCACTGAGATCCACCTGCCTCTGCCACCCAAGTGCTGGGATTAAATCCGTTCCACACCACCATCCAGCCAGGGTCTAGTTTTAATGACCAGACTGGGAAAATGGTCCCAAACAGAGCAATGAATTAAAATGACTCTTGAATCCCTAGGGCCTGAGGAAAAGCAAATTCTCTTTGGGAACACTGTCCTATCCCAGGGACCCACAAAGATGAACTCCTGAGGGGGAAAAAAAAAGAAAAAAATCACAATAGGATCCATCACAAAGTGTGCTGGTAGCTGAAACTCAAGCCAGATTAGGTGACTAAGACTGTTTTGCAGGGACTGGGGAGATGGCTCCACGGTTAAGGGTGCTTGCTGCTCTTCCAGAAGAAAAAAGTTCAATTGTCAGCACCCAAGTCAGGAGGCTCACAACCTCCTGTAACTCCAGTATCAGGCTGACTGACACCTGGCATCATCGGACATCCTCACACGTGTTGGGTACATATTCACACACTATACACATAAATAAAAAATAAATCTTTAAAGAACGTTTCGCAATATGGTATTAATTACTATGGTAGGGTGCATGTAATTCATTTTGTAGTAAAGGTATCAGGATACCAGTTTGCCCAGTGATGGCTAATGAGTAAATGAGAGGAGGTGTCTAGGGATACCAATCTAGGGGCTGGGGGCAGGTCTAGACAGCTTGTATTAAATTGAGTACATTTATTTGGGGGAGATTATGAGGACTGTGGATGGTGATTAATACTCTTCCCAGCTATGTCTAGATGTTGACTTTCACTTCTAGCTTTAGCCTTTTACGTGTAGTCTCTTGGTGTGATAATCTAGCTGAAGCTGGCAACACGGTTCAATGGTAAAAGCCTTACCAAGCAAGTTCAGTGACATGAGTTTGATCTCTGGAAGCCACAGTGGAAGGGAAGAACCAACTCCTGGAGGTTCTCTTCTGACCTCCACATGTACACTGTGGCTTGCAGCACCCCTCCCTAGTAATAAATTTGAAAATAGTAAAAAACAAAACAGGAGAGATAGATATTTTAGGTATTTTCCTCAGGTAAGTAAATGTCAATTTAGGCAGATCCAGTTCTAGAAAGTGATTATGGTGGCAAAATGGAGAATGATGTAGCCTCAAATTTCCTTTGTAAGTCAGGTAGATCACTATTGTCTTTGTGGAGCCAGGCTCCCCAAATTGTGTTTCCTGCATGTCAATAGGTGTTTTGTGTCAGATCAATTTGGAAATTCTTAAAAAAAAGAAAAAAAGAGGGGCTGGGGAGACGGCTTACCAGTTAAGAGCGCACACTGCTCCTATAGAGGACCTGGCTTTGGTTCCCAGCACCTACCTGATAGCTTACAACTCTATGTAACTTCCCATCTATCAAATAAAAGGAAAAAGAGACGTGTGTTACCTTCTAGAGTTGCCATGGCATAAAACAAGAGAAGTGGGGTCTGACTCCAGAGGTGGCGCAGCTGTTACAAGCGCTAACTTATCTTCTAGAGGACCCAAGTGTGGGTCCCAGCACCCACATGGTGGCTCACAACAGTTTGTAACTTCAGTTCCAGGGGATCAAAGCTGTCATCTGACCTCCTTGGGTACTGCATAAATATGCACAGACATACATGCAGGCAAAACACCCATGCACATTAAAAAGATCTTTGAAAAAAGAGAAATGGATTCTTCCCCCACTTCAGAAGCAGGAGTCAGAAAACAAGTTGTTCACAGGGTTGGGTCCTTCTTGCAGGTTCAGGGGAAGAGTGCATTTCATGACTCTTACCTCTAGTGCAGCAGTTCTCAAACTGTGGGTCATGACCCTTTGGCAAGTATGTCAGCGGGTCTTGGTTCTTTTCCTGGAGGAGTGACCCATCCATACCTTCATTGCTGCTGTGGGCCACTGTCACACTTCTCTGGCTGTAAAGTGAGCTCCTTGGTTAGAAGAATACTGTGTGGAATACCATGTCAGTGTATCAGACATTCTCTTAAGTCCACAAATGGTGATTTTGGCAGAAGCATTGTGTGTAGAAAAGGCAAATCCATAAGCAGAATAAGTATCTACTCTGGTAAGGACAAAGCATTGTCCTTTACACAGAGAAAGTGGTCCAATGTAGCCAACCTGCCACCAGGTTGCTGGCTGGTCATCCCAGGGAATGGTGCCATATCTGGGGGCTCAGTGTTGGTCTCTGTTCTTGGCATATCTGGCACTCAGCAGCAGCTGTAGCCAGGTCAGTCTTGGTGAGTGAAAGTCCATTATGCATAATCACCATTTCTGCCACCTTGGCTACTTTGTTCATGAGTTCATTGGGCAATGACAGGAATGGCTAGGGAAAGAGGCTAATTGTCCATATCATGGGTCATGCTATCTACTTGATCACTGAACTCCTCAACTGAAGCCACCTTTTGGTGAGCACTAATATGACGACCCATCTGTCTTCTGCACTGGACAGACAGGAGAGTTAAAGGAGAGGTGGTGGGAACCATTATCCCTGCATCTTTCAAATCTTTGATGGTGGCACCCATTTCTGCAATTCCTCCAGGGATGCAGTACTGTTTTTGATTAATTATTTTCCTTGGTAGTTGCCTTTGCAACTCTAAAGGCATCCATTTAGCCTTTCTAACCCCAATAGCCTCACTCTACAGGTCAGGGAACCAAGGTGAGAATTCTGCCAACGTCTAAGTATATCTATCCCAGTTATACATTCTGGAACTGGGGGAATAACCAACCACAGGATGAGTTTGGGGTCCTAAGTCAGACTTCAGTCAAAACTCCACTAATCAACTGGCCTTTATTAGACCCTATTTTAACTGGAGGGTCATGGTGTTTGTTGGGATCTCCTGGAATCAGTGTCAATTCAGAACCAGCATCTAATAGACTGGAAAGTCTGATTGTTCCCTTTTCCCCAGTGTACAGTTACCCTTGTGAAAGGCCCCTGGTGCCGGGCGTTGGTGGCGCACACCTTTAATCCCAGCACTCGGGAGGCAGAGGCAGGTGGATCTCTGTGAGTTCGAGGCCAGCCTGGTCTACAAAGTGAGTTCCAGGACAGTCTCCAAAGCTACAGAGAAACCCTGTCTCGAAAAACCAAAAAAAAAAAAAAAAAAAAAAAAAGGCCCCTGGTTTCTCTGGGGGAAGGACTGGAGACTTAACTCTAAAACTTTTAGGTATCTATCAGGGTCTTTCCTCAAGGGAAAGCTGGTCACCCCTATATTCAAGAGGTTCTGAACCTGCAGACTGGCTCAAATCTAGAAATTGATTCACTGGCCAAGATTGCATTTTATCAAGATCTAATGTAGCCTTTTCCCTCCATTTGTTTGAGAAAATTTCTACTTATCCAGATCAAACAGAACTGCAGTAGGCTTCTTATTGATTTCATGCCTGGAAACACCATGATTGCTTAGCCAGTACTAAAGGTCCATATGAGTTATGCCAAAATAAAATTCACTTTGCCTGTGCTGACCATTCTCATTAGGCCATTATGGACATTGTTTTGTCTATGCCACCAATATGATAATTATGATCACCTTGCCTCTGGTGATTCAGTGCTGCCACCTGTCCCCTGCTACCTGGGGGCTCAATCAAACCCATTGCATTTAATTCATCCAATTGAGCAGCAGCATCACCAACCCTAAGGTTTGGCACAAGGAAAAGGGCGACAACAAAACTCTTCAGATGTGCTGGTGCCCCTCTGACCATTTTGCGTCTTATAGGATTAGTGAAGGGCATGTCTTCTGGGCCTTCCCATTGTGGAGGATTAGGTTTTACACAGTACATCCACTCTAGCATTGCAATTTCCCTGAGCCTTAAAATCCCTTCATCAACACTAAGCCAGGGGAGATCAGGCATCTCCAACTCCTTTTCAGTAGGCCATCTTTTGATAAACGCGGCAGTCAACCATTCAAATAAACTTTTGACATCTTTTTTAACTGTGCGGGCTTCCATATTAAACCGAGAATCTCTACTCAGAGGGCCCATATTAATAAACTCAGTCTGATCCAGTTTTATGTTCCTTCCTCCATTATCCCACACCCTTAAAACCCATTCCCACACATATTCCCCGGACTTCTGCTTGAATGAATTAGCAAACTCATTAAGCTCTTTAGTAGTGTAGTGCACCTTCCCATGGACTACACTTTCTACCTTCCTTCTAGAAGCCTGATTTGCTTTAGGTCTGGTTATAGGTCTAGAGCCAACTATTGGTGAGCCTTGAGGGACATCAGTATTGTCTCTGCTGGCATCTCCTTCAGAGAAAGTCACTGTTGGTTTAGCAGACAATGGAGGATTAACTTCTTCAATCAAAGGTGAAAAAGGTGATGTTTCAAGGGGCGGGGCTGAGGGTACCACTTCCTCAGGTAAGATAAACCCTTCAGAATCTGAGGGTTCAAAGTTCTCAGTTTCAGTACGGTCCTCCCACACATCCCCATCCCAAGTTACTGGATCCCATTCTTCACCAACTAATGCCCTTACTTTAACTGCCGACACCTTCCAAGGCCAGGACTTGAATTTTCTCTGTAATTCAGCCAACCTTAAAATGAGGGCTTTAGTTTGATTTTCTGCAACTTGAGCTCTGTGGCTGCTGACAAGGAGATTCTCTTCCAGAACGTTCTTAGAAACCTCTAGACTGTTTATATTCATCTGGAGCCGGTCAACTTTATCACTAAGTTCTTTGTTGCCCTTCACCATATTCTGAAGTTGGTTAATTTTATCACGGAGCTCATTCCTATCCTTTATCAGTCTATCCAGAGATCCTAAGAGCAACCAACCAGCAGCATAATTTTCTTTATTTTCTCCCAAACTGTCAAAGGTTTCATATATAGGGCCACCAAATCCATTGCCATTTACAACTGGTGAGTCAGGATAATCAAATGCTTCTATTTCCTTAAGTTTGTAATATAGTTCACACCATGGGTTCTCAGCATTCTCCGAGCTCCCAGGAGAGGGAGTGACTGGAGAGGCTTCAGGTGAATTGAAAAGCCTATTCCAGATACTCAAAAGATTCATCTTTACACTTCTCTTTGTCTAGTACCAAAATCTGTATTAGGGTTTTCCAAGTCGAAGAACTTATGGAATGAATCTCTCTCTCTCATGGAATGGCTTATATGCTGCAGTCCTACTCCAACAATGGTTAGCTGTGAATGGAAAGGCCAAGAATTCAGTAGTTGCTCAGTTCCACAAGGCTGGATGTCTCAGCTGGTCTTCTGCATATGCTGGAGTTCCAAAGAAGTAGGCTCCAATGCCAGTGAAAGAATGGGCTAAGCTGGGTGGTGGCGGCACACCTTTAATCTCAGCATTCAGGATGCAGACGCAGGTGGATCTCTGTGAGTTTGAGGCCAGCCTGGTCTACAAAGCTACACAGAGAAACCCTGTTTTGAAAAAAAAAATGGATGTGCTAGCAAGGGGAGGGCAAGCAGGCAAATAGCAAGAGCTTCCTTCTTCTATGTCCTTATATAGACTTCCAGAAGGTGTGGCTCATATTACAGGTGTGTCTTCTCACCTTAAGATATGAACTAAAGGCCTGTGTCTTCCAGCCTCAAGATCCAGATCAAAGGCATGTGTCTTCTACCTCAAGGTCCAGACTAGAAGTAGATTCATCTATTTCAAACCAAGTAGAAAATCTCTCATAGGTGTACCCTCCATTTCTGGATTGTAGTCATGCTGACAACCAAGAACAGCCATCACAGTCCTGAAAACCACAGAAAGGTTTAGTTATCAAACGCCATTTTGAAGTGTTTATTTTGAAAATCAGAATTTACAGTTGTTATTGTTTGGCAAGAAGGAGTTAAGGCCACTGTGGCAGTTGCAGTGGTAACTGCGGCAGCTATGATAACTGCAATAATCATTCCAATGGATCTTTTTGTATGTATATGTTTGGTGCATAACTAAAGGCACTGACTTTTTTTAATTGCTAATTTTTTATTACTTTAATTTTAAATAGCTTGCTTCACATGTCAATCCCAGTTCCCTCTCCCACCCCTCCTCCCACACTCCCCCATTATCCCCCCAGCCTCCCACCCTATGCCCACTTCCTTCCACATAGGGCATATCCAGAGTCTGTCATTTCACTCAGGGCAGGGTCCAGGCACTCCCCCTAAGAAAGAGTCCAGGCTGAAAGAGCATCCCTCTTTGTGTTATGGACATACGAAGTCTGTTTGTATGCCAGGGATAAACACTGAGTGACTGCCCGGGGCCCCATAGGTTGCCCAGGCCTCCTCACTGACTCTCACACTCAGGAGGTCTGGATCCGTCCCATGCTGGCCTCCCAGCTGTCCGTCTGGGGTCCAAGAGTTCCCCCTTGTTCAGATCAGCTGTCTCTGCTGGTTTTGCCAGCCCATTCTTTGCCAATTTCCTCATCGCTCCTCTTTCTGTCACTGGGTTCCATGGGTTTAGTTCAGTGTTTAGCTGTGGGTGTTTGCCTCTGCTTCCATCAGTCACTGGATGAAGGTTCTAGGATGGCATATAAGGTAGACATCAAGTTCATTATCAGGAACGGGCATTTAAGGTAGACTCTCCACTATTGCTTAGCTTGCCAGTTGGTGTCATCCTTCTAGATCGCTAGAGGTCTTACTGGTGCCAGATCTCTCTTCAAACGTATGACTCCCTCTATTATGGTATTTCTCATCCTGTTCTCCCCTATTCTACCCCCCACTCAACCTTCCTGTTCCCCCATGACCTACTCTCTCCCCCTCTCTTCTTCCCAGCTCCCACTCCTCCCCCCACCTCCGCCATGTTCCCAATCTGTCACGACTTCGAGCTCTATTACAGAGCTATAGTCCTGAAAACAGCTTGGTATTGGCACACAAATAGACAGGTAGACCAATGGAATCGAATTGAAAACCCTGATTTTAACCCACACACCTATGAACACTTGATTTTTGACAAAGAAGCTAAAATTATACAACGGAAAAAAAGAAAGCATCTTCAACAAATGGTGCTGGCATAACTGGATATTGGCATGCAGAAGACTGCAGATAGATCCATGTCTACTGCCTTGCATAAAACTTAAGTCCAAATGGATCAAAAACCTCAACATAAATCCAACCACACTGAAACTCTTAGAAGAGAAAGTGGGAGATACTCCTCAATGAATTGGTACAGGTGACTGCTTCCTGACCATAACACCAGTAGCACAGACACTGAGATCGACAATTAACAAATGGGACCTCCTGAAACTAAGAAGCTTCTGTAAGGCAAAGGACACAATCAACAAGACAAAAAGGCAGTTCACAGAATGGGAAAAGATATTCACTAACCCCACATCTGACAAAGGGCTGATCTCCAAAATTTACAAAGAACTCAAGAAGCAAGTCTCCAAAACACCAAAGGATGGAATTAAAAGGTGGGGGTACAGAACTAAATAGAGAATCTCAATAGGCGAGTCTAAAATGGCTGAGAGACACTTGAGAAAGTGCTCAATATCCTTAGCCATCAGGGAAATACAAATCAAACAACTCTGAGATACCATTTTACTTCTGTCAGAATGGCTAAAATAAAAAACACAGAAGACAATTTATGCTAGAGAGGATGTGGAGAGAGGGGAATACTCCTCCACTGCTGGTGGGAGTGCCAACTCGTACACCCACTTTGGAAATCAGTATGGAGATTCCTCAGAAAAATGGGAATAAACCTACCATAAGACCCAGCAACTCTACTCTTAGGCATATATCCAAAAGATGCAAATTCATACAACAAGGACATCTGTTCCACTATGTTTATAGCAGCATTATTTGTAATAACCAGAACCTGGAAGCAACCTAGATACCCCTCAACTGAAGAGTAGATAGAGAAAATGTGGTACATTTACACAATGGAGTACTACTCAGCAGAAAAAAAAAAAACCAATGGACTCTTGAAATTCACAGGCAAATGGATGGCACTAGAAGAAACTATCCTGAGTGAGGTAACCCAGTCACAAAAAGACAAACATGGTATGTACTCACTCATATATGGATTTTAGACATGGATCAGGATAGTGCCAGTCTGCAATTCCACTGACAGAGAGTCTGGAAAACAGTAAAGAACCTAAGAGAGATATGCATGGTACACCAGAGTAGAGGAATGAGGCAAGATCTCCTGAAGGCACTGACTTTTTGTCTAAGATTAAAAACAAAACAAAACAAAACCCTTAATCACAATGTAATTTAAAATCACAATGTAATAAAAGGGAGTTTGGTGAATGGGGTGAGAATTAAAAGTGCATACCACATTTTTCTTATGAGAACACTGATCACTGATCATTGACTAAAGAGTTAGGTCCACACCAGTAGAATCTCATTTTAACTTGATCACATCTGTGAAGATGTTACACTATTTCCAAATGAGTTCACATATAGGGGGGGTTATGATGTGAATGTATCTATCTGGGGATGCGTTTCAACACACAACAGTGAGAAACATGTTTCCTCATCTAACAAGTTCTCACTGGCTTTCATTCTGGTAAAGTGGAGATGCTGGCTTTTTTTTTTTTTTAAGTGAAATCCTGAAACATAATTCTGGAATTTTCCATGTGACTGGTTTTCTGAGGAACACTTGTGGAAAAGAATTTTGGGTTAGACGGGGAGCCTTTCTCTTTAACCCTCTTTTAAGAAGTGGCCACTTGCGTGGCTGAAGGTTCACGGTGATGGCAGTCCCTGTGCTGGAGGAGCCCTTCTTTGGGGATCTCACTCTGGCTGATGAGGCTGGAGTGATAGATACAGTGAGGACAACAGATTTATGTCTGGTGTTTCTGGACGTGGGGCTCTGATCTCAGAGGTTGCAGACTTTCTATGTACTGAATCCTGAGGGGACAACACAGTCTCTGTGTTCAAAGGTTCAAGGACAGCTGACAGGGCTGCTGTGCTCAGAAAGGGCATGCACATCACTCAGAGGACCAATTTGCTTAATAAAAGGAGCAGTTTTTGTGTATTTGATGCTAATTCACACCACAGACATGGTAGATCTACATCGGTTGCAGAAGAGTGTCTTGTTCTCAAATCAGTCCTTTTGGACAACTTTCTAGCAGATGATATTAACATGTCTTAAGGAAGAGACACCCTTTTCAAGTCAGCATAAATACAACGGAGGGTATAGACATGGTTTCGAGGGGAAGAAGCCATCACCATGGATCTTTGGAGTATTCTATTGGAAAGTGCTCTGGGAGAGGACTGGTCCAACTGTGGAATTATTAGGACTCCTGCTTACAGATCTGGAAACCTAACTCCAAACGGGGACTATGGAAGCAGCTATAACTTGGGAATGTTCTTGAACCAGGGGTCATGTTGAGGCCAGGGCCTACTTCTAAGTCTTTAGAGTTTGTGCTTTGATTTTTTTTCACTCATCTGTGATGTCTTTTCTTCCTATCTTTGTTTCTATAGTTCAAAACACAGGTAGTACATAATCTGTAGGTGTCACACAATGGTAGGTTGGAGATTCGTCAGTCCGCAGACACACGGGCCTCTTTTAGATCCTCGTGTCAAGATTCTCAGGGAGGTGTGTTTAGCTCTGATCTGGTCAAGCAGCAGTATGCATATGTGCGTGCACCGGTGCCTTCGTGTGTGTGTGCGTGTGTGTGTGTGCGCGCGCGCACGTGTGTGTGTGTGTGTGTGTGCTAACCATAATAACTGACCAGTGTTGGCAGGGTGGGCAGGAGGTAAGGGTCACATACACATCTTTACAAGGAGGCACTGCAAAGGCAGTCCCAGAGGCAGAAGCGGCTTCCCAGGAGTCATACCGCCAGCTGACAGTGTCAGGGGTGAAATGAGCCTGTGGGCGACTAGCTGCACGTGTCCTTCATAACGCCTCAACTGCCCGTTTCCAATAAGAAACAACGGGAAGAGGAGATGGCAGAGAGCTTGACAGTCGCCGCCTCACCGCGTTTTCGCTGAACTGCAGCCGTCCTCTGAATTTACGACCACGGAGAGTGTCCACTCTTCAGATGACTCCCGCAACTGACCGAGGATGTTCCCCAGAGACTGGCGAGACCTTTCTGTGGGTTTCTAGGACATCTTGCGGACCCCTTCGGGGGTTGAGCCGAGGTCTGCGTGGCCCGTCTAGGGGGAGCGGTCACGCCACTCAGGCTAGACTGACGATCTCGCTGAGCCGGCCCGGCATCCCCGGAGCTCGGGCTGGCGGACTGTACTTACCAGACGAAAGCAGACTCGGCCCATCGCAGTTCCCCGCCGCATCCCGGAAGGCCGCCGAGACGCCCAAAGGGCTAACGCGGCTCTCTCGGGATAAAACCCGGGCGCGGAAGGCCACGCCCCCGGCCTGCCAAGCACCGCCCCCCGCGCGACGCCAGGACCAATCCCGCCGCTGCGCTCCCAGCCATCTGTCATCTCGCGAGAGTTTTGTTTTTTTTTTTTTCCTCCACCTTGTCTCGGACCAGCGCGCGACGTCGGGCGCTTCGGGCCCCAGCGGTTTGATGCTTTTCTGTCAGTCTCAAGGTTCCAAACAGGCCGCGTCTTTTCCCCTGCCGTCGTCGAGATCTCGCGAGAGTCACCGGGCGGGCCCTAGCTGCGCCTGCGCAGACCTCTTCGGAGCGGAAGGTCGCTCTTGGAGGAAGTGCCTCTCTGCGTCCCGTGACCGGAGCGCCGTTACTACTTTCTCGAAGCTCCTCTCCGCCGCTTGCCGCGACACTCCGCCGCCAAGATGCCTCGGATTATGATCAAAGGGGGCGTGTGGAGAAATACCGAGGTGAGGCAGCTTTTCCCGCCGTCCGCTGCCCACCGCCGGCTCCGGTGGCGAGTGCGCACGCGCGGGGAGGTCCTGGGAGCCGTGGCTGTCCCGCGGGGACTCGGCGGGGGACCCTTGCCGTGCGTGCGTGGGTGCGGCCGTGGGTCGTCTGCGCACCCCGGGGGGCGAGGCCGCTACTTGTCGCGCCGCGCTCCCCGCCTGGCGTCTGCTAGGCCCTTCCGTGGACACCTATTTGTTCAGTTAGGGACGCGCCCCCTCTCCCTCCCAAGGGACCCTGTGACCTCCCGTTCGGGGCCTCTGCGGGAGCGTAGTCTTTCTCCAGCTCCCTTCTTAGCTGGTACACGGCGCTTCGCAGTGTTGGAAGTCCCTGGGAACGCAACTTTGTTTTTCATTGACTCCCTTACCGTGGGGCAGGCGACGCGTTTACATCTGCACCTCTCTGCTTACCCGTTACCGGGGCATAATCTGTCCGCCCTGCAGATCCCAAGGGCTTTTCAGTCACCTTTGAGTCGCACCGCCCTTGCCGGGATAGAAGCCAGTTAGGACAAACTACGCGTTTGCTTCCAGAAATGTAGTAGATCATGCCAGGGGTGAATGGAACGGGAGAAGAACGGACGTGAAATAGAAACAAAGTTTCCGTGCATTTGATCGAATGCACTGAACGAATGAATACCTTGACGTCTTGTGCCCTCTGATATCTTCCTGTTGCTTGGCATCTTTCTGACCACTCTCCAAACTAGCTCAGAACACTTCTTGGAGTCTGCCTATTAGTCATATTGTTAGGAGTTGTCTAGTGATTTTGGGGCACCCGTTTTCATTTGCTGCAGCTTGCTTTGTTTTGCAAGCACTTCTGTGTGATTTCAGTGTTGTGTCCAGACTCTGAAAACCCTAAACCGCCAAGAGACTAGTTCTGATGCAAAATAGCAAAGATTGTTTTTAATTTACAGTCTCAGGATTGCTGCACCTCTGGGCTGGGGGAACCTGTCCTGAGTTGATTGGTCAGCTGCAGCTGCAGAATGGTTGCTGTCTATGCCTAGATGCCTCGTCCTGCATCCCGTTATTATCAGTGAAGCACATCCAGAGCCCGCCATTGGTTCCTTGCCACATGGAGGGTATCTGGCAGTTGCTTCCTAGTAATTAGGGCAGGGTCGGGCAAGGTTGGGGGGCTTTTGCACATGCTGCTTTGTCAGGGGACCTACATCTTGCTGGGACTTTTCTGCAGCCTGTCATGGCTGCCAAAAAGCATGGGGCTGGGGCTGGGTGAGGGTCTGGGCCCTTCATCAGCTGAGTGTTTTTTTTTTTTTTCCTTCTCTCGAGACAGGGTTTCTCAGTGTAGCTTTGGAGGTTGTCCTGGAACTTGCTCTGTAACCAGGCTGTCCTCGAACTCACAGAGATCCACCTGCCTCTGCCTCCCGAGTGCTGGGATTAAAGGAGTGCGCCACCGAGTCCAGCAATCAGCTGAGTTTTCACTTCTCAACGACTCAGTTTACTCACTTTTATAAAACAAATAATGATATTTACCTCTTGCAATGAGTTAGTAGTTTGAAACATTGGGAACACATCTGGGCACGATAGTAGATTTTCATTAAAAACAGGTTGCTGGTTTTGGTAATCTAGAACCTGGTATGAAGCAGGTTGCTTGGTGATGTTTGGGAATCAATCTTGTAGGATAGGTACCTGCCATGTATACTTGGTTGAAGATACGTTGAAGTATAAAAAAAACTTCACTCAAATTACAGATGAAGGCATTGAGAAGGGACTTGTTTGAACTGAGGCTGTTTAGGTTAGAGATGACTGAGGGAGATGCAGAGTCACAACATTGAGTAGCAGCAGGATTCCTCTGTAGTGGTCAAAACCCTGCAGGGTGACTTTGAACTTGCTCTGTAGACAGGTTGACCCTGAACTTTTCATCCTCTTGCTTCTGCCTCCAGTAGTCCTGGGACTACAGGTGTGTACCACCATGCAAAGTCTTACGGGACTAACCCAGGACTTGATTCATACTAGGTGAGCATTCTACCAACTAGTAATGAGAAGATGGAGAGGAGAGGCTCAAGTACTGGCATGCAGTTCAAGTTCATAATGGAAAAAAAATCGACAGTGAAGTGCTCAAGTGACTGATGTATGGCTCTGTGTGTCCTGGGGTTGGGTGTTTGGGTACCCTGGTGAAATACATTTGGAGATTGGAGTAGACAGGGTGAGCTGGCTGATGGGGTAGAGGGAGCTGTGGGTTCCCTGAACTGTTGGTGGTGAGCAGGGTGTTGGAGAGGAAATGTTGAACCAGAGTCTCAAATTGCTTCTTGGGACCTGGGTAGATCATCTTTGATTCTCTTTCCTGGAGAACACAAGGCCAGGTTCAAGGTGGATATTTAGGACACTTTTTTGAGTAATATTTAAATATGTGTGAACTTTACTTTGTGAAGAGAATGAGAGGTGCATACTGGTGAATGATTTTTGTAAGTGTATCATAAACTACTGTTTTCAACATAGACTTTTTCTACTTCCAGAGGCAGGTAAGATGTCCTTCAAGGGATTTTTTCCTGTCTTAAAAGAAGATTTTCATATTTAAAAATTATGTGTCTGTGTATGGATATGTTCACATGAGTACAGGTGCCCTCAGTAGCCAGCTGCTTTGGGTCCCCCTGGAGCTGGAGTTACAGGGAGTTTGTAGCCATTTGTAGTGGCTCCTCTGTTGTAGCCCGTCTTGTGGGCTTCAGTCGGATCCGGAGGACTTGCCCAGTTCATACCTGGGGGGAGGGTTGTGGATTGAGAAATGGTATGTAAAGACGCTAAGAAGGAGACAGAGACATAGGATAGAGGCAGGAGGGCAATCCCGTGAATTCTTCATCATTCTTAAATACCCCAGCCAAAAAAAGGGAACATGGCAAAAGATGTTAATCAGATGTAACAAACAGACTTTCTTTCTTAATTCTACAAGCATTTGGTAACCATACCTTAGACTCATTATCTGGCCTTGAAAGTCAAGAGTAACCATACCTCAGACCAAGTCTTTTGTTATTTAGATAAGACATCCATGACCGAGATCAAACATCCTACTGTAGCTACACCTCAGACCTTTAAGTCTTATGAATTACTAAGGACAGTTAGTTTTGAACTCTGACCTTGAGCCAAGATGAAGCAGAGCCGTCTTTATGGGTCCCAACACCTGATGTGGACGCTGGGAATTGAATTTAGGTCTTCTGCAAAGAATAGTACATGCTCTTTGCTAAGCTATCTCTCCAGTCACCTCCTTTTGATTCTTTTATGCTTTTTTTTTTTAAAGATTTATTTATTTATTATGTATACAGTGTTCTGTCTGCATGTACGCCTGCAGGCCAGAAGAGGGCACCGGATCTCATTATAGGTGGTTGTGAGCCACCATGTGGTTGCTGGGAGTTGAACTCAGGACCCAAGGAAGAGCAGTCAGTGCTCTTAACCTCTGAGCCATCTCTCCAGCCCCCGTCTTTTATGCTTTTTATCATTAACTGTAATGATGTTTTCATGCCCCCCCCCTTTAAAATGACTGTGTTTCTCTATAGAAAATCTGCAGGAGTTAATTTAAATTTTGCCTTTTCTCATTTGGAGGCTTGTGACTGAATGCATTCTCTTTGGCAACTCTTTTAGGATGAGATTCTGAAAGCAGCGGTAATGAAATATGGGAAAAACCAGTGGTCTAGGATTGCTTCATTGCTGCATAGGAAATCGGCAAAGCAGTGCAAAGCCAGATGGTACGTACCAGCCCGAAAGTGGAGAACAGCAGGATCCTGATTGTGATGAATGAACTGTCTCTTTGAAACCTCCTCCAGAGAAAAGCAAGAACTGTTATATGTTATAGGGAGGGAAGTATGGAGAGAGATGGGCTTCCTGTGTGGTCCTGAACAAACCATTTCTTCCCCCCTTTTGCCCTGTCTGTTTTCTCACAATATAGTCTAATAATACGTAGCACTAATGAATCAGTTGTGAAGCCCTATTTGAGTAAGTTTATGTGTTTATTTGAGAATGCCTTGTAAGACAAAATATAGACTCTTACGATAGCTGGGCTTCAGCTCAGCGGATAAGTTTTGTTTTGAAAGTTTATAAATTGGTTGTTTTAGGACTTACTTTTCCAAAGAAATAATGCTAAACAATGCTTGATTTTTCTAGGCCAGGTCATCTTGGTTGGTTTCCTTGAAATAGGGTTGTAGTATTTCTTATTTGCTACACTAAAATGCAGCACACATCAACATTCCACCTGTGGTGTCATCCTTATTAAGTCACAGGGGTGGTGGACACCAGCATTCGGCCTTGACTTGAATGAACAGGCCCAATGCAGCCCATGTGCTTTGAGAATAGTTTGGGTTATATGAAGTGACCCTGTTTCCCAGCTTCTGGATGGTGGAAAGGGTCAGATGCAGAGCAGAAGGAAGGTGGTTTGCAGGTTTGTTGTAGTTTGAGCCCTGTTATGCTTGCTCTTTCCTGCCTGTCGCCTGGGTCCTGCCTCTGTTTCAGCTCCCATACATTACACAAGATACTATATTAATTACAAAACTATTGGCTATTGGCTTGGGTTTCTTATTGGCTAGCTCTGACTTAATTATTAACCCATAACTACTAGTCCATGTATTTCCATGTGGTCTTGGCTTACCAGACCTATAACTCCTTTGCCTGCTACATGATGGCTGGCTCAGTGTCTCCACAGAGAAGAGTGTGATTTCTTGTTTGTCCCTGCTTATATACTGATTCTGCCCAGCTACATCACTTCCTGCCTGTCTGTACACACCTTCTGACCTCTATGGTTAGCTAGTGGCAGTTTCTGCCCAGGCAAATCACTTCCTGGGATCTCATGATGACTCCTCTCTGCCTAAATTTCTCAGAATCCTCCTTGTCTCCTAGTCCTACCTATCATTCTGTCTGGCCCATCAGTGTTTTATTCATCAACCGATAAGACAAACATATATACAGAAGAACATTACCCATCAGAGTCCCTTTTCTCAGTGGCTTTAAGCTCCAGCTCAGCCCCAGCCCCAGTGGTGGTGAGAACTTAGAAACTTGGGTGGACTCTCACCCAGCTATCTGTGTGATAGACAAGGCAGATGGTAGAAGGTGGAGGCTGCCATAGTAGTTTTGCTTTAAATTTTAAAGTACAGCAGATGAGCCGGCCCTGAACTCACAGAGATCTGCCTATCTCTGCCTCCTGAGTGCTGAAATTAAAGGTGTGTGCCACCACTACCTTGCTAAGTGTTACTAATTTTACATACTTAAAACACACTGTAATGTGAAGAGGGAAGATGAGTAAATTTAACTTCACAATGAATCTTCTTGACAGAATAGTATTAGTGATTGAAGGATGAGAGCATGTGATTTTAGACAGTCAATACATCTAATGTGAAATGCTGTCTCTAATAGGTATGAATGGCTGGATCCAAGCATTAAAAAGACTGAGTGGTCTAGAGAAGAGGAAGAAAAACTGTTACACTTGGCCAAGCTGATGCCAACGCAATGGAGGACCATCGCTCCAATCATTGGAAGAACAGCAGCCCAGTGCTTGGAACACTATGAATTCCTCCTGTAAGTGGACCTTTTAGAGCATCTTGAAGAATATGTATGTGTGTTATTGTGATGAACATAACTTACAGCATTTCCAGTTATGACTGATTAAAGCCAGAGAAATGAAAACCATTGAACTCTGTATTCCAAATGTCACATGGTTCAGTATATTATATCTTCTGTTACAAAGTATGCAAGTCATACTCATCCTAGAAAAATCAGAGAACAGGTGGTAAGGGTCACCTGTCACCAGTGTTGCTGAGGGTCATTAGGATGTTTTTGTTGTGTTTAGTAGTGTCTTTATTTGCCTGAGTGCTCAGCATTTGTGAGTGAAGACTGCTTATTTCATCCTGAGTGGAAGCACTGAAATTAGAGGATTTTAGTGCCACTTTTTTACATGAAACATTACTAGATATATTTTTCATAACGCTCATCTGTTGGTTATTTTGGGTAAGAAAGTGCCAGAGCTAGGAGCCTTGGTAATTCTAATGTCAAGTGATATGATATTGTGATGAACTAATCTGGCCTTTTTTTTTCTTTTCCCCCCAAGGGACAAAACTGCCCAAAGGGACAATGAGGAGGAAACAACAGATGACCCCCGAAAGCTTAAACCTGGAGAAATAGACCCAAATCCAGAGACAAAGCCAGCTCGACCTGATCCGATTGACATGGATGAGGGTTAGTGGATGCTTGGTATCTACAGATGACTCAGGCCTTTCTTATGTTCCATTCAGTTCCTTCTTCAACTCCCGACCTTTAGAACCCCAGTTCTGTCAGTGGTTATTATTCTAAGTATCTCCCCAAATATGTCTGGCCCTCCTTTTTTTAAAATTACAGAGTAGCTGCTTTTTTGGCTGATGCCCCTTTATTTTCCATTTTTCATTTCATTTGAGGAATTGAGCAGTGTAGTAGGTAGATGTCTCAGAGATGAGTGGTGAGCTTTCAGGATCCTGTTTCCCATTCCATATTGGACCTCAGGGTTTGTTTGCCTTCAGGGTGATTTACTCTCTACCAAAGGGCTGTGCTGCAAGACACTGTGCTGGAGAGTCGCTATTTCTGTGAGGTAGTGAGTCCCGAATCAGGGGTTAGGCTTTGAGTCTGTAGCTGCTGTTTATTGACTGTTCAACCTTAGCCAAGTCATGCAGGCTCTCTTGATTCTTACCTGCTGGGAGTGGAGAATAGTACCTCCTTTACCTTCCAGCAGACAGATTTAAAAGGGAATGCAGTGGTTCCAAGGGTGACTAGTCAGTGACTAGGCTGTAGACATCCTTGTGACTTAGGAAGCTTTTAAAGCTATAGGCACCAGACCCTCCTCTGGAGACACTGAATTGGCAATTTTTACAGAGGGAAGAGTAGAGAGGGGACAGTGATATAAGTGGAATATAAGTCTTGTACTTGTTGCATGGATGGTTATCAGAGCCCCACGATTAGTTGTTGTTGTTATTAATATGGTATGATCAACTAAGACCCCCTGAAACAGTGGCCCAGGTGATCCAGCATCCAAAATAGCTGAGACATGCAGGCTCACAGACTGCTATAGCCAGGATTTGTCCATGGCTCTGGGTTTTCTCAGGATCCCCTTGGGATTGACAGTGCCCCGAAAAAGCAGGAAGCAGTTAGGAGAGAACTACACCCACATTCCCAAATATTGTTTGTAAATGTTTGTTTTCATTTAAATAGAGTTGGTTATAAATGGTTAATGATCACAGTCAATCTCTTTCTTAAAAAAAAAAAAGGGAATATGATATAGAAATGAATGTTTTGCATTGGTATGGATTTTGTTTTTTTTTTTTTTTTTTTTTGAGACAGGGTTTCTCTGTGTAACTTTGGCTGTCTTTGACCTCACTCTGTAGATCAGACTGGCAGATCCACCTGCCTCTGCCTCCTGAGTGTTGGGATTAAAGGCATGTGCCACTACAGCCAGCTACTTTTATTTCTTTTTAACGGCTTTATCCTTTTTCTTTTTTTTCTCCAACACTATGTATATTTTTAAACACACTGTATACCGTTTGTTTCTCTGAATCTGTCTTTACTATGTACCCACTTTTTCTGACCACGTGAGTCTTTAATCTGCTAAGCAGTGTGCTAAGATTAAAGCAGCTGCTGCCTGCTGGCCACACCCAGTTCAGCTTTCCTAAATGGTGGAGGTGTGTCTACCACCAGCTCTGCCAGCTGTGCTCATTGCCTCAGCTCTTGTCTATGCTGCCATCAAGCAGTTTGTAGCATGCTGCCCATACACCTTTTTTGTCTCTATGAGTAAAAGCTAAATCTGCCGTGCAGCATGCTCTGTGGCTTGGAGACACAACCTTGTCTATCGGGGGTGGGAGCACGGCACGCGGTGTTCAAGCCCGACTGCCACAGTGTCTCTGCACCATGGCCTGCAGGAGACTGAGACTAGGAAGCCCAGTGTGGCATGCAGAACCCTTTTAAGACTTTTGTCAGGTTTTACATGGAAGTTCTTGCCCCACCTTTCTGCCTGCCCAGTCCTACCACCCTTCAGTCTGAAATAAACACATTGGATCTTACGTTAACTATAAACTGTTTGGCTGATGACTCAGACTTCTTATTGACTAGCTCTAATCATTAACCCATTTCTATTAAACTATGTATTGCTACTAGACTGTAATGCTCTGGCATGGTACTCCTTCGGTTGCTACATGATGTCTCTTACTCCTCTCTCTGTGTTCCCCTTCCTAGCATTCTCCTAGTCTGGTAGCCCTGCCTGTATTTCCTGCCTGGCTAGATACTGCCTGTCAGAGGCCAAAACAGCTTTATTCATCAACCAGTAAGAGAAACATGTTCACACCATCAGTGTGGCAGTTTGTTGATGATAAGGGTATTATAGCAGAGCTTCCAGTGAGTGAATAACTGCTGAATGCTTGGTGACTTCACTTGTCTTAGCTCTTTCTTCTCAGCACCTCTGGTTTTAAAGGGAAACATTCACAGAGGTAAATATGGTACCAGGCTTACATAGTTAGCAAGTTAGTGATGGTATGGTTTGTAACCTGACTTTCTCTGACTTACTTACCTTGTACCAGTGGTGAGTGCATTCATGCTCTTGTCTGTAGTTGTAAGCACTCAGGTGTGCCTGATGTTGGAGAGGAACTTAGATTTTCTTGTCTTTACTTTTGCAGATGAACTTGAAATGCTTTCTGAGGCTCGAGCCCGCCTGGCTAATACTCAAGGAAAGAAGGCTAAGAGGAAAGCAAGAGAAAAGCAGCTGGAAGAAGCAAGGCATGTTTTTTCATTCTATGTCCAAGAATTAGTTGTGCATCCTTAGGCTCAGGAACGCTATATGGTTGTCAGCTCTGTTGCTATTTTTTTTGTTTTGTTTGTTTTACGAGACAGGGTTTCTCTATTGTTTTGGAGGCTGTCGGTCCAGCCCGGCCTCGAATTCACAGAGATCCGCCTGCCTCTGCCTCCCGAGTGCTGGGATTAAAGGCGTGCGCCACCACTGCCCGGCTGTTGCTGACTATTTTAACTGGCGAATTCCCATTTTGCTGGATCAAACAAAAACAACTATTTTCTTCTTAACCATTTCAGAGTAGTTACAGGAAAAATAAACTAAGAAAAAATTGCCAAGCATGGCAGAAGTTTGGGCATTTGATGCAGCATACTGTTTGGTCTATTGTAGCATCTTGCCATTTGCATGACTGTCAGTTACCAGTTCCTCACCCTCCTTGATGAGTGTTGAGCAGGTACTGGTTGTGAGGCAGGAATCTCAGCTGAACATAAAAGAGGGAGTAAGTGAACCTGGAACTAAATTTTAGGCTATTTGCATTGTCTTTTACTCAGACTTTCCCCCACATTTTCCTTGTTTGCTTTTGGTTAATTAAATTCATAATTAATATCATTTTGTTGCCTAGAAGCCAAGATAAGTTTGGTAACGATACCATCTGAACTATGTGCAGCTAGCTTGTTGACTTGTGGGGTTGCAGTATTGGACTAACCCACTCCACTGTCTACTGAAGGCCTTTTTTGACTCCTGTGCTGCTAGAAATTGCTACCTGGTGGGTAGTAGGCATTGTGTTTGTATTTACAGCATCTGAATCCTGGGATGGAGGATGCTCTTTGGCATAGCTGACCATTCATTAGTGTAGTCAGATTTGATGGGAGTGTGACACACACGGATAGTGACCAGAAAATTAAGATGGGGCACTACATTTCTAGCTACCTCCCTAGTCTCTGTACTGTTAAGGGTTAAGTAATGTAAGATTGGAAAAATACTTTTCCATTTTGTCTAAGGCTACTTGGGAACCCAGTTTTTTGAAAGCCCTTTTTTCCCAAATAAGTTGACTGAGAATACAGTAATTGCATCTGTGGAAGGCTTTTAAGTTTGGTTAGGATTGATTGAAGTACATCTGTGCAGATTTTAATCTACCCTACCATTTCTTTTTGGATTTTTGAGACAGGGCTTCTTTGTGGCTTTGGAGGCTGTCCTGGAGCTAGCTTTTGTAGACCAGGCTGGTCTGTAACTCATAGAGAGAGATCTGCCTGCCTCTGCCTCTCAAGTACTGGGATTAAAGGTATGCACCACCATGCTATCCTACTGTTTCTTATATATAGCATCTGTGTATTTATGTAAGCTGTGCACTGCGTACCTCTTGCAACAGGTAGAACTGACCTGTGTGTGAAGCATGGTACAAGACTACTCCAGATGTTAAATTGTGTTATCTGTTTATTAAAACTCAAAATCACTTTCACTGATTATAAATGAGTGTGTCTTTCCTTCCGCTTCTGATAATCTTTTCGTTTTAGGGTGTGGTCGATACAACAGAATATGCTTCAGTTAGATTCACTTGGCATGATATTGGGAATGTTCTCTAATGTGTTTAGTCTTTGTTTCTGTTATTTAAAGAATGGAGTTTACTGTTTGAATGCATCACATCCTTCAGGACTTATTTCATTGTAGATGTCTGTAAAGCCATTAACATATGCACTTAATTGGATCATTCCATTTGTAGTCACATCTCATATGCATTTTGTTAATGTTGCTGGGGTTCCCCTGTCATGATCTGATTTCTTCACAAGTTTCATACTTGTGAAATTTTCTTGAAAACTGCATGTTTATGTATGGTAACATTATAGTAGTTGTGGGTACTGTATTCCTTCCCCATCTAGTTTATTGTTAATTGTTTGTTTCGAGACCAACTTCATTACTTTAGTGAAGTCTGTTCTGTTGCTGTCCTTGGAGAGATGAGCAAGCTGTGTGTTGCTGCTCATGCTCAGGGAGGGAAGTCTTGGACTCCACAGTCACTGGGAAGGTATGCTTTGGACAGGTTCCTGTTGATCCCTTTTCCCGATGGCATCCAGCTGTCTCTGTAGTGTTTTCATCAGTGTTCTGGGTTATGAACTGCACTGTAGTCAGGTCTGATCTAGTGTGGGTCCTTTGAAGAGTTCGTTCTGAGATCAGCCTTTGACATTTATTTTGCCACATGTCGACTTCAGTCTACATGGAATCTGTTCCCTGTCCCCGTCACTGTGTACCACAGCTTCTCAGTTTTTGAAAGTGCCCTTGAGCTGGAGTTCATGCTGTAGATGACGTCAGTGCTTTTAGGTCTTGTGCCTTCTTGAGGGCTCTGACTGTGTGTCCTTCTGATTGACACTCTTGCTTAAGGAGCTGAATGTGCTGGGGAGCAGGGGTGGGAAGCAGTCCTCCCAACTCTCTCCAGGGAGGAACCTTCATTCCAGAAGCTGGAGCAAAAAGAACTCTCAGGGCTGTGTTCCCACCTGGAGAGTCCAGGGGAGAACCTTTGTTTGGGTGGAAGAAACCTTTGCAGCTGGGTGTCTGGTGGCAGGGTGAGAAATGCTGACGCCCTGTCCTGAGGCCTGTTGACATCTAGCTGTCAGGGAGACAGAGAACCATGTTATTGGCTGTGCCTGTGTGGAGGTTCCTCCTCTAGAAGCTGGTGGGTAGAAGGGAAATGGTTTCTTTGCAGCGTTAACTGCTTGCCTTTCTTACCAAGTTTAGGTAGATTTCTTGACTGTTTATATATTTGCCATGACCTTTTATTTTTTTCTCAGGAGTGTGTTTATTGAATTCCTTGTGCTTTAATACTGGTAGTCACTCTTGTGTATATACTGGTTTGTGATTTGTTTCTCTATCTTTAATACTGTGAATAACTTTTCTCATTAACTCACTAAAATTGTGAGAGCTTGTTTGGAGGTTCTAGCACGGGAGCGCAGCTACTCGTATCCCCTTGACCGAAGACCAGTCCTCTATTTGGGGAAGGTCGTCCTCTTCTACTGAGCACGCAACTTCGAGAGGGAGGCACATGGAGCAGTGAGGGAGGAAGGGGACACTGGCTGATCAGTGGGTGACAGATGTTGCAGCCAGATCACCCTCACATCCAGCTCACTAAAATTGTAGCATCATTGGGAAATACAAAGGATAAACTGAATTAAATGGAATTTTACCCTCCATTGATTGCCACTGTTAATATTGCTGTCCTTGACTTCTCCACACTGGCTGAAAGAAATGCATGTACCTTTTTGCATGCTTCTCCTTTTGTTCATTTTACTTGGCTGTGCCTTAAATCTCTTTCTGTGTAAGAATAAAATTTTGTATAAAATGTTTTCTCAAGATTATACAGAAGTTATGTACGCCAGAAGTTATGCAAAGCCTTGCCTTATATATTTTGTGAATCCATTCACTTAATTCTTACTGGTGAATTAGATTGTGATCAGTGTTCAGTAAAACAGTCTCGAAGTCCTTACTTGTGTTGATTTATTTTCTTGATTGAATTCTTGATTGAAGTCAGAGAAGTGGTTTAAAAAAAAGAAAAAGTTCGACTTTTAATGTAAGTTTCTCAGTTCTTTTTTTGTTGTTGTTGCTGTTGTTGTTTTCAAGACAGTGTTTCTCTGCGTAGCCGTTGCTGTCCTAGAACTTTCCCCCTAGACCAGATTGGCCTCCAACTCAGAAATTCTCACTGCCTCCTGAGTGCTGGGTTCCTGCCTATAAATTCATTTTGAAGAAAACCATCCCAGTTGATTCGAGTTACCTTTGCTGGAGACTGCTTTCTACATGTTTTTTTCTCTCTTCTTGAGACTGACTCATTGCTTTTGCAGAGACCCATAGTTCCGTTCCCAGCTCACAACCCCCTGTGACTCCAGTTCCAAGAGCTGTGTTTTTAAATCAGAACTGGAATTTGGCAAATGGTGTGAGCTAATGGTTTGAGTAACTACTTCTTTTTTCAGATAACTAGATAGTTTTCTTAACACTGTTGGATTACCCATCTTTCCTTGGCAGTGTTGATTTTCAAGTGGTTCTGCGTTTTTTTTCTTCAGGCGCCTTGCTGCCCTCCAGAAAAGACGAGAGCTTCGAGCAGCTGGCATAGAAATTCAGAAGAAAAGGAAAAAGAAGAGAGGAGTTGATTATAATGCTGAAATTCCATTTGAAAAAAAGCCAGCTCTTGGCTTTTATGACACTTCTGAGGAAAATTACCAAGCCCTTGATGCAGACTTCAGGAAGTTACGACAGCAGGATCTCGACGGGGAGCTAAGATCGTGAGTCCTTTTGAGTTTGGAAATAGGTGCAGTAGGACTTGGGGAACACTGGGTGTTTATGATTAGAGTGAGGGGCCCTCCTTATGCTTTTCTTGTTTAATACGTTTACCTTTGTGAGAAAATCAGTGAACCCAGGTTGTCATGTTTTTAGTATACAATACTATGTGCAGTTCTTTTTTAAAAAAACATTTTATCTATTGTATGTGTGTGTATTTGTATGTTTATTTGTGGCGTGTATGTCATGGCACTCACATGAAGTCAGAAGACTGGATTTTTTTCTTTCCCTCTGCCATGTGGGTTATGGGATTGTCAGGTTTGGGAGGCAGGTGGATTTACCTGATAAACCATCTCACTGACCTGATGTATGTTTCTTGAATTAGTGCTTGTGTTTTAGTAGATTGTTACCCACTGATGACATGTTTTTGAATCTGCATGGTTGTTTTGCCTGTATGTATATGTACCTCATTTGTGCCTGGTGCTTATGGAGGCCAGAAAAGGACATTGAATCCCATGGGACTGGGCTTAGAGATGGTTGTGAACCATTATATGGGTGTTGGAAATTAAACTCAGGTCCTCTAGAAGGAAGAGCAGCCAGTGCCCTTAATCACTGAGCCATCTCTCCAGCCTGGTTACCAATACTAATGACGTCTTTTTATTAATTGGCTTACTTATTTACTTTTTTTTTCTTTTTTTGGAGACAGTATCTCACCATGCAGCCCTGGGTGTTTTTATGTAGATCAGGTAGACCAGGCTGTCCTTGACTTAAAGATCCATCTACCTCTGCCTTCCTAGTGATGGGATTAAACACCACTATGTCCCTCTTATTTTTTTTTTAACTAATGACATCTTAATATTTTTATACATTTGTAAACAAGTTAGATTTTTTTGCTAATGACCTGAATGAAGAAATCCTATGAAAATCTAGTCTGGCTTATTTGTTTGTATGTGATCCAGTACAGTTGTGTGTTTGTATTGGTTGGGTGCATGTGAGCGTATGCCTGCATATTTGGAGACGAGGTCATCTATGAGTGTTGTTCCTTAGGAGCTGTTTCCTTTGTATTCTCCCCACTCCCACCCCTCACTAGGCAAGAGCTCTGCTGTTGAGCTACAACCTCAGTCTTACCTTGTTACTTGAGATGAAGTTTCTCATTGTCTTGGAGTTCACCAGTTTTTAGTCTTTGAGATGCAGGGATCCACCTGACTTCATCTCTTTAGCTCTAGGATTTCAAGTTTGTTGTGTGTTCATTCTGGAGTGTGTGGAGTCAAGACACCTTGTGGAGTTGGCTCTTTCCTTCCACCTCTGTAGAGTTCAGGTCATTGAGCTTATGTGACAGATACCTTTGTGTTGAGCCATCTCATTGGCCTAACCAGCTAAAGAAAAGAAGAAAGAAGTGTCTGCTGCATTCTTAAGTCTTTACACTTGATTGGCTTATGTTTTTGTTTCTCTGTGCTCATTTTAGAGATGCAGGTGTTCCTATGAATCTTAAACTATTTGCAGGTTGTAGGGCAGATTTTATGATAGTCAGAAGGTTTTTTTTTTTTAATTTGCTACTCAGATCACTTTCATTTACTTAGCTATACCACTATAAACCAGAATATGTATTACATAGCATATAATAGCCTATAGTATATATCATGCTATATAATATGTATTCTGTGACCACTATAAAACATAATTTTCTTGAGTGTTATAACCTTTGTTTATGGGGACTCTTCCAAACAGAATAAAACTAATCATTTGGAAGGAGTAGACCTGGCTGGGGTGTGGAAGAAAACAGGTAGCGCTTTCAAATATTGCCCGTCATTTGTCATTATGACCATACTCTTCATAGTTTTTTCTTTAGTTGGGCAGCAAGATGGCCCAGTGTGTAAAATGACTTGCTGTCAAACCTGATGACCTGAGTTCCATATCTGGGACCCAGGTGGTAGGAAGGAGAGAGCCAGCTCCTACCAGTTGTCCTCTGAATCCTACACATACATCATTGCACATGGGTGCATTCCCAACCCTAACTAAAATGTGAAAAAGTTTTGTATGAACCTTTAAAATCACAGTAACTTAATAATGGGAGATTAAAGCATTTATGAAATATTTTCATTCTGTCTCCGTCATTTATCTTGTTCTGCATGCTCATTTCCATCATTTTCTTAAGTTCACATGTATTTCTGTGTAGATATAAACATAGTAGAGTTATTGTTTTTTTTTTTTTTTTTGAGACAGGGTTTCTCTGTATTGCTTTGGAGGCAGTCCCAGAACTTGCTCTGTAGACCAGGCTGGCCTTGAGTTCACAGAGATCCGCCTGCCTCTGCCTCCTGAGTGCTGGGATTAAAGGTGTACGCCACCAAAGCCCAGCAAGAAATGGAGTTGTTTAAAGTCTTCATATTTATATAACTTTTGATACTATTGCCTATGTGTAACTCAAAATCTTTTTTTCTGTCTTGATCCATGATAGTGAAAAAGAAGGAAGAGATAGAAAAAAAGACAAGCAGCATTTAAAAAGGAAAAAAGAATCTGATTTACCCTCAGCTATTCTTCAAACTAGTGGTGTCTCTGAGTTTACTAAAAAGAGAAGCAAGTTAGTGCTGCCTGCTCCTCAGGTAATTGGATAAGCCTGTGGTTGTGTGAATTTATATGTGTATATCAGCAAATACTGATGGACTGTCTCGGGCCTGTGCTTACTGCTCAAGAAACCCATAGTCTAATGTAGATACTACATGGAGACGATCCTTTGAGGCATAAACAGTTTGTTACATGGTTCTGCTTCTACTGGTGATAGTTCTTAATTGAATTTTTTTCTTAATATTCTTTAGGATATTTCTTTTGGCAAAATTACAGAAGTAACACTTTTAGATTTTTCTAGATACCTTGTGATTCAATGGTCTGTGTGTGATAGTTGATTTTCAGTAGCACTTATGTTCTTGGTGCAAGCAATCTGTCAATATATTAGTATAAGACATATTAAGTGTGTGAGCACATACACTGACATTGGGACAATTCAAAGAAGATTAGCATGGCTCCTGTGCAAGAGTGGCATGCAGATTTATGACCCACTTCCTATTTAAGAAAAGAAAGCATGGAGGTGGGTGGGTAGATGAACTAAATCTGGGAAGAACTTGGGGTGTTAAATATGATCAATAAACGTGTGGAATTCTGGAATAATAAAAATACTGAAACACCTTTAAGTGCAGAAATGTATCTGTTGTAGCCAGTTGTTTATAATGTGAATCCCCCACCCCCACCCCACCCCAGTAGTAAAAGAAGGCTTAAAATTTTAGTTTGGGGATTTTAAAGTCAGGCAAAATTAAGTACAGTGAGGTCTGCCTTTGCCCCAGCTCCAGCAAGTCATCCTTCTGAAACATGGGAAATTTGTGCTGCTCTGTTAAATTTGTGTTCTCTGTTAAAGAGTTTTCCAGGCTGATTGTGTCCTTTAGATTTCAGATGCAGAGCTCCAAGAAGTTGTCAAGGTAGGCCAGGCCAGTGAAGTTGCTCGGCAGACTGCAGAGGAGTCTGGAATCACAAACTCTGCTTCCAGCACTCTCCTGTCTGAGTACAATGTCACAAACAACAGCATTGCTCTGAGAACGCCAAGGACACCGGCCTCCCAAGACAGGATTCTGCAGGTATGCGGGCATGTTATATAGTGAGCCTTTCATACTGTTGATTTTTTTTTTTAAAGTGTCACTATGGAGGACACCACGTGGTTTGGTTTTGATTGGGTAGGGCCAGCAGTTTGAACCCGTAGCATTTCTTATAGCACAGAAACTGAGCTCATAAGCTGTTTATTCACAGCGTTTTGGAGCTGGCCTGGCCCTCCACCTCCATTTTGTACTTGTCAAGAAGGCACAGACCTTATATACAGTTCCAAGCTTCTAAGTTTTATGTGTATAGATGTTTTGACTGCAATATATCTGCACCATTCCGGTGTGGTCGCTGCATTGGTCAGAAAAGGGTGTTGGATCCTTAGAACTTGAGTTACAGACCGTTGTGAACTGCTTTGTGTGTGCCTGGAACTGAACCTGGGTCTTCTTTAGGAGCAGCCAGTGCTCTTATCCTCTGAGCCGTCTCTCTAAGCCCTCCCCTCCAGTTGTTGATTCTTGGTGGCTACTGTATCTGAAACTATGGAGCTGCTGCTGCTGCTGGTCCCCAGGGTGGCTCAGAACAGGGACATAGAGCAGAGCACTGCAAGGGCACGGTGCGTGTCAGTGCCTCTCACAAACGGCAGCTGCTGCCTCATGGTGCATCCTTATCTTCATTCTGCCTTGGAACTACAGGGGAGGGAGACTGTGGGAACATTTCAGTATGCAGAACATACAGATCACCCTGCCTCTCCAGCCTAGGTGCTGGGATTACAGGCATGTGGCAGCCACACCTGGTGACAGTAGCATATCTTGACATGTAAATTTTATTCAGAACTCCTGATGCGATGTGTTAGCTTGGAAAAGGAATGAAAATGCTGTAAATTCAGGCGACAGAATAATTCCCTGAGTAGGAAACAACAGGTTTCAGAAAAACCATTATTCTGTCAGGTGATTCTGTTATATCATTTTTGGGTGTTTTAAAGGCCAGTCTGTTTTCTACCTTTTGCCTCCTTATAATGGTGGTACATAATGTAAGTCATGTTATCTCTGCTGTTTGGGGTGCTTTGTCATTTATTCCTTTCCTTTTGTGTAGAGGTTCTAAGCCTGTCGTTCCAGGAGACATTTGTATTTGGAGTAGCAGAGAATGCTCAGTATGAGAGATACTTAGAATCATGGAGCAAGTCTTGCCCCAGCTGTCTCTATTTTGCATTTTAGTGAATGCTGTGCAAGCGAGGCACATAAAGGTCGCTAGCTTTAAGATGTCTAGAACCTTAGCTGGGAACACTCAGCATTTGAGGATGGCTGTAACACGAGGAGGGAGGGGGTCATTCTCTATGTGTCATAGTGGTGCTGGATATAGGTGGGTGACTTAGCAGGGTGCGTGCGTGACACAAAGCCCATATCTGCCTGCATCTGTGAGTGGTTTGTACAGTTTTCCTCATAGCAGTTGGCCTCTCCTGTTACCTCAGATCTAAGAGTGTGAGTGAAGGGAAGCTACATCATGGTTCTAAAGTAGCCTTGGAAATCAGGGCATGCTGCTCTTGCTGCATTCTATTAGTCAAGGTGAAACATCAACCTGCCTGCATGTAAGGGGAGTGGAGGAAAGGAGCTCATACAGCGTGTGTATGAGAGAGATGCTTATGCTGTCTTTGAAAAATAAAGTCTGCCACAGACACTGAGCTGGGAACTAAGATATTATAAGGCAAAGAGAGCAGAACTAAAAAGAGCCTGATTATTTCACCTTCTGACCTAATAGCCCATGAGTCTTATGAAGTGCGTTGGCTTTTTAGGAATGTCTTAACTTCCCAGCAGAAGAAGCAGGGACTCAGAGATGCTTATGAACATTGGATAAAGAATTATCAATGAAGCCAGACTAAAACCCGAGTGTTGTGACATTTGGCTTGTATTAGGAACTTGGAGTTCTAAGTACTTGACTGTAAAGAGATCTGTATGGGTAATGGAGAAGCTCTTGAGTGATGGAGCTTCATACATGAACTCACCGCAGTGCCCCCCCCGCCTTAGGTAGCACAGGTTGGTTTCAGATTCACTGTGTGTGCTGAGGGTGGTCTTTGAACTGTTGATTATCCTGCTTCTCCATCACAGGTGCTGGGATTACAGGCATGTGGCAGCCATACCTGGTGACAATAGCATATCTTGATACGTAGACTTTATTCAGAGCTCTTGATGCAATGTGTTAGGTGGACAGAGGAATGAAAGTGCTGAATTCTGTTATGACACAGTATTCATTTTCTTTATTTTCACTGATAGAATGATAGAAGTTCTGTCTGTAACAAGATTTGTATAATGACCAGAGGGAGGGTTCTTCTAGGCTTTCTGAACTATTTTCACTCTCTTTACCTGCAGGAAGCTCAGAACCTCATGGCCTTGACCAATGTGGACACTCCATTGAAAGGTGGGCTTAATACCCCACTGCATGAGAGCGACTTCTCTGGTGTGACCCCACAGCGGCAGGTTGTGCAGACTCCAAATACGGTTCTGTCTACCCCTTTCAGGTATTGTGAAAATCAGCATGTTTCATATTTTAGAAAAACTTGAATATAAGGACCTGGGCAGAATGTGTTTTTTTTTTTTTTTTGAATATGTTGACGGAGAATGGAAATAGTGTTCAACTTATCTTTTTGATGTTTCCTAATTGGGTGTACCTGGTGTCATTGGAGGCCAGAAGAGGGTATTTGATTCCACAGAACTGGATTTAAAGATGGTTGATAGCCATCATGTGGGTGCTAGAAATTGAATTTGGGTCTGGCCTGCAAGACTTGAACTGGTCTGGAAGAGCAGACCATCTGAGCCATCTCTCCAGTCCTGGTGTTTATTTCAGGTGTTAGGTCTGCCTTCTATGGGTTACTTAGGATAGAAATCCCCACAGTCCATACGCTTCTAGATGACAGCAGAATCAAGAAACATTAGAAGCCAGTCTTTGTATAATATTTATTGCTTCTTGTGAGGCTAAAGAGAGCCTAATCTCTATTTCCTGTGTATATCTTGTCTCTCAAAATAGATTGTAAGCTCCTTTGGGGCAGGGATCATGTCTTAAATGATAACACCACACCTGCTGGGAATAGCTGTCTGGCAGCATCATCAGTCTGGAACACAGCCAAGATACAGGAAGTAAGCACCCAAAACCAGAAAGATTTTGAATAATTAAAATATAAGTTGCTGCTGGACTTTATTATTAAGAGAGTCTAAACTCCGCCTCTTCATACTTAGGTGTGACTCTAAACATGTGTTTAGTTTCCAAACTAATAAAGCATAAATCACATGTGATGGGAATGAATATGACATGAAAGCTAAAGACTTAAGAAGGGAGGCGATGTATGAGTGAGTACCCTGAACTAAATGAGTCACCGGGCCCCATGAGTGCCCCCGGGGCCAACCTCCCAGCCAGCTGCCTGTTCTTAGTTAGCCTAATGCATCAAAGGTAAAAAACATTTGATGGACCTAATAACAGGGAGGCAAAATAGAAGACGTTAGGTCTAGAAGCCAGTACAGTACATGTAAATAGTGTGTTCACCAAACCAAACTTTTAATCTAGATAAGATAAAGCAAGATAAAGGTTTTGGTGTCTTTAGTCCTTATTTTATGCATTTACCATGACTTAGATTTCTGTTTGTCTAGGACTCCTTCTAATGGAGCTGAAGGGCTGACTCCCCGAAGTGGAACAACCCCCAAACCAGTCACTAATGCTACCCCAGGTAGAACACCCCTTAGAGATAAGTTAAACATTAATCCAGAGGATGGAATGGCAGACTACAGTGACCCCTCTTACGTGAAGCAGATGGTAAGTGTCAGTTCTGTTTTCTATTTATATATATATTCAACGCTTGGCATTGAACCTAGGGACCTTCAGTCTGCTAAGGAGGTGTTTTGCACTGAGACAGTTCCAGCCCTAATTTTTAAAATTTAATTTAATCATTTATTTTTATGTGTATTGATGTTTTGCCTTCAAGTATGTTTCTGTGAGGGTATTGGATCCTCTGGAGCTGGCGATAGAGACAGTTGTGAGCTGCCATGTGGACTGCTTGGAATTGAACTCAGGTCCTCTGGAAGAACTGCCAGTGCTCTTGACTGCTGAGCCATCTCTCCAGTCCCCTCTCCCCTTGTATTATCAAATGCAGATCCTAACAGCTCTTTTCTCTGTAAAGAGTTAGTTTTGAGACATTTTCCAAATACACTGATTTATTGCAAGTCAGGGTTTTGTTTGATTTTAATGTAGGAAGATAAAAGAATAAACAAAATCTATTTCTGCAGTTGGGATCATTTTTCTACAGTCACTAAGCTAATTGTTTTATTTTCTTAAGTGTACATTCATGTGGATGCACATACACTATGGTATGCGTGTGTGGGTCAGAGGACAACTTGCAGGAGTTGGTCCTCTCCACCACGTGCATCTTACGAATCAGATTCTGATGGCCAGTCTTTTTTGACTGAGCTGTCTTGGTAGCCCCAAGCCAATTGTTTTTGCATTTGTGGCAATCCTTCTGCCTCAGCCTCCTGAGTTTTGTAATTGTAGGCATGTGCCACCATGCCCTGGTGTTTTCTGAATTCTTAGAGAATGAGCCTGTACTTATGAATTGAGAAGGACCAATTCTTTTCTACAGGAAAGAGAATCTCGTGAACATCTCCGTCTGGGGTTGTTGGGCCTCCCTGCACCTAAGAACGATTTTGAAATCGTTCTACCAGAAAATGCTGAGAAGGAGCTGGAGGAACGTGAAATAGATGACACCTACATTGAAGACGCTGCTGACGTGGATGCTCGAAAGCAGGTGAGGGACCTCAGAGAGCATCGTCAGTGCGGCCACGTGTCTGCGCAGCACAGGCTTAGTGTAGTCTCAACCTGTGGTCTCCACCCCTTTGGGGTTCCATGTCAGATATTTATATTACCATTCATAACAATAGCAAACTTACAGTTATGAGGTAACAAAGAAATAATTTCATGGTGGGGGTTCCAGGTCCACAATTTTATCATTGGAGGCCACCACAGCAGCATGAGGAACTGTATTAAAAGGTCACAGCATTCGGAGGGATGAGAACCACTGCTTTAGAGGGAGGAGTAGTTATCAGTGTTTCTAGGCTGTTACTTTGACCTTTTGTAATATTTTAACAAAATTTCTCAAATTACATCATTTAACAATAATATAATAACATGAATGATTGTGTACTCAGAATACCTTAATGGGCTTCTTAAAATATTTGTGTACATGTATGTGTGTTTAAACACTGAAATTCATTGTGTTTTTCTAGATAACACACAGGGCTTTTTAAACGTTGCTTCAGTCTAGCAAAGAAAAGATGTTACAGACAAATAAAAATTAGATTAGTTTTGAATAGTCTTAGCTGAGTGCAGACTAATAAAAACTGGGTTTGGAAATTGGGAGTGTGTCAGAAAATACTATCAACCTCTTAGACTTGCAATTGCTTGCTCATCCACTCATGCCTAATCATCCAGTGATGCAGGTTTTAGCTCAATTTGAAAGGAGAAAATGGGTTTGAGTTAGTTTTTCTTAAAGACGGTTGTGGCCCCTTTCAGCTCAGTTCTGCCATACTTGTCTTAGGACACAGCCTTAGTTTCCGGGTGGCTGTGAGTGTCACTGGAGATTATGCTTTGTTTGTTTTATTCTGTAACATGCTGCAGTTTTTCTTGCAACAGGGGCAGACGTGAGGGTATAATATTTATGGTCTAAATTGTTGGATACAGCTTTAGTATGGAAACTGCCGAGGTGAATGAACTTACACTGTTTGTTGTTAGTTTTGATACCTGATAAACATCCGGCTCCTGCTCCATAGTAGAACTTGGGAAAGGCATTAGCCCCCGCAGCAGTTTGTGTCAGGTGAAAGAAGCACCGTGACACTGTGATCAGTTGGTAGGATGGTTGACCAAGCTTCATTGGCATTCCTTTGAAGGTTATACTTACAAGAATGCCTTTAATGCATCGTGTTTTACCTGTGCTGCTGTGTCAGAAACAGCATTGTAAGGCAGGCGGTTCCCAAGTGCTCCTGCATTCATGGAACTCTAGTCAAGGGCTTCTCTGAAGAGACCTTGCACTTTGACCAGTACCCAGTACTTCAGCGGTTTACATCGACATTCACATTAATTGCAGCATGTACTTTGAGCAGAGCAGATTATTAGTTTGTAGGTCATTGTCACGCTGTTTGAATGCTGGTTCCCTCCCTCGCTCCCTCCCTCGCTCCCTCCCTCGCTCCCTCCCTCGCTCCCTCCCTCGCTCCCTCCCTCGCTCCCTCCCTCCCTCGCTCCCTCCCTCCCTCCCTCCCTCCCTCCTTCCCTCATTCCCCCTCTCTCTTTTAGTTTTTTTGAAACTGGTTTCTCTGTGAAACAGCTCTGGCTCTCCTGGAACTTGCTCTGTAGAGATCCCCCTGCGTCTGCCTCCTGAGTGCTGGGATTATAGGTGTGTGCCACCACCAGGCAGAATACATTTTTTTCATTCAGTTCTTGAAAGGACCTAGTGAAGACAGAAACAAAAACAAATTCCAGTACTACTATAATGGACTGACCTGGGCCCACAGGGCACCTGACAGTTACCTTATAATTGGTTTCCTTCAAGTAAAATTCTTACATTGCCTCCCGGTTTATGCACAAGTGTTGATCATCAGAGCTGTTCACTCAACCTGTAAATTTCTTTTAAATGGCATCTTTAGAGGAGCCTAAACTTGCTTTTTAGTGGTGTACTTTTAGACGCCTAGAATGTAAGTACTTCTGTCTTACTCGACTCTGGTGCCTGTATGACATTATACAGAGTGTTCTGGCAGTCAGGGGTGGCACTTTCACAAAAGATGTGTAAAGGTTCTCTACAGAGTCACATATATCACCCACCAAGATCTGTGGTGCTTTCTCTGATTATTTGCTTTTTATACCATCATTTAAAAAGAAGAGAACAACTTTTTTTTTTTTCATTTCCTCTTCTGTTATTTCTTCCACATCATTTGAAACATTGATGATGTCATTCCTGGTTATAACACCAGATGCCTCAGTACTGGCTAAGGTGGCTGCTGCTAATTAACCTTCCAGGGAACTGTGTGAATGTGGGGAGCACAGATGGATACTTTTTTGTGTTTTGTTGGTTTGTTCTTGTAGCTACTTCAGTTACATTTACCTCACTTTCTCAGAAGTGGCATGGGATATTAATATGTTGTCACATTATTGTAACTGGAGGATCAAGGAACATTGGCTGATGTGTTGTAGGAATCTCGTCTATGTTTATGATTGCCATTTAGACAAGAAAGGTGGTTATCTGGTGGGCAGAGCCAGATAAGTCTGGAGAACACTCTAGTGTACTTCAGGCGTCCTTAGTGCCTGTTGTATAATGAGAATGACTAGATTGATTCCTGGGGCCTTGGCATTACCCCTCTACAACCTTACACAGATTTTAATAGCTCAAGCTTTGAGATGCCAGCGCTATATAGCTCTAGTAATGGATATAAATTCCATTTTTAGGCCATCCGAGATGCTGAGCGTGTGAAGGAAATGAAACGGATGCACAAAGCTGTTCAGAAGGATCTACCAAGACCATCTGAAGTAAGTGAAATTTCTCATTTAGGAAGTTGGCTTCTGTATACGGTATTAGTGCTTTCTTAATCTCAATCTTAAAGACTATAACAGTTTTTCATCTGCCTTCTGGTAGTTTTCAAATCCAGTCTTGAAAATACTACACTACTAGTACTATTTTGAATTTAGAAGGGGGGGGGGAAGAAATTGCTCCTGAAAATTTGAAACTGCTGTTTAGTTCATGTTGTAAAAGCAGATGCTGTGAATATGTCTGATAATTTTACTTGTTTTAAAATTTTAGGTAAATGAAACTATTTTAAGACCTTTAAATGTAGAACCACCTCTAACAGATTTACAGAAAAGTGAAGAACTGATCAAAAAAGAAATGATCACTATGCTTCATTATGACCTTCTTCATCACCCCTATGAGCCGTCTGTAAATAAAAAAGGAAAAACTGTGGGATTTGCTACCAACAATGCAGATCACATTACCTATCTTGAGCATAGCCCTTATGAGAAGTTCTCCAAAGAAGAGCTGAAAAAGGTAGGATTGGATAGAAACCTCTCCATGTTGAGATTTAAGCACTTGTGAGATGCTGCGTGGCCACATTGATACTCAGAACCAAAGGAAGCATGGCTGGCTAGGAGATGAATGTCACATGAAATGCTTTGAAAGGGGTATGTTGTCTTCCTTTAGTTTGTGTGTGTTTATGTGTGTGTAGTTACTTGAGCCTGTGTGTGTGCAGAGGCCAGAGGATGATGTCAGGTGTCGTCCTCTGTTGTTCTCTATTTTTGAGACAGGATTTCTCTTGCCAAAGTTGGGGCTCCCATTTTTGCAAACTGCCAGATACCCCCAACCCATGTTGGGCTCGAGGGGTACAACATTGCACCCCTTTTATGTGGGTGCTGGATTTCCAAACTCAGGACCATGTGCTTGCACAGCAAGTACTTGACCCACTAAGCTGTGTCCTTGTATTAGCTGAAGAGGCTTTGGTGGCAAGGTAGTTTTGATTTATGGGTGTTGCTAGCATGGTTGACAATTTCCTTTATTGCTATTTTTCTGTGCTAAAGTCTGCATTTGAATTCCTTTAATACTTGAGTGTTACTTAGATTAATACAAAAGGCATGGATTTGTATTTTATGTAATATAAATGAATAGTTTCTAGTTGGAAGCTCAAATGGTTTGATTATCCTATCCCTTCTAGGACTCTGGTTGAAATTAATTGCCATTGTAGCAGTATTAAGACGAGGGGTCTCAAGAAGTGGTCAGATCTTAAGGTTCCATTCTTGAGAATGGGTCATTATTAGTCTTTCTGGAGTGATTCAGTTAGAAGTACCTCACCAGATGGGATCCTTGACATTGGACTGCCCAGACTCCAAATCACTCAGTCTGTGATCTTGGTATAGCAGTGGAAAATGGATTGAGACTGGAAAAATAATCACTGGTCTAAGTCTTTCTTCCTCCACCATGCAGCCTTGAAGGCGGTGACAGATGGGGACTGGGCTACTGCAGCACACTTGGCACACTATAGGATTCTTTCCTCTCTTGTCACCAGGACACTCCTTTCTGCCCTGTCTCAGCTCTTTCTTTCAGCTTTTTGTTTTTTTTGTTTTTTTGTTTTACGAGACAGGGTTTCTCTGTATTGTTTTGGAGGCTGTCGGTCCAGCCCGGCCTCGAACTCACAGAGATCCGCCTGACTCTGCCTCCCGAGTGCTGGGATTAAAGGCGAGCACCACCACCGCCCGGCTTTCTTTCAGCTTTTTTATACATAAGTGATGCATATTATTAGGATTTTTTTAGACAGTAGAGGGAGGAAGATCTAAGAAGAGTTAAGAGTTCTGATTTCCGAGTGACTTTGAATTACTTCTTTATAGTAAGTTGGACAGGGACATGCCATCTCATTGTTGGCCTGGGATTGAGAGTTGAACTCCAGAACCAGGACTTGCATTTTCCTTTTTTCCAGAGTGAAAATAGGAGAAAAGGCATTTAGGAAATACATTTTCCAAAATTTATTGCACATTTGGACACCTGAAGTAAGGCCACTTTTTCAGGTTCTTCCTATAGGGAATACATTTAAATGTAAGATTTGAAAATAATAACTTTGGGATTATTTGAAATAAATAATACTAAAGTTCTGTTTTATCTTTTTTTATCCTTCTTTGTTCCAAAAGTGTTTAAAGCAGCTCTTTGCTTACTGCTTCCTTAGCAGATTCTCTCTCTCTCTCTCTCCCTCTCTCTCTCCCTCTCCCTCCCTCTCTCTCTCTCTCTCTCTCTCTCTCTCTCTCTCTCTCTCTCTCTCTCTCTCTCTCTCTCTCTCTCTCTCTCTCCCCCTCTCCCTCCCTCCCTCCCTCCCTCCCTCTCTCTCTCTCTCTCTCTCTCTCTCTCTCTCTCTCTCTCTCTCTCTCTCTCTCTCTCTCTCTCTCTCTCTCCCTCCCTCTCTCCCTCTCTCCCTCTCTCCCTCCCTCCCCCCTCCCTCCCTCTCCCCCTCCCTCCCTCCCCCCTCCCCCTCCCTCCCTCCCTTCCCCCTCCCTCCCTCCCTCCTCCCTTCTCCCTGCCTCCCTCCCTCCTCCTCTTCTCCCTGCCTCTGCCTCCCGAGTGCTGGATTCAAGACACCACTGCCCAGCATCTGATCTTTTCTCACAAAACAAACATGGGCTGGAGCTGATGGCTCAGTTGCTGTGGGCATTGACTATTCTTCTAGAAGTCCTGGTTCAGTAACCAGCACACACATATAAGCTGACAACTATCTATAACACCAATCCCAGGGGATCCTGTGCTTTCTCCTGGCCTCTTCATGTGATTCATAGATACACACGCAGGCAAAACACCCATACACATAAAACAAAATTAAAAAACAAAACAAAAACCCACTAAACATGGGCACCAGGGTTTGAACTTAGGCCTTCAAACTTCAAGGCAGGGTTTCTCTATGGTTTTGGAGGCTGTCCAGGAACTAGCTGGCCTTGAACTTAAAGAGATCCGCCTGCCTCTTCCGCCTGAGTTCTGGGATTAAAGGTGTGCGCCATCACTGCCCGGACTTTAGATGCTTCTTAATCCATTTAGCTTAGGTATTTTCCATCCCTTTCTAGAAAATGACCAACCAGGCCTTGCCGTCGGTTTAAGGAAGGAGGGAAATAAACTGCTGGTCTTAAGCTTTGTGGTGGCAGAAAGTGTACACTTCAGCTTAGAGTGTTTCTGTGCGCAGGCCCAGGATGTGCTGGTGCAGGAGATGGAAGTGGTGAAGCAGGGCATGAGCCACGGGGAGCTCTCCAGCGACGCCTACAACCAGGTGTGGGAGGAGTGCTACAGCCAGGTCCTGTACCTTCCCGGCCAGAGCCGCTACACCAGGGCGAATCTTGCCAGCAAGAAGGACAGAATTGAATCACTGGAGAAGAGACTTGAGGTTGGTCCCCATTTATTTACATACTCAATGCTGTTACTGTGTGTAGGTGGGTGCTCGTGCTGCAGTGCGTGCAGGGGTCGAAGGGAAGCTTTGTGGAGTCAGTTCCCATTCCCTGCAAAGTTCAGGTTGTCAGGGTTGCACTGCAAACCATCTCCACTGCCCTTGGTATCCTTTTAAAAGTCTAACTTAGATGTTCTTAAATTGAAATTGTGAGTCAAGTAATACCCTTGGTGACTTCAGTAAACTTGCCCCAGGCAGCTGGTTGCTTTGGAGTTCTTGAAAATTTCACTGAGCACCCACCTGTCAATCAGAACCTTTTGCACTAGGAAGAAGGAATTGCTAAAGTGATGCTGGTTGCTCAAAACAATTTAGGTTGGCGAGATCTCACTCAGCAGTGGGAGTTACAGAACTTAAGTGTTTTCTGTGAATCCTGATAACCAGAGGTTGAGTTAGGCAGTGTTGTGTAGGCAGTGTCATCTGTGATTTCCTGTGTCTGTAAAGCATGAAGCTCCTCTTGGCATGTGGTTTCTTAATATATGTGCATGTTCTGAATTCCAGAATCTCTGTACACATCTTGGCAGTGGCATGTAAGTTGTGGTTCACAGCCCACCAGACTGCCTTGTGAAGCTTTTTAAAAATATTTTTGAGATAGGGTCTTAGTATGTAACTCTGACTGTCCCTGGAACTTACTGTGTAGACCAGGCTGGACTGAAACTCTTAAGACATATACCTGTCTCTGCCTCCCATTGCTGGGATGAAGGTGTGCACCACCATACCCAGCACGTTTTGTGGGTTCTAAATGGTGGTCTTTAGGGATGTCTCTGATGCCAAGATAGGATGGGGAGGTGAAAGGGGTTCTTGAAGCCATTGGATACAGAAAATGACCTTGGTTTCCTCTTTCATATGATTGCTAGTTTTTTTTTTCTTCACAGAAAGCAAATTTGAGAGTATTTTTGTTATTAAGGTCTCAGTCTAGATACTAGAGTGGTTGGGGCTGTGTGGAGCCAGAGAAATGAACAGGAAACAGCAGTGTCTTTTAATATGAACATCTTAATTTAATCTATACAACCCCATGTGTAAGACACCCATGGTCATGCCTGTGTGCCTGTCGTTAGGAAATTAGTCTTTCTAAAGTAATTCTTGCAATGCCAGGGCCATCAAATGTTGTAGTTTTAAATAGCTGCCAGCAGGTGGTACTGTTGCTCTGTTTTAATTCGTAGTGAAAAATTCTTAGAGACAGAACATGAGCAGTTAAATTGTAGGTTATACTTTGTGTTGTGCAGGCTCCATTTCTTATAAATGGTAGTTAGTATAATCCTGATCTAAGGCCAGCTTTGTAATTGATTGCTAGGCTGTTTGGAATGCTTCCTTGTAACATCTATATATAAATACTTCAATCTCTCAGTTTGAAAATCTTATTTTGAGGTGGGTAAACTCTCTGTTGCAAATGACAAGGACATTTTGTGCTGTTTAACCCCCCCATCTCATTTACTCTGTTGAGGTACTAACTTTTCATGACAGCATATAAATGTCACCGAGCGAGTGGTGCTATAAGTAAGTATAGTAATTCTTACTTGTCTTTTGAATCAGTCCTGTGAATTCTGAAGGGAAAAGTACAGAAAGAGTCTCTGCTGTTCTGTTGGAGATTTATTTGGGCCGTTTATGAGCAATCATTAAAACCATGTGGTTCTCTTTGTTCAGTTCAGCACCAGGAACTGAAATCTTCCATTGAACTATTTTTGTTGAAGGATTGGTGATTTTGGAGAATATTCATAAAACAGTCTGACTCCTGGGTAACTTGGCTCATTGTTAACCCAGCTAGTTACTTTTTAGGAATACTTAATTGAATCCTTCAATTAATAAACTCTTCTTATTCTAAAAGAGTTTATTAAATCTTTAGTGAGAAGCAACTCAGAGACCAAGTAAACAAACAGCTTCCGTCTTTATATCCATCTGAGACATTCACAGCTAAATGTCTCATAGCATCTGAAGACACAGTTGTACTGATTTGAAATGCATAAATATTTTATTTCAACTGTGTGGTGATTCTTTCATCATCTAAGTTGATTGCTGAATTATAAACATCTTTCAGAGTTTGTTGTGGGAGGAACTGCAGTTAGGTGGTGTAAACTGCTAACTCCCACTGAGACTTAGGCCAGTGTGCTTTCTGGGCAAGCACACTGTGCTGTGGCTGCTAGTGTTTTGACTTGTGCAGCTGTGAACTTTGGAATAGTGAATCCAAATTGTGACCCTATCTCAAGCCCAACAGGCAAGATGACATTGAGAGTTGTCGGGGATGTACTAAAAAATATGCTCTGAAGTTTAGTGGGTAGTTTCTGAACCACACTCAAGATTAATATTTGGAACTTAGCACTTAAATAAATAAAAAATAAATAGAAAATCCTTGAGATACTAAAATCAATAGCGCCATCATCACATTTAATACAGAATGTGGCTAGATATGTTGGTGCTCTGCAGGGCCTGTGAAACACACACTGTAGTTACATGTGAGAAGTGGGAAACACTTGAATTGTATCTGAATGTGGCGATTCCATTCTGTTTTGGAGGCAGAATTAACTAGAACCTTGTCAGACGTTTGTTTGTAAGGGGGCAAGTAGAAATGAGAGCTCAGGCAAGTTAGTTGTGCAAGCTCAGCTTGGAGAAGTTGTTTTTAGCATGCAACAGAAAGTCTTTGCCTGGGCTCCTGAGGGAGGTTAGAGCTTTTGCTGTTTCTAGTGATTTCTCCCCAGAGTAAACATGAGAGGCTCAGTTTCTGTTACATGCATGATTCTTGGAAAATGAGGGATGGCTGTAATTCATTGTAGAAAAAATTTCATCGAATTGTTAAAAATAAAATGCTTTCTGCTTATTTACTCACACATTGAGTGCATATCACCAGACACTGCTGTGTTCCAGTCTTTGCTCTAGGCTGGACACAGCAGGGACAGGACAGATACGGCCTTCACTCTGTGGGCTTCAGTTATCTACAAATGCTACTAGAGGGCCCGACTTTCATGTGATGCTAGGCATTGAGTCATTTCTGTGTTTGGGAAGTGCAAAGAGAATCTGAAGTGTTGTAATTTGTTTCCACTTCAAGAGGAACTAGGAAATCATCTGAAGACATAATTAGCTTGAGTGAAGCAGTTGCCAGTGGATGCAGAAGTGAAATGAAGTCTGAATTTAGGTCCTGCCATTAAGTTTAACAGTACTTGAGATCGCACTAAACTGCTGTATGGAGTAAGCTTGGCTGGAAAACGGATTTTGTCATGTTAGCTATACAAATGGAAAGGCTTTCCTCAGAGGTAGAAACCGGGCCCAGTGGGGACACTGTTCCCACTATGTTATTGGCACAGTCAGTGTAGTCAAGAAATATTATATAATGTTGACTTCTTGGAAATAAATGGCTTAAAGAACACAGATAGCAATTTAAAGACCTTCTCGGTGTATTCTTAAAACTTTGCCAAGGTCCCTGACTTTCCTGAGGGTTCTATTTCAGCAGAATTGGCTTTACAACGGATCCCATTTTTCAGTGCTTTTCATTATAAAGGCAGGTATTTTAACAAAGGGAAAAATGCGCTTCATACTCCAGAGTGAAAACTTAGGCTAAGGATTAAAAGTTAGTGGGCAGTGCTGGGTAGAGAAGTTTGTGCTGGAGATGCATCTGCAACTGTTTCTGTTCTCCTAAGGCTGGGACGTCTGGAATAGGTGGTATGGAGCACGGAGAAGGGCTCTTGAGTTCTTTGTAATTCTCTTTCCCAGATTCTGCTGTCTGTCACGCCCTTCGAGGGCAAGGGCAGATGGGTTGTCTCGGGCAAGAACTCAGACCAGAGCTGGTCAGAGACTGAGCCGCACAGCCCTGTTGTAGCCGTCCTCTGCAGGAGTGGGGTCCATTGCAGGTTGTTTGTGCTTCCCCTCCTAACCTACGCAGATGCAACGTGCTCTGTGTTGCTCTACCAGGCGATTGATTACCTTGCTGGTTAGCTTGCCTCATTGGAAAGCAGTCTGATGCCTGCTTAATCTGATGGATGCTGACTATAATCACTTACTTGGACCTGCCTATCATCAGTAGAGGGAAGGGTCACTGGAACAACTGTGTCCCGACTGTGACAGGATCATCTAGCTGAGTGATAGACTGGGCAGTGAGCTGCTGTCCGCTGTGTGTTTATTTTGGGTGTCTGTCCCTAAAGGTCTTTTTATATAAGGTTATATTCTGGCCCTTTAAGCAAGTTTCAGTGAGGGATGCTCTGAATGTTTCTAACCTCACTGGAATGGACTTAAACTGCAGACAGTACTGGAGACCCAAGGAGAATATGTTTATTTTGGAATTACTTAAGCTTAGTAACCTTAACAAACTCAGTGAGCTTGAAAGTAACAATTACACTTTTATAAGTCCCATACAGCTCCCTTTGTAATGACCCGAGGAAACACTTACGGGTCCACTGATTCATCTCCTGGGGACCATCAGTTTTCCATTGGTCTCTGGCCAGTCTTTTTAGACAGTTTCTCTTCTATGCACTTAAAAATAACATTTCTGGATGTTTTTCTAAAAATAATACCTGTGCTTTTTAGAAAATTTAAGAAAAATAGAAAAACTACAGAAGAAAAGCTTACTATTCATAACCTCTCTAGATGCAGGCACCTCAGACTTTGTACAGTACACACATGTACACACATACACTTTCTTTTTCCACTCTTAGGATTTATTTAATTTCATAGTGTGAGTTTGCACACACAGGCTGGATAGTATGCATATATGTATGCCGTGTATGTGCTTTATGGCCATGGAGGCTAGGAGAAGGTGTTGGATCCCTTGGAACTGGATGGCTGTGAGCTGCCCCCGTGTAGGTGCTGGAACTCAGACAGGGGTCTTCTGCTAGAGCTGCACCCGTAACCTTTCAGTGTGTAAAGTTTTAAAACTAAGTTGAAATGATCATGCGCGTGTTTTTCACCAAATAGTATAAAAAGAAAAGGACCGTGGTCACTCCCATTTAAACTCTACAGGAAAGTGTAGCTTTTGTAAAATTTGAATAAGTGCCAATTATGTTTATGTTTGCTACTGCCTACAAGGTTGTGAAATGTAACCTTTTAATCCTGTGAACCACCTTAGAGGTATTTTCTATAGGTACAGCTTGTTTAGAATAAAATAACTTAGAAATTTAACAGCTTCATTCAAGTGTTGAAATCTTGTTATGGGGGACATACAAGTTCATGTCTTGTTTATGTGTCTGGTGTGTTTTATTTTTTTTAAAGGGAGTTGCCTGATGGCACCAAGCCACTCACTTCCCCAGTTTGAATTTCTTCAGGGATGTTTGTACAGCCAGTTAAATGATGAGAATGCTAGGAAGCAGGCTGACTAGAGGGTAGCCCGGTGTTCAGAGTCCATCTTTGTGTTGTTGTTGGTATTGGGGATCGATTAGACCTGGAGCCTCATGCATGCTAGACAGATGCTCTACCACAGCTACATCAACAGCCAGTCTTACCTTTTGAGACAGGGTCTCACTCAGTTATTTAGGCTGACTTCAGACTCATAATCTCCTTCCTGGCTAGTAACAGGCCTGCTCTTTGAGGCCTGGTTTGTTGTTCATTGTTCTAGGGAGCCTGAGTGGTGGGTTGTGTAGAGGTGACGCTCCCTGTTGCTGCCGGGCACTTTCTCACAGGTGGAAGCCTGGCCCACCTGCTTGCTGCACATGTGATCATAATTGCCTATACGAGATGCAAATGTCAAGAACAAAGATAATTATTTCCTTGAGCTTTTCTTGTCTTGAGTAGTTTGTACACGAGCAGTTTCTGACATATATCCAACAGACAAGGCTGGCCAGCTGCCAGAAGTCCACCACCAAATTTAGTTTAATGAAAGAAAACGAACTTCACCTGACTGTTGTGGAGATGGAGCATAAATAGAGTGCTTTTCTCCATGCTCCTGTTATGCACAATGTTTAGAACCAGAAATGTTTTAGGTTGCAGAGTAGAGTTTTTGCATGTATACAGTGAGAGGCCTTGGGATGGAAATTCAATATGTTTCTTATATCCCTTATGCAAATAGCCTGAAGGTAATTTTGTTTTTTTAAACTTTTATTATAATATAGCATCTTAAATAATTTTGTGACCGGTCAAATAGGGTTAAATGTAAAATTTCCACTTGAAATAAATGTCAGTGCTCAGAACATGTAGATTGTAGAACATTTTATATTTCATTTTCAGATAGATGTTCGTCCTTTAAAAATAATTGAATAGCATTAAAATCATTCATTTATTCATTCATTCTGGTTTCTCTGTGTAACCTGGGCTGTCCTGGAATTCTCTCTCTGTAAACTACCAGGCTGCTACAAACTCAAGAAACTGGCCTGTCTCTGCCTCCTAAGTGCTGGTATTAAAGGCAAAGGCGTGCACCAGCACCAGCAGCATTTGTACTTCATGTGTGTGTCCTTGTGTGTGTACATGTCTGGGTGCCCACAGAGTACAGAAGAGATTTGCGGGTGGGTGTGAGCCCACGTGGGTGCTGTGAACCAGTGTTCTCAAAACAGCAGCAAGAGCTGCTTAGCTGCTGGGCCACCTTTGCAGCCCCCCTGAATGGCGGTTTTTGAGAGATGTTGATAAGTGCCTTTATTTACTTATTTATTTACTTTAAATATAGTGTCTCACTGTGCAGCCCTGGGTGGCTTGAAACACTCACTGTGGTCTTATACTCACAGAGATGCACCTGCTTCTGTTGCTGCCATATTTGGCAGTATAAGTGATCTTTAAGATGTAGTGGTTTGAAAGCCTAGTTCCCCTCCCTCTTTTAGAAGAACATTTGGTAAATCAGCTGTTGGAGGATGTTTCATTTCCTTCAGTCAGTATTGTTTGAATCAAGGTAAGTTTCATTAGGGCAGCTGCTAACCCTAACTAAAACGTTAGCATTGAGAGTAGTGAGCTTCATTATGGCATTGACACACAAAAGTACGTCAGTGTCCTTGCTCCTTCCTGTTTGCCTTCCCTGCCACCTGCCCCTTCCCTGCTTCCCTTCCTAGGCCTCTGCTCGCTTGTTCTCTAAAGCACGTAAGACTGGATCGGATAACAGTCTGACCGCTGTCTGTAAACCACCAGCGTTTACCTTCTGGCACCTCAGGTCTTGCTGTTGGTAGGCCTGTCTTTTCTTCCTAGTGTGCTTAGCAGTTGTAGGTTGTGCCTCAAACACTTATTGATGTCTTCCTTCCCATCTTAATAATTAGATAACAGTGTCTGATAGCTAAAATTTAATATTAAAAAGCTACCTTTCATTTTTTATGTATGATGACTAACTTTATATATATGTATGTGTTTATATATATAGTTAGTGACAACAGTTTTTTTCTTGTGTTTTAGTTTATTTTATCTAAGCTTGTAGTTGAGCCAGAAGATCTTTATAAATCTTGAGGTGAATGAAGTGTAATTGTTGGCAATAACTGGAAACTAACAACTTTGAAGTGTTAAAGTCTCTGGTGGTTTGGGAATAATAAACAGCTGAACTATATGAGTGAGGTAATTCCCAGAGACAGGGGACTCAGTGCTAAATGTACCACGATGGCTAATTAAATGGTTTCTGCACATAGGTATTAAGCTGTTAACCAAGCTGGAAATTGGATATCTGTGGAGTGTGGTCAATGTAGAGCTAATTGAGATATCTTAACCAATGAAAATGTTAATTTGTATAACTAATTTTTAAGACACACTGCATTAACTTGAAATTCTATGCTTTTAAAGGTTTTTGGGTGTGTGTTGAAACCCACATGTGAGTGAAGTCTAATGAGGGTATTAGATCGTGTTGAGTTTTACACACAGTACCGACCTTAGTGTAGCTGTGGAATTCATTGCTCAACTCTTGTGGAAGGAGGACTGTTTAGTGGTTGTGGCTGAGAAGACATACCAGTTCTGAAGATCCCAGCTGGATCTGTTCTCTACCTTGGCTGCTCATTAGAACTTTCTGGGGACTTGGGAGACAGTGGTCTGAGATCATTGAGTCGGAATCTGGGACTCGTCAGTTTTAAAAGCTTCACAAACAATTACAAGTTTAGCCATGGTCCAAACCACTAGTTTAAAAAGACAGGGGAGAGAGTAAATATAAAATACGTTGCCTCTCCTTGACTGTGTTGTTAAGATAAAATTATGAGTAGTTTAAATTTTTTAAAATTTGCTGGGTGTTGGTGGCGCACACCTTTAATCCCAGCACTCGGGAGGCAGAGGCAGGCGGATCTCTGTGAGTTTGAAGCCAGCCTGGTGTACAGAGTGAGTTCCAGGACAGGCACCAAAGCCACAGAGAAACCTGCCTCGAAAAAACAAAAAACAAAACAAAACAAAATTTTTAAAATTTATTTTTAAGTGTGTGTGTGTGAGTGTACTTGAGTGCAGGTTCCCATAGGGGCCAGAGACATTGGGCACCCCAGAGTTGGGCACCCCAGAGTTGAGACTTAGAGGAGGTTGTGAGCTGTGTGACTTCCGTGCTGGGTCTTTTGCTCTAGGACCATAAGGATAGTTGTTTTATCTTTCTCCGTGCCACTTTTCTAGAACCTAGATCCAGAGAGTTCGGTTTGGATTTCAAGGACAGGGGAGAATTCTGCTATATCCAGAAGAACTAATGGTGAGGATTGTTTCTCACTCAGAAGTAGTCTTTCCACTGTTAGGACACTCTTGGAGGTATAAATCACACAGCTCAGGCAGCTTCTGTAGGGTAAACAGATCTCTGTTTCTCCTGTATCCACAGAGCTGTGCAGATGCCACTACAGTTACCTTTAGGAAATTTTCTTCACCTCTCGAAGAAACCCTGTACCCTTAGCAGTCACTTCTTTTTTTTCTTAACCTATGCAGCTGTAGACAACACTAGTTGCTTTTCATGCTGTAGATTTGTTCATTCTTGACACTTCATGGAAGAGAAATCATGTAGTGTATTGGCATTTATGATTGGTTGCTTTCACTAAGTAGAGTTCCACAAGTTCACTTGAGTTGTAGCATGTGCTAGTACTTACATGCTTTTTTATACCCGGGTGCCACTTCATAGTGTAGGTAATAGCTCATTTTGTTTACCCATAGACAGTGGTGGGTGATGGGGTTATGAATAGTGTTGTGAGCTTGGTGTATACGTTTTGCCACTGCATGTCTTCACTTGGGTATATGCTGGAAGAAATTGCTGACTCAGCATACTCAGGAATCCTTCACCTTGTTTGAATTTCATTGTTAGAAAACCTCATCAAGTCAGAGAGTACCAAGACTTCATGTTCTGATAACACTGCATTGTAGAACAGAGGTCCAGTGTGTGTCACTTGATATGGTGGTTTGTAGAAGACACCTTGCCCACCTAAAAGAAAACACAGCTGTTCTCTGCTTTTTTTTTTCCCTCAGAACATCCACATGTCTTTTGTTAAAGTTGGAATTTAAAGATTTTCAAGCCTTTCCCTCATTCCTTTAGTGATTAGAGAGGAGTGAAATGGTTGGATTCTTCGTATCTAGAAAGCAGTCATTGTAATTAGGGCCCATACTTGTTGATTGGTTATTCTGGGTGAGGTTGTGTGTGCCTGAGGGTTTTTATATACAGTATCCACTTTAAGTTTCATAGGTAACTGTCAGCAGTGACTGCTGGTTTATGGCTGACGGGGAAATGGAGGCAGCGTGTTAGATAGCCTGCTGCATCAGAACGGCCGGGTGTCGTGCTGGGAAGCCCCGTGGTTCTTTACCCACTGCACCTTCTGCCTGCCCCACAAGAGTTGTTGGTCCTGTTGGCAGATGTCCTGCTGTGGAACTGAGGAAGATCGGGAACAACAGCAGTTTACACGGGGTCAAGTCAGTTGCAGAAGCATAAAAGCTTAACTTGTATAAAATGTTGAATGAGCAATGGCTTTAAAGGAGCTTTATTTAAGGTAATTTTAGCTCCATCTCATGTTTCAAGGCTCATACATGCGATGCAGTACTCTTTCCTCTGCCCCGGTGGCTTACTGGACTCTGACTTCCGATAACGTAAGCTGGAGATGGGTGGGTATAAAAATACTTTTTCAGTGGGCCTTCTATACACGAGTGGAATATTGTTCGATATAAAAGGGGACAGATGTGTGGTTGTGAAGTGAATTTTGAGATGTAACAGAAGATGGCTAGGTGGCAGCCTAGAGTGACTGTGGATGAATGATCACAGAAATCATTTGCACAAGGTAGACAGCAATTTCCCCATGCTCCGTAACTGAAGCCTACTTTGGGATTAAATTGTGGGTGAAGTTACTGAATATTTGGGTGTAAGGTAATTTCTTGTTGAGACCAATTTTATGTTACATATATCAATGTAATAAGAGGAGCCCTGTTTGTGCATTTTGCTTTTGTTACTTATCCTGTTATTAATAATCTGCTTCTTTATGTATATTGTTGTGATTGTCCACTCTCTCCCCAATTCTGAAGATAAACCGGGGTCACATGACAACAGAAGCCAAGAGAGCTGCAAAAATGGAAAAGAAGATGAAAATTTTGCTTGGTGGTTACCAGTCTCGTGCTATGGGGCTCATGAAACAATTGAATGACTTATGGGACCAAATTGAACAGGCTCACTTAGAGCTACGCACTTTTGAAGAGCTCAAGAAACATGAAGACTCTGCTATTCCCCGGAGGCTCGAGGTAACACCATGTGCTTTCTCATTGCTCAGAAGGAGAACTATGGAGAGTGACTCACTCCGAATTCCCTTTTTCCTCCTTCTAGCCGGTTATCTCTGAAGTTGGTTCTGGCAAGCAATGGGCTTATGACTCTAATCTAGACCTGCCTCTGTAGATGGTGGCAAGCAAATGATTGCCGCTAGGAGGCTTTTCTCTTTGTTTGTTTTCAAGGATAGATAGGTAAATCTTGTGATTAGTCTCCCTGACACTTAGTGGCTTGCCATTTATGTGCTTCTGGGGAAACCAAAGCAGTTTTGTGATTGTAGATGCTGAGAGCCTTGCCGTTCATTTTAACTCCCTAGTGCACACTCTAGCCCTGCCCAGCTGCAGGGCAGCCAGAGCGGTTTGCAGTGTGTTGTGAGCGTTAAGAAGACTGTAGAGGCTGTTTGTTGGGCTAGGATAGCAGAGAGATTTTACAAGATGGTAATCACGTGACCAGAGCAAAAATGGCTGCGGTGTTGAATTATAGCAAAGATATTGACTGTTTTTCTGGGAAGTGTATCCTTGCTGAGAATTGTGAGTTAAACAGCCATTTGTGAGACAGACTAACATAAGTGGACTTAGGTTTGAAGTAACTGGAATCTTTTCTCCTTAAGTGTCTAAAAGAAGATGTGCAGCGGCAGCAGGACCGAGAAAAAGAGCTTCAACAGAGATACGCAGATTTGACGATGGAGAAAGAGACTTTACAGGCAAAGTTCTGAAGCACAGCTGATGCCCTCCACAGAGGAACTACTTGCTGGTTTCATATCTGCAAGGCCGAAACTGATGTTTCTCTTCATTGACAAACTTACCCAGCACCTGTGGTTTCTCAGTTGTTTGTTTTGAGTGATACCACCGATCCTAGGTGCTCTGTGTTACAGAGTTGGACTCCAGGATAATGAGGGCTTAAATTATCTAGACGCTCATTCTTTGCCAGTGTCATATTTGCAAAATTTCGTAGTTTAGGCCTTTAATTTAAAAAGCCTGACTTTAAATACTGCCTGTGAGTAAACCCTTGAATAAAAGAACATAAAAAATAAAAAACCTAAGAGTGTAGCCTTCTGCTTGAAGTAATTAGATACTTAGGGTGTCTATAGGGCCTCCAACTGTACTTACTATATACCATACTTAATGGGCACCTCTGTGTAAACTGAATGGCGATTGTAAGTCCTTAGGAGGCAGTCCTTTGTGACTCGCTTGTTAAAACCTAACTCCCTCCCACCCACCCACCCACCCACCCACCCAAAAGTATCGCATTAGGAATGTTTCTTTGCTGGTTACTGATATGAAAATTGTGGATTATAACTTGAAAGATCTGCTTTGTTTTTATTTTTACTTGTAATATTTTACATGAAGTTTTAAAAGACATTTTTAAAGATTACAAGGCCTTCAAACTTTATTTAAAGCTTTGCATTAGCTTAATGTCTCGTTTCCATGAGTTTGGAACTTAGAGGATGGGTAGATGTAGGGAGATGTAACTTTATACTAACTCCTGTAGAGACTTAGTAGCAGAGTAGCAGGCTTTTGACCCCCAACACTTAAGGTGGGGTGGGGGGCTGAAGCTTCAACAATAAGAAACAAAAAACTAACAACCAGACACGACAGTGTAGGCCTATGGTGTGTTGGACTTAGCAGAAATGTTTGCCTGTTAGGGACGAAAGGAAAAAAGGAAGCAGTAGTCCCTCCCTCCCTCCCTCCCTCCCTCCCTCCCTCCCTCCCTCCCTCCCTCCCTCCCTCCCTCCCTCCCTCCCTCCCTCCCTCCCTCCCTCCCTCCCTCCCTCCCTCCCTCCCTCCCTCCCTCCCTCCCTCCCTCCCTCCCTCCCTCCCTCCCCAGGATTTAGTGAGTAAATGATCCTTGGCGCTAGAACAATGAGTAAACTAGACTTAGTCATGTTTTCTTGAGTGTTAACAGACACTTGTTTTTTGAGACAAAGTCTCACTCTGAATCCTGGGTTGGCCTAGAACTTACTGTATAGTCCTGACTGGTTTGGAGTGTGGGTGATCCTCCTGCCTCACCTCCTGTGTGCTGGGATTCTAGGTTCGAGCTGCAGTGCACCCTGTGACAGATGGCTAAAATCGAGTGTTGGAGATGAGTGTTAGCTGTAGCAGAGCTGACCTTAGGAGACATAAATGTGGACAGGGAAGGAAGCATCACTGATTTTAGACTCTGAGAGGAAACTAGCAGAGGGGACATGAGTGTCATTAGAGAGGCTACTCTGAAGAAGAGGTGGATGTGAGATAAGCCAGGGCCTGTGGGGTCCAGGGAAAGAGCACCCTGGCATAGTGACATAGTGGTTGCCAGCCCCACGCTGCCACCATGCACGGGGGGCACAAAAGGAGGACAGTGTGGCTTGAGTGCCAGGAATGGCACTAAGGCATTCCTGACCATACGGACCCACGAGGGAGGAAATTTATTTTAAAGATTAGAAGCCAGAGGAATGACAGGTCAGCTGTGGGCTTGAGTCACTGCTGCTGCCATAGTGTGAGACATCTCACCTGGGTGGGGGTCAGGAAGCCACGCTAGGAGCCAGGTGCAGGAACCCAGTCAATGCTGGGAAGCTGCCTGGGGGTTAGACCATGAGTTCATGTGTTTTGGTATCTAGTCATGTAGTTTTCATCATATATTTTCTCGTAACTTCTCTCTCTTGGTGTGTGTGTATTTTCTGTGTTACAGCCTTGGCTGTCCTGGAACTCACTTTGTAGACCAGGCTGGCCTCTAACTGACAATATTGCCTGCCTCTGCATCCCTAGTGCTGGACTTAAAGGTATGTGTCACTGCACCTGGCTGTGATTTGGTTTTGATCACCGTTACATTATGTGTGTGCTTAAGTGATCACGATAGCATCTTCAGTGTTTTGTTAGAGGTTCTTTTGTCTGCTTTTTTTTTTTTTTAGAGTCAGGGTTTCAAGACTGTACTTTCAGGTATCATTTCTATAGTTTGTTACTAGAGACAGGGTTTATCTGTGTAGCCCTGGCTGTCCTAAAACTTGCTCTGTAGACCAGGATTAAAGGTATGCACCACCACTGCTTAGCACTCATTTTTTTCTTTTAAGATTTATTCATTTATTATGTATACAGTATTCTGCCTGCTCGTATCCCCGAAGTGCTGTGCTGAAGTCTTTGGGTTTTCTCTGAAGAGTGTGAGCATTCTAGCCATTTTCATGTGCCAGAGTGGCAGTCACCTTGTTTGCTAAGTAGCTTATCACTACATTTTAAAAATTGGTCCAACAATTAAAGACTTTTTTAAAAGATTTATTTATTGTGTATACAGTGTTCTGCCTGCATGTATCCCTGTATGCTAGAAGAGGGCACCAGATCTCATTACAGATGGTTGTGAGCTACCATGTGGTTGCTGGGAATTGAACTCAGGACCTCTGGAAGAGCAGCCAGTGCTCTTAATCACTGAGCCATGTCTCCAGCTCCCAAATTAAGGGTATTATAAACATTTCTGTGTGACTAGCTTTAAAAATATTTTGCTATTTTGTTGATTGTATGATTTTACGTTGTGTAAAGAAAATATGGCTTATGTAATTTTTTATTATTTAGAATGTGTTGAGATGTTGGGACCTAGAATCTTCGAGTGGTGTTCTGTGGATGCTTTACTTAAAACACTTTTTTTTCAGTGTGTGCGTATGCACAGCACATGTATGAAGGTCAGAGGACACCTTGTGAGAGTTGCTTCTTTCCTTTTACCCCTTGGGTTCTGGGAATCGAACTCAGGGCTTCAGGCTTGGCAGCAAGTGCCTTTAGCTGCTGAACCATCTCACTGGCCCCTGTGGATGCTTTAAATGAAAGTTTATTCAATTAACATGTGATGGGTAAGCATGAGATTTCCTAATTAAGTTATCTAATTTTAATGTGATTTTTGAAGGATTCTGTATTTAGCAGTGTAGTTTTAAGATCTAGTGTCTGTCTGTCTAGTTAGCGCTTACGCCCTGTGTAACTTGATACTGCTCTGTGAATTATCTTTTTGCTTTGAGTTTTTGCTTCAATACTGGAGTATTTCTCATGTCTGTGATGATTTGTCTAATTATCCTGTTTGCTTTTAACTTTCACATAGCATTTCTTCTTTTTTTTTCTAACTAAAACAGCTGACAAATTTATTTTCATTTTTCACAATGTAAGCGAGAGCTGAACTTTTTTTTAACCCCACTTCTCCCCTCCAAAACTATTCTCTGTTCCGAAGGGGGAGCTTTCCTTGTCATGCAGCTAGAAACCACCCAGGCTCAGCACCGTGATCTCCTGGTGAAACAAAACAAGAAACAAAAAACTGATAATAGAGCCTTTCTGCTCTTATCTGTCTAGCCGAGTCATGCCAGGCCAAGTGGACACTACCATAGGGCGAGCAGGAGGTCTCATCATTGGTGGCCCAGGCATCATGGGCACGTGATCACCCATGGGTGACCTCATCCCAGGAGGAGGGGGGCCCATCATCAGCATCATGGGAGGGTCTCCCACATAGGTGCAGGCATCATGCCAGGGCTAGGAGGACTCAGGAGACTGGCGGGGGAGGTGGGATCTGGCCCTGGCATGAGGAGGAGCAGGGGATGGAGCCGGAGGGATCTTTCCTTGTTGAAGTGCAGCCGCCGTTTTGTCAGTCAGGCTCTGGGCCTGCTCTTCCATCCATTTCGGTAGCAACCGTTCACACTCTGTAGTGTGTCGGAAGACAGAGAACCATGGGTAAGATACGATCACAGAAGTCACAGTAAAACTTGGGCATGTTGCTCCCCAGGCCGTTGGCTACTTGGTTCCGCGCAGCCCGGAAATGATGCCTCCCATAGCATTTCCGTTTCTTCTGAGGATGGACTTCAACCTGCCCCTTGCCCGGCTCCCTCCCTCTTTGGTTTTCTACCTCTCACTAATCCTTTGGAGGTTCAAAAACCCTTCTGCTCCAGGAGGTCAGAGTGATTCACCATGCTCCCTTGAGAGATAAGAAGACCCCTGGCTGCCCAGGACTCTGCCCATGCGCCCAGACTTTGACCATTGTTCTGTAAAAGCTTTTTGTTTGTTTTGATTTCTTTAGGGTAGAGATTTGAGATATGGGAGTCTGTCTCCTTCAGGTTTGCTTCTTTCGTCTCCCAACTTTCGTTCCCCAAGATTGAGATGGGTGGCACGAACACCTCATTCAAAGGACAGTTTCTTAAACAGGGCATCTCTGTCAGCCCACTTGAGAACCGGGGAGTTTTGCTAGGGTCCTGCACTCTGTTAACTGCGGACTGGTCCTCTGTGCTCGCTTGTTCCTTCTCACTCGCTGCTCTGCTGCTTAAGTGGTTTTAACTTTCTTGTGATTTAGGAAACAATGCATCTTCTGTTAAACTTCTCAAATAATGACAGCCTTATTCAGGGTTTAAGATCCATTCAGGACGTGGAAAGCACAGTAGGAATTTTGAGTACCAGTCAAGTCAGTGTGAAGGGTTACCAATAGAGAGTTAACTTGTAAGGAGGGCAAAGCCAGTTCTGGAGATTGCAGCAATAGCAGATGGGCAGTGGGAGAGTACCCAGGAAGGACAGGCTTGGAAGAGCCTCCTTCCTCCCCCTACACACTGAAACTCACACCTTTAATCCCAGCACTTGGGAGGCAGAGGCAGGTGGATCTCTGAGTTCTAGGCCAGCCTGGTCTGTAGAGTGAGTTCCAGGACAGCCACAGAGAAACCCTGTTTTGAACACCCCCCTCCCCCCCAAAAAAAGAAACATCTCATTGGAGAGGGTGGGCAGATGGAGAAGACCGTTTGGGTGCTGATGGTATTTGATGCCTATTAGGAGCCCTGCAGAACTCTGAAGGGCTTGTGCCATACTTGAATGCAGAGAAAGACTGTATGTGGACAGTGACTTGGTTGACTGAGAAAAGGCGTTGGGACCAGAAGCAAAGGCCCCTCCACTAGGAGTATTCCTCTGTGCCTCACAGATATCCCTGGTGCTGTGTTGTAAGGTTTGGAGATGAAGTTGCTATTGCAGCAGTGCTGACGGACCTTCAAGCTCTGCCTTCATGCACAATTTATCCTTACCAAGGGAATGGTAACATAAGAATGGGCTTGCCCCTTTCTGTGCATGTGCTCTCTGGAGTGTAACGTGATTTCTTTCCTGCCAGCTGCCTGTGTCCTGCCACTGTCTCTGCCCCCAAATAACACACGAGACGCTATATTAATTATGAAGCGGTTGGCCGTTTGCTATGGTTTCTCATTGGCTAGCTCTGACTTAATTATTAACCCATAATTACTAATACAAATTTTCATAAGGTATTATCTTACCAAGGACACAGACTCATGCGTCCTCTCTTCCTGGGATCACATGGCAACTCTCTACTCTTGACTATGTTTCTCAGAATTCTCGAATCCTAGTCCCACCTATCTTGCTTCTCTATTGGCCAACAGTGCTTTATTTATCAACCAATAGGACAACATATATACAGAAGGACTTCCCCCATCACTTGACCTTTGATCTTTTGCTGTGAAATGGCCAGCAAGGTCTGTGGAGGAAGCCATTTAACCTGACTTCAGGCCATCAGAACCGTAAGATGAATTTTTTCTTTGTATTGCCCAGCCTTGGGTAGCTGTTGCAGCCCCATGGAACAGAGAAATCTTTGACAAAGTAGGAGTGTGCTTCTGAGTTATGCTCTAGAGACCAAGCAGGGCAAAAGGGTGACTGAAGATGACATTGTACCCAGAGGTGATTATCCCCTTAATGAAATCCTCAGTCCCCTGGGAGGTGGGCCTCTGGGGGATTTATCTTGATTAGGTTAATTGAGATGTGGAGACCTTCCCACTGTTGGTGGCATCATTCCCTGGTCAGGGATCCTGGAGTGTATAAGAAAACTGAAGATAATTTGTCTCTGCTTCCTGACTGACTGGCTGTGGTGGGCCCAGCTGCTGCCAGGTCTTGCTACTCTTACTTACCCCATCACAACGGACTGAAACCTGGACTGTGAGCCCAAATCGCCTGTGGTGGTTTGAAAGAAAATGGCTCCCAACGGGAGTGGCACTATTAGGAGGCATGGTTTTGTTGGAGGAAGTGTGTCACTGTGGTGGCAGGCTTTGAGGTCTTTTCCTCAAGCTTCACTTAGTGTGGCAGTCGGTCGACTTCCTGTTTCCTGAGTCAAGATGCACCATGTCTGTCTGCAAACCGCCATGTTCCCTGCCATAATTATAATGGATTGAACTTCTAAAGCTGTAGTGAGCCATCCCAACTAAGTGTTTCCTGTATAAGAGTTGCCTTGGATTGGGAGCATGGTGGGAGGGGAGAGGGAGCTGGGAGAAAGAGAGTGGGAGAAGAGGAGGACATGGGGGAGCAGGAAGGTTGAGTCGGGGAAAGAATAGGGGAGAGCAGGATGAGAGATACCATAATAGAGGGAGCCATTATAGCTTTGAGGAGAGATCTGGCAAGGATGACACCAACTGGCAATCCAAACAATAGTGGAGAGGCTACCTTAATTGCCCTTCCCCGATAATGGATTGACGGCTACCTTATATGCTGTCTTGGATCCTTCATCCAGCGACTGATGGAAGTAGAGGCAAATACCCACAGCTAAACACTGAACTGAAGTTCTGGAACCCAGTTGCAGAGAGGGAGCAAGGATGAGCAAAGAGGTCAAGACCAGGCTGGTAAAACCCACAGACACAGATGACCTGAGCAAGGGGGAGCTCATGGACCCTAGACTGATGCCTGAGAGGCCAGCATGGGACTGATCCAGACCCCCTGAATGTGGGTGTCAGTGAGGAGGCCTTGTCAATCTATGGGGCCTCAGGTAGTAGATCAGCATTTATCCCTGGAGTAGGAATGGACTTTGGGAGCCCATTCCACATGGAGGGAAGCTCTCTCAGCCTGGACACATGGGGGAGGGCCTAGGCCCTGCCCTGGATGATATAACAGACTTTGGAGATCTTCACCCTCTCTGGGGAGCCGAGGGGGGGATGAGGTAAGGGGCTGGGGGTGTAGGGGAGGAGGGGAGGGAGAGGGAGCTGGGATTGACACATGAAGCAAGCTTGTTTCTAATTAAAAAAAAAGAGTTGCCTTGGTCATGGTGTCTCTTCACAGGAGTAGAAACCCAAACTAAGAAGTCCTTTCTTCAGTGGCTTTCATTAGGATTGTGTCACTAAGAAGTCCTTTCTTCAGTGGCTTTCATTAGAGGATTGTGTCACAGCAGCGGAAGTAACAAAGACCTCTGTCAGCTACCATTGCTTTGGAAGCCGGGTGGGGAGTCTTAAGAGCATGGCGGTTACATGAACCTGTTTTAATTCCCTTGAATTTGGTCTTTGAGTTTGGATTCAAGTGTTCAATGTCTGCCTGGCCTCTTGGGTTGGGATTGCTTATTATTCGTGTCCTTCCTGCAGCTCAACATTGTTTCTTCAGATTTTCTTTATTGCACGTTAGCAGATAAGGCCTAGGATAGCTCAGTGATCCTAGCTTTTCCCTAGTTTAGGCCAGGGGAGGATGCAAAGTTCACTTTATAAAATCTGTAAAACAAGCCGGGTGTTGGTGGCTCATGCTTTTAATCCCAGCACTTGGGAGGCAGAGGCAGGTGGATCTCTGTGAGTTCGAGGCCAGCCTGGTCTACAGAGTGAGTTCCAGGACAACCTTCAAAGCAATACAGAGAAACCCTGTCTCAAAAAACCAAAAAAAGAAGAAAAAAATCTGTAAAAAATGTGTATGTTTTACCAAGTCCAGTTCTGTGAAGATGCTAGAATAGTTTTTGAATTTTTTTTCTTAACTCTGTATAGAAGCAGCAGCCAAAGCCTCTTGGATAATAACTACAGCATAATTACATGGCATGAACTCTAAAATATGAATGTAACATAATATAAATGGTATAAACCCCCCTGGGCCAAGACCTGCATGGCACTGTGTCTGTAGGAGAGGCAGGTAGAGGTTAGCAGTGCCCTGAGTGGCAGCCTGAAGATCACAGGACCCCAAAGTAGCGGTGGGCTAAAAACCAGGGGGCTTTGCCCTCCCTAACAGTAGGCAAGAAAACAGTTTGAAGACAGGCTAGCAACATTCATTGGTGGAATGACACTTTGTCAGGGAGGCTTAACTATTTCAAAAGTCCTGTTAAGCCATAAGGTAAGATTTTTCTTTCCTTTTGAGAAAAGATACAGTAGCAGCTTGCTAATAGGTGAGGATTAAAGTGACTAACCATAGCATGTTAGTTTCGTGTATAGAATTGTGTTGTCCAGCCAGCTGGCACAGCTATTGGGCGCTTGAGCAGTGCTGCTTCAAATGGAAATGCACTATTAACTGTCAGATATTAGATTTTGGAGACTTGGCATGAGAAAGGGCCCTTTGATTGCTCTTTCTAGTCTGAATAAACAAGTTTGCAATCTCTCTCCCCTTCTGTGGATAGTAGAACATTTTAAAATAATGTTTGTGGCTTGCATTCTGTGTCTACTGTACCACACTCACTATTCTAGTATCTTGTTACCGAGTTCTGATTGCATTATGGCTTGAGAATATTCCTTATGTGGTTTTACATGATCTCAATCCTTCTGTGTTTTTTTTTAAAGTTTTATGTGTGTAGGTATTTTGCCTACATGTACATACTGTGCACCACGTGCACATGGTACCTGTGGTGGCCAGAACAGGCATCCAGTCCTCTGTCACTGGAGTTACAGGAAATTCTGAGCTAGTGTGGGTGCTGGGAATCGAACCTGGGTCCTCTGGAAGAACAGCCAGTTCTTTTTAACCACTGTGCCTTCTTTCTAGCCTTCCATTATTTTATTTTATTTTTCTTTGAGAAAGGATCTCCAGGCTGGACCAGAACTTACTATGTAGCCCAGGTTTGTGTCTTAACTCATGACCATCTTTTTGTCTCACGCTCCTGAGTTCTTCAGTGCCTTTAAGTGACCAAAGCTTTCATGTTCTATCTGGGTAACACAGTTTGCTTGGAAATCATGTCTGTTTTACAGGCTTCATTGTTCTCAAAATAAGGTTGAAGTCAAATGGATGGGTCCAAAGTTGTATACCTAATTTACTTTCTGTCCTAACTTGTATTACCAACCCCAAATTTTTTTAGATCTCAAAACATTTTCTTACATAAACAATTTAAAATTTTATGTTTCTCAGCCTTTACATCTCTTACATGTTTCTTTTCTGAATTTGGTAACAAGGGAAACTATAACTGTCTCATCGTCAATGCCATCAAAGACCTGATAAGGATATAATATTACCCTAGTGAACAGGAAGTGCAGATCAGGCAACTTACAAAATTATAGAAATGGCAAAACCATCTGGCTGCCTAGATAGTCACCCAAGATTCCTCTGCAACACTGGGGCATCCATCCTTGGCCTACGGGCCTAGAATATCTGACGGATTTCCCTGTGAAGCAGGGCTTCTGAAGGGCTGTTACACCTTGTCTTCACAAAGTTCAGCAGCCTTTTCCTTTGAGTCTTGCACGGTTTGTACAGCATGCTGTCAGCAGTCGAGGCAAGGGCAGTTTCTTGCCCAAATGACTAGTTTTGCCACATCGAAAGCAAACTCCATATGGAGGTTCTTTGATGCCCACCATTCTTTTATGAAGTAGATTGGTGTTGCCAGGAGCAGACATATCTCACTGTCATGAAAAACCTTAGGTTACTAAACATCTTAAATGCCATATTCTGTGGGTCTCTGAAGCATTTGAAGATGACATGTCTGAAAATCTATCTGCTTAACCTTGCAAACATACCCAACATGACTACCAGTTTGATTGTTATAGATGACTAACCTGCATTTTCTAATTGTCCTAAACACTTTGTAATAATAGCTTTCAAGGACTGCATGGGTACAAAACCTTAAACAAGAGTAGAAATATATAACTATATAACAAAATGACCTTAAATTTGTATCAATATGCAAAAATCCATAGGAGTGTAAAATATTTGAGATGAATAGTTGTCTTTCTATCCTATATTTGTATATCTCTACTAAATGATGACATTTATAACTCACTGAATGACCAAAAATACCTACCCCACCTCTTTGGAATGTGGGCATTGTGTTCTTTAGACTGCTTCCTGTTGTCTGGGGTGACAGCATCTTTGGGGAGAAAATTGAGGTAATGGTCAAGTCCTGGGAATACTAGTTGTGACATTTGTTGTCCAGTCCCAGAACTGTTCCCATGCAGAGGGTCCAGTACATGCATCATCTGTCTTGTAGTTTTTCTTGGTTTATTTCTTTATGTCTGTAGCCAAGATTTTCAGGGCTCCCCTGATCAAACCTGATCTGTATTAATCTCAAAGGAATCCACAGCCTTGCCTTTCCTGTGGAAACAAAAGTATAACCTCTTCCCCAATACAATATGTTTTCTGAATTCTATTTTAAAGTTAAGGCATCCCTAGCCTAAAGTATCTAGACTGGTTTAATTCTTTTACAATCCCATGTCTCAGCAACTGTCATTCAAAGTCAACACAACACCATATGGGATCCAGACTCCCTGTGTATTTCCCATTTACGTGGCTTTTCCATCTTTATATTACTTTCTATTTAAAGACTTTACTATCATTTTTCAATGATTTATTTTTTTCCTATGACTGTCTATACCCATTTTCTTTTCTTTCTTAAGTGCTGACTGTCTATACCCATTTTCTTTTCTTTCTTAAGTGCCTATGCACATTTCAAACACACTGTAACCTGTTAGAGGTTTTTTTTTTTTTTTTTTTTTTTTTTTTTTCAGTCTGGACCTGCTCTAGTGTGCACCTGTAATGTTCTCTGACTTTGTGAGTCAAACCTTAAATTTGCTTGAGACTTGGTCTGTGAGAGCTAAGCTTTATGCCCCTTGGTGGGGGGGGGGCTGCCTCAAACTGAAAGTTACATTCAACTGCCCCAGCTCTAGGAAGTTGGTGCCTGCAATGTGGCAGTCATTTTTGCTTAGCTTGCTGTTTCTACTTAACGTGTTAATGTGCCGGCTGCTCAAGTGCTTGCCGTACGACAGAACCATGACTCTATTCTCTATGAGCACCAGGCTACTGGGAAGCTGTATTGTTGTTGTTTTGTTTTTCTTTTGCCCCCAGCTTTCTCAGGCCCTATGTAGAAATACATGCCGCATGTTGGGCATCAAATGTAGTTGGAAATTTTTTGGGAGCTGCCAACCGGCTCCCAAATAAAGACATGGAAACTTATTAATTATGAATGCTTGGCCGTAGCTTAGGCTTGTCCCACTAGATCTTTTAACTTAATTTAACCTGTTTCTATTCATCTATGTTTTACCTTGGGGCTTTTACCTTTCTTTCATTCCATACATCCTACTTTCCTGTTTCCTCCATGTCTGTCTGTCTGACCCCTGGCAGCTCCCTGGCATCTCTCTTTCTTCTCCCTGAGCCTAAATTCCTCCTTCTAATTACCCTCCTTGCCTAGTTCTGCCTATACCTCCTCCATTACTATTGGCCATTCAGCTTTTTGTTGGAATAATCAGGTGCCTTAGGGTCTCAAGGTAAAAGAGCAACACATCTTTACATAATTAAACAAATGCAACACATCTTTGCAAATATTCCATAACACATTTGGGTGGGGTCTGGCCACTTCCTGGAGGTCTGCAGCTCACTAACTGCAGTGGGTTAGTTTGTTAAGCAATGTGAATACCTGAAGGAGGAGACAGGTTTCCAGATGTTGACTTCAAGAGAGACAAGCTCTCTCGACATGCAGGGGTGGATCTGAAATTTCATGCAGAGGCCACTATTTGTCTTGTGTTCTGGTTGGCTTCTGCCTTCAGACTTAGGGCTTCCAGGCCCTGCTCCAACCCAGCTGAGACTAGTGGCCCCCACCCTGTGTCTGCACATATGCTTGCAGGCGTCCTTGGGGGCCAGGAGAGCGTGTCAGATCCCCTTAGTCACAGGTGGTCATGGGATGCCTATTGTGGGTGCTGGGAACCAAGCTCTGGTCCTCTGCAAGAGCATCAAGTGTTCTTAACTGTGGAGCCATCCCTTCAGTCCACATGAGTCTGCGTATGAGACACGCATATTAAAACTTGGGAAATGCTGCTGGCCGTCACCCGGGTGCTGCAGCACATGTTAAAGAGCAGCATGCGTTTGTTCTGGTTGCCCCTCACTGTTGATTAACGTTCTCTTCCTGGTGGTGGCCTCCCTGCTCCTGCTCTGCCCTTCCTTCTATCACCCCATTAACAATTTGTCCCTTCTTTGGGGCCAGTGGAAAAAAGCCTTCTGCAAACATGCCCTGTAGCTCACGGGCAGATGTGATAACTTACGCAAGCCAACCTGATACTTATTTAATTTCCCTGGGTCGTCCACTCCAAAGCGTTTTTTTTTTTTTTAAGTCATTTTTGAAACCTTTGGGTAGGCCATTTGTTGGCCTGTAAGACCTTTTCCCTAGAGAGGCTGGTAATTATACCAAGAATGGCAAAGCTCTGTTATTAGAAATAATATTTGGCCTTGGAAAGCTCGAGATAAGTTGGTGGAGGAAGACTGAAAGCAGGGGGACAAGCTGTGTCCGCAGTCCCCACTGCTGCGCTTTGACAAGGAGGGGGACCCAGTGGGAAAGACAGCTCTAAGAAGCTGCCGGCTCCTTGGGAAATGTGCCCTCCAACAGGGCAGCCGCCAGCTATGTGCAGCTCAAAGGGGTGTCTAAATTTAAGTTGTGTCAAAAGTTCAGTTTCCTCAGTCACCCTGACTGTCTCTCCACCGCCACAACGTTCTGTTGGGTTGTGTTCTCTGGGAAGTCATTTGGTGGCCGTGTTCCTATTGTGGTGACAGAATTCCTGAAGCAGCTGAAAACAAGAAGGGGTTTACTTCAGTTCATTATTTCTAAAGTGTAGTCCGTAGTCCTGGGCTCTGTGGCTTGTCCTGTGGTGAGGTAGAATGCCATGGAGGCTGTGACCTCCATGTGGCAGAAATGCAGGGAAAGGAGAAGGCACAGTTCCAAAGGACATGCCCCCAGTTACTCACATCCTATAGTGAGACCCCATTTTCCAAGGCTTCTAGAACCTTCCCCAAATAGCACCTGAGATTTCATTATTTAAATAAAATCAACCACAGGTCAAGAGGCAGAGCAAGCAACCAGTTGACTGGAAGGAGAGAGAGGGAGGAAGGGAGAGAGAGAGAGGAGGGGGGCAGACAGAGGAGGGACATCTGGTTTGAGGAGTTTTGTATCACATGTTGTAGGAGAGAGCCCTCTTTCTGGGATGACAGCCAAGGAGGAATTCCTGTCAGCGGCTGCTTTCTCTGCCTCTCTGAGCTAGCAGGTTTTCACCCCAGCACAGGGCTCTTGAATCTTCAGTGGTGAAATAAAAAGATAGAGAACCAAAACCGACACTTGCCTGCCTACATGGAGGTGACTGAGGCGATGGCAGAGGTGGCGGCAGTGAGGTGAAGGCTCCCCCCCCCCGGCTGCCCAGGTGGCGGTGGCTGCGGAGGTGTAGTCCGCTGCTTCGGCAGCGGTAGGTTCAGCTGCAGCTGCTCTGAGGCAGATAAAACAGCAAGCACCCCTATCTGGGAATCAAGCCTTCAATATTATATTCATACTGGGTTGTGGTACAGGCTACTAGATTATTTTCTCAATTGTTCCCTCCTCTCAAATGACTTCCGTTTGTGTCAGGTTGGCATGAAACTATGTTATACGGCAGCCCCTCGTGTTACATGAAGGAAGGATTATACAGAGAAAACGTGCCTGTAGTTTCTTCCTGAAAATCGCTGCACATGTTCCTAGTAGTTCCTCCGTGTCATCAGGAGAAAGGCCTTCATCTGTCCATCCACTGGTCAGCCTGTAGGCTGCTAGTCTGTGTGCAGGTAAGTGTCCTGGCTCTGACTCAATGTTTTCACATTAGTCTTTGAAAGTGTATTCCAACACGCTTCAGCCTCAGTCAGTCTCATGTCCTATAGCTACTGTGCTAACGCAGGGACAACTGAGGACGAGGTTAGGACAATGCAGTGCAGGTCAGCTCTGTGTCTGATGCCACAAGGATTGTATCTGTTTTGCTGTCACCGTTGGAACATACAGGCTTCTGTTAGAGCCCAGTGTCCTCTTGGGATGGCTAATCTTGACTGTTGACACATCTGGAATCAACTGAAACCCAAGTTGCTGGCCACTCCTTTGAGGGATTCTCTTCCTCAGATTACCCGAGTACTTGAGGCAGGAAGACACACCCTGAATCTGCTACCTTCTGCTGGCAGCAGTTAAAGGATGCGGAAGAAGGAAGCCTTTTCTGTCTGCCTGCTTTCCCCTATTTTGCTGGCTGGTCCATCTGTCCTGATGCTGTCGTTGGTACTAAATCCAGCTTCTCCAGGATTCCAATAGAGACGGCCATTTTTGGACTACCTGTAAGCCAGCCTAATAAATTCTGTTTTAATATACATACCCATCCATCAGTTCTGTTCCTTTTGAGGATGGCTAATATACCTCCTCACACCATCTTAAGTGAGCCCCAGAAATGAAACTGAGACACTTCCCCAAAGCTCATCAAGAGGTGTGTGTGTGTATTTGTGTGTGTGTGTGTGTGATTGATTACTTGTCCAGAAGTCCATGGGGGAGTTCATTGACCTTCCTTGTTCCCCAGTGCATTTGAAACCATTAGGGCCAAGCACACTGATCTTGATTTCTCTACTGTTTCTTCAGATACACAGCCAGGATACAAATAGCCACATTACTGAGTTGCAAAGGGCTCTGGGCTGTCTCTGTACTGTGAAGACAGACATAACCAGGGCAGCAGATTCTACCTAACCTGCCAACACAGGGTGTACATGAAACACTTAGGGAACACCGAGTAACTCTACAGCTAGGTACTAGTGTACAGATGTGCCCACAAGGGGGAATCCACACGGCACTGTTAGGAAAGCTTGGGAGGAGCCCAGATGTCCGCCAGTGAGTCACACTGAGAGGTATCCACGGGTGACGGGACATGGTGGCTCTCCACCTCAGGGCGGGCTCCACCTTCTGTGCTCCGTGTCCTCTGGCCAGGCCCTCTCCATTGTCTTTCTGTCCCTCATGTCCCTCGCATACTCATAGTCACGGTGCTGCCCACCTAAAGAAAGCTGTGTGAGCCAGGCACAGTGGCACACTTGGTTGGGAAACTGAGGCAGGAGGGTTGCCATGAGTTTGAGGCCATTCTGAACTGTAATGTGAGACCCCCTGATCTCAACAAACAAAAAACCAAACAACCACAACAAGAACAAACACATAACCTGCTAGTATAAGTTCTGGCCCACGGGAGAGACTGAGTTTAGAAAAGGGAGCTGTTACCTGTTCTCCCTCCCTTTCTGTCAGCTACACCAAGGACACCATGAAGTCAGTTCAGAGAGTTCTTAGTTATAAAGCTGGCTCCCAACACTTGACACACGGCTCCATTTGGACAGTAAGCTCAGAACTCTTCGAAGTCATGCAGACCTGGGAGCAGCTCATGTGCCAGACTCTGTGGGAGTCTTCCAGGTTTGAAAATCTGCCTCAAACCATCACAGCACAATGACAACTACAAAGAAGAAGAAATAGCCAGGGGTCGTGGGACACACCTGGAGTCCCAGCACTCAGGAGGCAGCCGCAGGAGGATCAAGAGTTTCGGGCTAATGTGGAAGGATTTGGCAATAGGGTGGGAGGGTGGGGGGAAAGGGGAGTAGGGGAGGAGGGGAGGGAGAGGGAACTGGGATTGACATGTAAAACAAGCTATTTAAAATAAAAAAAAATTGAAAAAAAAAAGAGTTTCGGGCTAGCCTGGGCTACATATTGAGGCTCTATCACACTCAGACACATTTTCATAACACTGCAATTATTTTAAATAATGATTTTCAATTGCTTTTATCTTGCCTTATTTTTTTACCTTCCTGCATCATGCCGTACACAATAACAAATTCCAGTGGTTTTTAAAGGCTTAACATGAAAAAAAAAAAAAACAAGCCCTGAAACCATTAGAAAAAACCAGAAAACTATTTTTAAGATCTCAGGCAGAGAGGTGTTCTTAAAAGGGATCACCACTCCCCACCCATTGACCACAAAGGACAAAAGCGGTCTCATTGATTTCATTTTCAGGGTGACAAAGGTAGCATCTGAGAAATGAAAGGCAAATTGTCTTCTAGTAAAAAGGTGAACAGGGAGTTTGTAGAGGATCAAATCTCAGTGGTTAAGGTACACAGAAAAAGATCCTCAACTGCATCAGTCATTGGGGAAATGAAAATTAAAACAAGCTGGGTGTGGTAATTCCAGCACTTGGGAGGCTGAGGCAGGAGGATCACTATGGGTTAGAGAGGCAACAGTGAGCTCCAATATAGCCTAGGCTACAGAATGAAACTCTTGTCCCAAAAACCAGCCAACCAGCTGACCAATCAACTAGTCAACCAATCAACAAGCCAGCCAGCCGACAAACCAACCAGTCAGTCAATCAACCAATCAGTCAACTAACCAGCCAGCCAGTCAACCAGCCAGCCAATCAACCAACCAGCCAACCAACTAGCCAGTCAATCAACCAATCAGCCAATGAACCATTCAGCCAACCATCCAGCCAGCTAGACAACCAATCAACCAACCAGTCAGCTAGCCAACCAACTAACTAGCCAACCAATCAACAAGCCAGCTAGCCAGTCAATCAGCCAGCCATGCAGTCAACCAATTAACCAAGCAGTCAATCAGCCAACCAAGCAGCTGGCCATCCAGCCATTCAAAGATTCAGCCATTCAAAGATTCAGCCATTCAGCCAGGCAATCAAGAACCAAAAAAAAAAAAAAAAAAAAAGCAAAACAACTCTGACACCAGACAAAATGAAAGTGTAACAATACCAAGCATCATTAGCATAAAAGGGAAATGGTGGACATATACATGGCTGATGGTCATCCATCAGAGTTCTGTGAAGTGGGAGATGCTGGTGTCTTGTGACCAACAACTCTTTCCATCTTTCCTCCCTAAAGCAGCTCTTCAGCTTGTGTGTAGGAGGAAAGGGTCTGGGTGTCCATAAGAGGGGAAGGATGGATAAGATGTGGGTGAGTGTCAAAAGAACCCTCTCTGCAGCAACTAAAAAGCACTGCTGAGCTGGGTGAGGGGGTGGGGTGGGGTGGTGGTGGTGGTAGAGACGTACATCTTTAATCCCAGCACTTAGGTGGATCTCTGAGTTCAAGGCCAACCTGGTTTACAAAGTTCCACGATAGTCAAGGCTACATAGAGAAACTCTGTCTCGGAAAAAAATACTGCCGAGAAAGAAGAGGATGCAGAATGATATATCTATCAAGATAATTAAAACTCACTCACAGGCCACACTTTCTTGTTTACTGGGTTGGATTGAATTTGTTCTTCTAATATTTAACTGAAATGATAACGAGATCAACCAATCACTTATTTTTCTCTTCTCACCTGTCCTCCCTAAGGACATTTTTATCTGCTCTCATGTGTTCCTTTCCACTTTTATGATCTATGCACAGACATACACAGATACACTATACTACACACACACACACACACACACACACACTACACATGCACACACACATATACACACAGATGGACATGGGAACTCAGAAACCCACAGATACACTACACACACACACACATACATACACACACACACTACACACGCACACGCACACACACACATATACACACAGATGGACATGGGAACTCAGAAACCCACAGATACACCACACACACACACACACACACACACACACACACACACACACACGTGCACGCGTGTGTGCGGAAACAAAGACACCTACAGATAGATACACAGACATTCACCGAAATACAGTCACACAGAGAAATACATACACACACACACACACACACACACACAATATACACACATACACACATGGGAATACCTCCAGACAGAGATATACACAGAACCACACAGAAGCATAGATACCCATACATCTGTGAAAACTAAAGTTCAGGATATGTGTGAGAGAAATCTCGCATCTTGCAGTATTTAATCTTTCTGTGTCTGGAACATTTCCCTTAAGAATCATTTCTAGGGGTTGGAGAGATGGCTTATCTGTTAAGAACACTGGCTGCTCTCCCAGAGGTCCTGAGTTCAATTCCCATTACCCACATGGCAGCCCACAGCCATCTCTAATGAGATCTGTTGCAGACATACGTGCAGACAGAGCACTCATACATAAAACACATTCATAAATGAAAAACTTTTTTTAAAGTAATTTTGAGGTCTTTCCATTTTCCTGCAGATGTCACAATTTTAGTCCTTCTTCTGCCTGGATAAAATCCCATTGTGTGTTTCTTTTTCTGTTCTCTGACTGATGCATGTCTAAGCTGCTTCTGCTTCCTGGGCATTGTGAACAGTACAGCAGCATGGCAAGTCACAGTCTAGCAAGTAGCCAATGATTAAAATATAGTCTCCTTTATCCTCTAAGTACATGTGGTTCATCAAGCAAACCTTACCGTTTCCAAATTCTGTGCTAAGTTTTAGGAAATTTCATGTGAGCCTTGCCTGTTGTGTCGTCATGTCTGGTCCTACTGAAGTAGTCCTTCATGTGCTCTGTTTTGAATTTAAAAATTCCTCAGAGAAAATGGGTATTCAGTAAGATATTTTGAAAGACTCAACAGTATGATGTTTAATTATTTTATTATATTTAGTTAATTTTATTAATAGATTAACTAATCAATTGCATTTTTTGGAGATGGGAACTAGCTACACGATTCAGTTTGAATTCAAATTCACAAGTCTCCTGCCTCAGCCTCTGAAGTTCTGGGTTCTCTGTGCCTGGCTGTGTGGCATGTGGGGAGAAAACAAAAACATGGATAGCAAAACGTTTTCTAAGGTGTTATTTGCCATCAGCAACTTAAAAGATTTATTTATTTGTTCTTATGTATGGTATGTGCACCCCACTGAAGTGACTGTGTGTTGGACCCCTGGAACCATAGTTACAGGTGTTGTAAGCTGACATGTGGGTGCTGGGGACTGAACCAGGGGTCCTCCCATCTCTCCAGTCCCTCCTTTTTTTGTTTTATCTCCATCTAAGCCTACTTTCCCCAGTGCCTTGGGCTTCCTTACTCTTTCTCTGAACCTCTGCACCAGCTTGACTCAAATAGCTTGTCTGTTTTTTTCTTCCTCTTCTCCTTTGGACCTAGAACCCCAAGAGGGAACCTGAATTTCCCAAGTAACACATTGACTCTGGTGGGAGCCCCCAGAGTTTCTGCTAACAAGTATATTGTGCACCAGCAGGAGGCAGGGGCTCTGTCACCACAGCTACTATGTGGCAGGAGTTTGCACACATCACCTTTTCCAACCACCCAGCAGCTATGAACAGACGGGGAGGTGGTCAAGTTCCCAGAGCTGGAGGACCCTCCTACAGGCAAGCACCCCTTCTGGCCTGGGGGTTGGTCCTGGCCCTGGAGTCTACCCGGGAGTCAGCCAACTGGTCCTGGCTGCTGTGGTGGTGGAGGAAGGCCTCCCTGGTCCCACTGCCTTTCTGTGGCTTGAACAGGAAAGAGACAAAGGTTCCATTTTAGGGCTGAGGAAAAGCATTTGAGGTATTTCCATGGGAAGTGGCAGCCAACAAAAGCCATGCTGGGTGGTGTTCTAGTTAATTGCAGGAAGGCCGGCCGGTCTCTAGGATATTACCTTTCTCGACTGAAAAGTGTTTCTTTGAAAAGCGTTTGGTTCAGCCCAGGCCTCCTAACTTTTAGCAGATCTGCTAGGTCATAACTATGAAGAGAGTCACCAAGTTGGTCCTCAGGGACTGGGAGGGAGGGAGGTGGAGGCAGCATGGGCTTGAACAAACCACCCAGATGACAACTCTCTGCTAAATGATGGCTGCAAAACACTGGATTAGATTTCTCAGCCCATGGAAAGTCCTGAAGGGGCTGCTCCCCCAGCTCCACCTCCCCCAGATGGAAACAGAATCTGTGACCCCGGAGAAAACGTCTCTTGCCCTGCAATAGGGAGAGGGCAGGAAATGAAACCAGCACTCTTCTTAAACTTTTTTCCTTTTTAATAATGAAAAAAAGAAGTATTTACAAAGTTATGAATACCAGGGTGTTAGGCTCGACATGCTGCTGCCCCAGGTGATTTACAGAATGTTTGCTATTCGAGGCTCTGGTGGGTGAGGTGATGGAGACCACCGCCTGAGAAGGGCCTTACCTGACTTCCATCCCAGGTCACCCTGCCTAGGAGGAGATCAGAGTGTTGTGATCACAAGCCCTGACCATGTGGTCTGTGCCTGCAGGAGGGGTGTGTGTGTGTGTGTGTGTGTGTGTGTGTGTGTGTTTACATGCATGTGAAGACCCAATCCAATGCTCTCTGCCTTCCTGTTTGGAGGCAAGGTCTCTCAATGAACTGGGTGCCAATCCAGCTAGACTGTGGCAGAGCTTCTTGGAGTAGGTGAGAACAAGCATCCCAACCGCTGAGCCCTGCATGGGGTTCTTCCCACAGCCTGGCTCCCTAAACAGAACACTGTGGTTGGGGCTGGGGATTTGCATCGGGCTGTTAGACATGTGGACACACATTGTGTGAGTATAAACACCGTCACAGCTGAGCTTCTTGGTGTCGCTAGACTCTTCACATCCCCACCCTGCCTGGGCTGCCCCAGTTCCTGCTCTTGTCTCTGAGCCCTGAAGCTGGTTCCTTCCCGGCTGCCCTGTGGGTGGGAAGTGCCACAGGGACATTCACCCCTGGTCATGGCTCCCTTTCTCCTGGGCCAGCTGCTAGCCCTCTGCTGGGGTTCCCCTTCCTGTTAGTGACTCTCCTACACAGACCTCTTCCCTTTACTGTGGTCAGGGGGCCTGGGGGCTTCTCTTTCCCTGGCTGGCTTCCTTTCCTCCAGCCCTATAAAGTGTGGGCATCTGGCTTCCAGGGAAGCAGCTGACAGTCTCCAGCACATCCCATCATGCCCATAAGCTGCAAAAAATATTGGCTTATGGAGGGAAAAAAACTATCGGATTGAAGCAGAGAAAAATGGCAGTTCTGAGAAAGCCATGGCTGTTTGCATGAAGTTTTGTGGAATCTGTTTCTGGGGCTCTATGAGCTCCCTGAAAAAGAAATGGAGAAGGCTCCCACTACTAGTCTGGAGCAGTGACCACACTCCCTTGCCTCTCCAAGACTGCAGAGACCTGCTGTGTGAGCATCCACAGTTACAGGGCTGCCCAGTGGTCCCCGACCCCGAGAGCCTCCTCAGGGCTGCCACGCTTACTACCAGCAGGGGTCGCTGCTGCCCAGCACAAGGCGCCCAGGCCGTGGAGACCGTGGCGCCCAGAAGGCAGACAGCTCCAAATATCTTGGGAAAATTTCCTTTCCAACAGATTAGAGACCTGCCCACTCTGCACTTCTGACCAAGAGAGCAATCGAACCCCATCCCCGTCTTCCCAAGAAGACCCCATGGAGGTCTGCGGGGCTGCAACCTCACAGTGTGCAGCAGTGAGGTCTTCCAGCGCCTTCTCTGCCAGCCAAGCTGTCTGGGCATCAGCTACTTTCACCCCCTCTACTGTAGGTTACACTGGTAGCGACAGTCCCAGCCAGAATGTCACAGAATGTTCCCAGCCATGCGGTACAGAAGAGACTATGGGGCGGGGGCGGGGGTTTGAGAATCGTTAAGCAAGTTGTCCGACACAGGGTGCGGAAGAGCTGACATTGGGATCCAGGACGCTGTGCGTGCTTGGGCTGATGCTCAGCATGGAGTCCAAAATGATGAGACAAGCCGGTTCAGACTCGGTAAAACCAGCCCTGGGCACTCACTTGGTGAGCTGTTGGGGCTGTTGTGTGTCAGCCCAGCATGTTATTCCCGGCTGAATTTCAGGACAGCCGACAGACGCCTCACAAGTCCCTTCAGTCAGAATTAGTGATGCGTTTATCAAGAGTGTGTCAGCTCTTCTGTGTCGTGTGGTCTGGGCAGGGACACTGCTGCTTTCACCGGTAGCAGTTAAAGAAAAAAAAATGCTGTCTGCATGGGCACGGCTCTGCGAAGGACCCTTGCTCGCACTGACCTCCTGGGTCTGAGCCGTTTACTAGTGCACACACTGCACAGCGACACAGGCTGTCCCCGCTGACACTAGCCTGTTTCTATGCGGGACCCATAAGCTTCGGGGAGGATTGATCAGAAAGGAGGTGAGCTGAGCTTCAGACACTCTGACCTGGGTGACACTTTTCCGGAGAGTCCTCTGCGCAGAGTGGTCAGCACCCCTGGAGAGCACCCAGACACGTTACTCACAAGCACGAGGCTGGGGTGAGGCCCAGGCGTAAGAGAGCGTACTCACCCACGCACAAATGTGTTAACCCCTTCAGGCAGACGGAGTAGAATGGTGGAGCAGATAGTGGGGGACAGGGAAGTGGGACCCAGGGAGGGGCCTGACTTCCCGGACTTCCGGCTCAGGTCAGACTGAGCCAGGCCCAAGCGCAAAAGTACCTGGGGAGGCCAGGTGTGGAGGTGACTCCTTCCCCCGCCAGGCTTTCCTGGAGGTTTATTCCTGTGCTACATCAATGTTCTTTCTGGAAACTTCCATCAGAAGTTCTGAGCTGGGGCCGGGAGAGATGGCTCAGTGGTTAAGAGCACTGACTGCTGCTTTTCCAGAGGACCCGGGCTAAATTCCCAGCACCCACACGGTAGCTCCAGTTTCAGGAGATCTGACTCCTTCACCCAGGCATGCAGGCAAAACGTGAATTCACATGAAGTAAATAAATAAACAATACACATGTATAAAACAAAGTCCTCAACTGTCTCCTGTCTATAGTCCCAGTTCCTGTTTGAAGTCATGGAACCTGAAGAGAAAGTCACAGCTCCACATGTGCTAAGAGGACTCCTAGGGACAGAGGGCTACGGCAACGGGCAAGCATCCCAGTGGGTGTGTGGCCTGGGAGGAGGTTGGCCTTGCATGGACCCTGACCTGGGCCTGGGCCAAGCTCTCCACCCTTCCTCAGAGCCCCCCACCTGCAGGAGGACACAACAGCCCCTAACTGGGGACTTTGGGTGTAGATTACTGACCCTCTTTCACCTGAGTGAGTGGGTCATTTCAAAGACCAAATTCTGCTTTACCCACGTACCGGGCTGTGGCCCTCAGCTCGACTGAGGACTGAAGAGTTTTCTTTTCCTCCAAAGTTCCCACTTCTTTCAGAAGGTGCTGGAAAGGCCGGGAAGGGCCGATCAGGCAGGGTGGGAGTGTGCAGGTAGTGTCTCGGAATGTCACCACACAAGTGAGCTGTCCCCAGGGAGGTCAGTGTGCAGTGTTTGGGGGTGTCACCACACAAGTGGGCTGTCCCCAGGGAGGTCAGTGTGCAGACAGTGTTTGGGGGGTCACCTGGAACTGGGCTGTTTGCAGGGAGGTCAGTGTGCAGTGTTGGGGAGGGTCACCCCTCATTGGGCTATCTGAAGGGAGGACACTGTGCAGACAGTGACCTGCGGAGGGAGGGGGATGTTTCATTCTGCAATGGCGTATCCTAACAAGAGCTTGAACTGAACTGAACCATGACCCCAAATTGGAAAACAGGGCTCCGATTTACCGAACCCCAAACTGACCTCAAATATTAATACCTTTTCACTGCAGTCCGAATCCCACGAATGTTTTCTCTTAAATACCTGCCAAACCAGTTTGAGCTACACACAAACATATGTGTTTTCTAAAACCATTGGCCAGTAACTTTGTGGCCTCGGGCATGTCCTGGTGAAAGCAGCTGCAGAGCCCCTTCATGGCCTGGTCTCTCTCATTCTCTCAGCCCTTAAACTTCACCTCCCAGCTTCAAAAACTGACTCTGAGTCTACTTAAATGCACAGTTGGATAAATGTTGACAAATACGAGTATGCAAGAGCTTGACGCAGAAGATACAGTACATTTCCGTCACTCTAGAAAATTCTTTATCCTTTCCCAGGCCTTCTTGCTCCCACCACACAATCCTGTTCTGTTTTCTGTCTCCTTTGCTTCTCACGTGAAGTGTCTTCACAATCCACATCCCTGTCTTAGAAAAAGAGAGGACATGGAGACACCCAGTTTAGGGACAGGACAACAGAGGCTCTCTTATTTCTCTGGGGGGTCACAGAGCTGGGGAATGGTAGAGATGGAGCTATCCAAGGCTCTGGCTGCTGAGTTCTGTTATTCCCCGTCAGCCTTCTGCTAGATTAGAGATCTGTTCTGGCATGGATGCTTCCCTTCCACAGCTTCCAAGGGTGTGGAGCCCATATCTGCCTCTAGGCACCATGGGGCATGCTTGCCCACTAAGCAGGCTGCCCCCCACTCATTTGTAGGAGCCTTGTCAACAGAGAATGAGTGTTCCTGCATATTGCTATCTGGGCTGCACCACTCAGCACACAGGGACTTCCAGGGCTCCTGCACATCCCTTTGATAGTATCCTGCCCTGGGCCAGGTCCCCTGTCTCCAGTCTGCCTGTGTGTGGTGTCTTTTGGAGGCACTGGCTGCTTGTTGTGTACAGACAAACTATATGTGACCCCCTGAGAGCTACGCCTGTCTCTCTCAGCGTGGAACACTGAGCAGGCTCCCAGGCCTGGCTTCCTGGGGAGACATTTCCCAGGTCTGCAACAATGTTGAGTTTGATTTGATTTCCCCCTTTGCAGGCGATTGTGTGGTTTGGGGTGTTTTGCTACTAGTTATAATCCCATAAAGCACAGCTGCTGAGATTTTTCCAAGAGGGCCGCTTTCAACCGCCCTCGTTGAAAGGGTTCTAATTTATTTCAGTCGCTTGTGGGAACCCAGCCTGAGCTCAAGACAAAGGCGTCCTGTGTTGATGTAATTACCCTGTGAGTGTCTCCTTGGGGAGGCTCTGCCATCCAGAGCCTCCTTGCTGTCTTCCACGCCTCTCAGAGGGACACAGCAGTCCCCAAGCCTAGTGGGGCTCAGGAGCCAGGACTGGCTTCTTGGCTGGCCCATTTCCTGAGCTCACAGGCCTCATTCTTCAGCCAGTCATGCTAGTGTGAATTAATCTGACTGTTCCTCTCTTGGTTTTATATGGATCCAGTCCTGCCCACTGAGGGCTAACACTTGAGGTGAAAAGATTGATGAAGAGGGAATTTCAGCTAAATAGAACTTAGGTAGGGGTGGACCTGTTGGAACTTGAGGAGAGGGGTCTGGTTTCCCAGCTGAACACAGGGATTTGCGTAGTCTAGATGCCGGCTTGCTCTGGGGATACCTCTCTCTGCCTCCCAAGCACCGGGGGACAGGCAGCATGCTATGCTGAGAGTTATGTGACTGTTGGGGAGCTGAACTCCAGTCCATGAAGCAAGTGCTTTAAGCTTCTGAGATTGGTCAGCTCCCCGCCCCCACCCCCATCACCACTGACTCTAAACTCTACAGCCATAGCCCAGCACCAGAGAGGGGTGTGAGGAGTTTCTGATGCTTGTTAGATCAGAGATACATGCCTTCAGTTGTGTTTCACCAGAGTTGGCTGTAACTGCTTCCCAGCAGGGAATCCCAGGAGTGCTATGGAGGTTACTACATTCAAGGCCCTGCATCCTATGACACTTGCAAGATGATTTCTGCAGAGTCACAGGATTCATTTATTTCTGAGTAAGAGGAAGTTGCATGGCAGGGAGCCATGGGCTCACCCCTAGTCCAGCCCCCCCTCAGAGGCACCTAGGGAGGCCACAGAGTCAGGTGAGCCCCAAGTGGTGCACCTTTGATTCGTGGAGGTTAGGGACAGAGCACTGGTACCCTGGGAACCCAAGGGGCCAGAAGAGTCACTTTGATAATTGGACTCCTAGGGATCACGGCTCTTGATACGTCCATCTGGCTGGCCAGCGCGCGCGCGCGTGTGTGTGTGTGTGTGTGTGTGTGTGTGTGTGTGTGTGTGTGTGTGTGTGTGTGGTGCATGGTTGCTTGTGCACATGTTAAGTGAGAGGTCAACCCCAGGGCTTACTCCTTAGGAGCGTCCTCCACGTGATGCAGGAATTGCCCCTCAGGGTGACAGTGAGCAGCTTCTTGTTCTAAATAAGATGCCAATTTAGCCTTTCTTAGAGTCTGTGGTATTTTAGTAGAGATGAATGTACCCAAGGGAATGGTGACATTGGAAAATGTGCCTCTCTGGCAGCTTTTTCACAGAAGCAGCTGCTCGCCTTCTTCTGGGATCTGAGGTGGAGAGTCTCCCAGGACCATGAGATGCCCCTGAGACACCCTGGATGAGGGGTGTTGGCGGCAGTGAGAGCAAGGTGCCCCTTTCAGAAGAATTTTCCTCCTGAGTGAACTCAGACACCTCAGTTACACAGCCTGCTGATTTCCTCAAGGGCATTAAGATTTAAGACAGTTTGAGGAAGCAATAGTTTCTTCTCTGCTCCCAGCTCATTCCTTTATGTCTCCTTTCGCCACAGTTAGTAGTTTGGGTTCTAGCCTTCTAGACTTTTCCATGTTTCCATAACACGCATGATAATTTTCATTTTCACATGGCTGGTGCTATGAACTCCATTCTTGCTGCTCGTAATTTGTAATGTAATTCTTGGTTTCCGTGGCCTTCTCCAAGTTCATGGCAATTCTGCATACAGTCTTTCCCTTGTCACAAACAGCTCTTTAGAAAACACCCCTCTGTGAGCTCAGTCTCGTAGTTAAGGTTTGTGTTGCTGGGAAGAGACACCATGACCACGGCAACTCTAATGAGGAAAACCTTTAATGGGGGGGTCTCCCTTACAGTTTCAGAGCTCAGTCCATAGTCACCACGGTGGGAGTGTGGCAGCATGCCGGCGGATGTGGTGCTGGAGCTGAGAGTCTTACGTTTTGTGGGCAACAGGAAGTAGACTTGAGACGCTGGGCATAAGAATCCTCAAAGAGCTCTTTTGGAAGCTGGCCACGCTTCTAACTCCTAGCTTGTGTAAATAAATATATTGTATCCCCTATAAAAAAAAAAAGCCGGGAGGTGGTGGCACACACCTTTAATCCCAGCACTTGGGAGGCAGAGGCAGGCGGATCTCTGTGAGTTCGAGGCCGGGCTGGACTGACAACCTCCAAAACAATACAGAGAAACCCTGTCTCTTAAAACCAAAGGGGGAAAAAAAGAATCCTCAAAGCCCTCCCTAATGGTGACACACTTCCTAATAGTGCCACTCGCTGTGAGATTATGGGGGCCAATTACATCCAAACTACCACACTCAGATAGATGTTTTTCCCTTCTTTTTCATTTTTTTGGTTGTATAATATGCATGGGCATGTGTGTGAGACAGTGCATATGTGTGTTCAGACATGTGAGGGCCTCAAGTGCTCTTCTGTCCTATTCTTTGAGGCAGGCTCTCTCAGTCAAGCCCAGAGCCTGCAGGTCTGGCAGGTCTTGCTAGGCCCTGGGGGTCCTCCGTCTCTGCCTAAGAGACATGGCATGAACCCTTATGCTCACCCTACATTTGCATGGGTTCTGGGGGCCTGAACTCTGGGGCAAGCTCTGTGTTCACTGGTCACCTCCCCAGCCCTCCACCACATTGGCATGAGGAGATCAAGGCCAGAGCACAGACATAGCGCCACTTGGCAAGAGGCTGCTGGGACGTGTGGCTCCTAAGGATCTGCTGGGTCCCAGGCTGGCACACTTTCCACGTGCCTCAGTGTGGGGGCCTTCACTCTGGGGATCAGGTCCCACTGCAGAGTCCAAGATGAGCCTGGGAGTCTGCATTTCTAGTAAGCTTCAAGGGCGCTCAGGGTGCTGGTTGGTACCGTGTTTTGAGGGGTGAGGCTCTAGCTTTGTTAAGTGTGGATCCCAGGCTTGTTGAGTGTGAATCCCAGGCTTGTTAAAGGCAGAGAGGGAAGTAAGAGGGGGCAGTGTCTCTATCTACCTCTGATCTGGTAGGCATTTTGATCACAGACATGGTAAGCACCCCAGGTGGATGCACAACTCTTGGTCCCTGGTGGAGAAAGGCCCCACAAGATTGGTTAGTTGGGAAGCTGGGACTGTGTGGGAGGCTGACTGGTCCATGGCATCCACTAGCCAGGGCTGAGCCAGAGGCTGGGATCCCCAGTCCCATACTGGTTGCACACATGGGCACTGCTGGGTCCTGGGTGGAGCCTTGTCTAGTGCCTTCTTCCCGTGTCTCACAACTAAGCCTGCAGGGCAGTGGATGGGGAAGATGGTGGGCCTTGCAGAGTGAAGATGCTGGGCATGACCCTTCTGTGGCCAGGACCTCCTATGGGTTTGAACATTTCTGGTTGTGTTCCCTTTCCAAGCTCCATCAAGGCCGGAGGGAGACGGTGAGGTGGGCATGCTCACAGGCTCGGTAGTCAGCTCCTCCACCTTTGTCTGCTAGCCCCTCCCTGCAGTGTCCCAGCCTCAGAACTTCCACTCACTTGTTGATCCGCTCAGAAACCGTCTCCTGTCAAGTTGGGAGATGCTGGTCCACGTGCCACATTTGGAGTGGTAAGCTTTGTATTTCTTTTTCTGTTTTTGAGACAGGGCTTCTCTGTGTATCCCTAGCTCTTCTGGAACTCGCTCTGTAGACCAGGCTGGCCTCAAACTAGGAGATATCCACTTGCCTCTGACTCCTGAGTGCTGGGATTAAGGGTGTGTGCCACCATCGCCCAACTCCTTTTTTTCTCTCCTAAAAACAGGTTTTTATTTGATCATATTAACAAAAGAGATTTAGTCAAAAACACCAGAGTCCTTGTCATCATCAGACATCTTAGATTCTTCCTTCTTTGCTTCTACTTTCTTCTCCTCAGCTGGGGCAGCAGCGGTAGAGGGGCAGGCTTACCTCCACCACATTGCAGAGGAGGCTCCCAGTGTTGGCACTGGCCAGGGCCTTGGCAAACGAGCCGGGCCAGAAAGGTTCAACACGGGCACCGGCTGCTTTCATGAGGGCATTGGTCTTATCCCCTGAGACATTATCTCGTTATCATTGTGCAGGATGGGGCGGAGTAGATGCAGGCATACTCGGAGACGGAGGCCATGTTGCAGAACCTCAGCATGGTGCTCGATTCCAGATGAAGTGAGGGCTTACCCCAACTCGGCCTTAGCGTCCTGGGAAGGGGAAGGGTAGAGGGCTTGGAGGCCCCCGAGGAAAGTTGCAGCCTTTGATCTTTACAGTTGCGGCCATGCTGCAGAGGTAGACACACGGGCCCCAGGATAGCCGTGAGTGCAGTCTGATGCAAGATTGTGAATGCACTTGAAACACCGTGAGATTTAAAATAAAGATTTATTGTTATTACTTTTAGTTTCTGCCTGTGTGTGTGTATGTGTGTGTGTGTGTGTGTGTGTGTGTGTGTGACTGTGTGTAGATATCCATATGTAATCACAGGTGCCAGAGGAGGTCAAAACCTTTAGAACCTCTAGAGCTGGAGTTACAGGTGGCTGCAGGCTGCTTGATGTGGGCGCTGGGAACTGAGCTGGGGTCCTCTGGAAGAGCAGGGGTGGTCGTTTGTTTTTCTTACTCCTTTGCTCTTTAGGCTCTTTGTTCTTTGGGGCCCTGACACCCAGATCCCAAATAAATCACACATGGAGTCTTATTTTTTCTTTTGAATGTCAGCCTTAGCTTGACTTATTTCTATCCAGCCTTTCTTAACAGAAACTATCCCCGATTCCCTTTTGCCTCTGGGCTTTTTCCTTCTCTTCTGTGTATCTTACTTCCACTCTTACTCTGTGGCTGACTGGGTGGCTGGCCCCGTGATGCCCTCTTCTTTTTGTTCTATATTGCTCTTTCTTCCTCCCTTTCTTCCCCTCTTCCCAGATTTCTCCTGTTCATTCTCTCTGCCAGCCATCCCTGCCTATCCTTTCTCCCGCCTCGCTATTGGATGCTCAGCTCTTTATTAGACCAATCAAGTGTTTCAGACAGCAGAGAAGCACATCTTCACTGAGGTAAACATGCGCATCACGGAAGAAAGCAATGCATCTTTGCTTCATTAAAACAAAGGTTCCACAGCATAAACAAATGTAACACATCTTAAAATAAGCAGTATATATTTTTAACTACTGAATTATCTCTCCCGCTTGATTTCTTTTTCTTTTTTTCTTTGTAACTTGATTTCATGGTTTTCAAACACGAATTTTGTAGATGACAATATCATGTAGTGACTCCAGGAGGTGGGACATGTCTGCTAGAACAAAGCCTTGACTATGGCTTTGAGGTTGGAAAATAAAAGCTACATTTGAGGTCTTGCATGAAAGAACCATACCCTGGTTCCACAGGCGGGTTGCATGTACATGCATGCATGCGTGCACGCACACAGTTCAGGAGCACTTGTCAGGAGACAGGAGGCAGAGAGAAGGAGGTAAAGATGGCAGCTCATGCGGGGGAAAACAGATGGAGGAAAACGGGAAGTGGAAAATGACGGGGGAGGGGGCGCCCCGCGGGATGGAGGGACAGAACATGGTGGAAAAGGAAGACAGATGAGGGAGCAGAGGTGAGTGGGGAGAGCAACGGGAGGGACAGAGGAGTGGAAGCTTCCGGCTGTGCCCCGGGCAAGGGTGGGTGTGGGACCCTAGGAGGTGGCCCTGTCCCCAACTTTCAACGGGCTTGCCTCTCGTTCGTATTTGAAAATAAGCCCCTCTCCTTCCTCACTGGGACAAGCAGCCCTGGAGCAGAAGGCTGAAGCCACTCCCAGCTCATCAGACTGTAATGGGGTGAGGAGGGCGCCGGAGCTACGGGCTGATTGGACGTTAGGCATACCACACGTTGCATTTCCTAATGAGAAAATGATTCAAAATTGCCTCGAGGGATGGTTGTGATTAAACTATTTGCCTCGACTTCCTCTGCTATATTGAACGTGTACATGTGTGTGTTCGCACAAACACATGTACACCATCACCCCCCACCACTCACCTCCAACCCTGAAACAGCCCCTGGGTTCCAGAGTGCTCAGTTCCGGCCTTCATTGTGTGTCTTTCCCTCTGTAGCTCAGATGTGGCTGTGAGCGGAGAGGGGAATCCCGAGGGGGTGGGCTTAGCAAGCCCTGTCAATCAGCCCCTCCTCCTGGGGTATCCTCATGGCCCACCTTTTGCAGGGAGCTGGGTTTAAGTGACTGAGAGCTTCAGGCCTTTAGATGTCTGCCTCTTAAGTCATACGTGTTTCTTCCCAGGCAAGAATCTGGAGTTCTTTCCAGATCCTTCTATACGCTGCCGTGAAACTCCAGTTTTATTTGGACGTCCTTTGCACGAGGTGGAGAAAGGCACTGGGGTGCACTGCCTTTTTGCCACGAGAGGGTTTGAAGTGTGTTCTGAAGGAGAACCAGAGTATTTATTGAAAGAATAGTCTCAGGAATTAGATAGTTCCTATGTAGAATTGTATGCTCAAAGGGCTCTGAGGGTGCAAGGTCTTGATTATAAGGACATTAACTTTCTGTCTCCCTCACTTCTCTCTAAATCTTAGCCATTCATCACAGCCTAGGGCAAATGGTCCCTTCCCTGGGGTCTCCCTTCTGGCCATCATCTCAGTCATAACTCACCCTCCTAATTCTGTCCCCCGTCCCTTTCTCTTTAATTACTGCAACTTCTGAAACATCCGCTGAGCATCCACCAGTCAGCTTTTACTGGGTTGTGTTAACAAACTGCCCTAACAACTCTGGCCGAGACACTGCACACTCTTTCTGAGCTCTGGGCTGAGGAATAGCCCTCATCTCTTACCTGGGACATGCTGAGCATGTATGTGTCCCAAGCAACCATGTGTCCTGAGTATCCCTGTGTCCTAACATCCCTGTGTCCTGAGCATCCCTGTGTCCTGAGCATCCCTGTGTCCTGAGCATCCCTGTGTCCTGAGCATCCATGTATCCTAACATCCCTGTGTCCTGAGCATCCATGTGTCCTGAGCATGTATGTTTCCTAACATCCATGTGTCCTAACATCCATGTGTCCTGAGCATCCATGTGTCCTGAGCATCCCTGTGTCCTGAGCATCCCTGTGTCCCGAGCATCCCTGTGTCCTGAGCATCTGTGCCTCCTGAACATCCATGCTGAGACTCAGGGCTGTTGGGCTGCTCATTTTAGAGCAGTTTTGTGTCTGCTCATAGCCTAGACCCAAATCCTCTTTCTGTAACCATTAGGGGCTTTTGATTACCATACCTGTGCCCCATACTGGCTTGGCTGGCTTTTGTGTCAGCTTGACACACACTAGAGTCATTAGAGTGGAAGGAGATTCGGTTGAGGAAATGCCTCCGTGAGATCCAGCTGTAAGGCATTTTCTCAATTAGTGATCAATGGGGGAGGACCCAGGCCATGGTGGGCGGTGCCATCCCCGGGCTGGTGGCCCTGGGTCTATAAGAAGGTGGGCTGAGCAAGCCAGGGAAGCCAGCCAGTAAGCAGCTCCCTCCATGGCCTGCTCATGAGCTCCTGCCTCCAGGTTCTGGCCCTGTTTGAGTTCCTGTCTTGACTTCCTCAGTGATTAACTATGATGAGGAAATGTGAGACAAATAAACCCTTTCCTCTCTGACTTGGTTTTAGGTCGTTGGTGTTCCGTCACAGCAATAGAAACCCTAACTAAGACACCCTCTTTCTTTGTTGACCCAGTCTCAAGGACCCCAGGCTGACCTCAAACTTGCTGTGTCCTTGAGCTTCTGACCTTGCTGTTGTCACCTCCTCAGTGTCCGGGTTACGGTGTGCACCAGTTCATGTGGTGCTGGGGACTGAGCGCAGGCTTCTGAGTGCTGGGCCAAGCATTCTACCAGCTGACACACACTAGCCCATTTTATCCCTTTTTCACCCCCAACAAGTTGGTTGATCTGCACATGCGCCTGTCGGCCGCACACTTCCTGCAGCTTCCAGGCCCTGGCTTCTTCCTAGTTCTCTTTCCAGCCGCCTGGCTGCTCTAATATCCTTCTGCCCCTACTGTCCATGTACCCTGTGAGTTCCTCTCTGTGCCATGGGCTGCTTCGGGTTGGGGACTCTCTTGTGCTGAGTAAACTTCCTTGTTGTTGTTATCGTGTCTATGTCTGCATTCATGTGTGCAATAAGTTTGTATGAGGGCAGGCATTTGCATGTTGCAGACTGTATGTGGATGCCAGAGGACAACTTCCAGGAGTCCGTTGTCCCCTTCTGCAATGGGTTCTGGGCATCAGGCTTAATGGAGGTACCAGAAGTCTCCTCTAGCCATTCTGAAGCCAGAACATTGATAAACCTTGGTTGTCTCAAGTCACGGAGTTTGGGAGTGTATTTATTCTATGCAATGGACAACTTAGGTACTCATTGTCTTCCAAACTGGTTTGTTGTCCAGTATTGTGCTGGTTAGTCTTGTGTCAACTTGATACACAAACTAGAATTATCCTGAAAGGAGGGAACCTTAATTGAGAAGAAGCTATAGGCAAGCCTGTAGGGCATTTCTTAATCAGTGATTTATGGGGAGGGCCGAGCCCATTGTGAGTGGTGCCATTCCAGGGCTGAACAAGCCAGGGGGAGCAGCATCCTTGCATGACTTCCGCATCAGCTCCTGCCTCCTGGTTCCTGCCATGTTTGACCTCCTGTCCTGACTTCCTTCAGTGATGGACCACGATGTGGAACTATGACAGCTGCCATTGTTTCCAACCCTCAAATCTTACAGTCACTCCTCTCCTCTCCCTCTGCTTCACATGCCAAAGTGAAGGGTGCATGGGGACTTGCTCACTGATGCAGAATGACTCTTAGTGAGATTGAGTTTGACCGTGTGAGTGTCCTTCATATGACTGGCACTGCACCTATGCATGGTTAGAATTTCAAGTTCTATAAGCATGCGTCTCACCTTTCAACGATTTTCAGTCGTTTCCCTTTGCTCTCAAAAGAAAATCTAATTCCCCATCTTTCTCTCTAGAACTTCGACAGAGTGCCCTGTGATTCCTCCTCCTGCCCGCCTTGGCCATCATTGCTCATTCCCACCTTGGGCTCTTTATATTTCTACACATGTATTAAAATTGTGTATTGTTGTGTATGTATGTGTGTGTATGTGTGTCATGGTGTGCATGTGGGGGCACGTGTGTGTCACAGTGTGCATGTAGGGGCACGTGTGTCACAGTGTGCATGTGTGTGTCACAGTGTGCATGTGTGTGTCACAGTGTGCATAGGGGGCACGTATGTGTCACAGTATGCATGTGGGGGCATGTGTGTGTCACGGTGTGCATGTGGGGGCATGTATGCGTCACGGTGTGCATGTGGGGGCACGTATGTGTTACGGTGTGCATGGGGGCACGTGTGTGTCATGGTGTGCATGGGGGCACGTGTGTGTCATGGTGTGCATGGGGGCACGTGTGTGTCACAGTGTGCATGGGGGCACGTGTGTGTCATGGTGTGCATCGGGGGACATGTGTGTCACAGTGTGCATGTGGGGGCATGTGTGTGTCACGGTGTGCATGTGGGGGCATGTATGCGTCACGGTGTGCATGTGGGGGCACGTATGTGTTACGGTGTGCATGGGGGCACGTGTGTGTCACAGTGTGCATGGGGGCATGCACGTGTGTATCACGGTGTGCATGGGGACAGGTGTGTGTCACAGTGTGCATGGGGGCAGGTGTGTGTCACAGTGTGCATGGGGGCAGGTGTGTGTTACAGTGTGCATGGGGGCAGGTGTGTGTCACAGTGTGCATGGGGGCATGCACGTGTGTATCACGGTGTGCATGGGGACAGGTGTGTGTCACAGTGTGCATGGGGGCAGGTGTGTGTCACAGTGTGCATGGGGGCAGGTGTGTGTTACAGTGTGCATGGGGGCAGGTGTGTGTCACGGTGTGCATGGGGGACGTGTGTGTCACGGTGTGCATGGGGGCACGTGTGTGTCACGGTGTGCATGGGGGCACGTGTGTGTCACGGTGTGCATGGGGGCAGGTGTGTGTCACAGTGTGCATGGGGGCATGTGTGTGTCACGGTGTGCATGGGGGCAGGTGTGTGTCACGGTGTGCATGTGTGTGTTACAGTGTGCATGGGGGTACATGTGTGTCACGGTGTGCATGGGGGCAGGTGTGTGTCACGGTGTGCATGGGGGCAGGTGTGTGTCACAGTGTGCATGGGGGCAGGTGTGTGTCACAGTGTGCATGGGGGCACGTGTGTGTCACAGTGTGCATATTGAAGTCAGAGGACAACTTGAGGAATGAGTTCTCTACAGGAGTGCCTCTCGGTCTCCAGGCAGCACGTGCCTTTACTTGCTGAGCCATCTCACTGACCCCTACAACAGTTTTTTTTTTGTCACAATTTTGTCACATTCCCCCCTCCATGCTGTGTTTTTTTCTGAGAGGCAACCCCAGCCCTGAGAGTCCTTTTAGACCTCAGTGCTCCTCTTGCTGCTTTCAGGGAAACTCTGCTCTGGAGACTCGGGGACGTCATCCGCCCCCGGCTTCTCATTCACCTTCTCCTCTGCACGCGCTGTCCAGGCCTGTCTTTGTTCCCACAGTTCTAGAAGTCTCTCTCCGTGGGCTGTCCTCACTGTGTCCCAGGAGACATTAGCGACATCTGGACCATCAAGGACTCTTTTCTTTAATGTGAAGACATTATCAAGACACCCAAGTCTTTATCCCCCCCTTCATCATTCTACTCTTCTTTCTAGAACATAAAAACAGTAAAAATGCACACAAGGTACAGGCATGGTGGAGCTAATGGCTGAGAGTCAAGATGGCAGGGAAGTAGAAGCTATGGCCTTGGTGACAATCGTGTCACATCAAATGACATCTGCATGTAAATATGCTTTGTCACACGCAGCAGGCGCTGGTGTCTACTTACCACATGCTCATTAGGTATTAACTTTAACAGGTGAGAAAACAAAGGTTCAGATAGAACAGGTCACACACGCATGTACACACATACACATATATAGTGATATATATAGTGTGTGTCATACATAGAGGTAACATATGTATTATGGTGTGTGTGTGTGTGTGTGTGTGTGTGTGTGTGATGCTGGGAATTGCGCCGATGGCCTTGTACATGTAGGGATGCTATTACTAATAAGCTTCTGTCTTTTTACTGTCTGTCTGTCTTTCTGTCTATCACCTATTATCTATCTATCATGTATGTACATACGTACATACATATGTATGTATGTATCATCTGTCTGCCTATCATTTTTCTGTTATCTATCTGTCTGCCTTCCTGTCTGTCTGTTTGTCTATCTATCATCTGTCTGCCTGCCTATCTATCTATCTATCTATCTATCTATCTATCTATCTATCTATCTATCATCAATCATGTCTGCCTGTCTATCTATCATCTATCTGTCTGTCTATCTGGTATCTATGTGTCTAACTATTATCCATTTTAAGTCTTTTGGGAAAGGGTTCCATACAGCCTAGGCTAGTCTTGACCTCTCTGTATAACCAAAGATGATCTTGAACCTCTGATCCTCCTTCTTCTACCTTCTCAGAGCTGGGGTTTACAGGCATCTACCACCATGCCTGGTTTTATGTGGTGCTGGGATCGAACCCAGGGCCTTGTGCTTTCAAGGCAAGCTCTCTGCCAACTAAGCTGCATCCCCTTCTTCGTATTTTTCAAGTTTTGATGCCCAGTCTCAAGCTGGCCTTCAGCATGTGGTCCTCCTGCCTCAGCCTCCTGAGTAGCTGGAACTATAGGTGTGCGCATCCAGCCCCCTGGTGAAAGTGATACTTAGAAGATGAATTGTTATTAAGGTTTTACAGGCCTGTAGAGTCATGCCCATCTCATGGAGGAGGCTGTGCCCTCGAGGCTGAGACACACAGTTAGCTGACATAGTCAGGTTGCCACACCGATACCCAGCAGCTTGCAGCTTGCCATTGGACAAAGAACTGTTCCATGTGGCCTTCTCTCCTGCTCTGTCTTGTCACATGAGCCCAAAGGTGGACGGCGTACCTAGGAGGGCGGTGACAGGAGAGAAACTGGCTGATGTCGTGACTCTGTTGCACAGACGCACCGACTTGATGGCAGAGGTGTGCTCGTGGGTGTGAGGAGCAGGCTGTGCATTCCTTAGCAGGCTTGCTGGACACGAGGGACGGCGATCATTGTCTGCCCTAGTCAGGGCTTGAACGTTACAGCGGTGTGTGCATGTGTGAGCTCTCCCTCACAGAGCCCCCTCTGACCTAGGAAAGGTTGCTTGGCTGTGTGTCTTCCTAACAAACCCCTGCTCTCCCTGAGAAAGCTGCTGTGAACACGTGTGAGGAGCGCCTGTCAAGTGACCCTCCGGTTAGGGCCTGAGTCAAAGCTGTGTGTGTTTTCATAACCAGAAGGCTATGTGTTTCTTAGCTACTGGTCAGAGTGGATGAGCCTGCCAAAGAGCCTTCAGGGAATTTCCTCACCATGTAGCAAATTTATGAGTCATATGAAAAGCTGGGAAACGCTTCAACCAGCTGCCTCTCACTGACTCACAGGCCGTTTTACGGCACCTTGGTGCTGGGGCCTTGGATGGAGCCAGTCAGAAGGTTTATGATACCTACAAATGGCCTTCCATAGCCAGGGAGGAGATGGGGAGGGATCTCCCCTCTCCTGTCCTTCGGGAAGACAGATGTAGCAGTTCTCTAGAGCTGTTGAGCCACCACAGGGGAAGCCAACAAGGGCATCTGTAGAGTCCTCCCCTAAAGGACAGATGGAGGAAGGTGGTTTTTTACCTCATTCTCCATTTATATTTAAATAAGCAATGGGGGTGGAGTGGGGCCTGGAGGGATGGCTCTGAGGTTAAGAGCACAGGTTGTTCTTCTAGAGGACCTGGGTTTGATTCCCAGCACCCACATGGTGGCTCACACCATCTGTAACATCATCTCAAGGGGATCCAACACCCCTCTGGCTTTCTTGGGCACCAGGCACACATGTTACACGCAGGCAAAACACCCATACATATAAAAGAGATGGCTAATCTTTTTTTGTTGTTTATTATGTACACAGTATTCTGTCTGCATATATGCCTGCCTGCCAAAAGAGGGCACCAGATTTCATTACAGAAGGTACCATGTGGGTGCTGGGGATTGAACTCATGTCCTCTGGAAGAGCAGTCAGTGACCTTAACCTCTGAGCCACCTCTCCAGCCCAAAATGGTTAATCTTCACTGTCAATTTGACTGGATTTAGGGCCACCATAGAAACATACCTTTGGGTGTGTCTATGCCAGTGTTTCCAGAAAGGATTAACTGAGGAGGAAAGACACAGCCTGAATGTGCAAGTGTGGGGGCCCGACTGAAGGGGAAGACAAGGCAAGCTGAGCACCTGCATCTCCTCCCCTACTCTCTACTGCGGATGCAGTGTGAGCGGGTGCAGTGTGAGCAGGTGAAGTGTGAGCGGGTGCAGTGTGAGCAGAGGCAGTGTGAGCAGAGGCAGTGTGAGCAGAGGCAGTGTTAGCAGAGGCATTGTGAGCAGAGACAGTGTGAGCAGAGGCAGTGTTAGCAGAGGCAGTGTTAGCAGAGGCAGTGTGAGCAGAGGCAGTGTGAGCGGGTGTAGTGTGAACAGAGGCAGTGTTAGCAGAGGCAGTGTGAGCAGAGGCAGTGTTAGCAGAGGCGGTGTGAGCAGAGGCAGTGTGAGCAGAGGCAGTGTGAGCAGAGGCAGTGTGAGCGGGTGTAGTGTGAACAGAGGCAGTGTTAGCAGAGGCAGTGTTAGCAGAGGCAGTGTTAGCAGAGGCAGTGTTAGCAGAGGCAGTGTTAGCAGAGGCAGTGTGAGCAGAGGCAGTGTGAACAGAGGCAGTGTTAGCAGAGGCAGTGTTAGCAGAGGCAGTGTTAGCAGAGGCAGTGTGAGCAGAGGCAGTGTTAGCAGAGGCAGTGTTAGCAGATGTAGTGTGAGCAGAGACAGTGTGAGCGGGTGCAGTGTGAACAGAGGCAGTGTTAGCAGAGGCAGTGTTAGCAGAGGCAGTGTGAGCAGAGGCAGTGTGAACAGAGGCAGTGTGAGCAGAGGCAGTATTAGCAGAGGCAGTGTGAGCAGAGACAGTGTGAACAGAGGCAGTGTAAGCAGAGACAGTGTGAGCGGGTGCAGTGTGAACAGAGGCAGTGTTAGCAGAGGCAGTGTTAGCAGAGGCAGTGTGAGCAGACGCAGTGTGAGCAGAGGCAGTGTGAACAGAGGCAGTGTAAGCGGGTGCAGTGTGAGCGGGTGCAGTGTGAGCGGATGCAGTGTGGGTAGAGGCAGTGTGAGCAGATGCAGTGTGAGCAGAGGCAGTGTGAGTAGAGGCAGTGTGAGCAGCTGCGTCCACTCCTCCTGTGCCTTCCCACTCTGATGAAACACTGCCACATAAGAAGTGTTACCATGAAGGGATGGCCAGGCTCACATAGGGAGGGCTGGGGAATGAGATGTGAGGAAGCCCAGAGGAACTGACACAAAGAAGCAGGGTGACGTCTTGGAAGCAGGAGGCCATTTCCAACCTGCCCGGCTCACCTCACATGCAGCAAGGAGTTTGAGCAGTAGATGTGGTCTCAGATCCTCAAGGGGGCCACGGAGGCTTTCCGTCCTGCTGGCGTGGATGTCGTGAAAGAATAGGGGTGTAGTCTGGTATTCGCTGGCGCTATGAACTCCTCTGCGTGGCCATTGCCTTTCTTTCTGTTCCTGTACATCCCTGCTGCGTCTGCCTTCAAGCTCAGCCTCTCCTGGAGCATGCATGGAGAAGTTTGCAGCTTGTCATTGCAACTTTTCTCAGGCTCAGCCTCCCCTGATCTTGGCGTCATCTACCAACTTCATGTCCTTTCACCACCGATCTTGCACTGTCCCCAGGTCCCGAGAAGGGTAGCACCTCCGAGTTCATCCAGGAAGGAACCTCTTGTGCCTCATAGGACTCTGTCTGTCATGGGATCTGAGTGAAGTAACGACTCCTAGTCCCTTGTGTGCATGAGAGCCCCTGGGGGGCTGGAAAAGGGCATGTGACATAAAACAAATTGCAGTGGGAGACCCCAGAGCCATCGAGTCAGGTGGGGTGGGGCCTGGAAGTTTGCATTTCCAGCAAACTTCTTAGACCATGCTTCCGTGCCAGCCCAGAGCCCACCTTCTGAGAACCACCGCCCTAAAGAACTGCAGAGTGACTCGGAGCTGGTGTGGAATTTGTTCTCTCTGCTCTCTGGACTGTTGTTTTGGCTGCCGGTGAGGTTCTCATTGTGCTCCTGAGCCCAGAGACGTCGTCTGATTTGTGGTACTTGGCAGACCCTCAGAGCCCCAGGAGGGCTGGAACTTCTAACAGGCAGCACTCAGGTTCCCATGTGCAGGTGGTTTTTACTGCACACCTGGGACAGCATACACATGGAAGCCCCATCCCCTTCCTTGCTGTAAAGCTTGGAAACGGAGTGAGACAGCTGTGACCTTTCCTCTGGGTGACGCTCCTCGGGGGACGGGCTTTCTGACAATGTTGGCACTGGCAACAGTTGGCAGGGATGTGGGTGCCCTGCAGGCTGTTTAATGTCTTCGTGTACAGGCTCTCCGTCTCTCTGCTCACTCTTTCTCTCTTTCTGCCCTGCCCTTTCGGGTGTCCGGGCTGGGTTGACTCACAGACCCTGTGCCCGCTTTTCCCAGACCAGGGTGTGACTCACGGGATGGTGCGACCCACGTCCATGGTGAGTCTTCCTTCCTTAGCTGTATCTCTCTGTAAATGCCCTAGCTGGTGTGCCGGGAGCTATGCTCCTTCGACGATTCTCAATTCAGCCACACTATTAATGAAGACTAACGTTGATATCCTGGGCGAGCCCACTCCACTCTCTATCCCTAGTGAGAACTTGGGAGGCCCCAAGTCCCAGTATCTAGCTGGGAGCATGGCTTCTATTGTGTTTCCTTGTTAGGGAATGTGGGACCTTTCTTTCATCCTGAAGCTGTCACTGCCCATTCCATGCCAACCATGCAATGGCAGATTTGTGTCACCCAGCGTACATGGGACCCTAAGCCAGGGTCTCACCTACAGGACTGAAGGTGAGCAGGAAAACTAGGGAAAGGAATGCAGATGTTACCAGCTGTGTGTCACCTAGCTCTCTGGGGGAGGGGGCGAGGATGAGCAGGTGAAGACCGCCCTCCATTACTCTCTTTGGGCATCCAGCCGTAGCTCTTCTGCTTTTCTGACTGCCTCTGTTTCTCCCCAGGCTTTCAGCCTATGGTTTCTCTTTGTTTTCTCCAGAGTCTTCTAGGCGTTTTGCCATTTACACCTCATGGCCTCTCTGCGTGGATGCCCAGTCTGTTTGGGTTCTTCCCTGCCAGGTTTTCAGGCAGCTGTTTGGTACCAGCAGAAATAGGCAGGAATGGCGGCTGCTGCCTTAGCCGGGCAGGTATGCAAGATGCACGGTCGTGAAAGGAGCGGAGATGCCGAAGCCAGAGCCTAAGGGAAAGCCCCATTTGGGGTGCTACATGCCAGGTTCCGGGCGAGCACACTGCCTGACTAACCTGGGCCGAGCCTTCTCCCACGGGCAGTCGTGGACAGTTGTAATAGAGACACGACCTTGGACTTGCCCTGAAAAGTGTGGCTGTGTCCACCCCTGAGCAAAGAGCCTCAGTAAGCCGCCCAAGAGGTCTCTACAGCACTTGTGGGAGCAACTACGGCACCTCAGGTCTCAATTGTGGATAGTGCACAAAACCGTTCTGACTTGACTCCATAGGAAAACGGCACCCTCAACGCCGCATGAACTCACTTGTTTTTGCTTCTTTTAAGCCCAGAGCTTCGGTCCTCCAGCCAAGACCCTTTCCTCTTTGGATTTAGCTTCTCATCTACACAGAGAGGAGGCTAATCCTGCTAATCTTTAAGATCCCTTCCAGTCAACAGAACTTGCCAGCTGGGGCAGCTGAACAGCTCCCTCCCTGATCTCAGGGTTGAAGACTCCTGGCTGGGCCTCAAATTGTGTGTGTGAATACACACAAGTATGTACATGTGCATGCACTCTGGGAGGATATCACACACACAGACACACACAGACAGACACACAGAGACACATACACAGACACACACACACAGAGACATACAGATACACAAGAGACACACAGACACACACACACAGAGACACACACACACAGACACACAGACAGACACACACAGACAGACACACAGACAGACACACATACAGAGACACACAGAGACACACACACAGACACACACACACAGACACACAGAGACACACACAGACACACACACAGACAGACACAGACACACAGAGACACACACAGACACACACACAGACACAGTCACAGACACACACACACAGACACACACACCCATACACACACACACACCCACACACACCTTCTCTTCCTTCTTTCAGCAGTGCTGGGGACTGAAGCCACGAACCTGAGCATGCTAGACAAGTGTTCTGCTACCTCTGGCATCATCTAAACTGCAGCGGAATCTGTTAAATAAGATGGGCTGGTCCAGACCCCCGACTCTGCACTGAGATGGTCCTGTGATGTGTAGTAACCATTTGACTAGATTTTTAAATATTCCAAAAAGGAAATTCAATGGCTGGTGTGTGTCTCTCTCCAAGATGTATGTAATTGGAATAACCTAGGTAAGAACTAGAATTAGAGACACTTGCAGGGTTTGACTGGTAGGAACCATAGTAGTAATTGGGGACTAGATGGGGGTAACTGGATGGGGGGCAAAGATGGATTGCACGGATGAGGGTGTAACTTCAGTAAACACAGAGGCCCTGAAGTGCTCAGTAGGTTCATGTATTTAGACGAATAAAATGAGGGGAGCTTGTAGAACCATCCACTCACCAGCGATCAGAGACACGCAGCTCTACCTTGTGACTGATCTTAGGCTGTGGGGTGGTGACGGGAAGTGGGCTGGGGAATGAACCCATGGGAATGATCCATCTGCAAAACGTTTGTCACCAAATTCTCAAACTTGGTTCTCATCTTCTAGGTAAACATCACTATATTCTCAAATATGTCCCAACGCAATCCCCATCTTCAAAGTTAATTGCAACTCACAGACGGGCTTGAATATTTCCAGTCTTAGGACCCAAAGTCAAATTGTGCAGATAGCTGCCAGCAGCCAAACATGCTCAGGGGTAATACAGTTTCATCCTAACGTTCCCTTGGCAGACACACGACAGGTAGGCCACGGTCTGTACGCTTCATCCCTTGGGCAGAGGCCAGGCAGACAGCCCTTCCCCACCTCCTTGGGTGCCCACCAGGTGTGTATTCTACCTCAGTGTATGCAAGACGGGAACAGCTGGGTAGAGGGGCTGCTAGTTGCTAGTGACATTGACTGTAACTTCTACATTTCATCTATTCTTGGGCTTGAGAGTAGTCTTCCTCCAAAGCAGCCTGTGTGTGTGTGTGTGTGTGTGTGTGTGTGTGTGAAACTGTGTGCATATGTGCTCACCTGTGTGATTCTGTGTGTGTGGTTGTGCATATGTGTATATGCATGTGCAAGTGTGTGCATGTGTATCCGTGTATGTTATGTGTGTATACATATATGTATGTGCATGTATACATGTGTATACACGTGTGTATGTGTATATGTGCATATGTGTATGTATGTATATATGTGTATACATGCATGCATGTGTATGTGTGTGTACATATATGCCTGTATGTATGTATATATTTATGTGTGTACATGTATATTTATATGCCTATATACATGTGCATGTATATGTGTATGTGTGTATATGTGTGTATGTATAAACATTTAAGTGTATGTGTGTGTACAGGTGTGTATGTATATATGTGTGTATGGCTGTAATAGGAACAGAAATAGAGTTGTGATAGAAGGAGAGTCATGACTAAGGCTTACAACATTCCTTCCTTAATTAGACTTGCGGAAATGCCCTCTTGCTGCCTTAAAAGAGGCATAATGAAGATGGATTAAAGTTCAGGGTCTGATTGGAAAGAGGCAGGAACTAAGATTAGCCGGCGAAGGCCTGTGGTTCATTTTCAAGGTTGAGTTTACTCAGCTTCCTGAAATCTGTGTGGGATAGCTTCAGACTCTACTAGTGGAGCTTTTCAGGCTAAACAGGGTGGAGGACTTTTGCACTGGCTGTGGGGAGAGGCACTCGCTCTAACGCTCTCAGGGCAGCTCGGTCGTGTCATACCCCTACTGGGTATCTGTGGTGCCACCTAAACTAAGCTGACTTTTCCCATTCCCACCAGGCACTGTTTTCACACAGAGTCTTTCCAGACCGCATTCAGCAGATGTGGGGTGTGGGGTTTGAGGGTGGTTTGTAATCCTGCGAGTTGTTTAAAGTCTACAATTTCACAGTGCCTTTTTCGTTTTGTTGTTAACTAGAGATTAATATTTCTGAGGATTTCCTAAACAGAACGGGTCTTTAGGCTCTTCCCATGCTGGGAGCTTAGAACAGTGTCAGCAGTGCAGCGAAGAGTGGAAAGTTACAGTTTTATCCATGTTGCTGCTACTCAGGTGAAGAGGCTGAGGTGTGGTGAGACCTATGTGTCTGAGCAGATTCTATTTATGGATCAAGTTGGCTCAACTGCTGTTGAGGACCACAGTGGTGATTGATGATGATGGAGAGGAGGACGAGGAAGAGGAGGGGAAAAACGATGTCAGTGATAGTGATGATGATGGAGAGGAGGAGGACGAGGAAGAGGAGGGGAGGGGAAAAAGATGTCAGCGGTGATGGCGATGAAGCTGGAGTCAGTGGAGAAGCAGGAGGGGAAGAGGAGGGGAAATTATGGGAAGGGATGATGCTGATGATGCAGTTGATAAAGATGACGGCACTGATGACAGTGACGACAACGATGAGAAAGACAAAGACTTAACAAGAGCTGACAGCAGTTACCAGTCACCGTATGCTAGGGGCAGAAGCACATTTCTCACATCTGGTGACGAGGAAGTAATAGAGCACTGCCCTCATCACCCAGGTGTGTGTGTGTGTGTGTGTGTGTGTGTGTGTGTGTGTGTGTGTGTGTGTAACTGCCCCCCACCCCAGGCCAGTCTTAATGCCCCATGGTCAACATTGTTTAGGGAGAGTCTGCAGTGGGTGTCCAAGAGCATTGCTTTGCCAACTTCACATATCCTGAGATCTGATTCCCCAACGCCGGACACTCAGAGTCTGGAGACTTGGGTGGGGCTCAGTGTTGCTGGAGGTTCTTTCCCGCCTGGTCCTGTAGCTGTCTAGCCCCAAATAAACATACAGAGACATATATTAATTATGAAACTATTAGCTGATGACTAGGGCTTCTTATTGGCTAGCTTTGTCTTAACTATTAACCCATTTCTATTAATCTATGTATTTCCATGTGGTCTTGGCTTACTGGAGAATGCCCAGACCTGTTACTCCTTTGTGGTCTGCATGGTGACTGTTTCATAGTCTTCCTCTGCCTACCTTTCCCAGAATTCTCTGTGACTTCGAGTCCCATCTATCTCCCTGCCTCTATTGGCCACAGTGTTTTATTCATAAACCAATCAGAGAAACATATATACAGAAAGATATCCCCCATTAGTTCAGAAATCCATTTTCAAATCCCTCTATACTGATGGTTCTAAAGCCTTCCTAGGATGGCTATTTCATCTCTGACATCTCTCTTCTGGCTGCCAGGAGACCACAGAGGACGCAGTCCAGCTGAGGATTGTGGGACGATGGGAGGATAGCGGGGAGGGCTCCATCCCACTGAGCTCTGGCAAGGGACGGAGAAAGGCTGGCCTCAGAAAACTTTGCAAGAACATAAAGATTACACACGAGGACCAGCGTTGCTTCTCTCTACCTTCTGTCTTGCAGACTCTCCCTAAACATTCCTCACTGTCTCTCTCTACAGCAAAGACACATTCAGTCCTGGAGTGAGTTTAGAAACAATAGCCTGTTCTGTAGCCTCATTGAATCTGTACTTATTTCTTGTGAGGAAACTGAGACCTGAAAGGGACAGTAGTGTGTCCAAGACCTTGAGACTAACTCACTCCTCATCCACAGGAGGGCTAATTTTTTAGATCATTTCAGGCTTCTGGCTATGTGGACTTAGGAAAAAAAAACACCAAATCAATATGCTTACTGTGATTTTTTTCTTCATCTCTTTGAAAGATGCAACATGGTAGTTAAGTCCACTGTCAATATTTTTATGAACTTTGTGGAAAATATGATGGTAAAATTTTTGGTAACCACTTCATTAAGCCTGGCTTTTTCTAGACCACCACAAAGGGTAAATAAACCCTAATGAGTAGTTCACCCTGGCTGATCCTGTACATGATCCAAAGAGTTAGTGCTTCAAAACACACTCATCCCCCCTCTCCCCAAACCCTGGGGGAATAGAGAAAGGTGATCTTAGCTTCACACTTCAGACAAAGACTCATTAGCTCACAAATTAGTTACTGGCTGAAGCCAGAGTTTCCACCCACCGAGAAGAAGTGCCCAGCGTCAGGAACACAGTACGGTTAGCACACTGTTAGTTGGCCTCCCATCAAAGCATACTTCCTTAGTAACAAGTACTCAATGACCAATGGGACTGCAGGGCTAACAATGACCTCGGGTCTTATTCTTTCATTTCTTCTGAGAATGTTTATGCTGGGCGTTGAAAATTCAACAGTGATTATGGTGTGGGAAGAATTACCACACAAGAGAGTAGACTTGTGCTGGGGTCAGCGTGCATGGTGGGGACTGGTTTGCTGTGACTATCCTGTGTGCGTGAGGGTTGGAAGCAAATGACCCATTGTTATTGTTGCTGCTTTTGAGACAGTCTCCTGTAGCCCAGGCTGACCTGAACTACCCGTGTAGATGGAGATGATCTTGAACTCCTGATTCTTCTTCCTCCACCTCCTGAGTACTAGGATTTTAGGAATGTGTGCCATGTCCAGCTCATGAGGTGCTAAGGATCGAACCTAGGGCTTTGTGCATGCTAGGTGGATACTCCAGGAGCTACACCCCCTCAGTCCTAGATCCTATTTTAAACCCAGGAAAGTCTCTATGTGTGTTTACATGATGGGATTGACCAGTGGTTCTCAACCTTCCTAATGCTGTGACCCTTTAACACAGTTCCTCATGTTGTGGTGACCCCCCCCAACCATAAAATTATTTCATTGGTACTTCATAACTGTGATTTTGCTACTGTTAGGAATCATAATATATATACATATATATATATATATATCTGATGTGCAGGATATCTGATATCCAACGCCCCCCCCCCAACGGGCCTCAATCCACAGTCTGAGAACCACTGGGATGGAACCCATAGAAAGAGAAAGATCTAGGTAAGTTATTGTCATGATTTTCCTAAGAAAATAGAAAAAGATGAAGTCAGGCAGGGACGTGAGACTTAGGGGAGGATGGAGGATGGAGAATCTGCCTGTACATCAGGTAAGAGACAAAGATGGATGGAGATGTGTGGTTTGGGTAGAGAAAGAAACCAAGGTGGGTGGGGAAAGGACCTGATGTGGCTGCTTCCGTAGAATCGGTTGAGGTACAAATCCTCTGATTGTACAGGACATGGTGACATGGTGACAAGGTGAAGGGCTTCATAAGAGGGGACACTGACAAAGTCCTCAAGAAGAGTGGTGGGATGGGTCACAGACGTAGATGTGTCCTGAGAGGTAATGGCCACCTAGTGGGGGGAGGGGCTTGCTCACAAGCATTCAGCATTAAGCGTAAAGAACAGGAAGTCTGACTCAACTGAGATTTGATATCAGAGAGAGAACATAAGACATGAAAATGAAGAGGTTTTGGTAATACACGGCTGAACTGATGAGTCGTGGATCATCAGTGATCTGATGTGCTGTCAATTTGACATAAACTTAAATCATCTGGGAAGAGGAAGCTCAGTTGAGAAAATTGCCCCATTGGGTTGGCCTGTGGGCAAGCCTGTGGGGGTATTTCTTTGATTAATGATTGATGGGGAAGGGCCCAGCCCACCACGGGCGGTGTCCCTCCTGGGCAAGTGGTCCCATGTTGTATAAGAAAGCAAAATGACTGAGTCATCAGTAAACACTGGTGCCTGCTTCCGTTCCTGCCCCCGATTTCTGCTTTGTGTTCCTATCCTGACTCCCTCCTTGGTAGACTATAAGCTGCGAGCTGAAATAAATCCTTTCTACCAGTTCGCTTTTGGTCATGGTGTTAATCACCACAACAGAAAGTGAATGAGGACAGCGTGTAAAGACGGGAGCGGGGACAGAAGGCATGAGAAGAAAGAGAGGGGTATGTGAAGCGGCCGCCTGGTCTGGAGGTCTCAGTGAGGTGAAACGCGGATGCCTTGAGATGGCTGGAGAAGAGACGATGGAAGAACAGGCTCTTTGGTACAGAATGGGCCATTATCTCTTTTGTTCCTGGCAACTGTGACTACCTGTCTGCTGGAAACAGCCACCAGCCCTACATAAAATCAAGAGAACATCTCGAGAGTGATGAGAGCTCAGTAAGTTTGAAGTAATCACCAGACCAACCCTGCAGAGGAGAAGGGAAGTCGTCTTACGTCAGGGAACATAGGGTCTGCTTTTGCCCCGAGAGAACCTGAGTTCTGAGCAAATCTGAGCCTTTGTTTTGTCTAAAAAAAAATCACAGTCAAAGGCTAGTGTAGACTGTAGTGTCTATTTGGAGGCCCTTTCTATAAGCTGGGCTTCCTAAGGCTAATTCATCAAAGCTGAGGGAACTGAATTAAATCACTTCTTCCTTGAGTTCAGACCTACACTATTTGGGTGGTCCATAGACACTCAGGCCCTGGTTTTGGATTAATGTGGCTTCTAAATTAAGGTTTCCAGACACATATCTTGTATAAATTATTTTTTGAGTATAATGCCCAACACACAAAGACAACCAAACATGCATAAAGTGAAATACCACCAGAAGCCAACAGATGTAGCTGACTCACAGATTCCAAACGTTACTATCATCAGACACTAACTCCAAAAGAACCGTGTTTACTATGCCTATAGAACTGAAAATCAGCCTAAAAGTATCTACCAAGAACAGGAAGTCACCGTGAACTATCTGAAAATGAACTAGAACTCGAGTAATCACAGAGAAGGATGCTTGTTCTGGGGCTAAGGTAGAGCCATTGCTGGCATTGGCTTTATTCAGAGTGTGACCACGGAGAGTGTAACCACGGAGAGTGTGACCACGGAGAGTGTGACCACAGGGAGTGTGTGATTGAGGTGGCCTGGAGGAGGCATCCAGAGGAGGGGAAGTGAGGGAGGAACACAAAGGGGAGGGGTGTGGGTGGTTTGAGGCCCTTCCACGTGTGGACTCTGAAGTTGTAGAGTTCCAGGGCTCTGTGTGGGAATGCAGGTGTGCAGAGTCTCACCGGATCAGAGGAAGGTCAGAAGAGTTAAGATGGCCAGCGGATCGCAGTGGAGGAAGGAGTCCGTGTGTGTATGTGGTGCATATGTTCGTGTGTGTGTGCACATGCGTGTGTGGAGACAGAGGTTGATACTGAGTGCTCTTCTTTGCTGCTGTCCACTTTGGAGACAGGGTTTCTCACTGAACCCGCAGTTGTGATCTTGGAGACCGGCTGGCCAGCAAGCTCCAGGGGTCTTCCTGTCCCCACTTCCCCAGTGTTTGGATTATGGGAACATGCTGCACACAGCTTTTTATGTCCCCAAACCCAGGCCCTTGTACTCATGTGGCAAGCACTCCACTTACTGCGCTATCTTTCTGGTGTCTAGAGTAGGAACTCTAGCAAGAGGGAGAACGTGAGCTGGGGAAGGCATGGGGGAGTCAGAAGAATGGGTCCAGTTCTTTGACAAGAACCTTGAAGAATCTGGCGTTTTAGCCATCTATGGGCCAATTGCTAAGTCTCATAGATGCGGACAGTAGACTTGAGATTCCTGGGTCACAGACAAAGGGCAGTTTGGTACTGTCAGGAATAGCACAGTGAATCACAGTTTTCTGATGCAAAGAGGGTGAGAGGAACTCTGATCTTAGGGTCTCTGAATCTTCTGTTATGGAAGAAAGTTAGATTGCCCTTTTCTCTGGAAGTAGGCATTATCTTTATTACACCGGTCAGTTCAGAGTTCATTCCACGTTTATCTTCTATGTGCGGTCAGTACAGACACCTTCAAAGGAAGGTCTAGACTGAAAGCAGTCTCTACCTTTGCTGGCAAGATGCACTACGACATGAAGGTTCTGCCAATGCTTTCAAGCCCAGGACCACCGGATGGGGGGGGATGAAGGCTTCTTACTTGCCAGGGTTCAGAGGAGGTGATAACTGCAGAGGTCAGTAGTGAGGAGGGGAAAGATACATCCCATGAGGAAGTTAAGGACTTAGGGAATTTATTCAGATGCAGTGGGGCACACCTGTAATGTTAGCTTTTGAGAGGTTGAGGCATGAGTTCAAGGCCAGCCTGGGATACATAGTGAGAACAGCAAAAATGAAAAAAAGAATTTAGGAATTACAGGTGTGTGTGTGTGTGTGTGTGTGTGGTACAGGGTCATCTGGAATAAGGTTTTCGGTCAATCAAGTGTAGTATGATACAACAATATAATCAAACACTGTGCTGCATATTTCAGTAAGGCAGAATGGGGAGGGCTGGGAAGTGGGCCAGGAGTGTGGAGCTGGAGGGCCCCTCTACGTCTCCAGCAGCTGGGCTCCCTTTCTGCTCATCACCCCCTCACTTGTAAAATAAGAAGGACAGAGAAGCTGGCATAACACAGACAATGGAATGGAACAGAGGAGCCAGGTAGATGTCCACACACAGCCACCCGATTTTTCACAAAAATGCCCAAGACACGTTCTCAGAAAGACACGTGGAAGAATGACCTTTATCTCCCACCCCGCATAAAATCAGTTCCAAGTGTGTCACAGACATCAATGTAAAAGTTAAAGTTCTGAAACCCCTGGAAGGCAGATAGTACGCTTTAACACAAACATAGGCAAGGGCTTTCTAAGTAGAACTCCGTTTTCTCAGGAGATAAGGTCAGCAACTGACAAGCCAGACTTCATGAAACTAAAAAGTTTCTGTATAGTAAAGGAAACGTTGAATGAAGTAGAGAGGCAACTTACAGGATGGGAGAGCATGTTACGCTCCTGACAGAGGATTTGTATCTAGAATATATAAAGAACTCAAGAAACTAAGCATCAAGAAACAAATAATGCAATTAAAAATGGGTCGCAGCACAGAACAGAGATTTCTCAAGAGAAGAAATACAAATAGGCCTTAATCACTTAAAAAGGTGTCCAGCAACATGAGGCTGGGGAGATGGCCATCAAGGCTGGTTTCATTTCTTGACTGTTTGTGAGTAACCATCAATGAACATGTGAGCGTGCATCTCTGTGATAGGAGACAGCATCTTAGGGGTGTACGCCCAGGAGTGATGTAGCTGGATCTAATGGTGATTCTATTTCTTGCTCTTTTGGGAATCTTCACAATGATTTCCACAGTGGCTGCGCCCAGTTTTCACTTCCACCTACAGTGGATATGGGTTCCTTCCCCCCCCACATTTGTAGTCACTGGACGTCTTGATTACAGTCATTCTGGTGGGGATGAGGTGAAATTCCATAGCAGTCTTAATCTGTATTTCCCTGATGCCTACTGATGCTGAGTGCTTTTATTTTAGGTGTACGTGTGTTCCGCCTGTATATATGCCTGTGCACCACTTATGTGTACATGTGTTCCGCCTGTATGTATGCCTGTGCACCACTTGTACGCTTGGTGCCCACAGAGCCCAGAAGAAGACGTTGAATCCCCTGGGACTCCAGTTACAGATGACTGTACAGATGCAGGTGCTAGAAATTGAACCTGGGGCTTCTGAAAGAAAAACAAATGCTCTTAACTTCATAGTCCCAGAACGTGCTATACAGAGTGCCAGGGGAGAAAAAGGTATCAATGGTCTTACCCAGCTGTGAACTTTATGAACCCCAAGACCAACCTGCTAGGAAAGACACAGTCCCCTTGCAGTAATGGCACTACCGTCATAGCGGTAACCACCTGCCCTCTGATTGGTGGCTTTCCTTATTTGTGTCGCCAGCCTTTTCTCTTACGGATGCACCCTAGACTCACTCCCTTCAGAAACCACGTGTAACAAAACCCTTCTTTCGGGGTCTGCTTCTAGGTGAGTCTAGCCCCAGACAGTGTCTTCCCTCTACCATAAGATCAAGGCCCAAGTCTGTTATGTGCCACATCTTAAATCAGACCATTGCCAGCGCTGGGCCTGGTTAGGCCTTTGTTTTGGCCTTTTCTCTGGCCACCAAACTGGTAATGAGAACTTGGTCCTGCCTGTTCCTGACTCTCATCTATCTTCCTTCACCCTGTTAATATAACGTGTAATTGTATTTCTTAGTGAGAACTCTGTCTTCCTGGAAGACATCCTCCTACATCCTTCTCAGGGGCAGCTTGTCCTACAGCTCCAGCTTTGGGCCAGCAGCTGCTTGGGTCAGAGTTGGAGATCTCTCTTGTCCCTCTGTGAGACACTATGCTCACTCCTGTTCCAGCATTTAGCACACAGATGGAAGAAGTCTGAGCGATATCTTCTGTGCCTGTTCCAGTGGGTGGTGGCAGCCATGCATGCTCATCTTGACAGACAGCTTCCAGGGGATGGAGTACATCCCTACTCTCTGTGCTCCCAGAAGGCACTTGCTCACTTGACGAAGGTCACCAAGTGTCTACTGGTGGATTAGCATCCCCTTAACAAGAGAAGGCAGGCCCGGCCTGTTCGAGGGGAAGCGGGTTCCAGAGGATGAGGACTGAATAGAGTGGGAAGTTGGGCTGGGGGAAGAGACAGTGGAGAAATGTGCAAACCGGAAAGCAGCGGGTAGCCCTGCAAACTATCAGCCAGAGGGGAGAGTCAGAACAAGCCAGCCTGCCCTGGGGGCGTGAGGCTGCTTTTGGAGTTTGATTGAATACAGCATTTTTAGTAAGTCCATATTTTACCTCTAATTTCTCCTCTTGTTCCTGTCCATTCTGGGGTCCTCTCAGATGGTGATGCTGACAGGCAGTGGCAGGGAGACACATTCTCTTGTCTCACTGCCAGCCTGATCTCTGCCCCCTCTGCCCTAGGCTCACTTTCCTGAGCTTGGAACACCTGGGCTCCTGCCTCTTTCTATCCTGATACCCATCAGGGCCATGGACCAGCCTAGAAGGCAGCTTCTGTTCTCCATTCCCCAACTCTACCCCAGGCAGAGGCACGGGTTGGGGTGAGGATGGGGGTGGGCAGCCTGTTACTCAGTTACTGCACTAACTCTTGCTTTACAGGGGACTCGCTTTCTCTTTGAAGCCTGCGATGAGGTGTCCTTCTTATGGAAGGTAAAGGGATAAGAGGCATCTCCTGACTCACTCTTGTCCTGTGGCCAGAGGGTGGGCATTTAGGAAGATGGAAAGAGAAGTGAACCTAGATGCTAATAGCACATTAAATCTATGTGGAGCAAGGCAGGGACTTCCACCCAGCTGTCCCGAGGCAGCAGAATGAAATGGAGAGCAAGGACCAGAAGACTAACACAGAAGCAACAAAATTTGCATAAAAATCTGTTGGCAAAGAGGAAGACCACGCCCCATCATGTCGCAGACAGAGCTTGTGTAAGAAAGCCCGTGCAACACAAAACCGAGAAAGCCCGTGATGTGCAAGCCACCTACAAAGTTCCAATTCTTTGTTTACAGGGCTGTGGGCTTCAACCTTCTCCCTCCCTTGGAAGTACTATCTTTCTTAAATGCTGCCATTGGTCTCAGTGCCTGGTTCTGTTTCCCTCCGCAGGGTGGCCCTTCCTGGCACTCAAACATCACGCTGGATGTCGACTGCCTGGGAAAGGATGTGACCACAAGAGAGACAGCTCTCTTCTGTGGGGACCTGCTGGAGGAACTGCCATCACTTCAAGCCATTGCGTGGCAGGTACCTACCTCCTTGACGAGGGTACGGGTGACACTTGACAATATTCCACTCCAGGTGCCCCGCCCCCCAGGAGCATCAACCTTGTTTTCTCTGATCACTCACGCTTGGCTCATATCAAAGCACTGACAGCACATGGTTGCAGGGTTCGTTAGGCGCCGGGCTTGAAGGTCATTGCCCGTTCCGACACCGGGCTATGCTATGGGAGGGGATGTTTCTACAGGGAGGGTGGTAGATGCTTGCTTGGCCTATTCAAGTGTCCCACGGTCTTACAGCGTGGGCTGAGCAGCCACCCAGGAGAGCCCTGAGTCATCTTCTCATCCTCACAGCCCCTAGCCCTTTCTTGGGGATACAATATGGAGCTGGCTGCTTCCCACTCTTCACCTCTAGCCCTGCAATTTCAGGGTTCTTTTTCTTTGGGGGGGAATCACCTGGATCTGGGGTTGTGGATCTGGGACTGCTGAAGGGCCTGGTGGTGCAGGGTCACAGGGACAGAGGAGGTGGCAATGGCTGTGGCCCTGTCATCCCTAGTGGTTTCTCTTTGCAGGGCAGGCATGCAGCAAATAGAGGTGCATTGCCATGGGAACTCAGCGGGAGGGGAAAGGGCCCTTCCCAGAGTCTCCATCTCTGCCAGGGTGGTGCAGGACTGGCCGCCATGTGGAATACATTTGGTCCTGAGGATGACGAGAAGTGTGAGCGCAGTGGCTCAGGGCTGTCCTCCTCCAAGGGGGTGCGTCCTCTGGAGATGCTGAGAAAACAGGGTGCAGACGTAAGCACCTTGGTGAAGGATGCACAGCTGGATTTGCCCCCACAGAGCCCAGGGTAGGAGTCCTTGTCCTCGGAAATCCCGATCCCCTAGTAACACAGACCTCCGTAGCCCTCGGGTTCCTCTTCCTCCCAGACACCCTGGCTGTGGCAGGAAGCTTGGTCCTGAGCTTGCTTCCATGTCCTCTGAGGATCTGTCTCCCTGGCAGACCCCTCGGCTGCCCCTTCTCCCTTCCAGGGTCAGAGAACGTGGGTCACCTCTGGGTCCTGCCCCCACAAGCCCGTGGTACCCATTAGTGCCTTTGTGGTCTTGTCCCTGTGTCCCACCACTCTTGCTAGCCCCCACTTTCCTGGGCTGCCTCTCCAGCTGTGCGGCCACCCGGCTTCTGCTAGCCCTCGCCAACCCGGAGGGAGGGCTGCTCACCTGTTTTGTAAAGCATCTCCGTCCTTTTGCCCAGCGACTGTTAACTCTTCACAGTGAAACTAATACAACAACAACAAAGACAAGAATAACCAGCCGAGGCACAGAGAGGCCTCACAGTCAGAGACGAGGCTGGGTGGGAGCCGCCTGGCTCCGAAGGGTTTCCCACATTAGCTGTGTTTCCTCCCTGGGTTGCTGGGACTCCATCACCCCCTTGGGCAGGATCGGGGGAGATGGAGTCCCATGTAGCAGGCTTCGGTTATTACTGCCTCCCTGTTTTCTGACAACGTGCTGCCCTTCTTGCCCCTGCTTGGAAGCTCTCCCAGCCGTCTCTGACAGCTCGCTGCTACATGTGAAGCCTCTTGTCTAGGTCATTTTCCACTTCACACCGCAAAGAATAACAGCCAGGGGCTACGCGTGGAGGAAAGACTCCTCACAGCCAAGTGGCCCTGCGATCATGCTGAATAGACAGCAGAAGTCTGCAGGACACAGTGGCTGCAGGAGCTGGAAGAAATTAACTCCGGTGTAGATTTCCACTCATCCCTGGCTACTGTTTTCAGGGTGGAGTTCCCGAATGTCCCCGACATCTGAATCCACTTCTGAGTCTTTCATCCCAGGCCCTGGTGGGAGGGCTCATGCCTGGCTTCTCTGGGAACAGGTATGCAGAAATTCGTGAGCCTCTCCGACTCCTCCTGGGATATTCCTCTACTCATTGGATCCTAAGTATAACTCTCACTCTGCCACAAGCTGGTGTCTGTGAGATGGAGTTTGGGGGCACAAAATGTTTTATAGGTCAACACCTGGGGAGGCTGGAGGAGGAGCAAGCACCTGGGTGGCTGGGAGAGGAGGAGGAGGCAGGGAGTGCAGAGAAGACCCTGGTCTGTTTGTATTGCAAGTCCTTTAAAGCCTCACTCAATTGGGTTGAGCAAGCTGAGCAATTTCTACCCATCAGACTGACCAAGATTAACCAAAATGGCAGGACTGGTATACCTCCACTGGTTTCCAAGGTAGACACAGCCTCTCCTGGGAAGGGTGTAGTCTGAGGGAGGGCCAGCTCTCTTCAGCACAACCAGCTCTGAAGGAACCCACAGCTGGCTGATGGCACCTTCAGAGCCCAGGGCAGTGGTGTCTCCCTGAGGTACATCAGCTAGCTCCCCTGACACCATGGCACAAGCATGAAGCAGCCCATTTACAAAGAGAAAAGAGTTATCTTGGTCAGTTTCCAGTGTTACAACCTAATCAGTTTTGGGCCTGTAGCAGTAGGAGCAGGGGACAGAGCAAAGCTGTCCTTCCTGGTTGGGAACGTGAAAGGGACAAGGAGCTAGGGTTTCATGGTCTCCTTCAATGCCACGCTTCAGTGATCCACAGGCCTTGACACCCGCCCTGCCCCGGTGAAGATTCCATTGCAGCAGTGCCAGACTGAGGACCATGCCTTTAACACATGGTCCTCTGGGACGCTCTGGGTACGTGCTGGGAGCTGCGTTACATCTGCAATGTGCCTCTGTTTTACAGACAGGACTGCTACAGAGAAAGACACGATGTGAGAGCCATAGCTCGTGAGCAGCAGGGGCTGGAACAGAACCTGGGCTGCCCGGAGTCCAACGTCCCATCTGTCCTGCAGTGGGGAGGGATAGAGACTGTTGAGCTGTACATCATCTGCTTTTGTAACTGCTCACCACGGTGTTCTCCATGCAGCTGGGGACAGGATGGTGTCTGAAAATCAGATGTACTGGGAGCATGGGATAATGTGTGGATCTCATTTCTTGGGGTGAAGGTTATACTGGGGACATTGGCATGGTCACTGAGTAGGTAGGCATGGATCTTTGAATCATGTCTGGACTTTGATGTGGGTGGAGGTGAAGGTGTAGAAGCATCAGGCCAGGAAACATGAGATGACCTGCACCAAGAGCACCATTCTTGGATAGAAGGGGAAAGCAGGATTTGCAGACAGGGGCCATAATGTGCACCCAGGACACATTCAGACCGGTGGCCCATGGAGGAATGTGACTATGGCCTGTGCAGTTTCAAACTTTCTGGTCTATGTTTCCTAAAAGATCCCCTGTAGAAGATGGGATCATAGCTTTGTTGATGGACATCAGCTGGAAATGCTCTTGTGTGTTGTTGTTACATTCCTCAAATTCATTTGGCAAGGGAACACTCTGGGACGCATCTCCTGGGAGTACTGTTGGAGACCACTGTCCAGAAAATATGCTTGAAGTTTGCTGTGTAGTCCCCAGCACAGTGTCCTGTGCTTCTTCATAGGTAAGCAAGGGTGATGTCAGGGCTGATGTGATGCAGAAAGTGAGGGGAGTGGTCGTGGCTATGGTGGTCATGTTCATGGCAAGGACATTGGTGACCAGGGTGGTAAACAGTTGCTGGGGAGAGCAGATTCTTCAGTGGAGCTGTCACCAAGTTGGGCAGAAAGCACTAGTTGCCTAAAAGTCACCCATAATTCTGTAATTTATTCCTCATGCATGCTTATAAATAATCTCATTAAACTCAGGTCTACCAAGCTGGGCCTGGGCGAGGTTGCTTCTTTGGTCTCTTCTTGATGCCCTGTGTCTTAGTCAGTATTATATTGCTGTGAAGAGACACTATGGCCATGGAGACTGTTATAAAGCAGAAACATTTAATTGGAGATGGCTTATGGTTCGGAGGTTTAGCTCGATATCATCACAGCAGGAAGCATGGCGGCATGCAGGAAGACACGGCACTGGAGAGGGAGCTGAGAGAGCCGGATCTGCAGGCAGCAGGAAGAGAATGAGACACGCTGGACCTGGCTGGAGCTTCTGAGACCTCAAAGCCCGCCCCCAGTGACACACTTCCTCCAAGAACACCACACCTACTCCAGCAAGGCCACACCTCCCAGTAGTGCCAGTTCCTGTTGAGCCCATGGGGACATTTTCTTTCAAACCACCACAACCTGTTTGGGGCAAACAGACATTTGTTCATGCTGCAATGGACAGGATCTAGAATCACCTAGGAGACATGCCTATGAGGGATTATCCGGAACTGGTTGGCATCTGGTCATGCCCTTGAGGAATTGTTTTGCTTAGGTGGAAGACTCACTCTAAAAGTGGGCAGTGGCATTCCCTAGGCTTGGGCTCTGTAAGCAAAGAAGAAAGCGAGCGGAACATCAGCATCCACCACTTCCTGCTTCGTGAGTAGAGACACAAGGTGACCAGCCACCTCAAGCTCCCGCTATGACTTCCCTGCCATGGTGGACTGTACCCCTGAACTGTGACCCAGAGTAAGTCCATCCTCCATTAAGTTGTTTTCATCAGGGTATTTTATCACGGTAGCAAAAGTACCTGAGACGCCTCTCCAGGCAAAGGCACACAGCACATTCCTTTCGCATAACACAAAAGCTAGTCTAGATGGGTTAGTGGATCAGCTAGCAGCCAGACGGTCAGAAGTGCAGAGCAGGAGGCAGATGAAGAGCCAGTGATGACCTTCGCCACAGGGCAGCCCATTGCAGGTGTGTAGGACGCTCGCTGGAATCACACGTGCGATTTCCACAGCCACGGGATTCCTCGGCTGGTGAATTGGAGATACTGCCGTGAAGGCCAGGACCCAGTCAGAAGTGGGACTGAAGCATGATCCATCCGGCTTGGCCTGGTCACACTGGAGAAGGTGGGGTGATAGAGGGCTGGGGAGCAGGGGACGGCGGAAGTTGTTAAGGGAGGTTTCGGTGGCAGTGGTGTTGAGGCATTGGCAATGGTCATGGCGCCAACGGTGAGGATGACAATGGTTGTTTCTGGTGATGGTGAAGGTGAGGACCGCACTGATGGGGGCCAAAGATGCTGCTGCTGGGGTTGACGGGGCAATGTTGGCAGCGGGTGATGCAGGCTTCTTGAGAGTGCTGCTCCCCGATGTGGCCCTTAGATGACGTCCATAATGCCTTTCGTGGTAGCAGGTGGGACGTTGATGGCTGGCAAGAACAGCCCCTGCTTCAGAGGCGTTTGGCCATCTGTGTGGAGAGGCAGCCTTAACGATTCTCCTAAGTCAGCCCCACGCCTTGCTCTTTGTGGTTTTTTTTTTTTCAGTTCTCAGGTAGTCAGCTCCATACACCACTCCCATCGGGGACTTGAAGCCTGAACAAATAAATTATGCTCATTATTCACATCGGCAGCGATGTCATCAATGCGTGGGAGTTCAGACCCAGACTGGGCCACTCAGGGGACGTGGCCGCCCACCTCAATATTGTTCAAGGCCAGCATGCCATGATTCACCATGGAGCTGTGAGACTGAGGCTTTTATATCAAAGTGACATAATTTAGAAGCACACTTTTCCCCACTGGCGTGGGACCTCTGTTGTCGTGGCAGACATATGGCTTCCTTGGGAATGTGGGAGGGATTTGAAGAAGCAGGATCGAGCTTTTTCCTACCAGAAGATTTCTGTTGGGCTCCCAAGTCATAATTCACCTGGCCCAGCCACGACAGGCTGCTGTTGTGAGCAGCAGCCAGCAAGCTTGCCCCTCTCACACAGCAGTCACCAGAGCCAGGGACAGGGGCAGGGACAGGGACAGGGATGTTCCCAGGCCATGGAAGCTGGCGAGGCAGGGTCTGGCTGCCTCTTGGTGATTTTTAGCACTGCTCCTGATATTTTCTGGAAGGGCCATGCTTTCCTTTTGGCACTACTTTGACCAAATACCTGACAAACAACGGAAGGAAAAAAAGATTTGTTTTTTTCTAGTTTCAGAGAGGCTTTTGGTCCAACACAGCACAGTGATGCTGAGACTGTGAGGTAGCAACCTTGTACACAGTGAAGACCAGGAGGCAGGGAAAGCAGAAACTCCCAAGGTAGCACTATGACCTCCAAAGGCTGGCCCTTGAGGCTTACTTCCTCCATTCAGGCCCCTCCTCCTCAAGGCATCATAGCCTTCCAGAATGATATCACAAGCTGGGGACCCAAACTTGAAAACAAGAGCCTGAGGGAGGGTCATCGCCAGATTCAAACCATCCCAGGCTGAATTCCCCACTCTCAGGTCTGCTGTTTGTGGACTCCTGTGCTGGCTGGAGAGGAGCACTTGGCGGGAGCCTTGTGAACGTTGTGTGGATAGAACTTTCCTGGCCACCCACAGCTTCCTTGGCATGTGTGAGAAATTATGACAGCTTCACTAAAGCCACATCCCTGTGCGTCTTGATATATTAGGTGATGGGCAAGATGCCAGGAGAGAGGTCCTTTCCTTTTTTTCAGATGGAATTATTAACTGTATTTTTATCTCCCTTCCCTTCCCTTGCTTCCCTGTAGTTAGGAAAATAGACTCCAGGGAGCTGAGGAGATAACTCAGTAGCTAAGACTATGTACCTGAGTTCCGTTCCCAACATCCACATTGAGAAGCTTACAACTTTCTGTAACCCCATCTCCAGGGGCTCCAATGCCCTCGCCTGGCTCCCTCTGACACCTACACTTCATGTACACACACACACACACACACACACACACACACACACACACACTTAAAAATAAAATCTTAAAATTTCTGGCAACTTCTGGAAAAAACCCGGGCTATCTAGAGGAATGAGTGTGATGCCCATAGATGTATCTTATGAACTTCAATGATAGTCATTGGGATTGTCATAGGCTTTTGGGATCCTAGGTGGCTGTGGTATGAGGAAGATAAGGATCCAGATCTAGAAATTCGAGTCTTGGGGGAAAGCTCTGTGGTTTAGGAAAGTTCTAGAATTTATTGGAATAAAATATTCTGAGTTTGGCATGCAAATGTGCCTTTGGGACATTTTAGGTATATTTTATTTATTTATTTTGAGGCAGGGTTTCTCTGTGCGGCACTGGCTGTCCTGGAACTCACTCTGTAGACCAAGCTGGCCTTGAAGTCAGAGATCCACCTGCCTCTGCCTCCCAATTGTTGGGGTTAAAGGCCTATGACACCACCACCCAAGAATCTGATTGTGTTTGGAATGGCAGCCCTAAGGGAAAGTTAGGTGACATGAGACACACAGTACTCTTAGTATTTAAGTCTGGTCCTTTATGGCAGAACAGGACCACCCCAAAGACTGTTTCCCATAACAAGGACAGGGAAAGATGCAGGCCCCACAAGGGGAAGAAGCTTCCAGGACTGTAGGTAATGAACTTCATGCACTGGAAGCGAGATAGCTCTCAAATGATGAGAACCAGCAAGTGGACCACCCTCCCCAAGCTGAAGCTGCCATTTATGGAATTAAAAGTTTCCACTCAGACGCCCTTACCTCGACAAGAAACACGAGGTATGCTCAGTGGAGAAAGGAGAAAGAAACCAGACACCCAGTAACACCTCAGGGAGCAGTCCCTTCTGTCCACAGGACTGGAAGTGTGCAACAGGTTCCTTTTCCCTGTTTTTGAAAGCTCAAGGTTTTGGTGACATCAATGGCGTACCCTGGGATCCCAGACAAAGGAAATCTCTACAACAGCTTTCTTGCAATCTCTTGTCTCACCACCCTCAACATCTGCCTGAGCAGCAACACAAAAGCAGCTTTCTAAGAGTCATCCCCAACGTGTCTGTTGAGAGCTGAGCCAGTTTCCCTGGGCTTAGCAAAACTGGAGCTTGTGGCCCCCTTCATCTGAAGTCCCCCTCGCTCTCTCTTATCTCTTCCGGGTACCGCTCTGCCAGGCTTCCTGGAAGCATTCTTCTGCGCATGCGGCCCTGCTCGGCCTGACCACTGGTTTCTTTTTACTTCTTTCTCCTCTGCTTTTGCTGACTTTCACAAGAAGACAGACGGCGGTTTATGAGCATCCCCGCTTTGTTTTCTTTGGGGGTTTTCAGTTGTTTTAATCTGTTCCACTGTCTCTCCATTCATTGACCTTCCACGCCCCCTGAGCCCTGTGGGAACTGGGTCCAGTCAGGCACTGGTCCAGGTTCCTCCCCACCGGGGCTGTCATCGTGCTGACTTCTCTGGGCTCGTTCTTCTGGTTTGGCTGCTGCCCCTGGAGCTGGTGCCTTCCCATGTCGCGGGAGTTCCCGTTGTTTTTTCCCCTCGGTGTGTTCCTCCATGCAGGCAGGCCGGTGTTTATAAACGTTCCAGGAGGCGTTGCTTTTGAAACAAGAGAAAGCTTCTGTATTTCTTGGACCGCACGCTGAGATGTATCATCTGTGACATTCCAGTTTTAATGACTGACAGGCTTCCGAGGAATAATGGGATACTTCAGACTCGGCCGGCTACCATGTCACCCGCTGTGTGTATCTCTCAGTGCAAACCAAGGAGTCAGTAAGAACCGCTTCATTGCAGCCTCAGCATATGCTCTCCAACATCCATCTTTAAGCCTAATAAGGCAATAATGCAAAAGATCAAATGAAGAAACACATACAAATTTTCAATTGTGTTACAGTTCTGCACCAAAAATTATCAGCACATTGCAGATGTGCTGATGAGAGGTCTCAACGGGTGGAGGCGCCTGCTGCCAAGACTGCCCAGCTGAGTTTGATGCTTTGACCTAACAAGTTGCCCTCTGCCTCTATACACATGCTGTGTGTGGCAAGCTTCTGGGCATGCCCACACGCTAAGTAAGTGCAATAAGACATTATAAAAGATCACAGCAATATGGCGCAGATTAACAACTTTGGTAGCTCCCAGTCCCTGTGACAAATCTTCCAAACATCTGCTATTCAGAGTGTGATCCCTGGACCAGCAGAATCAGTTCCTGGGAGCTGACTGCCATGCAGCCTGGGGCTCAAGACCTGTGTAATTTAAAAGGTCCTTAGGTGGTTAGTATATACAGGGATGGTTCCCATAATTAAAAAAATTATCCAGTGTAGCACCACGTCAAACGAAAATCAACCTGACCAATCCTATCACCCAGCGTGGAGGTTTATGTACCACTACTGCCTAGTGTGGAGGCATCTTCATTCCTCCTTGCGAGGGCTCACTCTCGGTTGATGGAAATAGTGAGAATTCAAGAGAATCATGAAGCATCCAGAAACAAGGGTGACCAGAATTCCTACCTCTATCTATTGGTCACCTTTGCCTGGATGTGATACATTACCCGGCAGGGACAACTAGAGGGAGGAGAATTGATTTTATCTCACGGTTTTAAAGGGATTCAGTTTGTCGTGACCTGTGGTCCTGGAAGAGCAGCTGATGAGCACGTGAAGGAGGCTTCTCTAACGGAGGAGCAGGAAGCACAGAACACAGTGCAAGCCAGAGCTTCGGAGCGAGCCTCCTCTCCTAAAGAGTCCTCCCCAAATAGCTGTACCCACTGGGGACTGAGTTAAATGAGTCTGTGGGGGAATGGCAGTCTCAAGCATAATATTACTCTGGGGGACATATATTAACTTTTGACTTGGCCCTTAGGTCTTGGTGGTAAGCTGGGACACTTTACATCAGCAAGCCCGAAGGGCAAGTGTTTGATTCCGTTGGGATGGACCAGGGCATTGCCGTATAACCCAGCCTCAGCCGCCACCCTCCTGCTACCCAGAACTGTGAATTGAGTCACAATGAAGAAACACGGGGATGGTGTGGGATTTACCCAGCAGCGGTAACAGTCACTCTAGTCACAGGACATGTCCAGAGATGGCATTAGTTGTTTTATGACACGAGATTAAGCCCTGATGTCTTTCAGTTCTCACTCATTTTATGAACATTTCCCATGATTATCTGGGATTCCCAACGTCCTCTTGGTAAATCACTTTTCTCTTGAAACCATCTTAGGTTGGTTTTTGCCACTTGCTAGCATGAGGCATGAGTGATAACTCCCTCTGTCTGACTGTCTTTTCCTGAGGGCAATGTGTGTGTGTGTCACATCCGGGCATGATGGCTTGTGCGTGAACAGAGACATCTCCATTTCTTTCAAATTTGAAAGCCCTTCCTCTGGTCATTGAATTGCAAAGCTGTGGCAACCATTCTCTTTACATTCCTAAGGTGAAGACAATGGTCTCTGGATGCTTGTCCATTTCGTCAGCTTGTGCCTCTAGTGATAGTGTTAAAACCCATCGTGTTATCTTTTTCTGCTAGCAAGAGTAAAGGTGACAGGTTCCTGATGTCTCCTGGCTTGTCACTTAGTTTGTCTGACAGCCATCTACTCCAAAGCCAGTTTTTTTTCTTGACCTGCCAGATTCCTTCCGTTATCCCAAAGACACTGAAAATGACAGACTTTACCCAGGCAACAGGAGGGTCCTCATAAAGGAGCCTACCAGGAGCCTCCTTTAGTTTACATGACCCTGGGTCAATAGGTGTATCGAATAGATACCCCAGTCAAGCACATGCTGATAACAAACTATAAAGTAATTTACTATAAAATAAATCTCGGGTTTACATATAATCTTACTGTTTATTAAAATAGGGCCAGTGACCTCAATGCAGAGAAAAACTGACTGTGGTGTGTTCAGCCACAGTTGTTACGTCTACAACACAGCCCTGCACTCAAGAGTCAGGAAACATTGTGGAAGACGGGTGGGAATATTTTAAAAAGCAGGGGACTGGGGTTCCTGCTGTGAGATAGTGTTTTCTAAATATATATGACTGGGAAGCTGCACCCATGAAATCTAAAAGATACTGTTGCCTATACAAGACCTGCATAGTGACACCGGTTGACATGACAACGCAGGTAGGGGAAATATCCGAGGGATCCGCCCTGGATGAAGAGCTTCGGGCAATCAATAGAATTCTTCAGGGACAAGCCCGATGGTCTATCCAGTTCCAAGAGGAGAGTGCCAAACGTGTATGTAAGACAACACCAAACAGGCTCAGGCTGTGCGAGTGTGTGTGTGTGTGTGTGTGTGTGTGTGTGTGTGTGTTAATAATAGGGACAAGCCCGATGGTCTATCCAGTTCCAAGAGGAGAGTGCCAAACGTGTATGTAAGACAACACCAAACAGGCGCAGGCTGTGCGAGTGTGTGTGTGTGTGTATGTTAATAATAGGGACAAGCCCGATGGTCTATCCAGTTCCAAGAGGAGAGTGCCAAACGTGTATGTAAGACAACACCAAACAGGCTCAGGCTGTGCGAGAGAGTGTGTGTGTGTGTGTGTGTGTGTGTGTGTGTGTGTGTGTTAATAATAGGGACAAGCCCGATGGTCTATCCAGTTCCAAGAGGAGAGTGCCAAACGTGTATGTAAGACAACACCAAACAGGCTCAGGCTGTGCGAGTGTGCGAGTGTGTGTGTGTGTGTGTGTGTGTGTGACAATAATAACTTTGGAAGCAGTGATCATAAGAGTGAGAGGGAGTGAGGGTCCTGTGGGGAGGAGGTGAGGGAGGGAGCTGGAGGCGGGGAAACAAGTGAATGCTGCACTCATGCATGAAATTATAAAAACATCGTAAAGTAAAAACAGGACCAATGAGCTGGCTCAGCTGGTGAAAGTGCTTGCTGTGTAGGCCTGGCCTCGAATTTGGTCTGTGGAATCCACATAAAGAGCTGGATGTGGTGGCAGCAGAGCCTGTAGCTCCAGCTTCAGAAGATGGAGACAGGGGATCCCCAGAGCAGACAGGTGAGGTCTGAACTTCACTTCTCAGTGAATGAAGTGGAAAAGCAGTATTTCATTCTCCAACCTCCACACACAGTACACACCTGCAGACCCACCCACCCACCCACACACACACACACACACACACACACACACACACGCATACTCACTCACATGTGCCCTAATGCCCACAAATGGAAAAAGGGAAATGAGAAACACCTTTGTTGATGTGGGAAACAGTTGGGATGTTAGAGAATTTTGTAGTCTGTAGTCTGCTCTTGTTTCCTGGGCCGTGCAGATGAAATCTTCCAAAAAGGCAAAGCAGAAAGTGACAGGGTATTTGCTGTACTCTTGGGAGAAGGCCATTGTGTTGGACACCAGAGAGAGCATACAGGTTGGCACAGTCATGGAGCAGACACTCTGGTCCCTGAGGTATCTATTGATCATTGGGCTTTATAATTTGCCCACTGCTAATGTGATGCCATGGAACAGTAGGCTAAGTGCCTAAGAGACTGTCAGAACTGAATAGTACTAAAGGCAGAAGCTAATCAAGTGACACATGGCTGATATGAAATTCCTCCAAGTACGCTGCGCTTAAAAATTCCATAATGAAATGCTAGACAAAACCTTCTGAAAAACCAAGACTCATACTAAGAGCACCCTGGAAAAAGCTTACCTATCCTAGCACAGCAACTGTTTTATTTCTTGGAGTCCTTATCTCCGTAAACACAGGGTTTCCATAGATGTGGTCACAGAACCTCGTGGCTTGCTTTTTTCACTTAACCTTGTATCATCAGCATTTCGCAGTAGCCACACTCGTGGTGCACACACTCGTGATTGGGAAATTCCTTCCTTCCCAGGCAAGTGTGGACACCACCCCCTTCAAACCACAGCCGTACTCCAAAGACACTTTTAAACTGGGTGTTAAGAATCAACAGGGCTCTTACGCACTGATCCTGCTAAAACTCCTTCCAGAGACACAGGGACGTCTGTCAACTGTTCTCTAGAAGTAAAGGTTAGCATAAATTCAATGCATACTGGCAGTAATAGCACTCCCCGGTCATTGCAGATACCCTCTCTGAGTTAGGTGTTTTCTGGGGGGAAATCTGTTCCCTCTTTCTTGACCTCTCACCTTTAACTTCCTACTTCTGTTCCTGTCTCACTTCCGTCCCATAAGCAGTATTGCGTTAAAACTTCTGGAGTCTACATGTCCAACCTGCTGATAAAACTCACGTATATTTGTGAGTATCACTTGTTATTTTGGCTATAGAGACTATTCATGATTGTGGTAGACAGGTTAGAATATGGGAATAAAACTGATCCACCGTGCTATGGTGCCAATATGTCAGTCTTTAGGAGACATGTACATTTTTAAACAACCTCGTTGTTGAAGCTCAAGCGCTAAAAGGAAGACGATTTCAGGCTCTGCCCTGGGCCTGCACGCTCACAGCCCGGATGAATTTAGCACCCGTGCCATTTGGCCCAGGCTTTTTATCCACGCGGTAGCTGAAATGAGAAGCCTTCCCAGCCATCATTACGGGGTGATTTAACATGTCGTCAAGTATATGAAAGGCTCCTCTACTCTGAATAGCAAACAGCTGTTCACCGTCTCCAGAAAGCCTGAAGCCAGAGGAGGGAGACGAGATGCCGGGCACCTTCTAGCCCTACACAGGAAGAACAGCCAGTTCCTGAGGGTCCTGGGCAAAGCCCATGCCCTGCATCATGAAGCCGAGACTGCGATAATTTGGAAATCTAAACCCACAGCAAAGTTGCTTCCTTCTCTCCTCTTTCCCACTCTCTCTGTCTTTTTGGGACACGGTTGGCAGTGTGCAGTGGGTGGGGCAGAGAGCGCCTGCTTCTCCATAGATCTTTAGAAGCAGGCAGTCAATCTTCTCCATTGAATAGATTAAATGTGGCTTGTTAAAGGGCGGTGCGATGAACTTGAGGCATCTAGGGGTCCTCGGCACACAGACACACAGATCTTAACTCCCTTCCCACCCTTAGCCTCCTTTCCCCAAATCACTGCACCTCTATTTTGATTCTATGGCCTGTCGTTTTTTGCCTGGCATTCCCCCCTCCCCCCAGGGAAGGAGGGCCATCCACAGCTCAGCAGCGTGGGAAAGGACCCTGCTGGAGCAGTGTGTGTGTGTGTGTGTGTGTGTCTGTTTTCCACCCTCTCCTGCTGCAGCCCAGGATTTGGGCTGCTGGGCTGCAGGTAGCAGTACTCAGAACTGCACTGTCAGCCCACATATGCGCTGCTGTCCCATTTCATAACAAGGTCCCACAGCACTGGCCCCACACCCTCTTCTGGACTTGAGCTGCAGGCTGGTGCTTTTTGACTCATTTCTATGGATCTTCGTTCTATTTAAGCCTCATGGGTCATACATGCAAATAGTCTGTAACAGGAAGTGGGGAGAGAAGGAGGCCAGGGACCCCAGACTCTCCTCAGGGAGGGCCAGATTTTAGTTGCCTCCAAACACACCTGTGGTATGAAAGGGGTGTAGCCGGAGAGTGCTGGTGAACTAACTGGCCCCAGGCAGGAGCAAGGAGAGCCTTTGGCTAACCCAGCTCTTCTTACATCTCCCTCGAAGAGACATTTGCCTTGTTTTGTGGCAATGACATCTTCAGCCTCATTTATCTCAAGTCCCCTGAGGGCAAGGGTGGGTCCTTTTTGACTTTGGTGCAACCGAAGAGTTCAGAACAGTCCATTAGCACCAACAGGCAGCTACTGGATGTTCCGGCTATGAATTATGGCATTGAATGAGCATGAGCCGTCATTGTCACGTGCTGTTTCAGGAATGAATGTGAGGGTGCTGTTCATCCCTTTGACTGTGTCAGGTGAATGAAACCTGACTATTTGTTATGAAGATGGTCAAACTCACAGAAATGCACGATGAATCCTTGTGCATATTATAAATGAATTAATGAATGCCCATCACCTAGCACTAACAAATAACTTGCTGGTTTTGATGCTGCTCTCAGGGTCCAGTTAGTAACGACACCCCCCTGTGACACAGGAGCATTGTGTCCAACATGTCACAGAGCTGGTTTATACAGGAGATAAACCTCAAGCCCTTTAGAGTTGAATCATCACTAGATCTCTCAACAGTTACCAAGACTGCCCGTGTGGAGGGCATCCTATGGCAGATACGGTCTTTATCCTTGAGGGTTCGCTGTTCCCCAGGGCAGACTGGGGATAGATATATAACTAGATGATCAAAGTGTGAGGCTCTGTGGCCAGGAACTGAGAACCTGAGCAGGGTGTGGTCTCATCTCTAGGGACCATGTCCAGGTCAAGGCTGACCATGGAGGGCTAGGACCTGTTTCAGCTCTGCTGTTCCTTAGCTGCACAGCTCTTCGGAAGTCACACTTCCCACTTCTGGGTCCCAGTTCCCTCACCCTCACCTGAAGACGGAGGAGTCAGGCTAGAATGTCTAAGAGATCTCCCTCCTCTCCCGCCGCCGCCGCCGCTCTAAGCCTGAGTTTCTGGAACTTTCCACAGCACATATCTCACCTGGCTCCCTGGCATCCCCTGAGGATTTGCCTATAAGCTGTGCTCTGAGCTGAGCCCAGGAGAAATCTCCGGCTCAGCCTGCATTCCACGCTGGGTTCTAAGTCCCCCACCAGGCCGCTGTGCCAGGGAGAATTCTCCAGTCAGGCACTCTGTGGCGCTGCCCGGCGTCCTTATTGCCGCAGTTTCCATTCATTTCCTTTGACCTGCCTGTGGGAGAAGCTTATATTACTGATAATTCTAGTTAATCCTTTAACTAGGAAAAGGAAACTAGCCATCTAATAGGCAGAATGAGGGAAGGACTTGGCACACCATCTGAAAATATAAACCTAAAATATTCCAGAGTGTTCTCTGGGAGGCCGCAGCCATTAACGCCCAGAGAGCCCGCTACTGCATGGCCTGGCTCCTGGTGGCGGGCAGACTTCTGAGCCCAGCTGGGAACGGGCACTTTCCCTTCCTGCATGCTTGTGGTATACTCCTTTAACTTGCTAAGGCAGAGCATCTCCAAGCCCGTAAAAAGCTTTTTGACATGTCCCCAAGCAGCTGGCCTCCCCCATTTCAGAAGATGTCATGGTTTATTAATTTTTTGCCGAAGCAATAAGAACTGGGTATTGGCTTAATTTGGGGCCAATTTACTGTTACGGTAGAAAAAATTGGCTCTGTCTCCTTTTATTCAGCACAAGGGTCTATAGTTTCTGCTTTAACTCCTCCTGTGCTGGGCTCCTCCCCACCCCACTTCTGCTTGGATGATTTCGGGCCTCAGTTTCTTCAACATAAAGCTGAGATAATTGTGATAACTATTTCCTAGGATTGTGCTGAATAGATATTAAGTTATTGAGTTATTTTAGCATCTTTCTCTACCAAATGATCTGCATGGTGACAAAAAAAAAAACCCTGGAAATATCACATCCAGATGTTCTGCCTTCTTTATGGACAACAGATACCATGGCAACCCTCTGTTCATGTTCTCATTAAGAGCAGCTATCTGGAGTTGAGTAGAGAGGACATCTGTACCTGCCCAGCCTTTCTGTTCCGCAGAGGTAGGGGTGTTTCTGCCCAGCTCTGTGCTTTGGGCTTTCCTGATTCTTTTATAGGCTGTTCATAGCCACACAACTAAATTCTCTCAAAGCTTCTTCAGTGGGTAAGAGTTCTTGTTGTGAAAGCATAAAGGACCCAAGTTTGAATCTCAAGCATCCATGTAAAAAGTGGGCATGGTTACACTCTAGCCTGTCACTGCTGTGGTGGGCAGGAGATTGGAGACTCGGCATGCTGAACCTTACCATCTGGTAGTCTAGCTCCGTGTTCAGTCAGGGTTCATCTCAAGGGAGTAAGGCCAGCAATTTTAGAGTAAGAGACCCAACATCCTCTTCTGGCCCACGTGTGTATGTATACACACGTGAACACACACACACACACACACACACACACACACACACACACCATGCATACACAATGAAAAGGGAAGGCTGGTTCAGCTTAGCTGTGGAACATGTCTGCCATCCTTTATACTCATGAGGGGGAAGCAGGGGAACCATGGGCTCAGGGCTAGCTTGGGCTACATAGAGGAGACTTCCATCTTAAAACAACGAACACCCCTGAAATGCTCCCCTCAGTGTCCTAGTTTTGCCTGCACAAGTGGCAGCAAGAAGCAATGCCCTCTGAGGAGGCAGATTCAAACAAACAAATGGAGTCTCCCTCAGGAGACCGACCTCTGGGGACTGAAGATGAAACTGTGATTCAGAGACAAAGAAAGAAAAGCCCAATACATTGGTAGCACCATGCCCAGTTTAATCACTCTGCTAGGACCCTTTTAGACCAACTGGACAGGTGCTTCATGGACAGCCAGGTAAGTCACACAATCGCCAAGGCAGGTCTCTCATTCCTGTTTTGAAGTTAAGAAAGACTGAACAGCTTATACAAGGAACAGTGAGGGCGGGAACCGGTGATGAGGGTGGGGACCGGTGATGGGAACCAGTGATGAGGATGGGAACCAGTGATGAGGGCGGGGACCAGTGGAGGCCAGGACCAGTGAAGTCAGGATACTCTAGGCTTCCCTGGGAACTAGACTGGCTTATAGGGAGGAAACTGAGGCTCTGAAGAGGAAGTGCTTGACAAGACTGCAAAGCTATACAGCTACTAGGTCTGGTATCTTACTCCCAGGTGAGGCACCTAAGATGACCCAGCACTGAGAAGCCACACAGGAAGATCTCATCACAGTGTGAGGTGAGGAGTGTTGTTACCTGCATTGTCCCTTGTCTCTTTCTGTGAGGAGGTGGGAACTCCTAGCTGTGCTGATGGTTTTGAGCAGCTCCTGCTTCCCTGGAGGGTTTGTTAAAATGCAGGTGCCTGAGTTACCTCTGACCAGGTGGGTCTGGGGCGGGGCCTGAGAAAGTGCTTGGGCAAGCTCTGAGGTGCTACAGGTCCTCAGAGGTAGCTGCTAAGGTGTGGGGATTGGTACCTCCGAGACACACCCATTCCCAAGAGAATGAAATGCTGGCTTGGATTAGGGAATGGTACGATCCTACCATGGGTCTGTACCTGTGAACTTGGAGCATTGTGGGCCATACATCTGGTCCTAGGTAAGCCACTCTGTCCCATGGAAAGGCCACCACTTATCTGTTTACCAGTCAAATGTTTGGGTCACATTTGGATGTGAAAGGAGTTGGTGCTTATTGTCATCGCGTGGTGATGGAGACACATGCTGGGCTTGTATACCGCACTCTGCCATATGGGAAGCCACGGGAGAGCTGGGCCTCTGAAAATAGCTGGGATCACATGGGACCTTAAACCTTTGTTACAGCTGCTTTTTGGTGTGTGTGTGTATGTGAGGATGCACATGACCACAGTCGTGTGTGGTGGCCAGGGGACAACCCCAGATATTGTTCCTCAAGATCACCTTGTACTTTTAAAAACTCTTCTTTATTCTTGAAACATTTATACAATGAAATCTTACAATATCCATCCTGCATTCCCTCTCCAGTTTTCCCTATCACACCCACTCCCCTGGTTTCATGTTCTTTTTTTTTTTTTTCAAGACAGGGTTTCTCTGTATTGTTTTGGAGGCTGTCCTGGAACTCACTCTGTAGACCAGGCTGGCCTCGAACTCACAGAGATCCGCCTGCCTCTGCCTCCCGAGTGCTGGGATTAAAGGCGTGCGCCACCACCACCTGGCTTTTTTTTTTTAAGAACCCACTAAATCCAGATAGTGCTGCCAATGTGTGCATGGGCCAGAAAGTATCTCTCCTTGGCCTGGAACTTAACTAATAGGTTAGGATGGCTAACCAGAGAGCTCCAGGGACCTGCCTGCCTCTATTCCTCCAGGGACCCGCCTGCCTCTATTCCTCCAGGGACCCGCCTGCCTCTATTCCTCCTGTACTGGCATTACAAGTCCGACACCCTTTCCTGTGTTTAGTGTGTGTGTGTTTAGTGTGTGTGTGTGTGTGTGTTCTGGATTGGAATTCATGTCTTCATGCTTGTAAGGCAAGCACTGTAGCGACCCATTCACCTCCCCAACCCTCTGACAAACAATCTGATGTGGTGAGGAGGCTGCCACCAGTGTAAGATGGAGGGGTGGTTTTGGATCCCTCGAAGATATTCAGGGACCCCTGAAACATACAGAGTGGAAGTTAGGGGAACCCTGAGACATACCTTAATGCTTCCCAGAAAGAGTGGTCCTCCCTGGAGGCCAGTGGGGGCTTCTATTCCACATCCCGGGCAAATATCACAGTCAGGGTCAGCCTCACCTGCAGGGTACGCCCTGTATGTCCAGCGTCAGGGCTCGCAGGGCCTCAGGGTTCCGTGAGGACTGGTGTGAGAGTCCCGTTCCATGTGGGGGCAAAGGAGCCTCTCGCTGAGCTCTTTGACACCCAGGAGGCCCAGAGAGGGAGCTGAACATGGGGCAAGGACCTCACTGCTGCTTCTCTGTGACCACTGGACTTAGCAGGGCAGTGCTTTCACAGGAAGCCTTCTGCCAAGTGTTCGAAGGCACGCCACCTGCATAGAGGCCATTTTCCGTTCCCATTCAGACACAGAAATTTGGGGTGGAAGGTCTGGTTGAGGCGTTGAACCCATTTCCCTAGTCTTAGGGCAGAACCTCTCCTCCTCGGCCTTTGGCTCAGAAGGTCTTTAAAATGGGAGCTTTTCTAGGCTTACACTGGCTTTCCCCTGGGGCCCTCCCTCCCTTGTTCACTCTGCACAGAGGTGGGGAGAGTGAGGAGACTAACTCAGCCCTCACCTTCTGCAAAGGCTGCCATGTGTGCTGAACGTAGATAGTGCCCACACCCGTACAATAGTCCCATCCATGTCCTCCCCAGGTCACGGGCCAGACAAGCTGGGTGGGGTGACAGGGTGAGCCTCAGGCCTGGTGGGTATGTGCCAGGAGGCTGGGGAAATCCAAGACTACACTAGGGCACTTTAGATCACAGAGCCACACAGCTGGCGAAAATATAGGAATCTATCACACTAATTCCTTGTGCAGGTGGGGAAACTGAGGCCCAGAGGACCCACCCCAAAGCTATGAGATTTGCTGCTTTTATCTCTGACTCCAAATCAGCCGCTTTCCAGAATGTTCCCTTGGCCAAGCAGGATTTTATTCTCCCACATTCTGGATGTAGACAGCATAGGTGTGCAGGGATTTATTGAAACTATGCTGGTCAGGAGAGTGAATTGTTCATCCTGGTGTCACCAACACTTGGCACAATGCCTGAGAGCCTGAACCATGTGACAAAGCAAGAGGATTTGTCTTACAGAGTTTTCATGAAGTTAGTCTTATTTTATAAAACACTTGACTAACTTTAGCAAGGTATAAAATAAGAGTGATGGTACTACGAACCTTCTTGTATGTATTCTATCATTTCTTATTTGCTTGTTTATTTTGTTGGTTTTTGAGGCAGAGTTTCTCTGTGTAGCCCTGGCTGTCCTGGAACTCACTCTGTAGACCAGGTTGGCCTTGAACTCACAGAGATCCGCCTGCTTCTGCCTCCCTAGTGCTGGGATTAAAGGCGTGAGTCTCAGCTTATTGTTTCATATCTTATTCAAAGGATGTGTATTTGTTGTAGAAAAGAAACAAGATACAGACAAGAGGAGGAAGAAGGAACAACTCAACAGCCTTTCAGTGTTGTTATAGAGCCCTGGGTGTAAGGGCGGAAGGCTTAGGGCCTGGAATCCTTTGGAGATTCAGCCACTTCCTGTAGACCCAGACCTTGGCCATTTCCTGTCCTGGAAGAAGTCTTATGAACCAACTTCCTATCCTGTTTCCTCAGCAAAGTGAGATTCAGGTAAGATCATGGCAGGACCGACCTATGGATCACATGACCCTTTGCCCTCAGGACACGGCATTGTCATCTCCAAAGTTCACGCTGGAGAGCAGCATGATTGAGTTATCAAAAAATCGCAACTCCTGATTTGTGAAGTAAGGCTGGAATTCATTCGTAGTTACCCCTGGACAATGTGGCCTGTGGGCTGTGGGTTGGAATGGCATCGAAACGTGCCCACCTCAGGCCCAGTCTTCCACGTCGTCTCTCTATCCACCCTTCTAGCCGCCACCCTCACATGGTGAAGTGAGTTGAGAGAGCGTCTAACTCTCCCACAGGTACACCGTAAGTACGCATCCCCTTCTCAGAAGTCAGAATGGCCTCCACACATGTGTCACATGATGTCCAACAGTGCCGCTAGCCAACAGACCTGAAACAGAAAGTGGACACTCCGAAGCCACCTGAACTTCTGGTCTCTCAGAGCTGCTAACCCTGGCTGACCCAGAGCTGTGAGAGCCTGGCAGAGGCAGCTTCTCAATTGCTCTTCCTGCGTCCTCTCTGCCATGGGGAACAGCCGTCCTGGCTTTTCTCTTTGGTGGACTGCCGTGAGATCCAGCCTCCAGGAGAGTGGAAGCACGCTGTAGAGAGAAAACACCACCCCCAAGTGCTTTCTTCACGTGCAAAGAAAAGATCACCATAGTTCCAAAGTTCTAGGATCAGCTGGTTGGTTCTCCCTCCTGTATTCGGTTTGTCATTCATCTGGTTGTAATATTCCTGGCTCCTTAGCCACCCGCCTCACGGTTCCCCAACTGTTACTGTTGTTTCTGTGGAAAATGATGTGTGACAAGTTGTTCCCTAAGATACCCACTGTCAGATAAGCCAGGATGGGGAGCAGGCTCTTCTGGAAGAGAAACAGGAAATTAAATTCTCCTCAGAGGAGAGCAGGGAACTCTAGCTCTCAGCCTCCGGTTTCTGGGGCAAACTCACCAGAGAAACCGGGGTGCCCTGGGATGTCGGTTGGGAAGGATGGCAGCTTCTCCAGACATCTGCAACTGTCATCTGCAGCCTGGGTTTGAGTTCATGGTCCCCTCAACACAGGCCTTGAGTGATCAAAGCCCTTCCCCAAGGGCAAGGGAATCCATCCCTTCCGTTCAGAATGCTGACTGATGCCCTGACGTTTGCCGGTCTTGTCATCCCCAGAGAGGGGAAACTGAGGCGCTAGAGAGCTGAGGTGGACAGTTGTGTGAGTCTTGGTGTTATTTTCTCCACTCACCCTCGGTACATGTGTGTGCGCGCAAAAACACACACACACACACACACACACACACACACACACTTTACAGCTTCCTGAAATTTATGAGGAAAGTCATCTACCCTGAGAGCTCTTAATTAAGCAGCCTTCCCAGAGGAGAAAGGAAATGGGCTTCCATATTCTTAGCACCGACAGCAGATTGCACGATTTACTACCTCAGGCTCATGTTTCTCCCCACATTGCCTCCTCTCTCTTCTAAACATTATCACTTTGAAGGTGATTCGAGCTACTCCCACTCCAACTTTTCCCTTCCTGGTGCCCTTCAGGCTTCCAGTATTTCCTCTGATCTGCCTCCTGGCCCTCTAGACCCAAGATCAGATCGGAGCACCATACAGACACCCTGCTGTCACCCAGCCTACAAGACAGGGGCGGTCCAGCATGCCCAGGGCAGGCCTGAAGGGGCCGCCCCACGCTTGAAGGCATGTGGGGGCTGGTGCCACATCCCTCCTCACAGCCCACAGTGGCTTGCCAATGACTGCCATGAAGATATATGTGTTTAATCAGATCCCTGACAGGTAGACCCTAACAAGAAGGACAGTCTGCTCTCCCAAACCATTGAGGATCTGGCTTCAGTGTTTACCTTGGAACTGAATGGATCACATTGTTCTGGGAAAAGGAAATTTAAAAGAGCAGGCTTATAATTTTCAGTAGATCTGGAGAGCTTGCCACCCCTACCCTCAGCCCAGGCGCCCTTCCTGTAAGCCCTTGCTCTGTCTTTTTGCTGTTTTTAAACTTCTAAACACACCACAGCCAACTAGCTCATCTTCTGAGTCCTGCCGATAAAGGTCTTAACATCGCCAGACCCCACTCAGCTGCCAGGGGAACGCGTTGCTTCAAGGCAAAGTGTTTTGTTTTTAAGGCTTCTTTAAAAATCAAGACCAAATGCTACTGAAATTTCAAATACGATGAGACCCATTCAACATGCAGACTGAAGGAGACACAGGGACAGTGGGGGTGGGGTGTCAGCAGTGAGTCACCAGCCACACCCCCAGCCAGGTCAGGATGAGCCCGCTGAACCTACAAACACCGAATCTGGCGAAACACACCCCTCTCCTGGGGCCGAGGAGTGCCTTTGCTGAGATGGCCCATTTGCCTTTCAATTCTGGGGTCAGGGGAGAGGGATAATTCATGTTTACTTGGGCTCTTATGAGAAGAGAGGTCAGCCTCAGGCCTGGGTTAATGGGTGACTATGAGGGCTGTCCACGGTGGGTGTTGTGACCAGCCAGGGGGTGCCCCAGCCACCCCACTTCCTTCAGACAGGAGACTAGTGTCTGAAAGAAACTGGATGGCAGAACAGCTCTGACTCCGGGGAGCCTGAGGGCTCATTACTTACCTTCCTCTCAGGCACTGCCCTGAACCACGGAGGTCTGTGAGAAGCCCCCAGAATTCCTATAGCCGAGAGCAGGGCCTCTGGCCTTGTGCCTGGCTGTGGACAGGGCACCCCCTCTTCCAGACTCCAGTCTCTGCAAGCCAGCGCTGCTGGCTGCCTGCTGACCTACCTCAGAGGCCTCAGGTTAGCTAATTGAGAGAGGAAGGCCACTTTGAACATTTAGAGGCCTGGTCAGGGGCCAAGGCTCATTACAGGGCTTCAAAGTTGGAAACTCCATCAAGTTCACTGGGGAAACTGATCATTTTAGACTGCCCCAATGGAACTGAGCCCACCACAGCACCCTGGGAATCCCATTTTTGTATGGGACAAGAGCACTCTCGTGTGTGTGTGTGTGTGTGTGTGTGTGTGTGGGTGTGTGTGTGTGTGTGTGTGTGGTGTTACTTAGCCACAGAAGGAGGGAGCAGGAACACAAACCTTGTTTGCATTTTCTTTTCCACCACTTAAAAATTCCAGCAGAACCATTACCACACCACCCCAAACTTGGAAAATACAGATGAGAGAAAATAAAATATCCCCAACCCCGTGCTTTAATGTAACAGTAACGTTTCTTTGTAGGTGTTGTTCTTGTCTGTTTTTATGTACTATTAATCAGCAAATACATACAAAACAGGCCCTTTTGCTTTCAGAAATAAGCACACACCCCAGTCATCACCATATTTCTTCAGGACCATGGTGCTCTTGTCTGGAAATGTTGCTAACTGGACCATGCAGATTGCCAAGTTACCCTCTTACAAATTGTAAGAGCACACTCATTTCTCTCTATGATTGTTCTTACTTTTGTTTTTGTCCTTCAAGAAGCTGCATTTTTTTTCTGACTATAAAAGTAGCACATTTTTATTTTTTAAAAAGTGTGGAAAATCAGGTAGGTATAAAGAAGTTAATAAAAATCACCTGTAATTGTTCCACCCAGAGAAAATTACTATCAACCTTCGGGTGTATTTCCTTCATATATATATATTAGAAACATGATCACGCTGTGCTGAAGTTTTGTAGGTCCCTAGGGCTGGGAGAGTAAAATTGGCAGAGGAAATATTATTTCCAGGAGACATTTAGTGTGTGATACGTGTGCGTTTGAAATTGCTCTGTGTTTTCATTGAGAACGCGAGACCGGGAACAGCCCTGCCCCCTGCCCAAGGGTCAGGAGGGCAATTAAGGGTGGACAGTGGGGTGGCTGTGCCCAGCTCTGCAGCCTTGCTCAAGGACTGGCCCCTGGTCAAAGGCCACAGGGGGTGTGAGCAAACGCACCTTCCTCATTTCTTGTGACAGGAGCCGTGGGGCCCCTGATTTATGGGCACACTTCACGGGACACTAGTAAATGTCCCATAGTATATTTTGTAAGAGTAATGAAGTCCCAGTAACCTTGGCTCTCCCTCAGTCTCTGCTCATAAATTTCCTTCTGTGAGAGGGGGAGCTGCCAGGCTGTGGATTAGCAGAGGAGGTCCTGCGGTCCCAGCATCCTCCACTCTTCTCCGATTCCAGCCTTCCTTAGAAGGAAGGAGGGGGTTTTGCTGCAACCCCTCCACCAACCTGGATGGTGCAGGCCATTTGAGCTCCGTATGGAGTTTCTAAGGGGCTGAAGATAAAACGCCCCAAGAAACCCCAGAACAGATGCTCACCTTGCTTCTGCAGCTCCTGTTATGGGGCAAGGTCGGAGGTTACTGCCTGGGTCTTTCTTAAGCACCATTGACCTTGAGCTCAAGGTTGATGGAGGGCAATGGAGAAAGCACAGGTTGAGCTGGGGTGGGTGGTGGTCGGCCTTCCACAGGACCAAGACGGAGGTGGGAGGGGCTGAAGCCATCTCCCATCCTCACCAACACACACTTCCACAGTTGTGGTCAGTGAATGTCTGTCACCCAACAGAAGAACAGCAATCCTTTGAATTCCCTTCTCCTTTAATTTGTTTTGTTCTGGCTAAATGTGTCCTCAGTCATTTGAATGTGACACTTCTTTTAGGTGCCTGCCCCCCATACCCCTGGTCAGGTCCAGGAGACAAAACCCAAAGTAGGAAGCCCTCTCATTATTTCATCTTGGTGTCATATAGCCACCACTCAGAGGTCATCCTAGGTTCCTCCAATTCCCACCCGGGCTCTCTGAAACCCCTCTGGTGAGGGTGGCAAGATGACTCGGTGTGTAAAGGAGCTTGCTGGTGATCCTGTCCTGAATCCCATCTCTAGAGCCCTCATGTAAAGGGACTTGCTGGTGAGCCCGTCCTGAATCCCATCTCGAGAGCCCACATGGTAGATGGAGAGAGCTGATTCCAGCAGATTGTCCTGAGCCCCATGTGTGTGCTGGGGTGCCTCCTGCACCCCACCAAACAGAAACGACCCTCCGAGTCACAGGACTCAAGACAGAATCCTGGCTAGGTTTTGTCTCCAACAGTGACTCTAATGCCTAGGAAGCTGAGGCTCAGAGAAGGCCGGTAACTTGTTCAAAGCTGTGCAGCTAAATCTCCAGGCAAGGACTATAGCCCGTACCCTGCTGGACTGCTCAGCTGCCCTGTGTAGATATCGGAACCCTTGTTGCACAGTCCATGAAATCAGTGAAGCGAGAACTTTGCCCTAACGTCTGGAAGCTTTCTGTTTGCAAAGAGAAAGGACCAAGAAAGACCCACAAGGGGTATGTGTGGTGTGAGTGTGTGTGTGTGGTGTGAGTGTGTGTGTGTGTGTGTGTGTGTCTGTGGTGTGAGTGGTGTGTGTGTGTGTGTGTGTGTGGTGTGAGTGGTGTGTGTGTGTGTGTGTCTGTGGTGTGAGTGGTGTGTGTGTGTGTGTGTGTGTGTGTGTGTGTGTTTGGAAAGGTAACTATGTGAATTGGAAGCCCTCAAGCTGTGGAATGTTGAGTCAGTGGGACAGGGATTCTCCAGGTTAAAAATGTCTTATTTCGGTAGCTGGAAATTCCCCACGCACGTCACATGGAGCTGATGAATCAGAAAACGATAAAGATCTCTGCACTCACTATTCCATGAGGCTGAATGCAGAGCGAGGTTCTGTGGCCTGTGGCTTGTCACTGCACTCATTGCTTAGTGTAGGACTACTGTGCCAGCCACTGGGATCCCTCATGAACTGGTAGCCCAGGCGTGGCTGTGAGGATCAGAATACCAGTGTGAATGTCAGCATAACACCATATTTGTAGCTGGACATGGTGGCACACACCTTTAGTCCCAGCACTAGGAAGGCAGAGTCAGTCAGATCTCTTGAGTTTGAGGTTAGCCTGGTCTACAAAGTGAGTTCCAGGACAGTCCGGACTACACACAGAGAAACGCTGTCTCAAAAAACAAAAGCAAAAACAGCAACAAAAAAGATGCTCTGTGCATACTGAGAGTTGTCACTGGGTAGTTACCATCTGATCTGCTGGGCTAAGGGGCTCAATCCCAGGATTATTCTGGTGTCCTAGCAACACCCTCCCCAACCCTACGGACCTTATAGAGAAGTGAATACCACACATAACGTTGCGGCTAGAAAATAAGATGCCTGACCTAATTCTAGGGTGGACCTTTCCAAGTGGGTTTGTATGGGCACTGGGACCTCGGCTGCGTTTCTTCTCCGGAATTCCCCTGTGCTTCTGCAGGACAAACATGACCATGACAAGTTTCGTGTCCATGGCAGGACTAGGCTTTCAGCTAGGACTTGGGGACCTTGAAGCCACGCCCAAAACCTCTCCCAGCGTCCTCAGCAACAAACGTGGTTACCACCATTTTACAGACGGGGTTACCAAGCGGTCCTGAGATCTTCCGGTTCGTGTGTGCAAGCTGACCCACAGGAGGGACAGCCGCGTGAAAGCGCAGAAGGTCACCGTCACAGTTTCTGCGATGGCTGTGTGTGAATGCAGGCCAGCATAGCGCCGTCAGGTCAGAGAGCTCCATCTCCCTGGCTCCCTGCCCTTCCCCCCATTCCTCTCTAAAACAGGACAGCAGAGGGGCTGTGTGATGTGGAGGCCAGAGACCTGAGTTCAAATCTTGCTCTGGCATTGACTGGGTGACAGAACAGCGTCTCCCATCTGGGCCACCTTCCTTCTGGAAATGAAGTCTTTCAGTGATGTCGATTCCGGAGCAGCTGGCTGCAGAGCTCCCTGCCTTGCTCGCAGTAACCCGTGGTGAAGAGCAGCTGAATTAGTTTGGCTCCCAGACGCAGTACTCCCAGAGATACTGTGATCAAACACAGCGGTGGAACCCATGTACTTACTTAGTAGCCCGTGGTCTCTTTGGCAACGGGAAGGGTGATGAGAAGGAACTTTTTTTTTAACCTCTGTGTTCCACATGTGCTCCCCTGGGGCCAGGAAGTGTGCCTGGGACAGAAGCAGGCTCGTTTGTGGAATTGCTCCATTTTCCTCAATGCTTTTCAAAATTTCAAAATAAATAGTGACTTCAAGAAAAGTATCAATGGTAATTTTGGAACATGCTTTCCCCCAAATTTCTCATTTCTGCTGGAGAGTCTGACCCGTGCAAGGCAGGCACAAAGAAAGGCTATTTTCCACTCCAGGCAGGAGTGGAAATTGAGTCAGTTTTTCAGGTTTTGCCTGGGTTTAGCGAGTGAGCAGCTGTCTCCCCGAGGGGGTCTCTGGGTAGGGGAAGCATTTGTGTTGGGGATCTGCCCCGAGAAGTACCGCTTGGCCATGATGGGAGGTCTCTGTGGTAAAACAGGGTACTATACAACATTTGTTTCTTTTAAAAGGTATTTATTTATCTAAATAAGGATCTAAAAATGTTTATGTAAATGAATGTTTGCCTGCATGCATGCATGCATGTGCACCAAATGGGTGCAGTGTCCACAGAGACCAGAAGAGGGCATCAGATCCCCTGGAACTGGAGTTACAGACGCTGTGAATCACCATGTAGGTGCTGGGAATGGAACCCAGGTCCCAAGGAGAACAAACAATGCTCTTTTTAACTGTTGAGCTCTGGCATTCATTTCTTGGTTATGATACTTTTATGTTGCTCATGATATTCCTATAATAACTTGTGATTGTGGCATTTTTGATGAGGCCACACTGTATTTATGTTTTGGCTTCAACTTCTCAGCAGGAATGAGCCATGGATGTCATAGGAATTATCTCTTACAATTTATAATTTACAATACACCTACTCCTCCTTTCTTCAGTCTTCCCAATTCAGCTCAGTATTTCCTGGGTGTCTGTGATACAAGAGGAAGCTTGGAAAAAAGTCCCTGCTGTGAAGGAATTTGGACTTGGAGGAAGCCTAGGGAAGAGCAGTGGTCAAGGAACTATTAGGCATTGGTAGGTATGGGTGCCTCCAAGGTCTGGTTTTCTGTCTCAAGGGAACTGTTTTTTCAAGTTTCTCTTCTGCTCTCCAAGGCCAGAGCACATCTTGCTTAATTGCGGACATGGACATTTCATCTCACCTCTTGAACATTAGTTGACCTGAAAGCAAGACTGGGCTCGGCAGTGATCGACATTGCTTCTGTGTTAGTTGCTTATCTGCTGCTGTTATAAAATATGATGACCCAATGCAACTTAAGGACAGAAAGGTTTATTTTAGCTTATGGTTCCAGAGGGTTTGAGTCCACAATGGCGGTGAAGACAATGGTGTGGCATCAGGAACAGGAAGCTGACTGGTCACATTTTGATCCACACATAAGAGGATGGGGCGAGGCCGCGAACCCTCAAAGCCCACCCCCCAGTGACTCACTTCCTTTAACCAGGCCCTGCCTCCTAAAGGTCCCATAGCCTTCCCATATAGTACTACCAACTGGGGACCAAGTGTTCAATGTGTGAGCCTACAGGGGATATTGTGTATTAGGGTCACAGAGCTTCTGGTGCAGAGTTGGGGCTCAGATGCTCCTGTCTCAAGCCTTCTGCTCCCAGCTGAGCCACCACTGTGCTCACTTTGGCTCCAACTTGTGGAACTGGCTGCTGGCTGCTCTCCTTCCACTTTCAGGGAACTAGTAAAATTAAGAGCTGTGATTTCTCAGGCCTTGTGGGTAGACTTTAAGGAGGAAGATGACCTAGAAAGTGGGGTGTGGGGGGACCATTGACTTATAGGCCACTGGAGAGCCTTCTCAGGTCACCGAAGAAAGATCCTGCTGTGTACTCACTGTCCCTGGTTGGATACAGTAGGTCCCAGAGTCATGGCAGCAGAATGAATGAAACCCATTTGGGTGTGTCTGCAGAGGATGGTGGAGACCATCGCTGAGCAACTGATGGAGAGTCCAGTGGGGTCTGTGGCTCTTAGGAGGTGCAGGCAGCTGTCTCTCACAACTCTCTCCAGCAGGCAAGGCTTTCGTGTCCTCTGTCCATGGGTGTAGGCCTGTCCTCAGCACAGGTCTGACAGGAAGTAGATGTTTTTGAAACATGCCTTCCTTGAACACGTAACTTTTGAGCAATGCTCTTGCATGCAGTAGTGCTCTATTAATGCTTGTTGGTTTGATTGACAGTCATTTCTCAAGGTTTAATGGAGTAGGCCGTGTTGGACTGTCATGGCCTTCCTAGCTGGGTTGAAAAATGCCTTTGGAACCAGATGCAGGGGAGGTGATGGCAAGCTCCAAGACTTCCCAAGGAGCTGGAGTTCGAGTTGGCTCTGAATCCCATTTGTCAGCCCCAGCACACAGACTGGAGGCCTCCAGCTGCCAAGGACTTTGTTTTATTGTCATTGCAGTTGGCTCCTCTTTGGGATGGAGCTGCCAGGGCAGAAGCCATCAAGCCTTGAATGTTGGGCTGGGTAATAATAGCAATTCCATAATTCTCACCCCAGCACAGGCTAGAAAGAGACAGTGCTGGAGAGGTGGGGAGGAAACAGGAGCCCCAGAAGCAGCAGCAGGAACAGCGGCAGGATGGAGAGGAGGAGGGAGGAGGAGGAGGGGGAGAAGAAGGAGGAGGAGGGAGGTGCTGGCTGTTCTCTCTCACTTACTCCCTGACGGGGCCCTGGATGTGGCTCATGGAGCGTCTTGCAGCCAGCCTCAGTTCAGTTTTTCCAAGGCTTGTCACAGAAAGGAAGGCTGCAGTGTTATTCTAAAGTCCTGGGGACACAGCAGAGGACTCTCAGCTAGGAAACTCTGATATCATCTTGTGGATCCTGCTACATACAACCTTCATGGTGGTCAAGATGGCTTATTTAGGAAGTGTCTGATGTTATTTCTGTTACACATGCCTCCGAGGTCTCTGGAAGGAGGAGACACCAGATTGATAAATTATTCCAGGACTCCCCATCCCAGGCTGTCAAACCCTCATTTGTGTGCACTGATGGGCTTTTGTTCCAGCCCTGGTCTGAGACACCTCTGGTTTCTGGCCTTGGAGTGGGGAGGCCTGTTGTGCTGTGGAAGCCATAGCCATTCCACCCCTGCTTCTTACATAGGAAAATAAATGAGGTCGAGGCAAGAAAATCAAGGGCTCAGAAGACTATCTAATTAGTGTCTGTTCTTGGGGCTACCCAAAGACAAACAGAAAAGTCTACAAAGGTCAAGCCAGACAGCTCATGTTAATGTGTTTTGTGTAGCTGTGTGTTCTCTGCCCTCCAAGCCCGTGTTGAAGACTGGACAGCTGACATTTGCTATAGACCAGCCTTCCCTGAAAACGTCTTAGCACATGAAGTTTATAAAGAACTTTGTAAAAAGGCTCCCTGGACTGGGGCATCGTTCACTGGTTTAAATGCTGGCCTCCCAAACAAGAGGATCGGAATTTGGATCCTTAGGACCTACATAAATGCCAGGTGTGCATGTGTGTGTGTGTGTGTGTGTGTGTGTGTGAGTGTGTGTGAGCACACACGCACATGGGCACATGTGCACGCGTGCTGCCTCGTGTGTAATTTTAACTTTAGAAGACACAGATGAGAGATCCCGGGAGACAGTTGGCAAGACTCCCTTTATCCATAAGTTCCGAGTTTGGCTGACAGGCGGGAGAGCTAGCTGTGGAGACAGATTCTTGGTGTCAGCCTTGGGCCTTCCCTTGCATGTGCACACATAGCCTCACATATACATGTGGACCCCCACCCCACAAGAGCACACATGCATACACTGCACATGAATACACATGGAAAAAAAGGAAAAGAGGAAAAAAAAGGAGAGACCCCCCCCCCCCCCAGGCTTCTAGTTCCAAAGCATGGAGAAACACTATCTTCCCAGGGATCCATGGCATGTGTTAGCCTATGAGAGAAAGGCTCTAAGAAACACCACCCCAAGGAGTCTGTTCAGAGCTTCGAACACGCAAGCTTCTCCCTTTATCATCTTTCTATGTCCCTTAGTGCGAGGCTCCCAGATGACCCACTGGAAGGGTCCTGAGGATGAGCATCTACAAGTACATTGACGTCAGTTGGACCTGCTTGGCACCTTCAGTTATAGACTCCATGTGTTTCATTCATGCCTGCAGAGCACCCCACTGATGCCCATTAGCCGGTGGTGGAGAGAATAGGAGCATTTGTCTCATTCAGCAGAGATGGGCATTGGATTTCTAGTAGAGGAATGTTCTGTCCTCAGACAGAAGGGCCAGACCATAGAGAAAGCCAATCGAATAGCACTTTGACTTGAGGACCCTCGCCCCCTCTTTCAACACCTTCTCTGGTCTCACTCTCTGGTACTGTCAGTTGTTTACCAAGTCAGAGCGGTGATCCCAATCATGGTGTTTGTTTTATTTCTAACGTCATGCCTGATGTATGTGTTGCTTAGTTTTGTTTTGTCAGCTTAACACAAGTGCGGGGCATCAGGGAAGAGGGAACCTCAACCAAGAGGGTTCCTCCATCTCGTTGGCCAGTGCTAAGTCTGCTGGGCGTTTTCTTGATTGATGACTGATGTGGGAGGGCCCAAGCCTTGGGTGGTCCTTGTATGAGAAAGCAGGCTGGGCAAGCCATCAGAAGAAGCAAGCCAGTAAGCGGCACCCTCCAGGGTCTCCAACTCAGTTCCCGTCTCAAAGTTCCTGCCTTGAGTTCCTGTTCTGACTTCCTTTGATGATGAACTGTGATGTTGAGGTACATATGACTGATAAGTATTTCCCTTTCCAAGTTGTTTTTGTTCATTGTGTTTTATTACAGCAATAAAAAGCAAACTAAGAAATGTGGTTTTTTGTTATTTTTTTAGAGACAGGGTTTCTCTGTGTAGCTCTGGTTGTCCTGAAACTCACTCTGTAGACCAGGTTAACCTTGAACTCAGAGATCTGCTTACTTCTGCCTCCTGAGTGCTGGGATTAAAGGTGTGTGTCACCACAGCATGGCAGACACCTGGCTTTTTACGTGGGTGCTAGGGAAGACGCTCAGGCTCTCGTGTTTGCACCACAAGTGGTATAGCAACAGAGATATCTCCCCACCCCCTAAACACTTTTTGATACTTTAGCATGCAATCGCACATCCCCAAGCACTGCTGGCTCGTTTTGCTCATGTTCTGGATGCCCACCTTAAGTCTCTCCTCATGTTAGTGTTGCTCTATTTTTATTATTGCCTATAACTCCAGCTCCAGGGGATGGAGCCCTCTTCCGGCTTCCATGGTTACCCCCCCCCATGATATTCTCTTCCCACTCATATACATGCACGTATATAAATGAAATAAATGTATAAAAAAATCTGGTCACATTTAAGGAGAACAAGCGACTAGGGAGACTGAATGCTGGCAAACTCACTAGGGTAGCTCGGAAGGATCATAAAGGTTGTGTCATCATGGTGATGTCATCTGTATCTTCACAACTGTCCTAGAAACTGCGGTGAGCTCACACTTTCTTTATCTCCTGGGCACAGGAGACCTTGTCACCTCGTTAGCGTCTTTCAAGTCAGTTGTGTCCATCTGACTCAGCCAGATGGAATGTGAAGCCACTCATGTGAAGCCACTCCGCGCCTCCTCCTCTTGCACGCTGGGTGTGTGGAGAGGATCAAGCAGGGGACTCTGAATGCAGACAATGTTGCAGAGACACAGGACGAAAGGCCCCGGGACATAGGACGACTGCTCACTGCCTTGCAGCATGTTGGAGTTAGCTTGTGATAACAATAAGTGTGACTTTCCCTGTCTTTTCTAGGGGTGATATGAGGAAGTAACCCCCGCCCCCCAACAGGGTTTCTCTGTGTCACTTTGGAAGCTGTCCTGGAACTCTAGACCAGGCTGGCCTGGAACTCACAGGGATCCGCTTGCCTCTGCCTTTGTGCTGGGATTAAAGACATGTGACATCCACCACCCAGGTGAGGAAGTAACTCTTGATGAAGAGTTCTTTTGGGGTCCTTCAAGGAAGAACAATTGGGACCTGACCATCGTAAGAAAATTTCCTCAAGCTGTCATTGTTACTGTTCCAAAAGAATTGTTTCTGAAAATCATGGCTGTGTAAGTTCCCCGCTGTGTGGGTCGCTGTCTTGGGGAAGCAAAGCTAAGTCACTAACTGCATCAGATCCCAGACCCTCTGAGGCTAAAGACTTGCTTGTTGAAGGGACAGGGCCATACAACCTCGGCCTGTGTACTGGAGGAATGACTAGGAGCTAGAGACCGTCAGTCACTAATGGTCAAGGTGTGGCCTGATGGGTCGGGATTTCTTGTACTAACAATCATGATAAAGGAAAGAGTAACCCTAAGATCTCAGAGGGAGGACTGAGAAGCGATCCCAGTTCAGTTCTGAAACTCCAGTCTCGTCATCGATAGCCGCCTCACTCTATACTTTCTCAAATGTGTCTCCGGCAGAGAACACTAGGTGCTTCTCTGAGGCAAGCAGAACCCCTCTGCTGGGCCAGCAGCATCTTCTTCCTGTGTTAATGACTACCTTCTTCAGTGACAGAGTTTTGTTTTTAAAACACGAAGCTGACTCCTCAGCTCCTTCCCAGGGATGGGTTTTGGCTTTTGAGGGCAGATGGAAAAATCTTCCTTTGGCCTTACTACTGGCTAGGATTTTAGACACTCAAGATGGAATATAGACCCATTCATGAAATCTAAAACCTTAAGGTCTTAGAGAAAAACCAGGGCATTTCTTCATGGCCCTGGGCTAGACAAAGCCTTCTTGGGTATGACACCAAGTACATATGCAAGCAAGGCAAAAGTGAGGGAAACTAGACTTTTCGAGATGTATACTTTTGTCTTTCCTGAGATACCAAGAAAGGGACTGATGGGGAACTTTGTAGAGCGTGACTGTGAAATGTCGCATAATCTCATGTGCTGAATGCTTTGTCCCAAGTCAGTGGTGGAGACGCTGGGCGGTGGGGACTCACCTCAGGATAGGTTAGCAGGGCTGTGCCAGAAGGTAACCCCGGCCGTGGTCCCCTTTCTCTTCCTCTACTTCCTGGCCACGACAAGTGAAGATTCTACTTAGTCACAAGCTCCTGTTAGCATGATATCCCAGCACTTGAAGCTAAGCAGCTATGGACCAAACCCTCTGAAACTGAGCCAAAATAACCCCTTTAAGTTGTTCTCAGGTTTTCGGTCAGAGCAATTAGAACACTAATAAGGGTAGACTTACGTTTGTAGAATATATATTTTAAGCAACTTTACAAATCAGCATTTAACCAGAAAAAATGTGACTGTCAGTGGGAATATAATTTGAACAGGTGTTTCTCCAAGGGGGAGAAATGTGTACACATAGTCAACAAACACACAAAAAGATATTCAACATCACTGGTCATTAAGGAGATGTAAATCAATTCATGGCTTGAATAGTTTGGTATATTGTAACATATCAGCTGTTATGTTTGGGAGGTGAAATGAGCTCCATAGGCTCATGTCTTTGAACACTGAAATCCCAGCTGGGGGCAGTGATTTAGAAGGCTATGAAACCTTGAGGTCAGGCGTTGCTGAAGGAAGTCAGCCACTGGCGTTTGTAATCCAGCCCCACTGCCTGCCCCACTTTCTATTTCTTGGTTATGGATGTGACCAGCTTCCACATGCTTCTGCAGCCATGAGTACCCCGTCATGATAGACTCTGTCTCTTCAAACTGCAAGCCTAAATAAACCTTGCCTCCCTTTGAAGTCTCTTTTCTTCTAAGTATTTGTTTTTGTCCTAGCAATAAGAAAAATAGCCAAGGACTGGAGAGATGTCTCAGGGGTTAAGAGCACTTGCTGCTCTTTAAAAGGACCTGAGTTCACTTCCTAGCAGCCCCACGGGGTGGCTTACAACTGCCTGTAACTCCAACTCCAGGGGATCTGATGTCCTCTTCTGGTCTTTGTGAGCATCTGCATAAATGTGGCATCTCTCTCTCTCTCTCTCTCTCTCTCTCTCTCTCTCTCTCTCTCTCTCACACACACACACAAATATTTAAAAAAGAGAAAAGCAACAAATACAACAGCATTATTCATACTGAGCAAAAGAGTGGAAGCATCCAGCTGGTCAATGGATAAACAAAGCAGGTCTCCACACAACAGGTGACATTTGGCTGTAAAAAGAATGAAGTATTGATACATACAACTAATGGATGGACCTTGGAAACTTTCTGGATACAAAAGGTTACATATTGCATGTTTCCATTTGAATGAAGTAATTCAGAAAAGAAAAACAAAGACAGAGAATGGATTTGTGACGGCTGAGGACCACAGAAGCAAGGTTAGGGATGTTTACAAATGTGTACAGGGTCTCCTTGAGGGTGAGGAAAATATCCTGGAATTAGAAAGTGATGACAGTTGCCCAGTTTGGAATGTACTAACACACACTGAACTGTAGACGTCAAGAGGGTGAGTTATATGGTATGTAAATTATAGACAATAAATCTCTTTTTATAAGAAGGGGTCACAGGAACCAGTCTTCTCGGCCTCTCACCCCAGCTCTTCTGAGTATTAGTGTACGACCCACCCAAGCTGTGCCTCAGTTTCCTGGGGTTGAGGATAGCAGGATTCCACCATCACGGAGTTGTTTTTAGCAGTGCGTGAATTAATGAGTGTTTCTTGGCTCAGCGCAATCACTTCCAAAGAGTTGGCTGTTGCTTTTGCTCTTAATGACCTCAGTCTTGTTGTACAATGATCCTGGTCATCTGAACATAAATCAAGGGCCAAAGAAGACTTACAACAGCTTGTCAGCAAGGAGTGTTTGCTGTGAAGTGATGTCCACAGGCAGCACCAGGCCGAGGAGACCTGAACAGCTCCCACACTGAAAGAGCAACTCCTGAAAACCATAGAGCACTTCGCGCAAGCAAACAGACATAAATAGTGGGTCTGGCTCAGGCCCGTTGGCTGGAGTCCACGGAGAGTTATGAATCCCTCTTTGAACAATGGCAGCTGTTATGAAAATCTAGACGAGACTGTGAGTTGGATGCTTTCTCCAGCCCAGACACTGATTCAGAGCTGCGACCTTCTGAACAGCAAGGCAAGAAATGGATGCCATTTTTGAGCTGATTTATTGAGAGGTTTCTTGATTGGGGTCAGGTTCCTGCAACATTTGGAAAGTGACGACTATAGCATCATTATTTCCCCCAAATGACCAAAATTATGGCTGGTAACTTGAGGCCCGTAAATTTCCCTGCAGCAGATGTAAAACTCCTTTAAGAGATGATTCACAACGGGAGACTCGGGCTTGATGGTAGAGCGACCAATGGGCTGGCATTGCTGAAGTCAATGTGTGTGAGGTGAGGGGTGCTTCTACACTCCACAGGGTGCTGGGAAGCCCAGGTTGGAGACTGTAAAAACCTACAAGTGATGGTGTAAATCAGGTTTGCAATCCTGGGTGGCTGCACTGTGGTGTTGTCCTAGACCTGGCGTCAGGACACCTGGGTTCAATGCTTGCTTCTGCCAGCAGTGTGACTCAGGAATAGTGATTTCTCTTTTCTGGGACACAATCTCTTCCTCCTTTAAAATAAGAAGCAGGCACATTAGGTGGTCTCTGAGGTATTCTACAAGATTTAGACTGATTTATTTTATTACTCAAGAAGAATGCAGGGCCAGGGTTATAGCTTGGTTGGTGGAGTGCTTGCCTAGCATGTACAAAGCCCCGAGTTTAATCACTGGTACCACATAAGCCAGGCATGGTGACACATGCTTATAATCATCGCACTCAGGAGGTAGAGACAGGAGGGTCAGAAGTTCAGCACCATTGTCTAGTACATCATGAGTTTGAGGCCAGCTAGAGCTATATGAGACCCTGTGTCAAAAAACAAAAGACAAACAATGAAAATAAGTCATCTATTCATCTCCAAAGAATCTGTGGACATAAGATGAAGCAACCACAAAAGATAAGGGAGGGCTATACAACCATAACAATACCCACCTAATGGCACCATCATCAGAAATTGAGGGACTGAAAACCATGACGGTGGAGCCGGAATGCCAGCCCTGCCATACCCACCCCAGCTTCTGTGAACCAAACACAGACATTTGCTGGGTAGAAACATGGCTCCACTATAGTCTCTTGAGAAAACTCTGCAGTTCTACTCACGTTTATAGCAGGTAAGGGCTCTACCACTCCTCATCTCTCTTCCTGTCTGAAGGATTGTCAAACAGCCATTTTATTTGTCATCAACTACCCAAAGTGTGTATCTCCACTCACGCACACATGTATGTGTACAGTTGAATGATGGCCTCGAGGGCTTTTCTAGTGAGGGTGTCTTGGTACTTCTCCATCCGCTCCTGTTTCTTCTACCAGAATCCTGGCTTGAGGTCACTGAAGGGAATTAACATGGTAGAGGTTCTTCACAGAAGTTGCTGTAGGTTCCTTCGTTTGCATATTGACATCCAGACTGGCCAGGATCCTGCATCTCAGAGATGTCCAGCTGTGGAGCTCTTAGGAGAAAAGCTTGAGATATTCCAAATTACTTCCTTATTGTGGAATTCAATACAGAAAACCCCTTAGAGGAATTGCTCATTCATTCATTCATTCATCATTAATTGAGAACGTGGTGTCTTAGGGTTTCATAGGATTGCTGTGAAGAGACACCATGGCCACAACAACTCTCATAAAGGAATTATAAGAGTTACATTAATTATAAGAGTTACATTAATTATAAGAGTTACATTAATTAAATACATTTAATTGGGGGTAGCTTACAGTTTCAGAGGTTTAGCCAGGGAATGGTGGGGCAGTTCTTTAATTCCAGCACTCGGGAGGCAGAGGCAGGCGGATCTCTGTGAGTTCGAGGCTAGCCTGGTCTACAGAGCCACACAGAGAAACCCAGTCTCAAAAAACAAAACAAAAGCAAACAGTTTCGGAGGTTTAGTCCATTATCATAATGGGGACAAGGTGGCAGGCAGGCAAACATGGAGTTGGAGAAGGAACTGAGAGTTCTACATCGTGATCTGCAGGCAACAGGAAGTAGTCTGTGTCCATACAGGGTGTAGCTGGAGCACAGGAGACTTCAAAGCCTGCTCCACAGTGACATACTTCCTCCCATAAAGCCACACCCACCAACAAGGTCACATCTCCTAATAGTGCCACTCCCTATGAGCTTGTGGGGGCCAAATACATCCAAACCACCACACTTGGTAAATGTCAGTTTCAGTGCCAGCCTTGGAGATCCAATCCTGAAGATAGGTGGGAAATAGTTTAGAACACATGGGGGGGAGGAGAAACGTGAGCGACCGGGAGAATGACACAGGACAGACAGGCACGATAGTCTAAGAGACCAATTTGCCCAGCCACGGTTTCAAGGGATCTGGCATACACAGCCATGTGGCTGAGGAAGGTCACGTGGAGTTAAAGCATTCCACAGATATGTCTCAGACCTCCCAGACTAACGTTCAAGTCAGATTTAAACACGGTGAGACTAGCTTTCAGTGCAGTCAGTCACTGGACGTATATGAGAATCTTTGGAACAGTGCACATGAGACAGGCCTTGGATTCAGGCTTCACTCTGAAGCCTCTCCCGGTTGCTGAGTGTGCTGGCTGGTTTTATGTCACCTTAACACAAGTTAGAGGCACTGGAGTGGAGAGAGCATCTATTGAGAAGATGCTTGCATAAGATCAGGCTGTAGGCAGGCCTGTGGAGCATTTTCTTGATTAGTGATTGATGGGGCAGGGTCCCTGGGCTGGAGGTCCTGGGTTCTATAACACAGCAGGCTGAGGAAGCCATGAGGAGCAAGTCAGTAAGCAGCACCCATGCTTGGCCTCCGCATCGGCTCCTGCCTCCTGGTTTCTGTCCCGTTTGAGTTCCTGTCCTGTTCCTCAGCGAGGGACTTCAATGTGGAAGCAAAACAAACCCTTTCCTCCTCAACTTCCTTTTGGCCATGTGGTTTCATCATATGATAGAAACCGTAACCAGGACCCTGCTGCCCCACACCTTTGATGTGAATTTCGCCCATCTGAATAGCGGGGGCAGTAGTGTCTCTCTCATGGGCCCTTTAAGTGATCTAACAAGATCATGTTTGCAGTAACTGCAGTCCCTTTGAATGCACGCCCTTCTCACTATGCTGCAACCCACCCTTGAAGACCAAGTGTCTATTAGGCTCTCAGCTGTGAGCAGCTGACCGGCATTGTTCCAGGTACTCTCTGAAGAAGAGGGATGTCTTCTAGACTTCCCAGAAGAGCTGCAGAAGTCACTCAGGAGGAAGCTCCAGGAGCACCCCGGGGACAATACTGCATAACTGACCTACTCTGGGAGCTGCTTTCCCAAGGGATGGCCTGGGATGTGGCCTCTGTCCCCACCCACACCAGTAAGACCAGAAAGCCCCAAACCACAGAGTTTTCCTGCTCCAGAGGCTCATTTATTCCAGGCGACGCCCTGTTCACAAAGTGCCCATGTGATAGGGGACTGGGAGGTCCCTACTTTTTCTAGCCACGCCAGCTGGAGCCACTACTGGCGATTCTTCCCAAGCTGGGTCACCCGATTCCCCACCAGCTCTGTCGGCTTGCACTTTCTGTGAAGTTTATGTACAACCAGGTGGTGCTGGTCCCTGACTTTCCAGCTTCAGCAGGGGACAGGGGAGGGGTGCCATTTAAACACCGGCTCTTCCCACCTCACCCCGCCTTCTGTCTCTCACTTTCGCCTCTTTTTCTCTTCTATTGCTCTAAAGACAAGACTGCACGCCTTTATCTCGTTTTCCCACTTCTATTCGAGTGTGTGTGCATGCATGTTTGCACGTGCGTTTTGCTGTAAGTGCCTGTGGAGGTGGATGCGTGGTGGAGTCCTAAGGATGATGCCAGGAGTCTCTACAGCTAGTCTACCTCATTCAGCACAGCTGAGGCTCGTCTCGCCAGGCAGCTGGCTCCAGGGATCCTGTCTCCACTTGCTGAGGCTGGAATTACAGGTGGGCCACAACACCCACCTGATGTTTATGTGGGTTCTGGGGACCCAAAATCCAGTCCTCACGCTTGTGCGGTGTTTTAACCGCTGAGCCGCCTCCTCAGCTCCAGTCTCTTACTTTCTAGAGACCCTTGCCATGACAGCATTTTAGAGTTTGAGGTCTGCCTCTTCTGCCTGGGTGGACCTTTAGTGTCCTTATCTGTGAGATGGGAGTGCTATGGCCTGGGAGATGTTGAGATTATAAATGATAAAGGACAGTGTTTGCTGTAGCACAGCATTGGGTAGTCATTACACACGGGGAGCAGAAATAGCTCAGTGGGTGAAGTGCTCGTGGCTTAAGCATGAGTTTGAACTCACAGAGCCCACATAAAAGCTGAGAATGGGTATGGCAGCCCTCCTGTAATCCCAGGGCATAGGAAGCAGAGGCAGGGGCTCCCCAGAGCAGGCAGGTTTGCTGGACTACACAAACCGGGGAGCTCCTGGCTCAGTGAGGAGCCTGTCTCAGTATAGAAGGTGAAGCGTGATATCAACTAGTCATGTCTGTGAGGGCGTTTCCTGGGAGGATTAGCTGAGGAGGGAAAACTTACCGTGAACTTGGACATACTGTTCCAAGAAGTGGAGTTCTGAGCCGAAGAAAAGGGAAGACGTCTTAGCACTGAATTAGTCTCCCTCTGCTTCCCAAGTGCGGATACAACATGTCCGGCTGCCTCCCGCGCCACCGTGCCTTCCCAGTCACGATGGACTGTAGCCCCTCAGACTATGAGGCATGACAAAGCCCACCTTTGCTGTGGGATAATCCTTCTGTACGCTGTGAACATGCATTACTCTCATTGGTTAATAATAAAGCTGATTTGGCCTATAGCAAGGCAGAATAAGGCTAGGTGGGAAAGCCAAACTGAAAATTCAGAGAGGGAAGGGGCAGAGAGAAAGAGAGAGAGAGAGAGAGAGAGAGAGAGAGAGAGAGAGAGAGAGAGAGAGAGAGAGAGAGAGAGAGAGAGAGGCAAGCAGCCTCTGCCAGGAAGCAAGATGTCAGAGGACTAGTAAAGCCACTCACCATGTTGCAAAATATAGATGAATAGGATTGGATTAAGCAAGTTGAAGGAGCTAGTTAGTAATAAGGCTCACCCATAGGCTGTGCATTCTGTAATTAGTATAAGCTTGTGTGTGATTATTTGGGACAGGTGGCGGGAAAAAGGAAAGCTCCACCTCTGCTTGCATCCCTCCCTTAAGTCCCTGTTGTCAGGCAACAGGGAAAGTGGGTAACACAATACAGTCAAGTGGATTTAGGTTGTGGATTCCTCTTTCTTTATGAAGCAGAAATCAAACTTGATCTTCCCATTGACTAGAGGATCTAGAGAGTAATAGAAACTACAGTTTTCAGTCATCAAGCCCTCTCCGGTCTGCACGGCTCTTTCATATCCGTGTTGGAGTTTGGTCCAGACCCCTAGTGCCAAACGTCTTAGTTGATTGGTTGCCTATCTCCACGAGAAACAGTGTTTTGCAGGTATTTTGTGGGCTCCCTCATTCTGCAGATAGGGAAGTTGAGTCATAGGGAACAGCCCCTCACAGAGTTCCTGAAATTATCCCCCTTCTCATCTAAATCACTCTCTCACATGCTGCTGGAATACATGGGTTGTGAAGAGAACCTTGCTTTGTGAGTCAAGGTGGTGGGTTGGAATTCCATTGTGATGCGAACCAGCTGTGTAACCTTGGCTAAGATTCTTCCTTTCTTGGAACCACTTGTTCTCGTCTGCCATCGGGGGTGTAGACACCCCAAGATGTTGTGAGACAGTGCAATGTGATTGAGCTAGGCTAAGCTGACAGTTGATATGTTGATATGAAGAACAGACTTAAGAAATTAGTTAAGGAGCCATGTGTTGGTGGCGCACACCTTTAACCCCAGCACTCGGGAGGCAGAGGCAGGTGGATCTCTGGGAGTTCGAAGCCAGCCTGGTCTACAAGATCGAGTTCCAAGACAGCCTCCAAAACAATACAGAGAAACCCTGTCTCGAAAAACCAAAAAAAATGGTTAAGTTTGAATTTGTCTTTTCATTGAGACAATAAGCCATGCTTGCTTTCTTGATGGGGCCATCGAATGCCTCTGATGAAGCTGTGCCTCAAGTGACTTTGAGGGAAGATTCCCATGCTTTGCAATGACGAGGACTTGGTGGTTCAAACGGTATGGAAGATGTTTTCTTTACACCCATTGCAGAGAAGACTCTGGACACACACTCACATTTGCTCCTGGTGGTTTTGTGGCAGAAGGAACAATTAGCCCTAATTTGTGAACAAAGCCACTGAGTCCTGACCAGCTCCGTGTCAGACCAGAGAGCAGAAATGGAGTTACTACCGGGCCCTCCTACATCTCCCTGTCCAGGGGTCAACAGGGAAAGAGTCAACCTTAGCTCTTAAAAGGTGGTAAAAGTGGGGCTCACTGAATTAGTTGGGTGATACCAAGTACTAGAAACATGGCGGCATGGTCGAGGAGACAAGAGAGCCTTAACGGACTCAGGGAAGACAGATAGGTTTCACGGATGTGAGGACACAGGGAGAAGCCACCAGAAACTGCCCAGTCCAGCTGGGTGAGGTGGTGTATGGCTGTAAAGCCAAGACTTCGGGAGGCTGAGGCCGGAGGATCTCGAGTTTAAAGTCAGTCTTAACATGAACTAAATGCCAAGTTATGTGAGCTTTATGGGGGTGGGACTCACATTGGGAGACCAGCTTTAAGGCTGCGGAGCAGGGACAAGGCAGTCCACCCACACAGCCTTGGTGGAATGGCGAAGGAGTCAGTCTCGGGCTCTGTTCTGAAAAGCTCTATGAGACATGTATACAGCTAAATGTGAGGCCTGGGAGATGTTCCTATAGTTTAGCAAAACAGGTTGATAGTTTTCCTCCTGTCATTATTACTTTTAATGAAATTTGGGTTCAGATAAAAGTCGGATCTGGTAGGGAGCCTGGTAGTCACTAGTCTAGCATTATGGAACACTTACGCCAGGAACTACCGAGTGAAGTAAATGACCACAAAATGGGTAGCTTAAAGTAGCTAACATTTGTTTCTCACTGTTCTGGAAGCCAGAAGCCCATCCCTCCCTCCTCCCCACCCACTCACTGGCCCTCACCCCAAGGCTTTAGCTGAGACTCTGGCTTTGGTTTGCATTTTGCACCAAGTGTGTTTTGCCTTAAGGCTGTTTTAGTTCAAGCTGTCTTCATGTGCCATGCTGAGGGGAGAAAGAAACATGGGGCATGCATTTGGGGGTGTGGATGCAGAAAGAGGGACCTGAAAATACCCCCCCCCTGGATCTTAGGGCTGAAACTGCATTTCCCACATGCCTGCGGGATGAGGTTGGAACCACTCCACTCGCCAATGAAAGGGAAAGGGGGTCCCCGGACGGCTGCAGGGACTGGGTGGTCTGGGTTGTAGGAGGTCAGAGAGGATCACCTGGCATGTGGAGGGAGGGAACCCCTTTCACATGTGGTGACAGAAGCCACTGGCCTCCCAGAGTGGCGGGCAGGGAGGAAGCAGCCCCTAGCAGCTGGCCATCCTGGGGCAGCGGGCAGCTGTGAGTGAGGGCTGGTCGGTCTCCCCACCCTGCCTTTCCCTCACACAGGCTATTCTGGGCAGGAGGGGATGAGAGGCCTGAGCTGAGACGGGGTGGAGCAGGAAACAGACTTCACTTCAATCCATCCTACCCCCAACCCAGGGATTTCTCTCCTTTGTTCTCTTCGCTGATTGGGCAGGGCCCGTTGGCCCGCAGGCCCCAGGATTCTACCGACTCTGCCTCCCAGCACTGGGATCACAGTGCCCAACGCTTTACACGGATGATGGGGAATCCTGGGCAGGTCCTCATGATTGTACGGCGAGCCCTTTACAGACCGAACCACATGCTCAGCCCCGTGCGCTTCTTATTTTCATCTTCGTTGCTGTGTTGGTCTCTTTAACGGAACGCTGCTCGCGACAGAGAAAGATGGAGGCATCCTAACCAAAGGCCTTCCCCTCCCTCAACCCCTTAGTCTCCTTCAACTGGATTCTCACAAAAGACTGCAAGTGATTAGCTGCATGGATCACATGGTCCTGCAGAAATGCCACGTGTTCACAGCCCCTCTGGCCAAGGAGGTCAGAGGTCGGAGGTCAAAGGTCCGAGAATCCCAGCCGCTTTCTACGCTGTTCCTGGCACTGCTGTTTCCACTGATCCGATCCTGAGATCACGCACCCAGCTTCTTAGCATTCCCTAGTGGTGACTTACTGCACGAGGGGCAAGGCGAGAGTCCAGGGTGACACACGTGGCCAGGGGACTAGTGGGGGATGTCTGGGGACTCCATCATCTGCACTTCACCGTGCCAAACCTTGGGACAGTCCGGATGAGGAGCAGGAAGTTTCTGGATAGCAAGGCATGTAGCCCAGTAGTGGGGGGGGGGTGCTAACGGAACCCCAGGGAGTTGGGCCAAGGCTGTGCTCCCCATTTTCCAGGCTCTTGTGTGGTGAACGTGAGGTCACCAGCTATTTCATCCGTGCTGTAGAATACCACCCCCTGGACGAAACAGCCTCCGTCTTCACAGGACGAGCCGTGCACTTGCCAGGCTCATCACGGGGCTAGTTGGCTACTGAGGTCCCCTCCTAGAGAGACGGGGAAGGGAGGGTCACTGGACCCTCACCTGAGATTCCAGACACTCCTCATGGCCATTTGTATGAAATTTACCCCGGTTGCACATGGTCTGAGGCTCTGTTCAAGGTATTAGAGTATACGGGCTGGAGGTTAACGGAAGGGGAGTCCATATATGAGGTCACAGGGAAGCTGTCAGCCATGTTGGGTGAAGGCTTCGCCGTGTGGCTACTTTGGGGTCACCCCTGCTCCAGGAAGCCACTTTACCCATGCTCCATAAGAAAGCCCAATAAACTCATTGGCCCCTCAAGGTGAGGTCTGTGGGAGCCATACTCTGATCTGTCAGAGTAACCTTAGGAGGAGGGCTGGACATTGGTTATGTCTCCCTCCTGGGGGCTGATTCCTACTCCTCGGGGACAGAATGCTGCTTGGTGCCTGGCCTGAGGCTGTTAAGGCCTCTTCTACCTCCTCTTTCCCAGCAGCCCTGGCAGCCCTGGAGACCACAGGTCCTGACGGCTTATTTGTAAGATGGAGCACGGCTGTCTAAGTTGGAAACAAGCCTCTGGGATGAGAGGGCGCTGTCCTCCTCCTCCTCCGTGCCAGCACAAGCTCCCTAAATTGAGACCTGCGTCACCCATCACCCTGCAGGAGAATCATTTATCTCTTATGACCACACTGGGAAACAGTTCCCATCCTTCCCATTTTACAGATGAACGAACGGCAGGGACCTGCTGGGCAGTAAGCAGACAGGACAGTGGGAGCCGAGCTGAAGCGCAGAGGTGTCGAACAGTGAGAGAAGAGATCCCCAATTGGCTTAGAGAGGAAACCGGGTTGAGTAGGGAATAGAAGGAAGGCTTTAGGGACACAAAATCTCCTTCACCCCCATCCCCAGTCTCAGGGCTGATTTGGGACCCTTTGAAGCTAGGCCGGAGGAGTGCCCCATGTTAGGGACGCACTCATTGTGACTCTGGGACCTCATGAGCATGGTCCTAGGTGTGCCCTGGACGGGAGGAGAGTGGATTAAACATTGAGATTTTGTGCAGAATGGAAAACTGTGGAATGGAGCTACCAAGCCGGCACACCCCTCCCTACCACCGACCTAACCAGACTGTCATTGCACAACTGGGCTCTGTGGTCCCTTTTGGACAGGCCTGCTCACCAGCCACTTCCCTTATGGTCAAGTCACTTAAATGATGGTTCTGTTTCTCTCCTTCTGTGTTGCTTTAAATTTGTTTTGAGTAGACTTCTCTCTCTCTCTCTATCTCTATCTCCCCCCTCTCTCTGTCTCTCTCTCTTGCTCTCTCCCCATTTACAGTTATGTCAATGCAGAGGTATGTGGAGTGAAAAGGCCCTCTCACACAGTCCCATCAGCTTAGCTCTACCTCACAGGTAACCATTCCTGCTCATTGTTCCCATATAGAATCTACTTATGAGTTTGCAAGATAATTGAGACATGCATTGTGTTTATACTTTAGTGTTGCATTTCTTATGAAAGTCTGCCACAGTACATTGCAAGATACTTTTAAATTTTATTTATGAGAGAGAGGGAGAGAGAGAGGGGAACCAAATGCCAGTCCTCTGTAAGAGCAATGTGTGCCCTTAACCACTGAACCAAGTCTCTAGCCCGTAGGCTACTTTAAAGAATATTTTATTGGAAAAGTGTGCCAAGACTTTTCTCAATCAATATCCCATCAATAGATGTCTAAGCTGTTTCCCAACTTTTATGAGTGTAAATCATAACCCAGCAGACATCCACTTATGGTTGCTTTGTCTATATACTCAAGTGTGTATGAAAAATAAATTCCTAACCATGACATTGCTGGGCCAGGGTGTTATTGGAGAACTGGAGAGCCACCATGGTTCTTGGTTGAAGTAGCCCAAGGTTAGCGACGTCTCCCTCAGAGCGCTTTCGTAAAAAATGGAAGAGCAGAGGAAAGGGTAAGAAAGTTTTCTTCGGAAAGCGGAAACAGGAAGTTATGCCTCAGAGGGTCGGGGTGAGCACCAGAGAGAACGAAGAGCCGGGCGCCTCAAGCCTTCATTCTCGACGGCTTTCCCTGGGAGCGGTGTGAAAACTGCATTCTGTGCAGGGAGACCCAAGCATGGGTGTGAAAAGCGCACTTCACCTTCCTGCCTCAAGCGAGGAGGAAGCTGCTGGCCTCACGCTTTTTCCTATTTACCTTTCTTGCGGCCGGCCCGTCAAAGGCTATTGTGCAAAAGCCCCGAACCAGGACGAGGTTTGAGACAGGAGGCTGCCGAGTGAATTTCCTGCCACAGCTTTACCTTTTAAGGGTATTGGCTGCCATCAGTTTATCCTTTAGCCTCGCGGCCTGTGGCAAACTGGAGCTGCTCGTTAGACTCATTTTCGTCTGAGCGCAGGCGAGCACTTAGAAGAGGAATGCTGGCCATTTGTTAAGCTGCCTCCTCCGCTAACCGCCTCCTCGCCTAGTTCCCTAGCTCCTTGCCTGTACTCAAACTTCAGTAGTTGGATGGATACAAAGTTGGTCTCTATAAGGCTTTATGGACTTCCCGTTTAGCAGGGTATAAAAAAACAATTCCAGCATGTTCAAATTTTCAGACTTGTCATTCTAATGGAAGTTTCCCATTAATTATTTACTTAAAATTAAAGAAAACTCATGAGTGCATGCGAGGGGAGAGGTATGCGGTTTGTGCTGGTGCCTGTAGAGGCCAGAAGAGGGCGTCAGGTGTCCTGGAATTGGATTCACAGGCAGTTGTACACTGCCTCATGTGGGTGCTGGGAACTGAACTCAGGTCCTCTGGAAAGAGCAGTATGTAGTCCTTAATTGTTGAGCTGCTTTCCAACCCTTAAACTTACATTGTTCATGTCACAACTGAAGCTGTACATATTTTAAAATGTTTGTAAAATCTGCATTCTTTCTAATATAAATAACCTATCCCTATAGTTTGCTGATTTCTTTATTGTGCTGTTCACTTTTCCCATATTGATCTGATCCTTTATCTATTAGAGAGACCCACTGTTTATCAAGAGTTAGTGACAACAGAAATACCTATTTTGCTATGTTCATTTAGTTTATAAAAATACTTTCCTTTGTTCTGGAGAGGTGGCTAGGTGGTTAATAACACTACCTGCCCTTCCCGAGGACTCCAGTTAGCTTCCCAGCACCCACTTCCAGTGGCACACACCATGAACTTCACAGGAGTCTGATGCCCTCTCTTGGCCTCTACAGGTATTACACTCACGTGTACAGATACCACTGTCCTCTTCCTGCACATAAGCAGAAACAGAAAACTAAAAACAGAACAAAACAAACACAACTTTCCTAAGAATGCTTTAGGTATTGCTGGTTTTTTTAGGGGACGGTCTGCCATAAACAATTTTTTGATTTTCTCTTATTAAAATCATCCCTGTTTTGATAACCGAGATATCCTTCTAGAGATTTTTTTTTTGGTCTTTCGAGACAGGGTTTCTCTGTATTGTTTTTGGAGGCTGTCAGTCCAGCCCGGCCTCGAACTCACAGAGATCCGCCTGCCTCTGCCTCCCGAGTGCTGGGATTAAAGGCGTGAGCCACCACTGCCTGGCTCCTTCTAGAGATTTAGAAAGACCCCTCCTCTACATTTCCCCCTCCCTCCCTGCATTCCTTTTTCTTTTTAGAACTTTAATAGTCTTATCTCTCTCTGATCAATTTTGCGTTTTCTAATTGAGTCCATATTATTTTTACCTAGCCTGCTGCCAAGACATTTAAGTACATCTATGGACATAGTCCCCCATTTTTGATGATGTTAATTTATTCCTCAAATCCCATGTTTTTTCCATTACTGTAAATTGACATTGGCTGCAGGTACAAAATTGATCCTGTATTTCAAACTCTCAATATCGAAGAGAAACAGACTGGGGTTGTGGAAGGGAAGGGGGGTGGAGAGTAGGGAAAGGACAGTCGTGGGGTGGGGCAGCGAGGAAAACCAAACTGTACTACATGGGTAGAAACGCCACAATGAAACCGCTTGCTTGGCACAATTAGCATACCCTAAAATATCTAAGGTAATACAGGTATTGTTTTTGATTTAAGACAGAGTAGCCTTGAACTTACCAAGTAGCTGAGGATAACCCTGAACTCCTCGTCCTTTTCTCCCAGCGCCGTCAAACGTTGGATAATGTCAGTTTTTAAGTCAGTGATTTGAAATGCCACCACACCAGAAGGCTGCCTCCTGGGGACCACGTCTGGTGCTTCTCCTCTTGGGACAGTATGGTGGGATGGTATGGGATGGTATGGCGGGACAGTATGGGACGGTATGCGGGACAGTATGGTGGGATGGTATGGTAGGACCCTCATTTCTCCTCTTTTTTGGACTTGTCTGGATTTTTCAGTCTGAAATTTAGAATCATAGCAGTACAAAAACATACACTAGCTCTTTACTGGAATTTCATTAGTTTCAAACGTTGATGGAGGGAAGGGTGGCCCCTCCCCCACCACACAATCCAGTGACCTTGACCCTTGACTTGCCTTTTCATCAATTCTAGCCCTGTTTATGGGTGGAAGGCCTTGAGGTGACAGGACATTCCTGTATCTGAGGCTCATTTAGCGGCCCATCACTACTGCAGTAATCACAAGGGCCATTCCTGGTTTCCACTTATCTCCCTCTGAGCCGAGGTTCACTCTTATCAACTCCATGGGGCCTTGGGAATGGAGCTTGTGGGAGAAAGGGACTGTCACCAGCACCCAGGAAAGGGGCTTTGGAGGCTTGGAGAGAGCAGAGAACACCCAGAACCGAAAGTCAGCAACTTTGGACAAAGATAGACTGAGAGAGGCCAGTGTGGCGGGTTGAGGGTTGTGGGGAGATCTGAGAGCAGGCAGAGGAAGAGAAACTACAGGGAGTGGCCAGGGCAAGGCCCTGGGGAGCAGGGGAGAAGGAGCCTGGTCCCGAGCCCAGCGGTGGGGCGCCAGGCAGAGGAGCATGGTGGGGGACGGGCAGCAGAGGGGAAAGCGGATTTCTCTGCTGTCCTACTTCATCTTCACTTGCTGCAGACGACAGCCCGTTCAGGGGAGAGTGATGGCCCCAGTTCCAAGACGGCTTATCTAGAAAGCCCAAGCACACATGTTCTTTGCTAGCATCTAAGACGCTGGGTATTCTGAGCTCTCCTTGCATCGCAAAGAGGTTGCTCATGTCCTGATTTTTTTTTTTATCAGAAAACAATTATTATAATAAGGAAAAAAGATGTTGGAAAATTCAAGGTCAGGGCTGAAATGTACCAGAAAGGGAGTTAGAACCTGGGCCAATATGGGAGGCTGAGGGGAAATCAGGGGTGGAGACAAGCATCTTATAGACCTGCTAAGGAGCTGGCCTGGATGTGTCCTGAAATGCCTTCATCTCCATGAGGGGCCCTAGCTACCTGATTCAGAGTAAACAGTCTGAGGCCTGTCCTGCAGGGACAATAGTTTAGTGCACTTGCCTCTGGCTTGGTGACACCATTCATATTGTCCTAGCTGCTTATGTAATGTAGCCCAATATGGGCACCAGGAGGCCCAGGACCTCGGCCAGGCAGCAACGCCCAGCTAGTCTGCAGATTCCAAGATGCTGCGAAGGTTTCTGTAATTCTCTGGGGGCTTCTGGTTTCTCTCCCGGGCATCTTTGGGCATCATTCCTTCTCTTGCTTAAGGCCCTGGGAGAACCTTTCTTCCTGCTGTAGAGCCACTTTGGTTTCAACTCTGGCCTTCGTGTCTTACTCAGCTCTGGGCCAGGGGAAGAAACCTTTCCCTCTGCCGAGCTTATGTGAACACACCATGATCCGGCAGGGTTTACAGCTATCCATCGGCCTTTCTTCCTGGAAAGGTTGGAGGGACACAGCTGTGTGCAGGAGGGTTCCGGCACTCGGGGGAAGGGCACTGAGGCAGGAAAGAGGAGGTGCTATCAAAGGAGCCCAGGTGTTCTAGTGCCAGGGTGCAGGGCGCTCTTCAGTGGTCCTGAGTTAGGCCCTTGGCATGGTAGAGTAGGAGGCACTGGGCCTGGCAGCGTCAACTCCAGGCTTGGAGGTGGAGTCCTCGGGTGTGTTTGCAGCCAAGCAAGTGGTGACCACATGCTACTTGCTAAGCAGATGGTGAACTGAACCCCCCCTAATTAGAGGGGGCAAGTCCTGTTTGAAGCCTCAAACTGAGGCTCAGCTTCTAATCAGCATTCAAATGCCTGCACATCTGGCAAAATAAAAACAGCTGTGAAGACAGCAGATGGAAAGGACAAGGAGCGTCTGTCCCGGGCTGCCAGCGCCCAGCAGACCCCCAAGCCCTTCCCATCGCCTTTTCTTTGTCCCCTTTCCCTTTAGGCTTTCCAAGGGACATGGAGCCTGTAAGCATGTGCTCTGACCCCCAAAAGACACCCTCCAGGATCCTGACAGTCCCCTTGGAGTGTGCTATGTCTGTCACTTCCGGTGGGTTTGGTGGCAGGAACCATCCCACAGACTCCAGCCGCCAGATGACAGTAGGTCTGTCTTCAAGCCCTTGGGCTGTATGTAAGTCACAAACAAAACCAAAGAACACGACTCACTGCCCCAGAACACCACTTTTGAGCTACTGATGGGTTTGGACTCCGTCCTCGGTGCTTTGTGGGTCGGCCGAGAAGTGTCCACTTACGTAGGATGTAATTTGAAGAGCTCCAACATGCCCAGCTATCCTTTGGCCTGAAATAGAAATCTCCTTGGGGGAAATGTGTGAAGATCAAGAAGGCTCCTGTCAAAACAGACGGCTGACTAAACAGGAGCAACCGACTCTCCAAAGGTCATCACTGATGCTTAAGGCACAGGACAAGGCTCCCAGGCCTGTTCCTGTTTCAGCGAGGCCGGACCTGGTACACAGGCCGGGAGTGCCCTGTGCTTGTGTGTCAAGTCCATGAATGCTGGACCCGCCGGGCCCTCCAGCATCTCCCCACTGCTCTTCTGAAATCTGGAGGTGCCTCCCCACAGAGAAGTCTGGCTTGACGAAGTCACAGGAAAGCTTATAATAAATTATTCCCATGTTCAAATCACATCTCACTGACAGCCACCCGGACACCATCTTGAACACCATGACCTGCTACTTACAACTCTGACTTTCCTGTCCTATTTATGTCTAATGTGCTTTCACTTAGCATGCAATATATTTCTGCCTAACTATCATCTTATGCTTCCTGGTAGAAGGTGTGCTCCAGGAAGGCACCGGAGCCAGGCTAGGGGCTAGGTACGTGACATGGGGCGTGTGACACCAGGCACATTTGGCGTGGAGGCAGTGGAGGGATATATCTACAGCTCTGATTCACGGAGAAGGTTTGGGGGATGAAGTCTTGAGTAGCAAGTTCCTGGAGAAGTTGTTGTGAGTTAGTAAGGATTCCTTCCACTGACTTGGCTAAGATGGTTCTTAGCCAACTGAGTGTGAATTTCAAGTGTGCACAGTGTTTAGGGAAGCAATCACCCACTCAGCCTCCTGCCAGCTCTTACCTTACATGCACCATGCTCTATAGGGCATGGACCTCCTGCTCCCATCTTCCCCAAGCCCAGCACTAGAGACAAGGCCCGGTGACGTGCGCGCCACACTCCAAGAAGGAAGGCTATCTGCTCACTGTTTTCTCACGCTCTGGACTGGTAAAGGAATCAGTGACATGGGTTTTCTTTGTCCGCTGGAGAAATGCATTCGATACCTGAGGGAGACTAAAGAAGCCACGGCTTTCTTGAATTCTGAAAAGTAGGTTACTCTCAAACAATGGTGGTTTCGGGAGTTGGCGCAGTGGATAAAAGGGAAGTATATCCAGCAAGTACTGAAATATTCTGTGTTCTTCAATGCTTCTTACGGGCAGCACTCTGGGGTAGGTCCAGAGGGGGAAAACAGAAGGAGCACAGATTGGGGAACCACATGCCCTGCTTCTCTGGGGGCAGTTATGGCTTGCACCTGGTGTAACGTGTAATAGTTCCTCTTTTTCGTTGGTCGTGAACTTGAGGTTCATCCTGAGATTACAGGTGTGCACCACCATGGCTGGTGCTGTTTTTTTCCCCTTAATCTCAGGATCGCCAAGACTGGCTTAGGAAACAGATACTGTGCTTGGCTCCCAGCACAGAACGCTGCTAGAGAGCTCAGAGGCTGATTGGCACAACCAACAGCTCCTGCATTGGGGACGGAGGAGTAAGTTACATCAGGCTGCAGTTAAGCATTGGGGATGGAGGAGTAAGTTACACCAGGCTGCAGTTAAGCATTGGGGACTGAGGTGCAAGTTACACCAGGCTACAGTTAAGCATTGGAGACTGAGGAGTGAGTTATGCCAGGCTGCAGTTAAGGGATTCCAAAGAGTGAAGCAACATCCTTCACTCTCTGCTAGTCAGGTTCTGGTGGTTAAAGTGAGTTCCCCCAGCAGGCGATCCAGACGGCATTGCTATGAACCATTGGATGTGTACACGCTATGGAGGTGGTACCCTCCAGAGTCACCCTGAGGTGCACCATATGAAAGATCACTCTGGGAGCTGCACACAAAGCACCGTGGGTGTTGGGTTTGTAAAGGGTGAGAGGCCAGCGTCTTATTTCAATTGACTGTTTAGGATCATGGTCGTGCCTCATTCCTCATTAAGTCCCTTGGTTGCAGGTTTCAGGGAAGCCCTCCAATACACGTGAGTTGACCTGAGCTGTTTTTCACCATCATTGACTAATATGAACCCTGTAGGGACCTTTATGCAGTAGGAGGTGCCTGAGCCCTGGGGATTGACACAGGCGTCCCTGTGGGGAAGCAGGGACTTGGCCATGGGTAAGGTTCTTCCTTGTAGGCTTGGGTGGGAACCTCTTACCTCTCTTCTCCTAGATCTGACAAGGGGGTCAGGGTCTTGTAAATCTGGCTCTATGTTGGACGACCTCACCGCCTATAGATTGATGACGTCGTTGCTGTGACTACAGAGACACAAACTTTCGGTATGGAGAAAGAATCGGCCTCTGGTCCTCAGCTGGAGGCAGGATGCAATTCTGGGAGCTGCTGCTGCTGGGGCAAGGCCTCTCTTAGGGAGAAGTGAGGGCGGAGAGAAGAAAGGGGACAAGGTGCGGCTTCATCGCTCCCTCCACGGCCCTTGCGGCAGGCTACCATCACTTGATTAAAACCACACCATCTCACACCTCGCTGGCAGGGCCACCGGCAGACAGGACAAAGAGATGCCAATGACTGGAGGTCTTCAGACTTGGTGGGGCACTAGGCCTTCTGAGAACTGGCAACTGTCACCTATCCGCTGCAAAAGAGAAGTGTGTACCTGGGGGAAAGAGGTGATACAAAAAAGAAAGAAAAAGAAGACAGAAATGGGATCTGCTTGCGGGAAAAGTTTTCTGTGACTAATGATTTCCATCTGCATCTTATTGGCCCAAACCATGTGACATGGTTGCCTCTACCAGATACACACACACACACACACACACACACACACACACGCACACACGGTTATATCATTTTTAGAAGGATAGCAAATAAACCTGTGATTTATTGGAGGGCAGAGGGAGAACAGGAAAGACAGACTGGACACACAACAGACAATGAACAGTGTGTTCTGTAGGGGACTATAACTTATTCACTCTGTGAACCTCCACATCAAATGGAATTTGAAACCGTGTGCCTAAATCCTCAGGCTTGTTCAAGATGAGCCGTGTTCACAGGTTGGAGTGGAGCAGAGAGAGGCTGAGGAGACCCAACGTATCTTATACAGCATGCCCTGGCTTTCACTGATGGAGAGGAGAAAACATCTCTCAGCCCCTGCAACGTCTGTCTTAGATCAGGGATTGTGGCCATGGTTCTGTGTGTTGGTGGTGTGTGACCCATGTCCCTAGGTCTGGGGCATCCTGGTATAGCCACTGTTCTTCCCAAAATTTCCAAGGAAATCTTAATTTCAAACAGCATGCTGGGTTGGGAGACCATGTGTCAGACTAGTGCCAGACAAATGTGTCCTGATTTCTGTTTCGGAAACTATGGTCAGCATAATGGAATGAGGCAAATTGGAAAGGACAGTAACTGGAGCCCAGGCTTGGGTAGAGGGAGGAAGCCACAGGGAACCTAATAGCAGTAGCTACCAAAGTCTACAGAGTAGAAGGGCTGCCAAGGGCTGCCTTAGCCCCAGTCTTTCCGTAGACATCCTGGCCATGAAGTGAGGTGCAGATTTGAACCTCATCCACCCACAGCCTATCAGTGACCTCGAACAGTGGCTTCACTTCATCGCTACAAGTTTTGGACACGGATCATGGAAAAACAATGATACTGATGCCTCCCTGGGTTACTTTTAAGCAAATGAGTTGAAGCCAACCAGCTCAGACCCTGATTCACCCATGCAGTCTTCAACGGTGGTCACCATCCTCTTCCTCCTCCTACTCTTCCTTCTCCCCATGCTCTAATGGGCTCAGGGATTCATCAGTGAACAAGATGTGGACCAAGCCACAGAACACACAGAACACACTGCTCATGGTCTGCTCTGTGTCCAATCTGTCTTCTGGGTTCTTCCCTTGCTTGCTCCTCAATAAATCACATGTTTATTTGATATTCTTCTGAAAATTGTATTCCCGTGTGTGTGTGTGTGTGTGTGTGTGTGTGTGTGTGTGTGTGTGTGTGTGTGTGTGTGTGTGTGTCCATCTGTCTGGTAGCGATGATCATGTGATACGGTTTGGGCCAATATGATGCAGACGAAAGTAAGTGGACTGGATCCAGCAAGATTCTTCAAGAGATGATGCTAGAGGTGACAATGATGGGTCAAGCATGGATAAAAGCCATTGTTAAGATAGGACAGGAAGCACATGAGTGGTTCCTCATGTCAGGAGTTAACAAAATAGTCAAATTGATTCTGTTGCTTTGACCAGTAAAGTCTTGTTGGAGTATAGCTGTGACATAGACTGTGTAGTTCCCCAAGCAGGAGTCCAGTGATCTAGATTTTTCAGAAAACCAGTCGCCCAAACCCTCTTAGCTATGGATTCCTTGTTCCCAAGTGTCTCAGTAAGTCCTGCTTAAGGCATTTACCTGAGCATCTGGCTGTTCAGAGAAACTCTGAACTATGTGTTGCCCTGAACTTACATGGCTTACAGATCCACCAGGAGGTTGCAATCTTTGGCTTGAAGATTCAGGAGAGGGAGTATATTGTGGGGAGTCCCGGGTTGTATAGAGACTTCCTATAACTAGTCTAGGCAGGAAGGGGGTGTTGCATATAAAGCTTAAGTAGTATGAGAAAGGGATGGGTGAGAATGTAAATGAGGTGATGGAATAAATGTTTATCTAGAGTTGGAGGAAGAATGGATGACTGGACTCTTGTGTTTATCTAAGTTGTTCTAGTACCAATAAGACTCTGGAGCCAAATATTGGGGTGAAAACCTGGTAGATGGAAGAAGTGGTGGAGGAGTGAGCAGCTGGCCTTCTCTCCACACTTCCTCGACCCCAAAGGAAAGACAAAAGGCTCCCGAATCTCCAAGTCCTTCCCTATTCCTTCCTGCGCCTCTCTCGAGGTTACTGCCACACATACAAAGTGACAGAACACAATGCCGAGCTCACAGTGTCTTCTGTGAGTGCAAGAATGCTGTCCCTGTCTGTTGTCCTTTCCCTGTCGGCTGAGGCTCCAGGGCGGAGAGCTGTGGAGATGGAAGTGTGAATTGATAAGAAATAAGTTTTTAAAAATTTAGATTGTACTGGATTGCCTAACAATTGAAAACAAGACCACTCTGCTTCCTAACAGGGGCAAAAGGAATTTTGTTCTGGGGTCCAGGAGCCCGTGAAAAATGGCGGCAGTGGGTGGATCCTGACTCTTCTGCTTGGGGGTGCCTCAGTGGGGCTCCTTTCAGACACCGTCACCTGATTTTACAAATATTTCCTGGTCACAGAGAGGGCGCAGGCTGTCAGTGAGGCTGAGGTCCTGGGGCACAGATCCCCACTCTCAGGGAAAGGCATTAGCTTTCCTGGATGGACGCTTGGCTCCTTCAGACCTTTGGACATGTGTGGCTGTAGGGAGGAGCACTCATCTGTGGGGAAGTGAACTTTCCTGGTACCAGCCTGTGAGTGCTTGATCTTAGGTGTCCCTGACTCCACAGCTGGGGGCAATTCTGTCCCTTACAAGCTAGAGAGAGAAGGAAGGAAGGAAAGAAGGAAGGGGCTTCAGGGCTCACAGAGCTCAGCTCCTTCATGCTACAGTAAAGGAATCAGAGGGACTGGCAAGATGGCTTCACAAGCAAAAAGACACTTACCTCAAAGCTCGATCACCTCACTTCAACCCCTGGGACTCACGTGGTAGAAGGAGGGAACTGACCTCTAGAAGGTTGTCCTATGACTTCCACTTGCGTGTGAGTCACACATACATACATACATACACACACACAAACACACATACAAACACACACAGACACACATACAAACACACACACACACACATACACACACCACAGAAAGCAAAGGATAGGGGATGGTTGAAGTTTCTTAGTTCTCCACTCACTCTGGGTCTTAGGGATTTGATTTCTGTGTGGATCTGTCCTCTGGGAAGAGATGGCCAACCCAGTTATCCTACCATATAAAGGGTAGGTACATGGATATGACCTTTTGGCCCTTTCGTGTTGGAAGAAAGAGGGTATGGCTTTTATTGCACCCCAAAATTGTGTGTCCCCTGAAAGCAGTCTTCAAGGTGCTAAAAAGGCTAAGTGCCACAGCAGTAGTTATGGGCCTTCAAACTGTCTTTAATCTCTTAGTTTGGCTCTGTTATGTCTGATCTCCCATCCTCTCTGTTTTAATTCCCTGAATGTTCAGCATCCCAAAAGACACTGAAGCTTGAGAGGGACTGCTGACCCAAGTCCAGCCTTGGAGGACCCTCCACAATGACTTCCTACTCTGTATCATGTTGTAGAGATGTTGCTTCTGAGGGTGAGATCTGCGGAAGATATGTCACACAGATTGTCACCATTGGTAATTTCTGGTCACAGCCTCTACCTTTCATCTACGGACAGGTCCTACAAGGTCAAATCAACTTCAGCCAGGTCCTCAGGAGAGCTTTGTCAAGTTGCCCGATTTCTGTGTTTTCTGTTAAGGGGAGGTGAGTTCAGACTAGGTGTATCAGTAGTCACCCTTGGCTCTAGGAACTTCTGCATCTGTGATAGTTAATTCTGTGACTCCATCCTGCAGGCCTGGGCCTTGCTCCTCGTACCTGTGTGAGAGTTAGTCTCCTGACAAAGTGTAAGTGCAAGGCTGGGACTCTCGCCATTCAGCCCGTAGGAAGTTGTGGGTAACCCCAACTTACTTGCTCCTGAATGTAAGTGAGAATCAGAGACCTCAAGATGGGGACATGCCTGCTCAGAACAGAGGGTATTAACGGTGGTGGAGGGACCCAACCCATCCGTTTCCTCTACTTTTGGTTCCTCTGTTTAGAAATATGGTACTTGTGGCTTCAAATATATCCAGAAATTTGAACCCCTAAAATAGGCGATTTGGCCCGGTTTCAAACCCTCCAACAAGCCTAGCTCTAAATGTAGCTCTGATTTGGGGACTTGAGTTTCAAGTTCCCCTTGGCTTGGCAAAGGCTGACTTTCAAGCCCCTGAACGATTTATCTGCCGTAGTTTTTGAGTCCTCTAAACTTGTTCCCTCTTCAACTCCCCACCCCAGCTGCTGTCTTCCATCCGGCCTCTGCTGAGGCTTCTTAGCATGCTGGCCTGAAGTCATTGCAGTAGGAACCTTTAGGGTGTGGTACTCTTCCATCTTGTGTCCTGGGACGGAGTGCAGGCTCTGGTGGCCAGGGCGGTCCTCAGGTTTCCATCCTCCCCCTACTGAGATGTTCTCCAGGATCAGTGTTCATGGATCACGGATCAGGTTTCAAGGGTGGCTTAATCATAGAGTTAGATGTTGGAGAGAGTGTGTTCCAACGAGATTTTCAGAGCTCTGCCTTCAGATTTGGTCAAATATGCCTTGGGAGTAAACAAGTTAATAAGCAGTGAAGACCTCCGGAGAACAGTGGTTAAGTTAAGAAGCCTTGCGTAAAATACAAGGACAGTCAGATAGAAACCAAGTCGGGTGCTGGCCAGCATCACTAGGTCTCCTGCCATTCAGTGCCTCCTGACTTGTGGGGTCTATATTTTGGGTACCCAAAGAAGTCAAAGGTTGGAATGAATTCATGGGGTAGATTTAGAGTTCCATTAACACATGCCGTTCAATTCATATTTCTGGAAGAAAAGAGAATGTCTATTAGCTGGGATTTCTGTGACTGAGGACCACAAGCTGGGTGGCTTCAGCAGCAGCAGCAGTGACCTGTAGCCCTGGGGGCTGGAGGGATGAGGTCAAAGCATTGGCAGAGCTGACCGAGGCAGCTGGGAGGAAACGGTTCACGCTTTTCTCCTCTCTTCTGGTGCTTTGTTGATGACCATTGGTGTTCTTTGACCTGCAGAGCTCTGCCTTCAGCTTCACATGGTGGTGTGTGTGTGTGTGTGTGTGTGTTTATTAGTACACTAATCTTATTGTGTTAGGGGCTCATCTTAACTGGCTGTATTTGCATCCCATCCATGGTCAAATAGGATGCTATTCTAGAGGCTCTGGAGGTGGTGACGTTTCAGTATACCAGGAGAGAATCATAGTTACACTCACGAGGAGAGGATGACCTCTTCTGAATTTATGGCTCTCCAGATCAGGGTTTGTCCATGTGATTCAGGGTGTAACACCCACTGGCATGGAAAAGCAAATCAGAACAAAACAAAACGTCCAGGAGGATCTGAAGGCAAAGATTCCCTTTCCTCTCTAACCATTTGCCCATCAACCCATTCATGCACTGTACGTCCATCAGCTCATCTGTCCATCTGTCCATTCATTTCTCCTCTCTTCCCTCTAGGATTTCCTAACTGGAAGCCCCAGCTATGTCAGGGATACCACTGGAGTCCTAGTCACGTATATCCTGTGAGCCGTTGCAGAGGAATCGTAAGAACACCAGACTAAGGCTATCAACCCCAGCCTGCTCTGGCCAGCCTTGTGATCTAGAGACACCTTCTCAGAACCTTGGGATCTTCATTCGTAACACAGGAAACACTACAGCAGAGCCCGACACGCAACAGTTCTTGGAAGAAGGTGGCAGGTACTGACATTTACATCATCGAGTGAGACATGGAGAAAGGGACAGAGGGCAGCATGGCCTATCTGCCAATTTCTGGAGCATCAGTGGAAGGCATCCCTCAGATGGGAGCTCGAAGCATTCTCCCAGGGGTCATCTCAAACTGTCCCCACAATGATCCCAGAGCTGTGGTTCTCTTTCTAGATTCTCATTAAAGTCCTAGACTCTCCCATGGATAACATATGTGCCTGGATAGTCCTCATACATATAGTGTCTGTCTAAGGCGGATTTGTAGCTCCTTTTCAGCCCATCTGTGGAAGCCAACCTGAGGAAACAGGTTCATAAAAGAAAACAACCTGAGAAGTTTGTTCATCCACCCATCCATTCATTCAGCAGACAAACCCCGTGTGGGCGGAGGAGGGGAGTCGGTGGTGGTGGTCATGGTGGTATCTAGGCAGGGTGCTGTTCTTCAAACTGCCCACAGGGGGCACTGGCCGCAATGGCAGCATGACTCACTCTTTCGGAGAAGAAAGGCTGTCTTCTGGGTCAGGTCTAAGCGGGAACTATTGCTACCGTGGGAGTGTGTGGACTCAGTGAGGGAAGAACATCTGAGTTGGAAAATGACAGATGAATTAAAATGTGGCCTCAAATTACATGTTGATGTTTCTGGGTACCATCCCAAGAGTTGACACGAAGTACTGCTGCCTGCCTTACCTTCTCTGTAGCTAGCTGGTAGATTCTAAAATCCTACCTTCCTGATAGGTGTGCGTGTGCGTGCGTGTGAGTGCGCATGTAAAATTTCCCATGCTCTTTCTTCAAAGTTAGTATTCTTAACAGTGCAACCATTTGTCTGTTTCACCTATGTCACTAGGGGCCCTTTGGCATGTCTGACATGTAGGGCCAATGCCACAGAGGTTAGGTAGCCCTAGCTTGGGTCCCTGTGTCCCCCTTACATAGGCGTCTCAGATATCCTGATAGGGCTTCTGACGGAGGGGTTCACATCCATGCTCAGTGAGTGAGGCTTCCTTTGCAACCCACCCCTTCTGCTTCCCACCCGGACTCCTCTAGAGACCAGGAGCAAAGAGTCCCTGGAGTGAGAATGTGTTAGTGTGGAGCCCATTCACCCTTAGCTTCGTGGAAAGAATATCCGTTTGGTTCTGGTTCCCAATTCTTCAAAAGGAATTTTCCTGAGAGACTCCAGTTCCTGCATGGTTGGGCAAAATGACTGGTATGTGGGTAGGGTGCAGATTCCGGTTAGCCCAGGGCTGAGGTCTGTTCTGGTTTGGGTTTTACAGGGAGGTAGTTTTCTGGCCTCTTATCTCAATCCACCCCAGATGGAGATGGTAGGGGGTCGTGGCCTGGAAACCCACAGCAAGGAGGAGGTTTAGAGCCCCACATGAGATGAGTTGTTCCCTTCTGGGCAGGAACATCAGGCAGGCTATGGAAGACAGACAAAAATTCACTGTGCCCGGGGCAGCTTTACAGTCTGTGAGTAACGAGGAGTTTGATCTAGCCGGGATCTCGGACAGTGATTTCCCGGTTCAGGCTGGGTCACGAGCTGAGGGTGTGATACTGAGTGAATCAGTTGGCTTCCCTGGAGCTTGGCATTTGCTGTGGTTCTTCATAGGCAGATTAAGGCTCAGCCTCCTCCCCCGCAGTGTCCAAGCAATGCTGGGAGGAGGCACTGACTTGGGAAGAACGCACTGTGAACTAATAGTAATTACTGTTTTAGTTTTAGCCGCTGGTTGCTACCCGGGACACACTGACAGCAGACGGGGCCATGCAGGATGGTTGGCTCTTCCAGACTGGCCCCTTGCTGGCTGCCATTTTGACTTCTGGGGAGGGAGTCCCGAGTTTCTCTTCCTCTGCCCCTGCCCAGCATCATACTGGCCTGCACCTGGATTTGCTTTCCTCTCTCTCCTTTCTTTCTTTCTCTCTTCCTCTTTCCTTATTTATCTTTTTGAAGTTTGCTTGAACATTTCATTAGAAAATGTTCATTACAGAAAAGCTCAGAAAAAAAGAGAAAGAAATAAAAAAAGAAAAGAAACAGAAAGAGTTCCCTATGGGGAAAGGTCATTTTGGTGTGTTCCTTCTTTGTTTCTCATTTTTTAAAGATAGTTTTGAGGGTTTTTTTTTTATATGCAGTTGTGATGTGTAGAGCTAATTGTATATTTGGCTTATTTTTCTTTAACATGGCAATGTAGCGTTTCCAGTATCATCTGTTTCCTGCAAAAATTCTGGGGGTGGTATGATGGCTTTCCTTACAAATCCCTTTAAGGCTGATTCATTTCTTTCTAATTCATTGTTTCTAACAGGCTGGACCTGGGAAACTACCCACCAAGCATAATAATGTATATATTTAATTTAATAATGTGCATTTTTAATTTAATATAATAAAATCTTATATATTTAAAATACATTTTGTCTGTTTTTTAAGCTTTTACTTTTTTGATATGTATGTGTTGGTATGTATACATGTATGTGCATTTGTGTGTATGTTCACATGGCAGACAGAGGTTGGCAATGGGTATCTTCCTCAATCGATTTCCACCTTCTTTTTCTTTTCTTTTTTTGGTCTTTTCAAGACAGGGTTTCACCTTGTAGCCTTGACTGTCCTGGAACTCACTCTAGCCCTGGCTGGTTTTGAACTCACAGAGATCCGATTGCCTCTGTCTCCTGAGGGATAGGATTAAAGGTGTGTGCCTGGCAGAATCTTACTTTTAAGATGTCTTACTTACTTACAGTCTCTCTCTGAACTTGGGGCTTGGTATTTTGTCTAAACTGAGCCCCAGGAGTCAGCCTTCCCAGCCCCGGGAATAGAAGCAAGCTCTGCGGCCGCTCACTTTAACCTGGTTCTGGGGATCCGAACTCATATCTCACACTTTCCCAGTAGCCATTTCCCTGCCCCTTCTTTTTAATTTTAAAGGGATCTGAGAACAGACAGAGAAGATGAGGGGAAGGAGAGGCAACGGAAGAGAAGCATCAGAGGGGAGAGGCTTTCTGGTCCAGCGGCCAGATCTAAGCAGGGGGCTCAAGCCCCTGAGAGCTGCCCGCACGCTGGGTCTGGAGTCAGGTAGCTTGTGAGAGCTAAAATGCATAAAGATCCCAGTCTAGGAGGGAGGCATGCAGCCTGGAAAATAGAGCCTTGAAATTTCTAAAGGAAAATGAAAAGAAAGAAAGAAAAATGTCTAATTATAGAGTTTACAGTTCTCCTTTTAAGAGGTACAGCCCAGTTGCATTCTGGTAATGGAAGCAAAATTAAAAATATGAGCAGGAAATGAAATTAATTTAAAAAAATATCTGAAAACAGGGATTTTGTGGCTCCGTCCCACCGGCCTGAGTTGACTGGTTTCCCTGGGACATGGTGATTAATAGGACAGAAATGAGGAGGTGTGAATTGATTTTGGACCTGGGTGGGGAGCTGGGAGAGGTTGGCATTAGCCCACTGGTATGTTTGCGTTTTAAAGTCCCCCAGGGTGGCCACCTCCTGGACATCTCTGAGGGTGGGAAGTTGGAAGGGACTGAGTGCCTTCACAGGAGCTTCTGAAAGGAGTTTGTTTTCTCCTTTGCAGCAGTGCAGGCTCAAGCAGCCGCCACCAGGAGACTCAGGGTCCTTCCCTTAAGCCAAGGGCACAGTGGTGCCCAGAGCTAAGAGAGCCCTGCTGCACACTGTGCGGTCCCAAGTGCTTAACGGGAAGATGTGGGGGCAGACCGTCCTGTGTTGGGAGAAGCCGGCTGAAACTTCCCCTGGGCTCTTTGTCTCTCACTACAGAGAATCATTTAGCAGCACGAAGGATGCAAAGCAGTAAATAATCTTCAAGTGGGAAAAGGCCGCCGGCTGGGAGGTAGAGCGAAGGCCACCGTGCAAAGCGTTTGTTTTATCTGAATTTAAAACTCGAGACAGAGGCTGATTTCACCGTCATCCAAGACATGGATAATTAAAAACAAAGACATCTTTAAGAGGGATCTGAGGCGGCTTGCCCCTCCCTCTCCCTCCCCCATCTCCTTTTCCCAGAAAAGGCTGGGAACACTCTTAAAAGTCAAAATCATCCTAACGAGAGAAGACACGCTCTTGAAGAATTTTGACTTATAGTTTACAGCTTTGTAAGCATTTCAGTCAAAGGATGTCCCGGGCACTAAGTGAAGGCTGCATAGTTTCAATGCTAGCTTGGTCTTCTGTGTGATTATTTTTACAAGACTTGCAATTCAATGCAGATTTCATGTTGCCTCATCTGACTGGACCAGAGGCTTCTGGAAGCCATGGCACTCAGGCTTGCACACACCGAGTCCATGTGTTGGAGTGAGGAACACCATTCCTAGACATGCTTGCCTATGAGTCACTGCCCAGGACCCCAGGAACTGTTCTCAGGAGCCTGATCTTCTGTGCCCCATGTCACTCGTTCGTGAAAAATTCTCACCTGGAGGTGTAGGGATAGACCGATTGTGTGTGCATGTGTGGTCCCGGGCCTTGCGCTTGCCAGGCAAGTGCTCACCCTAGACATGTTTTCAGAACTCTAGAAGGGAATATGGTTATATATGCTCCTGTGTTTTGGTTTTGAAAGGAGCTGCTTTCTCTTTGTACATGCTTGGAGTGATGTGTGTGTATGTGTGCATGTGTGTGTATGGGCATGTATGTGTGATGTGTGAGTGTGTGCCTGAAGTGATATGTGTGTGTATGTGTGCATATGTATGCATGTGCATGTGTACATGTGTGTGTATGTGCATGTGTGTGTGTATGTGCATGTATGTGTGATGTGTGAGTGTGTGCCTGGAGTGATATGTGTGTATGTGTGCATATGTATGCATGTGCATGTGTACATGTGTGTGTATGTGCATGTGTGTGTGTATGTGCATGTATGTGTGATGTGTGAGTGTGTGCCTGGAGTGATATGTGTGTGTATGTGTGCATAGGTATGCATGTGCATGTGTACTTGTGTGTGTATGTGCATGTGTGTGTATGTGCATGTATGTGTGATGTGTGAGTGTGTGCATGTGGGTGTATGTGCATGTATGTGTGATGTGTGAGTGTGTGCATGTGTGTGTAGTGTGTGTGTGTGTATCTTGTATCTTAGTGAATAAGGATCCTGGAAACAGGACAGAAATATCAGTGAGATGCCACCAGCCATGGTTCTGACTGAAGGCAGCGAGTGATAGTTAACTGCTACAGCAGAGAAAGATGACAGAAAACTATAGAAACAAAAGTGCTCCAGCAACCTCTGTGAGCTTAGACACTCGACAGTTTTCCAGAAAATTCCATATTGCTCTTCCTCCTGGAACAGCTCATCCTGCTTAATCCTGCCTGTTATGGGAGAAATTTATACCCCTCGCTCCCCAGGTCTGTTTCAGAGGCAGTAAAGTCACCGATATAAGATCTGAATTTCTGTCCCCTCAGCAGACTAGCAGGGTAGGTGACAGAACAAGTCAGGCCTGGAGTGGCACAGGGTTACTCTGGAGTCTGGCTGGCCTCTGACAGGCCGTGAGGATCCTGCTCTGCAGTTCTCACGAGGCTGTGGCGACAGCAGCTCACCAGTGTCGGGACCTGTGTCCTCCTGCCTACAGCCGCCTGCAAACCTGCACTGCTACATACAAGAGAAAGTCTGTGCCCAAAGACCCCTGCCACTCAGGCCTAGGAAGGATGCGGAGCAAGTTGTGAGTGACGGGAAGGCCCTGTCCTGGCAGGGCACTGAGGCAGGAGGCGTTCGACCGGACCCCTAAGTAGAGCTCAACCATAAGCCACATAGTGGACTGACGACTTAGCACTTAGCACCCCCATGCGAGCATGCTTGTGTTCTCCGAAGTGGGCAGCTTGATGCGTCTGACCCTGTCTTTGCCTGCCCTGAGCAACCTCATGGGAAAGTGGCAGCAGTCAGCACTGTCAGGCACCCCTGTCATTTCTCTCCCAGCTCCTCTTTCTGATTTATCCTACTGCCAGCCTCCCTCCCTGGGGCAGCTACACCATGCATGGCCATGCCAGCCGGGCAGGAGGAAGCCACGAGTAAGATTCACAGTGGCCCAGTGGCCAGCAGAGTGGTGCTCAGGCGGAGTCTGCCGAGCTGGAGCTGCTGACCCAGGCGCTGGTTGCAGGGCCTTTGGACATCGAAAGTTAACTCCATTGTCAAGTATGTCCAACTTCTCTTTCCTCACAGAAAACAGCAGTAAGACATCCCCACCCCCTCGGCCTTTGCCCTGACTTCTCTCAAGTTGGGCTTTTGACGTTGATTTTCCAATTTCAGAGTTGATATAGAATCTCTGAAGATAACCAAACTGCTATTTAGACATTTTAGCGATGCAATTTGAGTTCCAGGCAGGAGAAAGGGGCGGATAAAAGAGATTATATGATAATGATGTGGCTGTGGGAACCCTGTCAGATAAAATGTGTTTGCTCTGGTGGGCAAGCTATTTCTGGAGCTGTTCTGGGTCCCTCCGCTGAGGGATGTGTTTATCCTAATGGGAAGCAGGACCGAGCTAGGCCGCAGGGCCCTGCATGGCTTTTAACATCTTAAGACACCACAAGAGAGGTTTGTGGTGCTCAGAGGACGCGTTTGGTGTGCTCTGGCCCTTTCGATGTGTGCTGACTTGGCTCTGACAGGATCTGGCGGGAAGAGAGAAGTCTGAGGCAGAAGCAGGGGAGAGCGTGCTCATCCAGATGGACCGCTCGTGTGAGAGACTTTTGGGTACTAGGAAAGGCCAGTTCACACCGACTCACGCGATAAGCAGAGATGTTTGTTCTCACCTTAGTCAGGGCTTCAGGTAGAGCACCATCTAAGATCCTGCCAGGGCCTGTCTGTCCTCTGTTCTCATGCAGACTTCACCCACAGCTACAAGATGGCTGCCAATAACACTTCCAGCAGAGGAAACCTTTCCCCTCAGTTTAAATGGGCTGCTGTAAGCCACCACCCTAACTAATAGCAGTCGATTAACACCAGCAGTTGCAACCACTAGATTCATATCGTAGGCTAACTGACCTACTCAGGGTTCTGAACCCTACACAAGGAAAGAGCTTGGAGTCACCCTTCTTCCTTGGCCTTGGGCTAGGGAATTACACAGGGGGAGAGGCCTTGACTGGACTCTGCCAGGGGATTGGGAAGGTTAAGTGACCAACAGTCATCGCTGATAGAAACTCAGGGGTGGAAATCTAACAGAGATTGCCAAGGCTGAGAGAATTTCACTTACCTGTTCCACAGCATTGATGGGGATCCAGGCATTTAATAGCAAGCTAAAAATACACATGTGTACAAAACACACAATCATATCTCAGTCTTCTCTCCTGTCAAATGAACACAGCAATGTGGACATACGCTTTGCAAAGGATACAGATAACTCACGAATGAACCCCAGAGGCCATCTAGGCTAGCCAACCCAGGCTTTGCTTCCCTCTCAGTGGAATGGAGATAGTTGCAGCTCCTTGATGCTTCTTTGTTCCCAAGTCCCACCAGCCCCTAAGTGGGCCTTGATGACATTCCCTTTGGGAAATAAGAAGGCTGACTTCTCTAGAGCTGCCAATCGCCGCCCACTTAACACGACCCAGTATGAGCCTCCTGGACCCGGAAGATGGATTGAACTCGAGAGTAGGAGGCCATCCTAACTCATGCCCTTGTCTCCCCAGCAGCTCTGAGGATGACCAGGGGCAGTCTTAGGGGCAAAGCCTAGCTGTGTGCCTGAGACAGCAGGGCCTGGGATGGAGCGACCCTGGTGAAAGCAGAGAGGGGAGAGGTATGCTGGGAAAAGAATGTTCTGGAAGATTGGTGGGCTTCTGCATCCTGGGGTAGTCACACTGCTTTGGCTCCCTCAGGTAGTACAAGTCCCATGTAGAGCCACCAGGAAAGTGAGATGGGAGTTCTGAGGGCCACCTGGGGTAGTAGATGGGTCATTGCATGTTCAAAGAATAAAAGCCTCGCTGTTTCCCCTGGTCCAGGAACTCCTCTGCTGCCGCTTCAAGGTCTTGTCTGAAGTTTGTCTTTTATTGTATGAAAAAGTTATTAAAACACACACGTGCACACACACACAAACACACACGCGCACACACACACACGTCAAACATGGACTCTCATTCCTCTGAGACTTTCTCCTGTGGAGGTTTGATCTGCATGTCCCCCCCTGAGCTCTGCATAGACACACAGTTCTCCATCTTTATGTATGAAAACAGCCACTGTCCCCTCAGCATCTCCCATGGTAAATGCTCTGAGGGAAGAGGAAGCCCCATTTGCTCCCCACCTTGCTCCCTCTTCTTCTGGGCCTTAGAATGAAACAAAAACTTCATAAATAGCATCTCAGGGGGTTTGGGAGGTGTAGCCTGGATGGCCCTCAAGCGAAGGTTCAGGGCCTAGGAAGACTCCGTTCGCGGCCCACAGTCCGTCTCTAAGGAGCCTGGTCTCCCAGTGGAGGTGTTTGGAACCAGCGACCTGAGACTTGGGGCGTTTGACTCCAGAGGATACGGAGTAGTCAGCCAGGGCTTAAAAGCTCACCTCTACTGACCACAAGATGGCAACAGAGCTTCGCCCGAGCCCCAGGCTTGGGGTAGGTGGGTCCAGTTCTCTGAGGACTGGACTTCCTGTCCCTCTCTAACCTAATGGTTGGAGTGTCCCTGAGTGTCTTGAGAGTGGTCTGGGCGTTAATTGAGTGTGGGCCGAGTGGGCCTTTTCTTTCAGTTTTCATTAAACTCGGTTCTGACCTGTTTTTAATTGAATGGTTCTAACCGGTCTCTGTCCGTTTTAGCTGTGCCTTAAGCTCTTCGGTAGGTAGGCGACAGAGCAGCACAGCTGTACAAGCCACTGGGGAGATGCGTTGCTAGACAATGCCCAGATGTGCTGGTGATGCCGATTTTCCCAGTCCATCTTAGGGGAGGCTGGCAGCGACGTTCCCATCTAGTGGTGTCATCGCCTGAGCTGCCAGCGCTCCCTCAGGAAGCCTTATAACCTCCCTTCGTAGTAGGTACTTCTTCACACTCTTTACCGCGGGACCACGTGTGGCTGTTCTGGAGTATCGTGGTGGGCAGCTTTGAGAAGAGGTTGGAAGGTCGGCGGGAGAGGGGGACCTTCCCACTCGAGCAGCTCACCCCTCTGCCAGGACAGTCTTCTGGATGCCAGTCGGGCTGCCCACCCAGGACAGTTCCCATCATGCTGGTCATTGCTGCGTCTTGGCCGTGGGAGGTGGTGCTGTCGGAGAGAAGCACAAAACAGACTCCAGGCGTCTCAAAATTGCTACGATGAAGGTTCGTGGAGTGAACACAAGCAGGGGATGGCTGCCCCGATCTCAGGGACAGGTGGCGCAAACACAGGAATGGTGTGAGCAAGTGGGTGGTGTGAGCCAGTGGGTGGTGTGACTGAGAGAAGGGTGTGAATGAATGAGTGAGCGGACGTGTGAATGAATGAGTGAGCAGATAGTGTGAATGAATGAGTGAGTGGATGGTGTGAACGAATGAGTGAGCAGATGGTGTGAACGAATGAGTGGATGGTGTGAACGAATGAGTGAGTGGGTGGTGTGAATGAATGAGTGATTGGATGGTGTGAATGAATGAGTGATTGGATGGTGTGAATGAATGAGTGAGCGGATGGTGTGAATGAGAGAAGGGTGTGAACGAATGAGTGAGCGGACGGTGTGAATGAATGAGTGAGTGGATGGTGTGAACAAAGGCCAGGGTAATGATTGGATGGTGTGAACAAGAAGGGGTTGATTGGATGCATGAACTGGTGTGAATAAAGGAATGGTAGGAAGGAATGGATGGTGTGAATGAGAGAAGGGTGTGAATGAATGAGTGAACCGGTGAAGTGAAGAAGGGGCAATGTGAATGAATGAGAGGAAATTTTAAATAACGAGTGAAAAGATGGCATGGAATGTGCATGAATGAGTGGGTGGGTGAATACAGGAAATGTGTGAATGTTGTTAGATGCATGACTGAATAAAGAATGGTGTGAATGGAGGAAAGATGTGGATGAATGAATGAATGGCATGACAAATGGGAGCTGGGTTGAGGAGAGGCTAGCCCTTCATCATGTACCTGGGGTCAGCCTGACTATGTGTGTATATTATTTGTCAAGGGTCGTGTGGCTTTGCCGTTCCTCAGGGAGGGGCTGTGTGCAGACACCCAAGATACTTTTCAAATTAATTACATTTGTTCTTTGATAATTTCATGCAGGCATACAATGCATGTGTGTAGTCCAATCCTCACCATGTCTATCCCTCAGCCCTTCCCTTCAGATCTCCTTCTCACATTCTGTTATATTTGTTTAGTGTTGTGACCCACTGAGTTTAACCAGAACTGTCTGTGTGATCACGGGCTTGGAGTTGCCTGGTGGAGACTGGTGAGCTCTGTCATGGGCACACAATTGAAGACCGTGACATCCATGTCCTGCTAAACACTTCAGTAGTGAGGGGTAGGGCCCATGAGCTCTTCCTTCATAAAAAGACTCGGCGGGGACAGTCTGTGGCCAGCTCACTCCTGGCAACCCCAACTGTGTTTGTAACTGAGTTTGTAACTGCAATGGCCGTGTCATGCCTAGAGCGTGACATTTTGTAGCCCTCTCTCTCATCTTCTGGTTTGTACGTTCTTCCCAAACTCTGTTCTTCTGTATTTCTGTGGAGTGGGATTCTAGAATTGGAATTGCTAGATGAAAAAGTTACAGGATATTGACATTGTGAATGTTTATATACGTTTCTGAAGACAAATGGATAATGAAGAAGGGCTTCTGGAAAAGGTCAGGACTTTTAAATCTAGACCTACTTTCTGTCTGTAGACCTATGCTGTCTGTGAAACAAGGGACCTAGCATGTAAGAGTTCCCTAATAAAACCCCTTTAAGTTCCTCTGCCATACAGATGCACCGTTGTCTTTATTACTGGATTGAAAGAGAGCATCAACCAAGTAGGAAGGGTGTCTGGTACCTCCCAGATTATCAATAGTGCCAAGACATTCATAAACGTACAGAGCACTGGCAACCTAGGAGTGAGTTTGTCGTAGTCCCTGCCCTCTGGACTCCTGTTGGACTAGCAGCAAGAGCAGGTGGACTTGAGATTTATTCCATTGTGAAGAGGTTCTCACAGACTTTGAGCTAGTTGCCATTGTCTGATATCTTGCCACAGCAATGAAAAAAGTCACCAAGATGCTAAGATTTGATTTTGGTTCATTTTAAACAACCACTGATTGTGGAGAAAATTCAAAATTCCAAGCAAAGCTGAAAAGATTGATCAGCACATTACAGCACCCAGTTCTCCCAAATTTCTATGCTGGCTACCGAATCCAATAATGTTGGGAGGTAGCATCTCAGGGGATATATTTCCAGTAACTAGGGATTTGCCCTCAGATCTAATTTTTTATGTGCTCCCCACCCCCAGCCCTAATCCTGTGAATTGAACCTAGGGCCTTGTGCACGATAAATCAAGCAAGTATCTACTACTAAATAGCATCCCCGGCTCTTGAGTCATTTAAAGTTTTTATTTCGTGACAGGCTCTCCCTACGCTGTTCAGGCTGGCCTTGTACTTCTCGGCTAGCCCAGGCAGGCAGGCCTTGAACTTGTGACCTTCCTGCCTCAGCCTCCCAAGTAACCGGGGTTGCAGGCTTGATGGCTGCAGGCAGACTTAGTGCAGTTGCTCACTTTCTTTACCTGCTCTCTCCCGGCTTCTCCTCTTCTACCCAGCCTTCAGAGAAGCAAGAACCAGGGAGTTGCCCCCAGGATGTGGGGCAGATAGATGTCCTTTGAACACATGGCTGTGGGTTCCACCCTTGTCTGTGACGTCTCCGTGTCTAGCCTGGCTTTCCAATCGCACAGCCCCAAGAGTTTCCACTGCTTGCACATTTGCTAAAATAAACCCCCCACTCCTTAAAAGAAATCCAGCACTAAGAGAATTTTCACAGCCTGTCCTGGCCGCTGCCAAGAATACATAGTCCCAGTTTTCGGTGCAAGCTCAACGTGCGTTTGTAATAACCCAGCCTCTGAGCTCTCACTCTGAGGGGTCCCCATGTCGGGACTTTACTTAGAAGGACTGAGTGTCCAGATGCCCAGGGAGTAGTGGGGGGGGGGAGACTGCAGGAGGCAGCCGTGAGCTTGAGACCCAAGGGGTCTTAGGGTCCACTCTTTCCTTTGGGTTACAACCCAAGGCTAAGAAAAATAAAAATCCAGAGGAATCCTGGTTGGCATGTTCCTAGCCCGGATGGAAGTGAAATGGAACACACTCTTCAAGGGCTCCAAAGACAACACATGACAAGTGTTTATTGCCAGCAAACTCAAGGTATGTTGGCTCATGCAGCAGAAGAGAAATGCTGGGAAGTGGGGAGACAAGCCCAACGGCTGTTGAGCAAGAGATGGGGTGTTCCCTGCCAACTACGAATTGCCAGTTCTGTGGAGCATGGCTGCTTCCGAGCAACCTAGCAGGGCTGCTGCGAGCCAGGAGGAAAGGGTGCAGACAGCCAGGCGACAGGCATTGTGGGGCTCGCGGCGTGTCAGACCCCTCTGCCGTGATCTCAGCCCCTCTGCCCGCCTTTCCACGCCAGCTAGTCAAGCTCTGTCCCCAGTCCCTCTCTTGTCACAGTCGCTCCTTGGCACTTGTCCCCTTACCTTTACTGGCAGTTTCTCACTCTGCCTGTTCACCCTCTACAGGTCTCTGGAGGTCTCCAAGGAAGGCCGTCTCTGCACAGCCTCCCTATGTGTTTGATGCCCCCCACTTCCCCCGTGGCGTTTGCCCACACCGTGAGGAGGCGAGCTAGAAGACACACCCCCAGAGACATTTGCCGTGTATGGTAGATGATGAGTGTCCAAGAAGATCAGGACTGAGGCGGGGTGAGAGGATCCGACTATTCAGCAAGGGGAAGAAACAGCAGTGGTTGTTTCCCGGGCATCTGCGTGGACTTGAGCCTCAGTTTGCAGCGCAGAGAGACCTAGGCACTTCTCAGCGTGGGGCATCCTTCCTCCCACCAGAACCCTGAAAGCGCTTGATCGTGGGCCGAAATCCCAAACTACAAGCCAAAGCGAGCCCTTTCTTCGTGCAAGCTGATTTGTCTCAGGTGTTTGTTATAGTAATGCAAAACTGAATAGTACGAAGGGCATGTTAACTAGCATTCTGATTCTTTAATTAAATCCTTTGTTTCTTTGATTAAAATATAATTGCATCCATTCCCCCTTCCCTTTCCTCCCTCCAACCCACCCCTCCCATACCCCCTTCTCCTCCCAAATTCATGGTCTCTCATTCTTTGACTCATGACCGAAACTACTCAATGCATAGGGGAGAAGGAAGGGAAAAGATAGACCCTTTGGAGACACACCCCTACAACCTAAAGCCTTCCACTACATCCCATCTCTTAGAGGTCCCACTACTTCTCAATAATAGTCTGGGCTGGGGAACACGCCACTAATGCATGTGCCTTTGGGGAACGCCAAGTCCCATCTCTGGCAAATAGTCTCTGACAGCTCTGCCCTGCCCGGCTCGTACCCCCGATGGCCCTGCTGAACCTGTGTGGGAGTGTCACCTTTCCTCTTTAAGGCCACCATGCTGTTCCCTATTATAGACTCCTGGGCAGTGACACACCAGGTGACAACTCAGTCTGGCTGCTGCCGGCAAGAGCAGGTTTTGCATGGTCAACAGGTACCACAGCCATGTTTGAGCTCAGCTCCCCATCAAGGCAAAGGGGGCTGGCGGGACACCCCTCAGGTCCTCCGATGAGCCAAGAGAGGGGTGCCATCAAACCCCACTGCAGTGATATGAACTCCAGTTTGCTTTTCCTTCTTTCCTTGGGGTCCAGGGTGTTTCTGAAACGAAAAACAAACCGACTTTGAAAAAATGGATTTGCTCGTAAGCTGCTGCGTTGCTCTCTGCACAGCCCTAGGAAGGCCGATTACTTTAGGCAACTTCCCAAACAGTCAGCAAGCAATTATTGAGCACCCTTTATTTACCTAGAGTTGTGCTAAGTCTGGAATGAGTACAAAATCTGGCTTATATCAAGCGAACGGTGATGACTCCGGGCTTCAAACAACTTGGTGAATCAAACCCACAGAACATTACATCTGACCAAATATTGATCACAGAACAGTCCAATTTCATAGAACTCACACACATTAACTATTACTTTCGAGGAAAAACAAATAATACTAGTGTGTTTTCACATAAAACAAAACACACACATACATGACAGCAGTTAACTCAAGCATGACTGGAAAATCTGAAATAGGTGGCAGACTTCTAATTAAAAAGATTGCTTCCTGCAAACTCAGACGGAATATCCTTCTCCCGCTTCCATTTTTTTTAATCCCATGTAAAACAAACTCTGCCAGAAACGTGAAGTTCATTGTCAGACTGAGCATGTTAAGTTTCAAAGCCTTGCAGTCAGTCTGAGGACACGAGGCAACGGAGGCCTTGAAAACAGTTCCCTGTATGCGCAGGTCCCATCACACCTGGTGTCAAAGCTCCATCTGTCACCATGGAGCCCCAGCCCCTCCGATAGCAGGAATGTCTGGTGAGTCAGAGCCGTGTACATTAAAATCACCCGTGAGCCTTCTGGCCCCACCACCAGACTAATCCAAACTCCAGCTTTCTCTCTCCTACATCCTCCATGGCTTTTCCCAGCCAAGGTTTCAATGACTCAGGTTGTACCGTGTTTCCTTGAGCAGTTACGCAGCAACCAAAGAGAAGGAATTTTTCTCTGTTATTGACTCTGACTTTCCCTCTCCTTTTTCTACTGCTGTGTTCTTGCTGGAGTCCTTGAGACCACCCACTGTGCCTCCCCTCCCACATGTGAGCGCAGGACTTCCCAGCATCATTTGGTCTGTGAGATGCTTCTGAATCTTGAGAACCACGGCTGTGGACATGTGTGAGAATCGCCCTGGGCACTGGAGTCCTCTCCTTAGGTCTAGGTACATTTAGGACCAGTTTTTGGTGTTGTGGCACCTTTAATGTACACATCTCTCTCTCTCTCTCTCTCTCTCTCTCTCTCTCTCTCTCTCTCTCTCTCTCACAGACACACACACACAGAGACATACATAGACACACACAGACAAGCACAGACACACACAGACATACACACACACACATACACAGACACACACAGACAAGCACAGATACACACAGACACCATCAAGGGTCTCACTAGAACTGTCACCTGTGCTTTGACTCCCTAATGCCTTCAGTATGTTGAGCTGTGGCCCCTTTCTCCCTTTCCCATAGGATGAAGAGCCCGCCTTCCTTCCTGCTCGGTTTCATATGGTGGTGTGGGGGGTAGCTCAGCTCTCTGCCACCCCCACCCTCCCAATTCCCCATAGGCTTTCCGTCTTCTACCAGACACAGAGGCCAAGCCCCACAGTCCCACACTCCCCACATAACCTATTGGGATCTTTGGGACGGTAATCTCAGCCCTTGAGAGGTGAAGCAAGAGGATCACGAGTTCGAGGTCACCCTCATATGTTTAGTGAGATCAAGGTCAGTCTGGGATATGTGAGATGCTGTCTCAAAAAAAAAGAAAGAAAGAAAAAGAAATTCTGTTACAAATGTGCTAAACCCTAACTCACAGCTCACACTGTGTACTCACTGACTCTGTGGATTGCCTCCAGTCACAAGTTCTGGAATATTCTCTGTCCTTATACCTTTAAACCTCTAAATTGTGTCTGCCATATTCCCTCTTTCCTTCTCTCTCTCTCTCTCTCTCTCTCTCTCTCTCTCTCTCTCTCTCTCTCTGTGTGCGTGTGTGTGCGTGTGTGTGCGTGTGTGAGTGTGTATGTGTGTGAGTGTGTATGTGTGTGTGAGTGTGTGCATGTGTGTGAGTGTGTGTATATGTGTCTGAGTGTGTGTATATGTGTGTGAGTGTGTGTGCATGTGTGTGAGTGTGTGTATATGTGTGTGAGTGTGTGTGCGTGTGTGAGCGTGTGCATGTGTGTGAGTGTGTGTGCGTGTGTGAGTGTGTGAGTGTGAGTGTGTGAGTGTGTGAGTGTGTATGAGTGTGTGAGTGTGTGAGTGTGTGTGAGTGTGTGTGCGTGTGTGTATGTGTGTGAGTGTGTGTGTGATGTACATGTTCATTTACTTGTGTGCACATTTGAGGGCCTGTGTTTGGAAGCGTGAGGTCAATGGCAGGGGTCTTTCATAGTCACTTTTTATCTTAATTTCTGAGACAGGGTCTCTAACTGAGCCATGAGCTTACCAACCAGTTCAGGTAGAAGAGAGGGCCAGCGAATGCTGGGGATTTTCCTGCCTGTGTCTGCAGAGACAGACCTGCAATGCATCCCTCTATGTGGTTTTGCACAGAGCTGCTCATTCAAACTCTTGTTCTCACTGTTGTACATCAGCTGCTTTATCAACTGAGCCATCCTCTCCCAGCCTCTCTTCCTCCATCTTTGAAGCTCCAGTATAACACAGTGGGTTTCCTCAGTCCGTCAGGCACAGCTCTGGCCGTGTAGACTTTCCTCCTGGCTGTCTCTCTGGATGCATTTAACACCGTTTCTCCAGTTCTCTCCACAGTCCCCCGAGTCTGTGGCAAGCAGCTCTCTGTTAGACATTTCCACTGAAGTCTCAATTTCTGTTTTATTTTACTCTAGGGTTTCATAGTTAAGAAGTTTTGTTTCAGAAGTTGGAGAAGTGGCTCAGCTGGGAGAATGCTTCTCTAGCTTGTGGGAGAGCCCCGAGTCTGACGTCAGCATCGTCTAACCTGGCCGTGGTGCTGTGTGCCTGTAGTCTGGGCACTCGGGCATGTGAGAGCACGGGGATCAGGAGTTCAGGCTTACCTTCCCAGAGTTAGTAAGTTCAAGGTCGGCTTGGGATGTTGGATACCCTGTCTCATAAAACAAAACAAAACAAAGCAAAACAAAAAGAGCAAGAAAGCAGACAAACAAACCAATTTACCAACCAAGCAACCAAGCAAAGAACTCCACCAAAATCCCAAACTAACAACAAAGAAAAGGAAGCACTCAAAGGTCGACTTTATTTTTAAAATATGCTTCCCTTCTACCCATATCTTAAGTATACTCTCCCACTTATTGAAAACAGTTGTATTCTGCCTTTGGTAATTCAAAGAATAAGCCATCTTAGACACCCACAGCTAAACACTGAACTGAACTCCTGGAACCCAGTTGCAGAGAGGGAGGAGTAATGAGCAAAGGGGTCAAGACCGGGCTGGTGAAACCCACAGAAATAGAAACGAGGGGGAGCTCATGGACCCCAGATTGATGGCTGAGAGGTCAGCATGGGACTGATTCAGATCCCCTGAATGTGAATGTCAGTGAGGAGACCTTGGCAATCTATGGGGCCTTGGGTAGTAGATGAGCATTTATCCCTAGTACACAAATAGACTTTGGGAACCCATTCCACATGAAGGGATGCTTTCTCAGCCTGGACACATGGGGGAAGGCCTAGACCCTGCCCAAGATGATATGACAGATTTTGGAGATCCCCCATGGAGGGCCTCACCTTCCCTGGGGAGGGGGGATAGGATGGGGAGTTGGGGGGTTGGGAGGGGGTTAGATGGGCTGGTGGGGGGAGGGGGAGGAGGAGAGGGAGCTGGGATTGACATGTGAAGTAAGCTTCTAATTTAAATAAAAAAAGTTTTTAAAATGAGTCATCTTTGCAGGATTTTTACCCAGTGTCCATGTCTGTAAAATGGGGATGATGTCACCTTCTTTTCACTGTTCCAATAAGGATTTGGCTAGTGCCTGAAAGCACCCAGCCTGGGAGCTGGTTCATACAGGGACATGTTTCATAAGCAGCCATCATTTTCAGGGTTGGGGGTATCATGGTTGGAGAATTCTATAGCAAAGCTACCACTAGGACCGGAGCCAAAACATGAAGAATGAAGGAGAAAAAGAAGGGAGGGGCAGACACCTGGGATACAGTCCCATGGGGCTCCTCGGTTGCCTACTGTCCTATGAGACACTCATCTTATGCTTGTCTGTCTCGTTAGAGTCTTGTGAATCCCATTGTTGGTGCAGCCTCAAGTCAAACCCAGTAAAAGCCATGTGCAAAGGGAGATATTCCAGGCGAGGCTTGCGTGTCCTGGCTCCTCAGCGGCCTCCACGCTGGCTGCACTGGTTTTCTTTTCTCCATAGTCACTGGGTGGATCTGAAAGATTTCTTTTGTACCGGGTCTGGGGGCTTCGGGCCTAGCCTGGGTCTTGGGTCTTCCAGGCCAGGCTTGCTGTGTTCAGAAGAAGGAGCTGGAAATCAGGGCAGGAGCTGCAAAGCTCAATGGGAGGAAAGAGGCCAGAGCAGGGCTCTGCTGTTAGCCTGTTCCTGGAGGCTAGATTCGGCCCCATGGAAACTTCCTGCCACGACACCAGAAAGAAGGTGGACTTCTGAGGTGCTTGAGTGGCTCACCGGCAGGCGTTCCCAGAGTGAAGACAGTCTAAGAAGTAAAGTAAGTGCGAAAAGCCGGGACACCTGATGGAACAGTTGGATGTCACCGAGGAGGTAAAGGATGCTCACTTTGTTGAAGGTCAGATTGTGTCAGTGCGAGTTGGCCCGCCAAGACGCTCTAAGGTCTGCTTTAAAAGTTGGTGACGGCCGTCTTTGCCATTTGTCCCTTTTCCATTCCTCATATCCTGCTAGACTCTAAGTCCCTTGGTCGTGTTGGAGTGTGCGTATGTCATGTGTATGTGTGCGTGTGTGTGAACACGCGTGGAGGCCGGAGGACAACCTTGATATTATTCCTTAGGCTCCATCTGCCGTTTTGTTAGTTTGCTTCTGTTTGGAAACAGGATCTTTCCCTGGTCAGGGGCTTGCCAAGTAGGCTGGCTCGCCAGTGAACTGCGGGAGTTCCCTTGTCTCTGTTCTGGGATTACAAGTGCATGCCTCCACATCTGGCATCTTCATGTGGCTTCTGGGGATTGAACTCAGGTCTTCATACGTTCAAGACAAATAATTTACTAACAGAATTATCTTCCATTATTTTTTTTCTAAAATCCCCCTACCTCCCTGGAACCCTTTCCTGGTCAGTGTGTCTGCCATCCTGGCTGAAGGTGGCAGGTACCTTGTGAATGACTTTGCTGAAGTTTAATCATGCTGTGGTTCCCAACCTTGTGCCATTTCCCAGGCCAGACCTGCTTCCTCAAAATGTGTCACCAGGTCCCATGGAGGCCATGGCCCCGCCTGCTAGTGGACAGGTTTCAGTCCATATGGATTGCCTGTTGCCCATCTAGCACGGGGACACAGGCTTCACATGCTCCTCTCTTACCAGGGAGCTGAACGGAAGAAGCCCCTCCCATCCAGGGCTGCCAGGACGAGTCCTTCCCAATGTCATGTCACCACGGTGGTTTCCGGAGCTGGTCTGTGGACAGTGTGTTTGCATCACAGCCTCTTCTTGGACTTTCCCACCCCTCCTCTTCCTCCGATGGTCTGAGTCCTGGGATCCACATCTGGTTCATTTTGCTGGTAAAAAAGTTTTTCTGGCTAGAGGTTTCCACTTCCAGGAAGGCTCTCCCAGCAGCGTGGGAGTCAGGCTGACCAGGGGGCCAGCGCTGGTCGTCTGCTCTCCCAACTCCAGGATACTGTTCCCTTGACTCACCTCTTCTTCCAGTGTGGGCTGTGCTTGTCCTGACCAGACAGACCATGCGGGAAGGCAGCTGGAAGGAAACACTAGAACAGTGGTTCTCAACCTGTGGGTCACGACCCTCTGAGGGGCTGTCAAACGGCCCTTTCACAGGGGTCATATATCAGAGATCCTGCATATCAGATATTTACATTACAACTCACAACAATAGCAAATTTATAGTTATGAAGCAGCAATGAAATAATTTTATGGTTGGGGGGGTCATCACAACATGAGGAACTGTATTAAAGGGTCGCAGTATTAGGAAGGTTGAGACTTCGGCATGACCTGACCAGGAATCCTTCATCCCGGGCCCCTGCCTTACCTGTCCAAACCCTGTTCTGATCCTTGAGAAAGTGGTGGGTACCTAGAGTCACTTTCTCAGTGACATGATGACCTTGATTCCCTAGGATTTCCCACATTGGAAGTGACTTTAAATCATGCATGGGTCCTTGTTCCCACATGGTTGGTAACTTCCTGGTCCAGGGAGGGCTTCCTGACTCCAAGCCACTGCTGAGGGAGTTGCTAATTCCACATGTGATACTATAATTGTATCTATACTAGGATAAAAGTGTCCAGCGATTTGAGAAAATGTTATTCTGGGTATACCCATGAGCATGTTTCTAGATGAGTTTGACATCCAACTGAGTGAAATAAAGAAACTGCCCTCTCTAGCATGGTGGGCCTCTTTTCATTAGCCAAAGGCTTGGGCTGAGCAACACAGAAGACGTAAGAGATTTAGATCCTCCTGCCTGTTTGGATCCAGCCAATCCTTGCCGTCTTTGAACACTGTAAGTAACACTGACTCTTCTTGGGTCTCATTTGAGACCAAAGTAAAAATCAAAGATCCCAACCTCATCACCCTTTTCCCCGGTCCACAGATCTGCCTCTCAGACTCCCAGGCCAGGACCTTTACTCTAATAAAACTGAAAACTTCAAATGGGGTGTCGGAATGACAGAGAGCACTGCACTGGTCCTAAAGTAGTCTAAAAGTGTCCACCGCTCCATGGTAATAGAATATATGAACTAACGACGGAGATAAACGGTTGATTGAGTAAATGGGAAAGAAGAGAAAAGCTGCAGAGAACTTAATTGTCTTATGGATACCGTGTCTTGGAGAGGGAGCCGCGTCTTCCTGTCCTGGACTTGCTCCAAGTGGAGCAACCTGCAAGCCCTCGCAAGTGGCTAGGGTGACGTCACCGGCGGTAAGTGACTCTGCTAGCAGTGGCCCTCTGGCATGATGCCATGAGAGAGGCACTTCTTCTCTGAGGTTTTGCTCAGGCTGCCATCTAATCACGAGAGCACATCACATCCAACTCAGGAGCATTTTGCAGAAACACCTGGCTGGGACTCTTCAGAGGTGTCAAGGCCGTAAAAACAAGGGAAGACAGAGGAGCTGTCGCTGAGGGGGGCCTAGGGAGGCCCGATGGGAGGGCGAACTGAAAGGTGACACTTAGCATGGGCCTCTGGAGCAGAAAAGAAGACATGGTGGCGGGAGGGGTCCTGTGGAATCCAAATGAGGCCTGGAATTTAGTTAACAGGGTTGCACCCACGCTTGTTCTTTTTGACAGCTGTACCCCAGAAATGCAAGACGGTAGCACTGGGGGAAGGAACTGGCCAGGAGGAGCCCGGATGACTGCTGAACTGTCTTTACATATTCTCACTGAGCCTAAAACAATTCCCAATTCCCATGCACGTTACCCCTGAGCATGCCTCTCTCCTCCTCTCCTCCTCTTCTTCTCTGAGTGGTGTGTGTGTGTGTGTGTGTGTGTGTGTGTGTGTGTGTGGCTCACCCAAAGACCAGAGGTTAATATAGGGTGCATTTCCCCATTTCTCATCTTGTGTAAAAAGGCAGGCTCTCTCCATTGAACTCAGCGTTTGCCAGTTTGGTTGTCTAGAGTCGCTTTGCTCTGTTTCTGCCTCCTGAGCCTGCTGGAACTACAAGGCGGCTGCCATACAGCCCCAGCATCGAAACAGGTGTGGAAATTCTAAGCGCATCGCACGTGTGTGACAAACCTTCCTGGCTGAGCCTCTCCTCAGGCCCCCCCCTTTCTTCTTTGAATATGTGTTATTACACAACTAATGGATAAATGCAATCTTCTTGTGTAAGATTCAGTGAAACAAAAAGAACAAATCCTGAAGTTTTCAGCTTCCAAGCCAGCATTCTGCTCACATTCTCAGAGTCAAAAAATGGTTCGTAGGATCTAAACCTGAGAACCACCCACCAGGTGCCAGGCTTGGCCAGAGTACTTTGATAATATTAAACATTATGGTCGGACTCTGAAGTGTCCCCCCACCCCCCCCAGGCCCATATTTTGATGGTCTGTTCCCTAGTTGGTGGCATTGTTTTGGAACCCTAAGAAGGTGGGGCATAGTTGGAGGAAGTAGGTCACTGGGGGAAAGTTGTTAGGGATACATTATCCCTGCCCACTTCCTGTCTTGATCTCTGATGCCTGGTCCATCATGGTATGGAGAGCCTTAATTGCATGTTCATACCACCAAGAGTGAATCTGCCATGCCTCTCTGCTGCCATGGACTGAAACCTGAAATGCTGAGACCAAACATGTCTTCCCTTAAGAAGTTTCTATCAGGGACTATGGTCATAGTTAGGCAAAACGGGAACAAACTTAGACTTCATGGCAGCCCACCGAAAGAGACCTTGTCAGATCCTTTTTACAAATGGAGATCTGAGGCATGTGGAGATTAGGGATGTTGGCCATGGTGGAGAGTAGCTGAAGGAGCCAAGAAGTTTAAGCATCTACTCTAAATCCCGGATACACATGTATGCACTCACTTTCTTGTTGGGACCAACACCCATGCATGTATGCAACTGACTTCTTGTTCTTCTCGGTACACATTGGTATGCCTTCCATGCTAGTTCTAAGGGCCTATAGCCATTGCTGTTAATTATTCTATGCTGTTACTCTCAATCAAGTGTGACTTTGCCATCAGGGGACATTTGGCAAAGTCTGGAGACATTTTTGGTTGTCACAGTTGGGAATGGGACATACCCCTGGCATCTGGTGACTAGATGACAGGGAAGCTGATGGCACACCCTACCGTGCACAGAGAAGACCCCATGGCACACAGTTATTGGCTGTGAATATTAATAGCGCTGATTGAAACCCTACTATACGGTATTCTATGGCAAAATGGAAGATCCTTGAGGACCTTGCATCTCTACATGTGCCATGGATGTGTCACGCATACCTGTCCTTTCTCTCTCTTTGACTCGTTTCTTCCCAGCCCTCATCTCTCAATTCTGAATCAATCTCTTCTTTTTGGCTATTGCCCTAGTTTCATTTCTGTTGCTGTAAGAAAATCCCCACCCAGAGAAAGGCAGCCTAAGAGAGAAAGGCTTTATTTGGACTCACAATTCCAGATTATAGTCTGTGATAGCATGGAAGCTTTGGCATCACATCCACAAAACCAGAGAGAAGTAAATGCAAGCATGGTTAGTATTCAGCCAGCCTTCTCTACTTAGGGGATGGTGCTACCCATAGTGGGCTGGGTCTTCTCCCATGAACTTGTAATCGAGACAGGCCCCCACAGACATGCTCACAGACCAACCTGATCTATGCACTCCTTTGTTTCAACTCTCTTCCAAGGTTCAGGTTGACATTTAGAATTAGCAGGAAGACACCTTTCCACTCCCCTTAGAGCCCTCTGCTCTCCTCTGCAGTAGCTTACTTAACACACTAGAGTACCTCATGCTTCCTGACTGAGACCACCTGACGTGCAGTGACAGGATCCATTTTGTGTTGTCCTTGTCCTGTGTTTGAGGGAGAAGACCAGAGGGCCACATACTCCTGTTTGCAAGGAAATCCAACCATTTACTGCAACATTTTAGGCTAGAACCCCTCAGCCTTAGCCTGCATAGCACAATCAGTCATGGACTCTAAAAAATATAAAGATCCATTCCAACAAACAAAAGGCTTCCTTGTTTAGTGCTGGTCCGGAAAGACGCAGTCAGCTAAGGGTGCCCCCCCACTCCCATGGGTAGTTTTGACAAATGAGGTGACTGTTAAATCCAGCAGCTTCCTGAAGAGGGTGTAGTGACCAGGGTCTCCCAGGAACGAGTGGTAAAGATTATAGAACAATAGGGAAATTTTTAACAAAAATGTGAGTATTGGTTGCTTTTCTGGTTGCTGTGACAACATACCTGACAAAATAAATTGTCTTGGAAAGATATAGTCCATCCCAGAAGAGAGGCCACGGTGGGAGGTGAGGCAGCTGGGCACAGTGCCCCTGAAGTCAGGAAACAGAGAGAGATGAATGCCAGCATCAGCTCACCATCTCCTTTTTATTTGCCCTGGGACCCAAGGCCATTGGAGGGTAGCACTCACCTTCAGTGAGGGTCTCCCTTCCTAGGAAAATACCCTGACTCATATGCAAAAATGCAGAAGTGTGTCTTCTAGGTGATTCTAAACGCTGTCAAACTGAGAATGAAGACGAACCCTCAGAGTGAGCAAATGCAGTTTTCAAAGGCTCACTGGAAGAACAGTGTGGTCAGAAACATGTTCCAGAATCGAGGTGAGAGAAACTTCTAGAAGCAGCAGATCTGTTTGGCCAATGCTATTACACATCACTCTGGAAGGACCTGTGGGTCCTGACTTTGTAAAGCGCAATTGTGCAGTGTGTGGCTGAGGGCAGTGGCCAACACCTGTCACACTTGGCCTTTACCGGTGAGCCACCAGGCTGTGTGTGTGCTGAGGCAAGCATGTGGCGCCTAGGCCGGGCCAGAGCCGATGTTCCGGGAACTGAAGCTGCCGGGGAGAAGAGTGAGGATATCCCAGGCTGGTCCCCGCTGCAGGGACCCACACGTGGGACAGGTGGGCCCTTGTATTCTCAGGGGACTTGAGACATGGGCTGGGGCATCCAAGCGTGATGGAGATGGTGTTGGGAGACTCCTGTTCTCTGCTTCATGGTACCACTCGGTTCAGCCTAGCACTCACCAGAGCTCCAAAGAGTAGTACACTTAGAAAAGGAAACAAAGAAACATAAAGAAATAGTCGTGGTTTCTTTTGGGGGGGAATGTTTTCAATATTTCAGTTCAAACTCAGGGCTCAGCTCACCTGTCACCTAAGCTGGTCCTCTTACCCTCACACAGTGGTCACCAGGATGCCAGCACCGAATGGTTGACCTGTCTCTGTCCCTGCCGCAAGCACTGAGCGGCTGCAGACAGAATGGAGCGGGAGTCTCAGAATTGCTGCCTCCTCCTCCTCAGCAGACACCCCCCCCCCATGAAAAGCACTTACATTCATGATCTGTTTATAAATTTACTGACATTGATTTATGGCCCTGGGTTGGACCCAGTGCTAGTTTCTTCAGGGTATTTCTTTCTTTTTGGGCTTTAAAAAAAGTGTTAATGTTATGGTTTACGTACTTAATATAGCCACATGCCAGGAGCCACCCGGAAGACAGCTGGGAGCCCAATCAACAACCCTGGGCAGGAACCGGGACTTGATTTATGCCGGGGCTGCAGCTGGTGTGAGAAGCCGATTCTGGTTTAGTAAGAGTAGATCACAAGAAGACCTCTGTGGGGGTTATCAGCTCCGAGGGCATGTACTGAGAGGCAGGGTTTGGATTTGCACTCGCCCCCTGCCCCTTAGGCACGTGTCTGAGACATACCAGCCTGGCTCCTTCACGGAGGCATGGGGACATTGCTATTGGCCTGGAGTGGCCATCTTCCTAGGAGTCCTACCGGCTGGGACTACCACAGCGGGTGTCCACTACCTGGAGATGTACCTTGTGGGGTGAAAACTGCCCCACCCTGGGCATACGTGGCTTGCAGTTATTTTCCAAGTGCAAACAGAAATGGTTTTCCTCCTGGCTTATTAGCCAATTAGCACAAGGTTGAAAATAGAGACGGGTAGCTGGCTTATTTAATAAAAGTCAGGGGTCACCACCCAGAGGTCAGAACTCTTCCTACCTAGGCAAACATAGGATGGAGAGCAAGGGGAGAAAGTCCCTCCCTCAGTCTTCACACACACCAAGGAGAGATGCGCCTTACACCTGCTAAGAACGGAGTAGTCAATATTTATCAAATGTCCTCCATGGCCCGGAACTCGGCGGGACTTACTTCCTGGTAAGCCTCTGACGTGAATACCATTATTCCCATTTCACAAATAAAGAAACCGAAGCTGGGAGAGATGAATGCAGCTTACACCTGACTGCACATCCTGCAAAGACGGCGGTCAGGCAGAAACCTAGCCTGACTTTTACCCAGTCCTTTATCTCTGAACCTCCTATCTATCCACATATCCATCATCACGTATCTGTCATCTATATGTCTTTCATCCACGCACCTTACGTTATCTGCCGTCTGTCTTCCAGCTGTTCATCCATCCATTACCTGCTGTCTAGCCTCTACCTGCCATTCATCCTTCGAGCAAAGCCCTACGACACTGGCCGAGAGCCCTCGGAGCTTACATCACGGCTTTTGTGGGTCCCTGGTGCCTGCTCGGAGCTGTAAGACGGACGGATTCCCCCTTTCCCCATACAGCCTTTGACTCTACAAGAATAGTTGGGAAAACAAAACCCCAGAGCTCGGGCGGATCCAGGCGGAGTCTACGCGCAGGGGCCCCCGTGGACAGCAGGTGGCGCTCGAGTCGGGCACAAGGCTGAGTCGCCTGGGGCCTGATTTCCTAGGCATAGAGGCCACACAGCAGCCAGCACTGGGGCCGACCGTGGCGACCTGAGCAGAGGGCGAGCTGGCTGCTGTCGGTGGGCTTTGGGCGGGGGACGACGTGAGGGAGCCGCGGGGCCTCTGCCAGGGTCCTCAGGACATGGAAAGGCGGGGCAGGCCTTGCATGTGGACCCCAGCGGGGAAGACCAGGCTTCTGTCCCTTCAGCTCCCCGGGGGAAAGATGGCTTGCCTGTCCTGTTGGTTACTCCCTTTCTTCGCCCCCACTGACCAGCGCCATCTCTGCCCTCCCAGGAGCAGTCGTTTGTAGGCATCAGACGTCTTCAGACGTCCTTTAAACAGTGACCATTTCCACAACCGATACAGCAGCCCCTAGATGGGTCCTCCCAGTCACGACTGTGTTGAGCTAACTGTGCTGGGGTTGGCTTCAGATCCAGGACCCCCTTGACACTCCGTTCCTCCTTCCCACACAGGGCTGCCCACGGAAAGAAGCCACCTATTGACTGAGCGCTCTTTCAGCCCGGGCCTTCCTCCTTTCATCTCCACACCTTGGATTCCAGAGCCCAAACCTTCTAGACCCCTAGACAGGAGCTCATACATGACTCAGCTAAGGGGAGCATGGGGGGAGAGAAACACGGAAACGTTCACTTAAAGTTAATCACTGCGGGCTCTGCTACTAATTGCAATGGCTCAGTTCTTTCCGCGTTGAGTACCTGTGTGTGCGTGTTTAAAACGGATACTGTTCAGTGTCAGCCAAGCCAAGCCCCGTAACAACTTCACAATCTGCAAAATCTCAGGCTAGTAAACAAAGTTGGCTTTAAGTTCTACAGGAGAAACAAGCCTTGCCCATGTGTGCGAGCGCAGGTGTGTGTGTAACCCAGACGCCTGTGCAAGCACACATGTATGCACACACAGACACACCAGGATAAAAACACCAGAGCCTCGGCCCTTCTGTCCATGCCTATTCCTTCATAGCTCAAATTAAAATAGCCTCTGTCTCAAAGCTCTCTTTTCCTCTTTTTTTCTTTATTAAATTTATTTTTAACAGCAACTCAAAAAAAAAATAAAATAAACACACCCTGTGTGCCACTCCTGGGCCAGGTGCAGCCGGGGCAAATTTTCACAGCTGACTTAGGTGACCCAAGAAGCACAGGGCATATAATGAGGACATTGAGAGACTCGTGCGTCCAGTGCATGGCCAGCGCTGGTGTAATAACAACCCTGGAGACCGAAGGCAGTGGCCCCAGCAGCAGCAGGCAGGGCCTAGAGCCCTTACTCAGCAGGGGCACTCCTATATACTTTGGAACTCTTTCCTGAACCTAAACATTATTGCTAAGAAATGGATAACAGTGTGAGAGGCCATCGCCTGCCAGCTGGGCTCACACGTCGCTGCATGTGTGAGTTTCCATCCAGGGCTGCAGGGAACATTCCAGACTCTACCCTGCCTGGGTTGGTGAGGGACTGTGCCCAAGCTCTGGAAACCTTTTGTTCTGGGGTGGAGTGGACACTGAGGTGGATGGATATTGGCCCTCCACAGTTCGAACTGTTGCCTTAGGACCCCAGGGGCAGGCTTTGAGAGACCAGTGAACCCAGGGCGATTGTCAATCGCCCTGGAATGCCCCAGTACTGGGAGACTCAGGCCAGAGGCCCCCACCCCACCTGTCCGTAACCACATCAGGAGGCAGGAGAGAAGGCAGAGCTGCTTACCTGCAGGGACTATAGGTGGTTCTGCTTGCTTCCTAGAGAGTGTGTATTGTGTGTTGTTGCTGTTTTTGTTTGTTTTGTTTTTGTTTCTCTGTGACTTTGGAGGCTGTCCTGGATCTAGCTCTTGTAGATCAGACTGGTCTGGAATTCACAGAGATTCCCCCTGCCTCCCTAGGGCTGGGATTAAAGACATGTGCCACCACCGCCCAGCTCCTAGAGAGTGTTTTTGTGGGTAAAAGTCACATAGCATAAAATCACCAATATAAATATTAATAAGTACTAATATTAAATATTAATATTTGTTAAGAATAGTCACTAAGGAATGCTAATATTAATGCATTATTAATGCTCATTAATAATATAGAAATTATTTCATCACATCGATTAACAATCAACAAAATGTCCCCCAGACATTCACAGGCTAACCCGAGGGTGGTGTCTCCTCAGTTGAGGCTCCTTCTCCCCAGGTGTCTCAAGTTGATAATCAAGATTAGCCATTTCCAGTTCCATCCGCAATATGCACAGCCTGGCTGTCCTGGCCATTCATGGTGGCACCTGGCTTGTCTGTACATTTCCTTAGAATTCCTCTCTCTCTGCCCCAGTCACAAGCCCCTCATGAGAGTGATGGTAGAGGGTGGGTGAGGGAGTGTGGTAGTTTGAATGTAGTTGGCCACCACGATCTCATAAGGAGTGGCACTGTTAGGAGGTGTGGCCTTCCTCGGAGTAGGTGTGGCCTTGTTGGAGGAAGTGTGTCACTGTGAGGATGGGCTTTGAGGTTTGCTATGCTAAAGCACCCAGTGTTACAGACCACTTCCTGTTGTTTGCTATGCTAAAGCACCCAGTGTTGCAGACCACTTCCTGTTGACTACAAGATGTAGGACTCTCAGCCGATCCTCCAGGACCACTGTCTGCCTGTGCGCCACCATGCCCTGCTACGATGATGATGGACTGAACCTCTGAACTTCAAGCCAGCCCCAGTTAAATGTTTTCCTTATAAGAGTTGCTATGGTCATGGCGTCTCTCCACAGCGATAGAAACCCTGCCTAAGACAGTGAGTGTTCTAGGTCTTTTGCCTCAATCCCAGATGCTGCCACGACATTCAGTGGGGCAGCATCTCTATTGAGTATTTCCCTTCTGGTGCTGCTGCCCCTCTTCCTGTCCCTCCTCTTCCTTTTCCTCTTCCTCCTTCTCCATCTCCTTTCCTCCTCTTAAGACAATGTAGCCTAGGCTGGTCTTGAACTTAACATTCTTTTGCCTCAGCTTCCCTATGTTGAGATAGAGGTGTGCCTAAGTTGATCTCTCATTCTCTCTCTCTCTCTCTCTCTCTCTCTCTCTCTCTCTCTCTCTCAGGCTTTTGTGGCAACTGTCTTAACCACTGAGCCATCTTGCTGGCTACACCGATGCACTCTTAATCAGAGCTCCTTTTCCCATTTTTCCATTTTTCATGTACTTGTGGTGTGTGCACGCATGCGTGTGCAGGTTTCTGCCTGTGTCGTGGCGCACATGTGTGAATGTGCTCATGCCCATCCCCTGAGGTGGACATCAGAAGGTCATCTTTGTTCTTTCACCTTGTTCACCGAGGCAGGGTCTCACAACCAAACCAGAGAGAGCCCAAGGATATGGCTAGTCTCACGGGCCAGCTTGCTCTGGGGTCTCCTGTGTCCTCTTCCCAGGGCTGCAGTTACGGGCAGGCTTCACCTACCTCATATTCATGTAGGTTTCTGGCTACCTGAATCAGGTCCTGTGTTTGCGCAGGGAAGAGTTTAGCAGCTGAGATGTCTCCCCGGCCTCTAAATGAGAAACGATTTTTAATGCACTAAGCTCTGGGGATGTTGAAGGGCAGAGGGGGTACACAGGTTCAGGGCAGCCACCCGTTCCTTCTGGTGGATTGTGGGTGCCTGGAGTTCTCAGGGCATGGTGGGAACGGTGCTCAGTAGTTAGCTGCGTTTCCTGTGGCCCCAGAGTTAGCGGAGGGCAGTGAGTGGGCTACAGATTCGCAGTGTTTGAGTGCATCCAACTGCTCCATCCTACAGTGAGGAGACTAGGTGCAGAGAGGGGAAGGTGCCTTGATCCAAGGAAAATCAATTTCCTACCAGGACTTCCCGCCTGGGGCGATGAGCTAACACGTTGGCACCCATTGCCGCGGCGGAATGGAGCACCTGCTCCTTAAGACTGTCTTCCGTTTCCCTTTGAGGTGGTGGATTTTGACATGGGAAGACATTAAAGGAGAAGGCATGACTCAGACCTTCTGAAGCCGCTAAACAGCGTATTAAGCCATCGACAGCTTTTTCTGATTTTTGGTTTTCCTGCAGTAGTTCAACATTTTCTCCTCTTTTAATGTAAACAGACTTTCCCCCTTTGGAGAGAGCCAAATCCCCAGTGTATCCCTTAAAGCAGGGAGGGCTTTTTTTTTTCTTTTATGACTTCACAACTGAAAGAATGGAGGCAAGCAATTGGATGTCATCAGGATTCGTGCCGCCACTTCTGAGATCATCCCCCGGGGTTTTAGCTGGGGCTATGCCCTCATCATTCTTGGGAGCTGGCCACGCCCTGTCACTTTGCTTAGAGTCTTCCAGGTTTTGACTTCATTCTGAATTATTCTCGGGCCAGTTGTTTAGAGGTCTCTAGCAGTCAGCAGACAGCCAGCTCCTCTGTGCAGGGACCATGACTTATTTATGGTGACCTTGAACTCTGACCATTCACCAGTGCACGCATTAACATGTGCCTGCATGCCAAAGCCATTTGTGGCGCGCCTTGCCTGTAGTGCCAGAACATATTACAGGAGGACTGCCTGAGCCCGATGGTCCACACAGATAACGCATGTAATGGGAATTCTCACGGCTCAGTGACTCAGCCAGCTTAGCCCAATGGGACTTTGCTTTGCACAGCTTGAGGTTATTAGGGTGACAAATGGCTACCGACGCAGCGTTCCCATGATGACCGGGACGTTGGAGAAAAACGTCACCAGCTGCAACTTTCTTTTGTTCTTTTATGTTTTAAATTGTAAAACATTACAAGTATCTATGAAAACAGGGATCCTAAGAGCATGGAGCCCCATCTAGCACCTAATATCTTCTTGATGGGATTCCTTTTAAAACTCTTTATTTATGTGTATGTGTGTGAGAGAGAGAGAGAGAGACAGAGGGAGAATGCACATGTGGGGGTCAGAGGTCAACTTTTCTGGAATCAGTTGTCTCTTTAAGGTGGGGTCTCTCTTGCTGTTCCTGTTGCGTTGCTGTGTATGTGAGCCCCTCTCCAGGGGATCCTTTCTCTCCAGCCCAAGGCCATTCTTTCATCTTCATTTCACTCTCTGCCCCACCCTGAAGTATTTGGAGCAAGCTTGGCTGTCACATCGCTTTCTCATGAATGTGGATGGATATCTCTGAAAGATGAGGAGGCTTAAGAAGACACTTAAAGGTCCTGGCACCTCTAAAATCTATAGTCTTTTGCTTGCTCCAGAGAGGGTGTTGTGAAAGCCAGACTGTCCTCACACTCACTGTGGAGCCAAGGATGATCTACTTTCTGAACTGCTGCCTCCGTGTCCCCGGTGCACCACCATGCCTAGTTCTATGCAGTGCTAGGGATCGAACCCAGGGCTTCATGCGTGCTAAGCCAACACTGTACCAACCGAGCTAGTTATCCGGCTCCAGGGATTCTTAAGTAGGGAGTTTTGCTCACAAGGGGATAGTTGTCACGCTGGATGGGGGTGCTAGAGGTATCTAATTGAGGCATGGATCCTGCTGTAAGTAAACTACAATAGCTCCCCCAAACCCAGCCCCAGAGACAAGCCAGAGCGCCAGGGTCTATGGAGAAAGCCTGGCCTACAGGTTTCACGCCTCTCTTGATCGCAGTTAGGGGGGACGGTGACATCGTTGGGTCCCGTGGAGCTGTCTTGTCCAGCAACTCTCTCCTTTCATGCATTCACCCCCGAACTTGGCCAGTTCCTAGAACTCGGGGACTGGATTGCTCATGCTTCCTCAACATGGCTCCTGGGGCTCTCTCAACCACAGGCACGTTCCTCAGGGAGCATCCGGGGCCCTCAGTGGCTGTTGATGTTGAAGGCCTTGCAGGCAGGCTCACGGAGGAAGCTATGTACCACAGGACTTCACACCATTTGGCCTCTCTGCATGGCTTTTGTGCATATCAACTTGTACATATCACGTGTACATATCTACCACTGCTACTATTTAGGAAAAATTCCAGTTTCTTCGGTGGTTTTATTTGGGCCCCAGGAAACTTGACATCCCCTTAGACGCAAGCTTCCAGGGTGAACGCAAAGCAAATGACCCCTTGAAACTCTAACGTTTGGAGTCCTCATGCTATCTTCTCCTACCTCCCCATGTTCCCGTGAGGTACTTAACACACCCCTCACGTAGCACCCCACCCACTTTCCCAAAATCCGAGCGCTCACCACCCCAATGGTTGTAGATAAAGCCAGAGAGACAGGGTAGAGAGTGACGCTCTTGCATTTCAAAAACAGCAGTCCAGAGCCCCGAGACTTGGCTTTGAAGACAGGGAGGCCTTCACCTAAGGGTCTGTCGAAAGGAAGACACACGTTAGCAGAGAGGAGAGATGAACAGGGACAGGAGGAGCACCTTCCGGGGGAGGCCAACAGCCTCAGTCCTGCGGCCCCTGGGGCTGTCCCTACTACCATCGTCGCCATCATTGGTGGGGACACTGCTAGGAAGGGGAGCGAAGGAGGGGCAGAGATGGAGAGCTGGCCACTTGGGACTCGTGCTCTCCATCCTGAAGGAACAGGGTCGGGGAGCAGGGAAACAGATAAGCCCAGCCTCACAAAGTTAACGTGAGCCAACAGGAAGGATTTACGGGGTGACACGACTTCCATGAAAGAGGGTACACAGGGCAGGTGGAGCTAATGCAGTCTGGGAAAGCTTCCAGGAGGAGCCCGCAGCTGGATGGAGCCCAAGAGGAACTGAAATGAGCCAAGGGGATGGGGACAGAGGACACGGCTGTTCTGACTTGCCAGGGCACGGCCTGGGGAGTGGTGGGAAGGGAGTAAGGTGGTAGGGGAGGTGGGGGCAGGATTGGGAGAGAATGCTCTGAGCCACAAACCAAGCCCTCAACACCCAGTCCCTGAGCTACAGGAAACCCCGAAGACTGAGCGGGAGACAGACATAATCAGATTTGCATTTGGGGAAGGTTATTCCGGCCAAAAGTGACAGGAGGGCCACAGAGGGGAGGAAGCTGGCAGAGGCTCCAACAAGCATGAAGTAGTGCAGGTAACAGGAAGGGAAAGGGGCCACAGGCTTCTCAGGCACCCGAGAGGGGCCAAGGCTTCTCCCTGTGAGGTAAGAACTCCCCTCCCCCACCGCACCACCGAGGTCAAGCCTGTTCTACATGCAAAGCCTGCTCCGTGTTCCCAGAGTGCCTTACGGTTTATTCTATTGTACATATTACAGTTTGCCCACTACTTCTTTATTTTTGGGGATCTCTGTAAGGTCAAGTCATATATGTTTTAGGAAGACTTCCATAAAGCAGTTAAAAGGTCTGGGATATGGCTCAGTAGCAGTGTGCCTGACTAAGACATATGAAGACCCAGGCTCTATCCTCAGCACCACGAGAAACAAGAGAAAGATCAAGCAATGTATTCTCTGGCTGGGGCGGTGGGCGTGGTGCAGGGACAGTGCCTAGGACAATGGAGTTATTGTTCTGATTCTAAGTGGGAATCATGAGGTTTATGTTCCAACCATTGGGGACAAGAGCTCCAAAATAGTTCTCCCTATTCTCTAGGAAATGCCCAGTGTGTGTGTGTGTGTGTGTGTGTGTATATGTGTGTGTATGTGTATGTATGTATATGTGTGTGTATGTATGTGTATGTGTGTGTATGTGTATGTATGTATATGTGTGTGTATGTGTGTGTATGTGTATGTATGTATATGTATGTGTATTTGTGTGTGTATGTGTATGTATGTATATGTATGTGTATGTGTGTGTGTATGTATGTGTGTGTATGTATGTATATGTGTGTGTATTTGTGTGTGTGTATGTGTGAGTGCATGTGTGTATGCGTGCGTGTGTGTGCGTGTGTGTCTATAAAGGCTGTACCTAACCTGAAGACCAAAGGGATGAAGAAGAGGCTTTGAGATAGGACAATGTGGGCGACCTCAATGGGCAGCTCAGACCTGCATCCTGCTGCCCCTGTCAACGGGGTCGTTGCTGAACATAACTTGGTGGCCGCAGACCTCTAGCCAGTGGCTCTTATGGACAAGTGTGATGTCGGACACGGAAGAGTGGGGTCTGGAGGGGCTGCTCTGTGGCAAAGTGTGGACTGCTCTTACAGAGGACCCGGGTTCAGTTCCCTGGATCCACGCCAGGAAGCGGAACCTCCCGACCCAGAGCACCCTCTGCCCTCCTTTGGTCTCTTCGAACACCTGCACTTATGTGCACATAGCCATCCACAGATACAAGGGCAGGCGCGCAATTTGGGGAGGGGAGGGTGGGGCATTTCGAGACAAGATTTCTCTGTAGTTTTTGGAGCCTGTCCTGGAACTCATTCTGTAGACCAGGCTGGCCTTGAACTTACAGAGATCCACTTGTCTCTGCCTCCGGAGTGCTGGGATTAAAGGCATGTGCCACTACTGCCTGGCTGGGCATAATTTAAAAAAATCTAAACGTTTAAAACCTTAAATTTTATTACTGAAAAATAGCAAAAAAGAATAGCACCAAAATTAACCAGACCCTCAAACTATAAAATTTTTGTTAAAGAAAGGAAGACTATGATCTCTCTCTCTCTCTCTCTCTCTCTCTCTCTCTCTCTCTCTCTCTCTCTCTCTCTCTCTCTCTCTCTCTCTCTCTCTCTCTCCCTTACACACATAAATACACACTCTTTTAAAAAATATAGTGAGTGAGGGGAAAATGTCTATTTGCACATCTGGCTTGTTCTTTAAATAGCTCATTCCAAGAAAGGAATATTCGTCCTGTCTTAATTTATGTTTCTACCTTTTTCTTCCAACAGGCCTGCCGGAGGAAGGAGGGAGGGGGCCAGGCCTCGCAGGGATTCGGCAATGGCCTTGGTATGCTGCTGCCTACACAGCAGTATTTAACCCAATTACAGGATAATAAGGGCTCAGACAAATTGTCTGCAAACAGATATGTCTATGTGTAAACCCTTGCCTTTGGAACATGTGTCTGGAGCCAAAGAAAAGGGGCACGCTTAGCCAGAGAGAGCGTCATCTAGGACCCCTCCCCCCATGTGGCCACTCAAGTTCAACACAGAGGAGTCCCGAGGTTCAGGATGCATGCTCGTCCTGGAACCACATGAACTTTTTAGTACTAGGTAGGAGAATCTCTACCATAGATTGCCCTGTGTAGAGCCTGTGACCACCCTGGGACACTGAGGGACCCGGCTTCGGGGGGGGAGGGGGACAAGCCCTGGTCCTTCGTCTCAGAAACCCCCACTCGGGGGCCGAGGATGTGGGGAGTCTGCAGAATGGTGGCCCAACATGCACAAAGCCCTGGATTGGATCCCTAGTGTTGTATAAACCGAGCATACTGGCACATGTGCAATCCCAGCACTTAGGAGGCGGAGGCAGGAAGATCAGGGTTTCAAAGTTACAGAGAGTTCAAGACCAGCTAGAGCTAACATCAGACGATGTCTCCCAACAAAAACAGAAATGGAAACCTAAAAACAACTCCCATCTGCTTTGATCAGAGTACATTATATACAGACATGAGACTGTCGTGACAAACCCATTCATAATTATTCTGCATAATTAATGTACGCTAGTGAAGTGCATTTGACACCTGAACTCTCCCAAGATGGCCTCTCCTCTTGTCTGCTTCTACCGCCTGTTTTGGGTACTGAGGTTTTAAGTTGATTTTAGTTTGAAGGAGCAGGAGGTAGGCCAGCAGGACAGGGCCAGAGGGAAGCTGTGTGGCTAAGTTTCCTGGCAGGGGGCCTGGCTTTCTTCAGGTGTGAGGATGTCACTGACTCAGATGTCTCTGTGCAGCCTCCACTTGGCTGGCATGGATCCCAAACTAGCTTATGAAAGGTGTCAGTTATGGAAAACATCCCCTAAGACAAAGCAGGCATGTTTTTTAAAAGATTTGTTTGTTTGTTTGTTTGTTTATTATGTGTACAGTGCTCTGGCATGCATGCCAGAAGAGGGTATGAGATCTCATTACAGATGGCTGTGAGCCACCATGTGGTTGCTGGGAATTGAACTCAGGACCTCTGGAAGACTAGCCAGTGCTCTTAACCTCTGAGCCATCTCTCCAGCCCAAAGCAGGCATTTTTGGGGAGGTGAGATGCAGAGGGCCCTGGGGTGGGAGGAGACTGTGCTTCAAAAATGGAACAACCAATGCAGAGTCCCCCTCCCATCCCCCTACTCCCAGACATACAACATCCCAGCTGGGCTGTTTGCTTTAAAAAAAAAAAGTGGCTCATGCCATGTATAGAGTCAGGTAAGCCCACTCCATGCTGCACAGGATCGGGCCACAGGCTGGTCAGTTTGCACACTTGGCAGAGTTTGGTGTGTCCCTGTGACCTAAGTTCACCATCTCCTTAAGGGGAACCCGGAGGAAGAGAAAAATGTGCATGGGAAGGAGTATTAAGGGAGGGAGTAGGCCGGAGGGGGACATGAGGGAAGAGGAGACGGCAGTCAGGCAGAGCAGGGACTCACCAGGTGAGGGCCCAGGGTCATCGGGGACCCGGGACGGCATTTGCTGTCCGAGCCCCAGTGCTCTGCTGCCGTCACTTTGATGCTTGCTGCCTCCACGGTAGGGCTCAGCATTCCTCCCTGTAATCACTCATGAAAGCATAAAATTAAGACATTCTGGGAAGCCAGAAGAATCTGGTGTAAAATGTGTGTTCTGGGAATGGAAGGCATTAGAAGAATGCTTGCGTCTGGGCTGTTTGGTTGTTTTTTATCCCGTTTTCTCTTCACATTAATGAATGAGTCATGGTTGTCTTTAGGCCTGTAAAAGGCCTCTGAGAGGGAGGGGAGGGCTGTGTGCTGGCAGCCTGTGTTGTTCTCTGTCTGTCGCTGTTTGTCTCTTCTTCCTGTCTGTCTCCAGAGAAAGGGTTTGCCCCATAACCCGAGGCTGGAGAGACGGCTCAGCGGGTAAAGGGTTGAGGTGCAAGAATGAGGACAGGAGTTTGGATCCCCAGAACCCATGCGAAAAGCAAAGTGGTCGTGGCGGCTGCCAGCAATCCCAGCTCACGGGAGGTGGAGACCGAAGCCTTAGGGTACGGCAGCCAGCCAGAGTTGGGGAGCTCTGGGTTCAGTGAGAGACCCTGGCTCAGTACACAAGGCGGGGAGTGACAGAGAAGGCAGCCAATATCAACCCCGAGCCTGCGTACACACGCACACACACATGCCTCCACACACATGTATACACACCGCACGTGCGTAGACCCACATGCGTACCACACGCACATACTAAGAAAAAGCAATTTTCTTGGACATTTCTCTAATCTGCCGTCTTCCCACTAGGACTAGACTGCTCACTTGAATGAAGTCAGTCAAGTGAATGGCTGTCCAGGCCAGTTCCCAGGGCCCTTGGTCATGCGGAAAGCTAGAGGCACCCCACACACCGACCTACCACCCTAAGAAAAATAGAACGGCAGAGGGTTCCGTCTCTCAGCAGGCTCCTTTCCTCATCATCCACCCTCAGCACCACAATCTGCTGCGTGCCCAGGAGCCCCTTGCCCTGCCACTCCTGTTCTAGGTCCCATGTGACCACTGGGCACTCAGCAAGGAGGCCGTGTCCCCTTGTTGTTTCTGGACACACTCCACCTTTCCCCTGTCTTTATGAAACCACCACCACCCCGATGAGATTATCACTCTGATGGAGGGGACGGGGAAGGGTGTCCAGGGCAAAGTTTGACAGAGGACAGTGCACCCGGTCCTCTTCGTGGACATGTGGCCTCCCTGTGGAGGGAACCGTTCATGCCCTCCTCAGATGGCAAAGTGACATTATAGTCCTGCCCCCATCCGGTGCCCTTGGACTTCCGAACAGAGGAGAGAAGGGACCAAATTTTGGTAAAATAAGACTTTATTTTACTTATTTACTTATTTTACACCCACTGCCCACCCATCTTCCCCACTGTATCCCACGGAGCCCTGCTGCTGGAACTCGTCACAGACTGTACCCAGAGGTTAATTAGTGGCGGAAGAGGAGGAGGCACTTGGCCATGTGGATTGGCTAGTCTGCAAAGCAGGAGCCGGCCACCCCCTGGGCCCCAGAAGCCCTTTCCCAAACCCAAACTCATTTTTCTTCTTCCAGAAGACAGAGCTGGCAACAGAGCCCTGGTCCGTGGCTTGGTATTAGAAGATGATTGTAGTTGGAGTCGCGGGCAGCATCAGGAGCCAGGAGGAGACCTGCTGGGTTGGAGCGTCCAAAGAGAAGACTGGAGAGCCAACCCTCCCTCCATTCCTCTTTCTCCTGGCCAGTGTCTCAAATGCATAAATCAGCCAAAATTAGGAGAGGACGTTTATGCTTTATAACCACACAGGCACAACTTACAGGTGATTAAATATGAGTCTGATGAACTTTGCTGTGAGCTTGACTTAGTAAAAACATCCAAACTCTACATACATGTATTCGGTCTTTACAGGCTCTTGCCTGTTGAGTATGGTCATTTTCTCAAAATAAATTGAGGGGACACTGTTTATGTACCGCAGTTTCAAAGCCAGGAGAGAAAAGCTGATGTTTAGGCAAGATGTGATTATGAAATAGTGGCCATGTTTTCTCAGCAAACAGTCAAGGACTCCAAAGACATTCCACTGGAAAGCTCCAGCCTGGCCCGGCAGAGCTGCCACGGTGCTCAAGCACCTTGTGGCATCTTGTTGGGAACAGCTTCCAAATCCGTTTGTGTGGGCCATGTGGAAAAAAAAATAAACCAAACCAAACCACTCCATTCCACCTCACTATTGACCAAAAGTTTTATTAGCCAGTTCTATTACTCGCCTAATTCACCGGGATTGGCTTTGAATGGTTTTTAGTCGCTCGGAATGGCAGATCAACCCTTCAGTGAGAACCAGCCATCTTTGAAGGGTCTTCCCAATAGTGCTGAGCAGACTGGAGAATGAGTCCAACATGGCTGAACCCTGCAGGGTTGAAAGCCAGGCAGGGTTGGCAGGTGAGGCAGCTATGGGGCTGAGCCTTGTGTATGAGGCCACGCTGATGGTGGCAAAACAGTCTACCACAAATCAAGTATTCCCTCCTCTGGAGTTTCACAACAGTGGGAAGGATCTTAATGACTGTCTACTTGTAGGTGAGGGGTTCAGGGCTCAGAGGGAGGTCCTGTGCCCTAGTCGTATAGCACCAAGCCAACAGAACTGAATATTGAAGCAACGTTTGTGGACACCTCTGTACCATGACAGCAGGCAGACGCTAGCTCTGTGTATGTAGGTAGTAAGGGCTAAGAGACAGGCCTACGGAGAAAACTACAAGTTGATCACACGTGTTAAATGGAAGACTAGGAGAGAACAGTGACAGATCAAAGCCAGGAGATTTGGGGGATGTAGCTCAGTCAGCAGAGTGTTTTCCTAGCCTGCACAGAGCTCTGGGTTCGAATCCTAGCATTGCATTAAACCACTGGGGATGGTGGCACCCTTCTGTAATCCTTGGAAGGTCAAGGCCATTCTCAGCTACATAGTGAGTTTGAGACCAGCTTTGGCTGCATGAAACACAATCAAAACAAAGCAGAAAGGGACAGAAGAAAGAAATGAAGAATGGATGGGTGACTGGATGGATGGATGGATGGACATATGGATGGATGGATGGATGAATTCCAATGATTATAGAGTTATTTACAGGAGCATGGGTGAGCTTTGGACAGCTGCATCTCTGGACTTCCCTGTACAACCTTAGCAGGCAACTACACTGTTGAAGAGCCGCCCTCCCCCCTCTCCTGTTTGCTGCTTATGTTAGCCTCGTGAGGAATGTCTTGTAAGCTTGTTGTGAGTGTCCTGAGCTCTGTGAGCTTCCCGCCCTCTGGAGAAAACAGCTACATAGCTGTTGAATGGTCTCTCAGCTCCGATCTTTAGCTTTCCCGAAGTCATGAGCTCCTCACCGCCTCACCATCTGCTTTCTCCACTTCCTCTTCTCTCACCCTCCAGTCCCTCACCCCCTCACCCCTCAGCCCTCAGCCCTCACCCCCATCCCTCGCCCCTCACCCCTCACCCCTTCACCCCCTCAATCCTCACCTCTCACCCCTCACCCCCATCCCCTCACCCCTCACCTCCCTCACACATTGCTCACCCTCCCCAACCTTCACCTTCTTTGCCCTCTCCTGTCTCAATCCTGACCCTGGATCTCAGCCCCTCACCCCTCACCAGCTTCCCTTCTCCCTCTCCACCCAAATCCTCCCATGATTACACAAATGAAAACCCAGATGTGTGCGTTTGGAGTACGTGTGATAATTGGGGCTGGAGGAGAGTGGCTTTCAGAGGCATTGTGGGAGCAGGAACTTTTATGGAAGGAAATGGGCAGGGCAGCATGACAGGAGAAGCTGAGGAGGAACACATTTGAGAGCTGGCAGGGCCTGGAGGGAGGAACAGGAGAAGCCGGGACGTGCTCTGGACCAGGAGACGGCCAATGCCAGCCTTGCCTTGGTCGTGGTCTTCTCCTCAGGCTGTTTTCTGAGCCTCGTATTTGTCTGCAGACACTCTGCCGAAGTGAGGGTGTGAGAGTCCAGCTTCTCCCCGGAGCGGACGTTCCTTTCTAAAGGGGGGTAGGGCCGCACCTTCCTTTTGAGGCAGGATGCTATGTCTCACCCCCAGGGGACAGAAAACCCAGTGCTTGACAATACTGAAAATTTGCTTAAGGTCCTGGGAAGATGAACCAAGCCCAGGAAAGATGCGGGTTGAAACAGGTCCACAGACTTCTAAACATCCCTCTCAGGGCCTGGAGCCCCACCTCCTCTGTGCAAATCTCTCCCATCAGGACCAAGGGGCCATGAGTCACTCAGATGACCTCAGCTTGCAAATCCACTCCTTATCTGAGGAGTCACCCAGGGCGGGGCGGGGGCCTCTGAGGACAAAGGAAGATCATCTCTCTGGCCCCTTCAGGACACCACTGTGCTAGGGCCAGGTAGACGAGGCTCTCTCCTCCAGTGTATACCTGACCAGTCTCAAGACTTGTGTGGTGGATATAGACCCAAACCCAGAGCTGGAAGACAGATGAGGCACTCGTGAGAACAGAGAGCATTTAGGGTTGCATTTCCAAGGTGGTTGTGCTCTGGGGGAGAAGGGCAAGCATTTCTCTTCAGTCTTCAGGCTTGGTGGCAAGTGCCCCTTACCTAATGAGCATCTTACTGCCTTGCATGACTTCCCAGTCTGTCCTTCATTCCCATAAGAGTGAGTGGGGGCAAGTACGCGTCGGTCCAAAGGACCAAGGGCAGCGGCAGCGCTCACCACGGATCTCCCGTGGCAGTCGGTGGGGCCTCTCAGCTTATCTCTGCCAAGGTGTCTCAGCATGTCGTCTGCAGTCGGCCCCATTTCACCACGGTTCCCAACTTGACAGAAGCTAGTTTATATTTTTAAAACAACCTTCACACCCTTTAGCATAGCTTCAGCTGCCCGTCATGAGGGTGGGGCATTCATGGTTATTTCATGGGTGCCCTATGCTAGGAGCAAACACTTTCATGTCTTTCTTCATTATAATTTATAGATTAACAGTGAATTCACAATGTTGCTTTAATTTCATAGCTTGTAATTCACCACGTAATCCGGATTCACTTGATAGTGTTGCTGTTGGTAATCGTAGCTTCCTTTAATACGATCTGAGTTACTAATGTTAACACCCAGATCATACATTGTACTTATAAAGTAATATATTCCATCCTTCCACCCACCCACCCATCCACCCATCCATCCATCCACCCATCCATCCATCCACCCACCCATCCATCCACCCACCCATTCATCCATCCATCCATCCATCCACCCACCCACCCATCCATCCATCCATCCATCCATCCATCCATCCACCCACCCATCCATCCACCCACCCATTCATCCATCCATCCATCCATCCATTCATCAATCCATCCATCCAACCACCCACCCATTCATCCATCCATCCATCCACCTACCCACCCACCCACCCATCCATCCACCCACCCATCCATCCACCCACCCACCCATCCATCCACCCACCCACCCACCCACCCATCCATCCATCCATCCATCCATCCACCCACCCACCCACCCACCCACCCACCCACCCACCCATCCATCCATCCATCCATCCATCCATCCATCCATCCATCATGCTTGTTGCTTTTCTAGGGGACCTGCATTCAATTCAATTCACAGCACCCACACTGGGCTCTTCAGAACCACTCTAACTCCAGTTTCAGCGGGCCTGACATCTGTTTCTGGCCTCTGAAGGTACCCGAATACATGCATGCATAACACACACACACACACACACACACACACACTCGCATACGTACTGCGCACACACAAACACACACCGCACAAATAAAAAGTAGATCTTTTAGAAAGAAAAGAGAAGATCCAAAGAGGTGTCGGGGGTGGGGCGCTTAGAGAATGCAGAGGCAGAGAGAGCTGGTACCAGGCCTGGTAGCACAGGTCTGTAATCTCAGCTAGCCTGGAAGTTTAAGGACAGCCTGGACATCATCATGAGTTCAAGATTAACCTAAGCAACTTGGTGAGACCCTGTTTCAAAAGAGTCTGAGGGTATAGCTCACTGGTAGAGCACTTTGCTAGCATGTGTGAGGCCCCACACTCCATCTCCAGCCCTGAGATTGAGTGTGGCGAGACTCACCCACTGTAGGGAAGACAGCCAGACGGCGTGACACAGGGCTGCCTGGGTCTGGATGGAGGGGAGCAGAGCTGAGCTGAAACCCTGGGGACAGTTGGGAGTTTGCCACTGGTGGAGACCCTGGCGACGCACCAGGTGGTCAGAAGATGGTTGGTAGGCACCAGTGTTCCTTTCACAGGTTGCATCATTTGATAAGTTCAAGGTTCTGGTTCTTCTGAAATAGTTTGCTATGCTCTAGTGTTGTGTTCCTAATCAACTCCAGCAGGTTCACAGATGGCAATTTGTTATGTGTGCGGGCAAGCTTTATTCCCGGCTCATGGCAGACAGGTGGTGGAGTCTCACTGCACACAGAAGATGGAATCCTTCTGCCTCAGCATTTTCTCTCAAAACAGAGCCAATGCTGCTTTGTAGATGGGGTCACTCAGGCAAGGACCAGGCTGAAAGCCATTGTTCCACGTCACACAACATAACTTAGAGCAGCGCATAGCCTACTCTCTACAAATACTCAGCGAAAAGGAAGAAAACAACACTGACCATGAGCCTGTGGAGAGTTCTAGAAGGGATTGTTGACACAAGTAGGGAAGAAACAGTGACATGTGAACTGTGCACACATCCTGTTGAGCCTCTCACCCTCATAACGCTGCCATGGAAGGGGTTTGCTCATGACTCTCGCCCTCAGATGGCTGGAAGGGACAGAGTGGTTACTTAGTGAGCCTAAGGCCACAGGGGTAGCAGAGCCTAGATTCCCACCTGCCTGATGCCTAACGTCTACATCTTACTGTCTTGTGGATAGTGTCTTGGGGGAGTGATGCCAGCTTGTTATTGGGAATGGGTGTCGTTCCAGGACCAGCCCTGAGGAAATATTAAGTCAGGGCTTCTGGAAGAGACTAGAGAATGTCTACCCGCGTGGGCCGTTTGAACAGCTACACAAACTGGGAATGGGTGGTCATGGCCAAATGGCACTTCCTGCGTGATGCTAGGCTCGGCCTCCAAGATATTGGGAATGTTGGAACCAGACACTCCCATGGTGCTTCCCCAGCAACTCTGTCAGTGACCTGGGTGCAGCTGGGGCAAGTGAGGACATTCCAAAACCCCGTCTTCCAAGTGGGGCGTTCTCAGGGGACAGATAGGGCCAAGGAGTGGCTCTAAGGAAACAAAAGCCACTGCTCCTAACAGAGGCAGGTCCAGTACAGGTAGGGTCTGGGTGGGGCTGGAAGGGAGGCCAGTCTGTGGTGGCTTGAGCTGGGCCTAGACTCTCTGGAGCCTCGACTTCAAATCCCATAAGACCCCAAGCTGAGTCAGCCCTAGGAAAGCTCAGCCTTCAGGCCATTTCCTGTGACTGGATCCTTCCTGATACTTGTAAGCAGGGCTGGGCCTGAACAGGAGTCAGTCATGTTCTCTCTACCTACATGGTGTCCTGACCCCCATAAGTCATTAGAGAGTCTCCTGGTTAATCCACCCAGAGCCTCAGCCCGGGCTGTTTGCATGTTAACAGGAAGCAGACTAGGCCATCAGGGCATGGTCCAAGAAGCACTGAGGAGAGACAACATTTTTTTCTCTCTCTAAGGTAGCGAGGGGAAGGAACCAGTTCAGGGGCCATGTTGGAATTATTTCATACTTCTGGCACAGTGTGACCTAGGGAGATGGCTCAACCAGTAAAGTGTTTGCCTTGCAAACATGAGGACCAGAGTTCGACTCCTAGGACTCACATAAAAGTGCCAGGTGTGGCAGAGGGTACCTGTAATCCCAGCACAGGGGAAGCAGGACCAGGTAGACCCCTGGGGCTCACTGACCAGCACTCCTTAACCTGCTTGGCAAGTCTCAGGCCAGTGAGAAGCCCTGTCTCAAAACACAAGGAGCTCTTCCAGGGCACAGCCCAGGTGCTGCCTGGTTAGGCTCCTTCTCAGAGACTGTGAGGGTCCATGTCCTGAGGTCTCTCAGGTTTTTTCAGAGTCCTTTTCTTCACTGTGGATTCATCAGTAGCCTCTCAGCTTCTGAGTCATCTCCTGCTTCTTCAAGGGCTGCTCTAACTTACACAGCACCAGGGACCAAGGCCTCTGATGCCTGGGTCTCTCTTCCTTCCCCTGCCCTACAGCAGTATCCCTGAGGCCGCCGCCTTTCTGATCTCCTGTGGTAAGAACAGGCTCAGCATCTCCAGAACCCCCTCTCCTGGGCCTCTGTCACCCCCTCTCCTGGGCCTCTGTCACCCAACCATTGGGCCTCTGTCACCCCCTCTCCTGGGCCAATGTCACCTCCTCTTCTGGGCCTCTGTCACCCCCTCTCCTGGGCCTCTGTCACCCCCTCTCCTGGGCCTCTGTCACCCCCTCTCCTGGGCCTCTGTCACTCCCTCTCCTGTCTCATTTTCCAAACATCACAACATAAGCACATGTGTAACATTTTTCCTCATACACAAATAGAGCAGCACACACCTCCATCTCCTCTGCCGTCCAAGGCAGACACAGGAGGAAATCTGGCCTCTGCAATGGAAGCGTTTGAGTCACTAAACACGTCAGCCAGTGTACATCTGAAACCACAGGTCTCATGTCGATGAAGTCAGAGATAGCTTGTTCTGGAGCCAAATATGAGTTACCGTGGCCCAGGAACACAGCTTCAGGCTGGCCCACCTGTCTTATAGCAGAGCCCACCTGTTTTATAGCAGAACAAAGTCACGAAAGGCACTTTCAGGTAGGGAGGTTACAGTGGAGGAGGAAACCTCTGCTGTAGGCCTCCTGTGCTGTCTGATGACATTCTTAGCCTAAGTTAGAGGTCCGTGTGCATATCCCAAAAGGACTTACCCAAACAGTTGCAAGGACATGAGGTCATGCACAGAGGTGGGCAATAAATGACTATTTATAGACTCAAACCCAGCCCAAGATAAAGTTGGTCTCCAATCTCTAACATTCCAACTCCACACACACACAGCCCAGCGGCCTTGTAGAATGTTTAACACAAGTGTGGCTTTTTCCTTTGGGGAAAATTTAGTTAATAATCTGGTATGCAACAGGTCGCCCACATTTTGTAAAATAATCCATAAAGACACTAAATTCCCTTAAAGAATGAGAAGCTCAGAAGGTGATCCCAGGATGTAGGGGCTCGTGATGTCACAAGACCCAGGCTTTCACCAGCATCCTACTATGTCATCTATAGCTTGACTACATTAGGTTCCCCATCATCGCAAAGATGTGGTCACAGCTACACACATTACACTCCCATCCCGGAGCATTCAAGGCTGATGATGCAGGGGTGTTGTTTTAATGGTTGCTGAGGCAAACGTGGCATGCAACTGAACATTCCAGAAGCTGCTTTGTCCCCAGACAGGGAAGCTCAGAGGCACAATAAACACCACTCATTGGCCTGTTCCACTTCCTTATACAGCAAGACTGTACCACTTTCCTGCAGCCTCTCCAAACTGTGCCACCAACTAGACACCAAGTGTTCAAATGCCCGAGCCTAGGGGGATGTTCTCATTCAAACCACCACACTTAGCATGCACAAAGCCCCGAGTTCAATCCCCAGCATTGCATATATCAGACACAAATGTTGCTGAAGCTTTCTTTCCAGTCTGGTCCCAAGGCTGCCTTGCCCAGAATAAGCACACAGAGACTTATTAAACTGTTGGCCAATGACTAGAGCTTCTTACTGACTAGCTCTGTTTTAATTATTAACCCATTTCTATTAATCTGTGTATTTCCACGTGGTCTTATCTTACTGGAGAAGAGTTTGGACCTGCTACTCTTTTGTGGTCTATATGGCGACTGTTTGGAGGTCTTCCCCTGCTTACCTTTCCCAGAATTCTACTTATCTTCTAGTCCCACCTATCTTTTCTGCCTGGTCACTAGCCAACTATTGTTTTATTCATTAGCCAATAAGAGAAACATATATACAGGAGGACATCCCCCATCACACAATGGCACCTGCAGCACCAGGGTAATAGAGGCAGAAGGATCAGAAGTTCAAGGTTATCCTCAATTACATAACAAGATGGAGGCTACCCGGGGGCATATAAGCCCCTGCCTCAAACAACAGAAAATAAATAGAAGAAAACATAATTATATGGCAAGCTTGCATCAGTATCAATCACTGTGTTTGAGGTAAGGAGATACATCCCTGCCTTCATGAAGTTTGTAATTTACAGGAGGAGGTGGATAAGCCTGCAGGGTCATGTGGCTGAGTGTGGCCTCACTCTTTGTCATTGATACTGTGTGCTAGACTCTGCTGCCATTGGGTAGAGGTGGAGAAGACTGGGGAAGTGAAAATGTTAGCGTTAGTCTAGTGTGAGCCTTGCAGGAACCTGATGCCAACTCTGCTTACCCGGGGCTGTCAGATGAGCCACGGTAGAGCATTTACATCACAAAAACGGGCCACTGCCACGATAGGGCTCTTTCAGGTTGAGCTGGGCAAAGAGGTGGCTGGGAAGGGTTAAAGCTGGAGCCCCAGTCTTTGCTCAGGGTCACTTGGGCATCAGACTCCCCTTGCTGTCTCCCCCTGCACATCCACCAAGGAGCAACACCTCTGACTCTCTTCACAAGTGCACCGCTAGGAAACAGCATGCATCTCATCCAGGGGCATGTGACAGCATCAAACGTCAGAGGCAATGCTTAGCACAGGGCGCCCCACCCTTCTCCCTGACTCTTGTAGATTTCCTCTCACTACAAAGTGCATTCCAGCCAAGCTCAACTCAAATACCTCTTCAAAACACTTGTTCCAAAGGGCAGCAAATCTCCCAGTTCCTAGTTCACGCCCTCCCTTCTAGAACCTTCCTAGACTCGTCTTTCCTTTGTGGCCAGCTCACACCTTCTCAGGAGGCAGGTGTCTCATGTGTTGGACAACTGGCTATCATGAATGCTTTCAAACCTTTCCATCCGGGAAGCCTCCCATGATTCCCCAGGGCCGCGAGGCCCTGGTCTTTGTTGTTCAGCTGGCGGTGCCTTTCATCATCTGTAGGTGGTCCACACACAGCACCAGACTTGCCCCTCAAACTGAGAGCGTCTCAATTTTAACATCCGTATCACCTGCTGTCCATAAAGTAGGCTGAAATAGGCTGGGCTCTTGCAGACACCACCTGCACACACCCCACACCCCAGTCTGTTATGGTCAAGAAAACAGCAAGGACTCTGGAAAGGGTGTTCCAACCCCAGCAGTGGTGTGGAGGGGGAGAGGAGCAGGGTCTGTCTGTCTGTCTGTCTGTCTGTCTGTCTGTCTGTCTGTCTGTCTGTCTGTCTAAACATTCCCGTCCCAAGCTCGACAGGTCTCCGGAGAGGAAGCTGTTAAATCCAGGCTTCCTGCCCTTGCCCATGGCCAGCTGTGATACTGGGGTACCCCCTTAGTGTCTGAGCCTCTCACTTCTCTCATACCCCAGCGAGGCTATGGTGGTTACAGGGTCTTGCTATGCAGCATGGTGGGCAACCCTGCTGTAACCAGCGGCTGTGCCTTCGCCCCTGGCAGATGGGTGAGGGCGCTCCTTGGACTCACTGCTTATTCTTGTGCTGGTGCTTGCCCGGGTCCTTCCTGCCAAACTCCTTTGTTGTGAGCGCAGCAGGTGTGTGAGACAAAGGCCAGATGGAGCAGCCAGCCGCTGGCTAGACAGATAGAAACCTCTCCCTTATTTTTCCCAGCGGCTTCCCCACTGCTTGCCTTGGCCCTTCAGCAGCCCTGGTCATCTGGGTTCTATTATTCATCCTCTGAGTCCTGTTCATTTTCCCGCCCTGGGAGCTCCTCCTTGTGAATCCTTAGTTGGATTTACACTCCACCACTGCACGCTGTTCCCCTGTCCCCCTCCCCCCGCCTGCCGCCTGCTCGCTCTCTGGGAGTCCCCAGTGTGACATGCTCTTTCCCAGCTGGTGACATGCATGCTCTGACCCAGATGGCCCCAACATACCCTTCTCAGACCTGGACCACCCTGGGTTTGCTGAGGGCTAACTCTTGATGACTGCATTGTCTCAGGTGCAAGTCAATCCCCAGCGGTGGGGCTCGGGGATGAGAGGGGTGCATCTGATCCCAGTCACACTCTGGAGGCCGCTGTCTGGAACAAGCCCCGTTCTTTTCGCTTCTATGTTCCCATTAAGCTCTTTATTGACCGTTTGGACTTGAGAGAGGCCACCTGGGTGCAGATCCCAGGCACATGAGGTCCCTACCTTTCCAGAAAAGGCCTTAAGAGACCTGACTTGCCTCACAGACGCCACAGTCCTTGGTCTGGCTGCCAGCACAGCCCACTTTAGGGACACGAGCACTGCAGCTCTCAGATTCAGACTCCTGTGTGTGGTTCCCAGCCCCTCCCACGTCTGATGGCTCTTTCCATCCCTCTCCTCTCTCTGTGTGTGACTCTGAGGCTGCAGGCCAGGCTCTGCTCCAAGTCCCAGCTCTGAGCTGTGACAGAATGACCGTGGTGTACAGAGCCGAGCTATGCTTGGTTATGACATCACCCTCCAAAGTCATGCACTTTGTTTGCCTCTGCTGGAAGGTTCACAGCCCCTTAGGGTTTGGCTGCATAGCCACTGGTCTTACTCACTCCATATTTCCCTAACGGTGCTCCTGATGCCTGCAGTCTTTTAGAGAGGCCACCTGGGCTCAGGTCCCATCCACAGGAGGTCCCTGCTTCTCCACCCTAGCTCTGAGGCCAGCTGCAGCCCACAGATCAAGAGAGTTCCAGAGGCCAAGGCCTGGGATGCCTTTGGCTCCTCAGCATGCTTCTGTGGAAATCCCTGCAACCGCTGAGCAAGTGTTTTTCAAATCCCCTTTAAATATGTTCAAGGTTTCTAAACATAGAAGGCAGCACTGTAGCCCAGGCCCTGTGAAGCCCTCAGAAAGGAAGGAGCTGAGCCCACTCATGCTTCTCCAGCTCCCTCAAGCAGGGACTAGGCCCCTGTGCAGCTCCACCAATGAGACCCTCACATCCCAACTTTCTGGAGTCACGCACTCAAGAGGGGACAAAGAAGCTACACTAGCCATCATCTGCAATATGGCACCACCTTTTAATTTGCCCTCGGTCACGTGTGTGCTTGTGCACAGGACGCATCTGCATGTGCTTTTATGCGAAGGACATTTGTTTGTTTTATGTGTGTGGGGACAGGGGTACCCACAACAAGCTTTGTGGCTTCGGTTTTCTCTTTCCATCATATGGGTCCCAAGGATCCAACTCTAGCCACCAGACTCAGCAGCAAGTACCTTTATCCGCTGAACTGTCTCCATGAACCTCCATCCTTTTTTCTTTTCTTTTCTTTTCTTTTTTTTTTTTTGAGATAGGATTTATCATGAAAATGGAGTTCATCGTTTCAGCCTAGGTAAACTGACCAGTGAACTCCTGGGACCCTCTTGTCTTTGTCTCTCAACTTCAGGGTGTTTTTGGTAGGTTTGTTTGTTTTTGGTTTTGTTTTTATGTGGGTTCTGGGAATGGTCCATTTTCCACTGAGCCATTTCCCCAGCCTTGATGTATGACGTCTCATTTGTTCATGAAAGCATCACCCAAACCCCTTCATCTTCCTCCTCATATCCTGGCTCCCCAACGTTCTTTAGGGTTCTGGCCCCAAAGCCTCTGTCTCTATGGCGAATACAAAGGACAGAGAATATGGTGACACAGGTACTCTTCCACTGAGACCTTCTAACCCTGCAGGCTCTGGCCAGGTAGGTCCTAGGTCACCTTAGGGCTGGAACTGAGTCAATCTCTAGCCTCTTGGTGACAGGATCTGTTTTTCCTCCCAACTTCTTTCCCGGGGGACGCTGGCACAGATCTGGGTAACTTGCGTCTCATGGCGTTGGGTAAAGAAGCAAGCAGAAGGACAAGGTGGTCGGAAATGCACACATCCCAATCATTTTCAGTGTCCACACCCCCTTGGAGAAAACCCACAGAGAAGTGAGCCTCATGCGTGGCCATTATAGGGCCATTCCCAGGCCTCCCACACACACAGATGTCAAGGCTGCTGGCTACCTACTGTGACAAGTGACTCTTGACACTACCATTCAGGTCTCCATCTTTTCTGAACTTCAGGGAGCCATCCGGTGTGGATTCTCTACCAAGAGATGCTCATTGAGAATTGGGCATCAGGAGGGGAACTCAGGCCATATTCTTCCCCCAGCAGCCGTGGGCAGACACGTGACTTTGCAGTCACCTCTGTCTTTCTCCCTGTGACTCACTGCCCAGTGATGCAGGTGACTTTTCTCTTTATGGTTCCAATGTTCTGATGTCTGAAACCCAGAGGTCAGTCTTGAACTGGCCACTCTTCTCTCCTCTCTTCTTTTAGCTCTTTGGCAGTCTCGTGTGAACTCAATTCCCCAAGCCGACTCCCTTTTTGCTCGAACTCCGTAAAATGAGGCTTGTTTTTCTGACTGAAACATACATATCCAGTGGGTTTTTTTCTTCTTTTATGGTATCACATCCCTGACTGTCCAAGGACTCTCTCTGTACACCATGCTGGCCTTGAACTCACAGAGATTCACTTGCTTCTGCCTCCAGAGTGCTGGGACTAAAGGCGTGCGCCACCACTGCCCAGTCTTCTTAGTTCTGTATTCGAATAGAATCCTGTTTATCTGAATAGCCATTGTCCTGACTGATAGACCGTAAACAGAAGAGGAAATTATCCTGCTCTTCTGATAACCAAAAATACTCATTCTTCCTTCACAATTGTTTTGGATCCTAAATTTTACTGACTGGAATTCGGACTTAGTAGTTGGAAATCTGGCAACCGTGTTATACCAATGAGGGAAGGGCCAGGAAAACAGTAGAGACCTCAGCCCTAAAAGCCTTGAACTCCTGAACTAGTGGCAGGAACTAAGAGACTGGTTTCTGAGAAGAGAGTCTTCAGTTATGACCAGTCCTGACTTGCACAGTCTTTATTGTTTCATAGAGGTTGCCTGCCCATCTTAGCCCTTTGTGAGTTACCGCTACCTGGACCACATCAACTCAGTGCACTGAGATAGGCAACAAGTTGCAACCCTCTTCCATATGGAGAACTCTTTCTGGGGTCCCCTTGGTGTCTCCAAGATATGTGTGAATGCAGGAATGCAGGGCGTGACCTGCACCTCTACACGCTAAGTCATCTTACCAGCCCGTGGTCTGCTTGTAGAGATTCTATTTTAATACATGGTACCCTGACACAATATAAAACTTTTTTTAAGAAAGCTTTTTAAGAAGGGAAAGTGTCCGGGGTGCTTAATTTGAGAGCAATTATGAGCATAGACTTTTTCTAGAAGAATTTACAGAACAGAAACAGAAGAAGACATCTGTCTTGGTTGAGTCTCACAGGGTACCCCCTGGAGCTCAGCCAGCTAACCAGACAGTGGCTCTTCCTAGCTCCATCCTAAGGCCCAGGCAAGGAGACTATGGGGTCAAAGACATTGCCAGGCTGCCCTACTGGGAGCCAGGCCCTCCTCTAACACCGGTCTGCTGATGTCTTTTGCTTTGTCTGCAAGTGGTAGGGTAGCTTCAGTGCCTCTTGTTCTCCAGACGCTGTGTTGACCTTAACTACTCCTCCACTCCCCGACTCTGAAAGAGACCCTTTATTCCCTACTCAGGGTGTCCATTTAGCTACGTGCTGGGACTCTTGATATGTATTATCATTTGGGAAAAATTGATATGCTGATTTGGGGAATGATATGTATTGTCATTTGTGGAAAAATCTATTCCACCAAAGGTGCTTAATAGTTTTAAAAGAAAGTACACTTATTAGAAACAAAAATGAAAAGAAGTTGTGCTGAGTACTTACTTTCCTGAATACTGAGTCTGGAACCGCTGCCAGGAGACATCTGCTTTGAAGGCAGACAGGAGTGTCTTGCTTCGCGTCCCTCTGGTGCGAACAAACTTTATGACCAAAAGCAGCTTGGGGAGGAAGGGGTTAATTTCAGCTGATGGCTCACAGTCCATTATGAAGGAGAGTTAGGGTAAGAACTTTGGGGGAACACTGCTGATTGGCTTGCTCCCCATCCTCACTCAGATGGTCACCCTAGGACCATCTGCCTGGGCGTGGCTCCACCCACAGAGGGCGGACCCTCCCACATCAATCATTAATCAAGAAAATGCCCCACGGACTTTCCCACAGACCAATCTTACAGCTGAGGCTCACGCTTCCTAGATGACCCTAGCCAGCATGCATAGCCAGTAAATTCAGGCCAACAGCTAGATTGTGTAATTCTTCTCAGTTGTGGAGACCTGGGTGATTAAAAGAAATCAAGACCAGAATTGTTGTGTAAAACTGTAGTGTGTTGCTGTGAGTTGGGCAGTCTCTGGAAGAAGATTGAGCACCTTAAATAGCACCTACCTAGCCCAAGAAAGAGCCACTGAGTGGCTACTGAGTTATTAGTGAAGTCTCTGGAAGAAGCTGATATTGAGTGTCATTCCCCCCAACCCCCATGGCTGGAGTTACAGGAGGCTGCGAGTCACCTACCTCGGGCGCTGGGAACTGGGCTTGATCCTGTGCAAAGCAAGTGCTTTCTACCGGCAAGCCCATCTTTCCAGCCCCAACAACAGGGCCTTCAGTGGGAAGTTCACACATCGGTTCATACTTTAATTTGTTGCTGGGCAGTTGCACTGTGTTTGTGATAGTGTGCATGCATGCATGTGTGTCGTGGTGGGGTGCAGGTGTGCCTGGGTCATAGCACACACTCACGGAGACCAGACACTCCGATGTTGGTCCTCACGCTCCACCTCATCGGAGACAGGATTTCTTGCTGTTTTTCTACTGCACATGACAGGTTATCTGCCCCACAGGCTTCTGGGAGCTCCATCTCTGCCAGTCGTCTGCCTTACAGGTTTTCATGATATGGGCTCAGCTTTTATGTGGGTTCTGGGGATTTGAACCAAGTTCTCACCTATGCAGCAATTGATTCTATCCATGGAGCCAGTTCCTCTGTCCCATATTCTGTGTGGCAACCAGGCTATACACCATGAGAATAGATTTCTCCTCTATGAATTATGAGCAATGACAGAGACCAATGTGAATAAGAGAGATTTTGTTTTTAAGACAGGGTTTCTCTGTGTAGTCCTAGCTGTCTTGGAACTCACTCTGTAGACCAGGATGGTCCCGAACTCAGATCTGCCTGCCTCTGCCTCCTGAGTACTGGGATCAAAGATGTATGCCTCCACTGCCCAGAAAATAAAGGAAAATTTAAATAAAGAGAATATAATGTAGCCATTCAGATTTTGTTTCTTGGAGAATATTCCAATATTTCATCATTGTATGGGCTTGAATCCTAACCTCAGGACTTACTTCTCACGAAATGAAGAAAATGGTCGAGGGAGCAGAACTGGTTGCTTTTCCTATGCCATTTCTTCCTGGGCCTGGGGGAAGAAGGGAGCAGCTGACTTCACCTTCTACAGTTGGGGGAGGAGGACGGGGTTCCAGCTGCGCATCCTAGAGATATACACTGCAGAGGGGCAGTGGGGCCATGGCTGACCACGGAGAGCTGGAGCACGCTGCTTTGTTCCCTTCGCTGCAAACATCTCTCTTCCCTTGCCATTCCTGAGCAGTCCAGACTGTGGGAAGCCTGGGCACTTTCAGCGGTGTTCTGCCTCTAATGCAGCCCTGGACAGGGCTGGAGGGAGCATCCCACTCAACTGTTGAGATGGCACCTGCTGCAGAACTCTGGTTGACAGGTAGCCCTGCTTATTAGGCAACCTCACTACCTGTCCTAGTTGGGGCTTTTATTGCTGTGAAGACACCATGACCACAGCAACTGTTCTAAGAAAAAACATTTAGTTGAGGTGGCAGCTTATAGTCTCAGAGGTTCAGTCCATTATCATCATGGCTGGGAGCATGGCGGCATGCAGGCAGACGTGGTGCTGGAGGAATAGCTGAGAGTCCATCTTGAAGGCAACAGGAAGCTGGCCGACTGTCACACTGAGGGAAGCTTGAGCGAAAGAGACCTCAAAGCCCGCCCCCACAGTGACACACTTCCTCCAACAAGGCCACACCTCCCAATAGTGCCATTCCCTTTGGGGGTCATTTTCTTTCAAACCACCACACTACCCTATTGTGAGAGCCACGAGGAAACTAATTCCACATGCGAACTGGGGACAGTGGCACCCCACTGAACACCTGCAATGGTTGTCCCGGAGGCTCCACTGAGCCAGGGAGGGCTTCTGTCCCGTGGGACCTGCTGACCTGTCTAATAAGGGAGGGGCGGGTCATTGAAATAAAATTCTGGATTGCGTATAAACCATGGGAGAGCCGGTACAGTGCTGCCCGCTGGGCTCCCTGTGCTGCCTGCAGGCCTTGGCTTGTGCCTTTTCTTACATCGCAGGTTCCCTTCATGGTGCAGGAGTTTCGAGAGGGAAGTTCTCCCCAGGCAGGACTAAGCAGGGGGAAGGTCCCTAAGGAGTTTTCCTCATTGTACCCTCCCACCCGCTGTGAAGCCCTCCTGGGAGGCAGGAGGGATGGGTTAGATAAATTTGGGGCTTAGAGTCTTGCACAATCACTCCGTCAGTCACATATCGTCACGCTCTGGTTTTGAAAATGTCATTTGCAAACTTTTTTAAAATGTGGCTGTAATGATGACATCCCTGTGCACTGGAGGGAAGTCTCTGGGAAGATGTGTCTGGAGGGGTAATGAGAGGAGGCAGACAGCCCTAAGCCTCCAGTAACTCTCCAGAGCCAGGGGATAATTCATCAGCCATTGAGGAACCACAGTGTCAGCCGTGGCTGCCCCATGAGGAGGCTCAGAGACAGTTCGAGCTGCACAGCGAAGCCTGTGGTTTGCAGATGTCTCTCTGCTAAGCCAGCTGTCAGCGCCCTACCCTGAGCAGCCAGCCCCATTGGAAGGTGGGACCAGGGTTACCCATGGGCTCTTCTCTGATTACTAATTCCAATACTAATACTGGTCTTCCTTCAGGAGAGAAAGGTAGGGCATGCTCTTGGAGCTCAGAGCCTCCTGCCCCTGGTGTGACTTACCTATCTCAGGTGAGGCCGAGGTAAAAGGCAGTTAAAGTAGGCAGCTGTGCGGAGATGGCCCTGAACATGAACAAGGGGCCTTGCCTGCTGGGCAGTCAGGACTGGTCTAAAGCAGGGGAAAGCAGTCATCTTCACAGCTGATTCCTCCCTGACCTGGAAGTACCATGTGTATTCGTGTATGTGTGTGTGTGTGTGCATGCATTCATCTGTGTGTGTATGTATGTGTGTGTGTGCATGTATTCATCTGTGTGTATGTATGTATATTTATGTGTGTGTGTATTCATGTGTGTGTGTGTATTCATGTGTGTGTGCATGATTCATGTGTGTGTATTTGCATGTGTATGTATTTGTGTGTGTATGTATTTCTGTGTGTGTATTCATGTTTGTGTGTGTATTTTGTGTGTGTGTGTGTGTTTGTGTGTGTGTGTTTTGTGTGTGTATTCATGTGTGTGTGTGTTCTGGGAATCAAACTCAGTTGCAAAGTAGTGATCATGGTTTCTACATCTTTAATGATGTGGCCCTAAAGAGACCCTAATGCCTTTGAGTAGACATAAGTGGTTTCTAAATGCAGAAGACCTCGCTGGAGAGATGGCTCAGAAGTTGAGAACAGTTGCTGCTCTTGCCAATGGCTGGGGCTTCTGTACCAGCGCCCATGTTGTAAGCTGCAGCTCCAGCTTCAGGAGGTTGGATGCTCTCCTTTGGCTACACGGGCATCTGCACACACATGGATGCACACACATGTACACACACACACACACACACACACACACACACAAATACATATACCAATAAATGTTTGAAACATTAAAGCACAGCAGACCCAGGTGACTGACTGACTCACCTTGGCTTGCAACAATGTTTAAACAGTGTTTTATCATTTTAAACGATGCTTGCAATTGCAATTTTAGGACACCATTCAGGTAAAACACGGGCAGCCTGGGAACACTTCCGAGCATATTTAGATACAAGTCCCCCCCCCTTCTCTTTTTTCTCACTCCCTCAGTCTTTCTGTGAGCAAAGGTGGACTGACAATTTACGAACCAAAGGCTAGATTACTGTCACATACATGCCTTCCCTGTCTGTGCGCCCCTGATCATGGCAGGAACTTGACAAATGTTTGTTGAAAGAATAAACAAGTGATGGCTCTACTTGATAGCTTAAACCTGCCTTTTGTCTACATCATATTCTGGGGGAAGAATAAATAGATGCCAGTTCGATAAGTAGATAGATACATAGATATGCAGACAATAGGAAGACAAGCTGAGCCTCCCTTGTAGCTGAGTAGTGCTCTTCTCCCTAGAAGACTGGGAACAGATCTGAACCGTGCAACTTCCCTACCACTGGTTGAGATGAAAATGGGATTTCTAAGTCTTCTCTACCATGGCCCCTGCAAGGAGCGATGCTGAGATGAACGGTTGGGGACATGCTCTAGAAGATGGCAGAGCCACAAGGTGAAAGGAGCCCGTGTGTCGCGTGGCCTGGGGTCAGAGCTGCTGGGCTGAGCCCTTCACCCCCGGATCCCTTTGTGAGGAAGCAGCCGATGTCAGTTTAATTGGAGGTGTATGTTACAGTGATACACACAGCCCTAAGAACTACACAGGGGGTGCACTCTGCAGTGTGTCACCCTAACACAGAGGTCATGTGCCAGCGTCCAGTATATGCGAAAGCCAGGAGGGAACACCTGCATACTGCCCCATGCAGAAGTCCAGGGCCACAAGGACGAGGGATCAGCAATGCGGTGAGACAGGCTGACGGGGGGGGATGCTGAGGAAGGACACCCAGGACCATCTGCAACCCGCTGTGTGACCCTTCCCCCTCAGTCCACTGTGTTGTGAACTCAGCAGGGTGGAGCAGAATCTCAAAACACGCGGAGTTCTGAGTCCTCCTCATTGTCAAGGCCTCCATTCTGACCCAAACTCTCGTCTTTCTTCTTCATCCCGCGACCGTGTGTGCAAACGTACGGATGTGTGCTACTGTTTGCATATGTAGGCACGTGCATCTATGGGTGCTGATGTCTGTGCACATATACACATGTGTGCTGGTATGTGTGTGCACCCAGGTTGCATCTGTGGGGGTCTGGCAGAGACAGTTGAGGTTGAGAAAATGAACTGGGCTCTCAGGTGGATAGCCTTGGGACACTCTGAGGGCCCAGTGCAGCTTTATGTCTAGTAGGGTGAGAGCATCTACCAGACAGTCAGCTCCTTCTAGACCCTTCTAGATCTTCTGTGTTTCCCTGCTGAGTGCAACTGCCTGGAGCAGAGCCTGGCTGGCCTGCTGCTCACTTCCAAGAGCCTTTTGATCTTGCTGAGGCTGACACAAAAGCCCAGGACTCTGCCCTGTGGCTTTGATCTACATAATAGAATCAGGCAGGGCAGACACTGACACACATAGGAAACTCTTTTTGGCTGGCTTGGGCTCAGGGGTAAGGATGGATTTGGATGTTTAATGAGGGCAAATTCTGGAAAACGGGAAATAAAAACTAAAAGATATAAAGTAGGGAGAGATTACTGCTGAATTTTTGTCATTGTCTTAGGAGCATCTCTGGGAGTCACAGACAGTGACTAAGGCGAGACTGCCTTGAGGTGACGACTTGACTTGGCAGGCGGAGGTGCGGTTTCTAGTCAGTCCTGAATGAAGCGCAAGGTTCCAAGTCGGATTTATTGTCTTCTAGGCTTTCTGGTTTCCTTCCTTGCCCCCCCCCCAAACTTGTTAGCACGAGTCAGGCAGAGGATGCCCTGCATCCAGCCAAGCGCAGTATCTCCCTCCCTCTCCCATCTCTCATGGAAGGACTGGCTTGGGCTCAGCCCTTTCCTGCAGTCTCTTGAAAGATGAGGGTTGCCTTGGACTTCTTCAGGCCCCTGTCTCCTCAGTGCGTTCAAGTTGTTTCCACCTCTGAGAAGCCCGAGTAAAGCTGGCCTCGTCTTTTCTTTAGATGTGTGTCTGTCCTTTGGTGCTGAAACCTGACTGGGGTGCAGTGAGGCCTCAGGAGACAGGAAGCCTTCCTTGTTCGTGTGCGCAAAGGGAGCTGGGCTCACATTGATGACGTCAGTCTTTTCCAGCTTCTCTGCTGGTAAGAAGTCTGGACCTCCAGGTGCCTGAGCACCGCCTTGGGCTCTAAAGCTAACGGTGTTGACCTTTGCTGAGATGGAGCAATTTACCCCTGAGAGCAAAGCTTTTCTTTGTAACCAGAGGGCATTATAGTAGCTAACCACCATGCAGACTTTATTCCCAATTCTTTCAACACTTCAGCAATGTAGTGGCTGCTTTTGTGTGTCAACTTGACACAAGCTAGAGTTATCAGAGAGGAAGACGCCTCAGTTGAGGACATGCCTCCATGAGATCCAGCTGTAAGATCAATTAGTGACCAACGGAGGGAGGGTCCAGCCCATGGTGGGTGGTGCCATCCCTGGGCTGTTGGTTCTGGGTTCTATAAGAGGGTGGGTTGAGCAAGCCAGGGGAAGCAAGCCAGTAAGTAGCATCCTCCATGGCCTCTGTATCAGCTCCTGCCTCTGGGATCCTGCCCTGTTTGAGTTCCTGTCCTGAATTCCTTCAGTGATGAACAATGCTGTGGAAGTGTAAGCCTATTAAACTCTTTCTTCCCCAACTTGTATTTAGGGCAAGGTGTTTCATCACAGCAATAGAAACCCTAAGATAAGCTGTGATCTTCATTTGAAAAGGAGATGTTATCAATGACGCTATCAGTGAGAATGGCTGAATTAACCAAGGCTGTAAGCTTCAGCGAGGATCCAGGATTTGAACCAGGTGTGCCTGGTGCCAGGGCCCAGGAAGTAATGTGTGTTTTGCCTCCCTGTGTGGGAACCAGGTGACTCTTCCAACTTCACCTCTGCTCTGAATCTGTGTGTGTGTTAAAGGCTGGCTCTGGCCAAGCGTGGAGTTGATCACATGGCTCTAGCTATCTCTATCCCAAGGACTAGAGCAGCCTGAGCCTGGCATCCTCCTTGGAACAAGAAATAAACCCAAATCTGAAGTCTTCAGTTCCAGGCTTACCAAGTGACATGGAGGATGGAGAAGATGGGATTTGGAATTTGGACAAGGATTGAAAATTAAATGTGTTTTACTGCTGTCTGGATGGAAAGAACTCACCGACAAGAAAGTGAATATTTTAAATAAGGCTTCCCACAGAATCTTTAATTCATGAAATCCCATGCAATTTAATAAATATTTTATACACTTACTAGGTGCTGGGGATGGATCTGTCTATTGCTTTCAGAGGGAGTTTGTACAAAGGCACTGATACACACACCACACCATACAACACATAAAACATTAAAACTCCAGGTCTGCGTGAATACGATGAAGATGGAGATAGGCTGGGTTTGGCAAAGTCCAGAGAACTTAAGACAACCATTTGTTGTCAGAAACACATCAGTCTTAGCCACTGTTCCATTGTGTTAAGAGACACCATAGCCAAGACAACTCATAAAAGAAAGCATTTAATTTGGGCTGGCTGTAGTGGCATCTTGTTTCACCAGTGGATTTGTGGTGGTGGCCAAATCCTAGGGGTGTGGCTTCAAGTATGTGGACATGACCCCTTATAAGGAAGAGGAAGGGCTGGCTTACTCTCTTGGGTTGTGGTCCTAGCATCCGGAAGGGTGGAGACCGCATCTTCAGGAGCAGGAATACCTTGGTGGTTATTTATCACCATTGCGTGAATACTCCCCTAATAAATACCTGTTAATCATTTATCTGTGGACTCCTTTAAACCCACCTTCAGCTGGCTTACAGTTTTAGAGGTTTAGTCCATTCTCATCTCGGTGGGAGCATGGCAGCATGCCGGCCGGCAGACATAGTGCTGGAGAAGCAGCTGAGTGTTGTATATTTGCATCCTCAGGATCTCAGGGAGAGAGAGAGAGAGAGAGAGAGAGAGAGAGACAGAGACAGAGACAGAGACAGAGACAGAGACAGAGACTGGGACTGGCCTGGCTTGCACTTTTGAAACCTCAAAGTTCACTCCTAGTGACACACTTCCTCTAACAAGGCCACACCTCCTCATCCTTCTCAAACAGTGCCACTCCCTGTTGACCAAGCATTCAAACACACGAATCTATGAGGCCATTCCCAGTCAAACCACCAGCATCTTACTTGAAAAGTTGACCTACTGATTGAAACCATCCTTATACGTCATTAATGTGAATTCTCAGAGCTTTCTAACTGACCTAATCTTTTTTGGGGGGGTCAGTGTCTTACTATGTAGCCAAGGCTCTCTTTGAACAGTCTTTCTGCCTCAGACTCCCAAGAGCTGGCATTACAGGAATGTGCCAACACACCCAACTCTTGTATTCTTTAAAAGACAGGTCTCATTTAGTTCAGGCTGACCTTGAACTCTTGAATCTTCAGTCTCCCTAAGTACTGGGATTATAGACACAGCACCATGACCCCCTCCTCCCCAAACTTGTTAGCCTCAGTGAGCCTATTATGTGAATCCTTGGGCTGGTGAAATTTCCCCCTCTGGAGAGTTCAAGAACTTAGACTTGTATTTATTTCGAATGGATCTTTGCCTGAATCTAAGTTAGCACAGCTTTTCTGTTGGCCATCTGCAGAAAGGGCACATGTTCTCACGTTTCCCAGACAAACGTGGGAACTCTAGAATAGAGTGACTTGTGGTTCTGGTCAGATGGTGGGTGCCTAGGCTGACATCCCAGGATGGGGACCTGGACTGTGGACTCGGCAGGAGAGGGGGAGTGTGGCCAGGAAAGAGCAAAGTACAGAATCAGGAAGAAGCTGGACAGGCAGAGCCAGGCTGACGCTTTGCCCCGTAGGAGTCTACTTTGATGACAGGATGTTGTGCCCATGGGATGTGGGTAACCAGTGAGTGCTCTCCGCGTGACCTCCCCTGGCCGCTGAGCCCCATGTCACTGGCTGCTCTTGACCCTTCTGGTCTTCCTGAGAGGTGCTCAAACCCAAGGAGGTTGAGTCAGCAGGGCCAGGAAGCACCGAGAAACTTTTGGGGGAAATCCAAATCCCAGATCTTCTTATTCTGAGAACCTCCCACCACCGGAAGGAAGAGGAGACCATGAAACTCAGCATTTCCAGCCTCTATTCCCATCCACTGTGGTGGACAGCCAGGGTAGGCGGGTCTGCGGCTATTTTTACCCTCAGCTTTCCGGGATGACCAACTGAGGATCCTGGTTATGTGACACCACGGTCAACTCAATTCCACCTGTAGCAATCCCAAGCAACTAAGCCACAACGTGCAATCTGCTCACAGCCACATTCACCACCACCCCAACACCAGCCCCCACCAACAGAGCCAAGGCTCCTGTGCCAGCTCCAGGAAGTGTCTCCCTGGGGCTTTCTAGGGTCAGGCCAGAAGCCCATCTTTGCAGCTGCCACCTGAGGAAGGGCTCCAGCGTCCAGGGCTCCTGTTTCGGTTCTTCCCGTGGCCTCTCTGTTCCATGTCCACCCTGTGGTCCATGGTGGATTCACTTCAGAACGGTGTTTTGCAGCCACGGAGGCTCACTCTGTGGAAGGCTGTCTTGCTCAACACCGTTTGGTGAACACCAACTCAGCACGTCTACCTGGGAGCCCCCGGAGACATAGCTGTGTGCCTCCACATCCCCACTCGCCGCCAGGGGCCCTTCAGGGGACTCGGATGCGGCACATGTTGACAACAATATAAATCGTAGCATGGATAGGGAAATAATAGTAACATTGGGTGAAGTTTAGCTCACAATAGGGCTTTTTTCTTCCGCCTGGAATGTGTGTCAAGCAATCCTGTGACGTTCACAGCGCCACTCAAAGCTGCTTTGAGGAGAGGGTTTTAAAAATGGTAAAAGAAGAAACTGTTGCTAGAGAGGTAGCTCAGCACTCTGCTCTTTCAGAAGACCTGAGTTCAGTTCCCAGTACCCACATGAGGCAGCTCACAAGCGTCTGGAACTCTAGCTCTAGGGGATTCCACATGTCTGGCCTCCGCAGGCACAGATGCTTTTTAAAAACAAAGTAAAAAAATTTAAAAGCAATAAAAACTGCTAGTGGTTTCTTTCTTGTGAGGTAGAGGGCTCTGCATTTGTCTGGGCTGGAGGAAAGATCCCTTGTTTTATTTGCTAATGATGGGAATGTTTGCTGTATAGTGAGAAACTTGTTTGTTTACAGGCCAAAGGCTAGCCCACTAGGCACCATTTTCCCAAATATAAAAGGGCCTCCCTTGTGAGGTGACCAATATGTCCTCAACTGAGAGCAAGCATCTACCCAGGCCACCATTTTCTTTTCCAGATGAGTGTTTTTCACCTCCCCACAAATACCACTAAACCATAAGGCCTTCCCCCCATTAGGCTGCCCTCAGAAAATTAACTCGGATCAAGAAGGATTCGGTGTGTGTTGGATGCTAAACCTGCCTAGCTCAGGGGGCTCAGAAGTTGGCTCGCAGCCCTTGGTTCGTAGGCCCAGGGCTTCCGGTGACCGTTCATCCGGGATTTGTAGCTACAGGTATTCGTTTCCCTGACTGAGTGGTGACTCAGACAGCTGAGGGAGCAGGGCCAGCGACAGCCAGGGGCACCGCAGGGCTCAGGGGGTCGGGGTGGGTGTGGCTGTGGAGTGAAGGGAGGCAGGCGGAAGAGACAAAAAAGAAAGTTACAAAAATAACAGACTCGAGGCCCACTATTTTCATCCTGCAGTATTCAAATATTAGACCCTGGCCCAAAATAGCTCCCTTTGTGTTGGCTCCAAGAAACACGAAGCAAGAGGGAGCGGAGCACAAGGCCTCATTCATGAGAGCCTGGCGGATGCTAGCGGGTTCGCCACTCTATAATCCCTGACAGCCCTCATTAAATCATGCTACTGCAGGTGCAAAGACTTCTGGGAGCGTGGCCCACGTCCTCAGGCAGACACAGTGTGCTGTCCCCTCCAGTCTCTGTAAGGCAGGGCGGGGCAGCCTCCCAAGTAAACCAGCATTGCTTTCAGTAGCGGTGAGTCCCAGGTACCCACAAACTGGCTAAGCTGGGGAGAACGCGACTCTATTTTCTCAAGAGCAGGGACCAGTCTACTGTCTGCTGGTCACCAACCTCAGTTAACCCTGGGTGGCAGCTGAGCAGACGGTGCCGTCCCTCTGGAGTCCCCACACAGGAGGTGATGGCGCAGTCTCTCTGGAGTCCCCACACAGGAAGTGATGGAGTCCCAGAGTGCTTCTCTGACTAGGAGTGGGGCGCTTGCCTGGGCATTTCTTCTCCAACCGCCCTCCTTGTGCGTCCTCACAAAGGCTTGGGGCCAGAGCGGGATTTTAGGGACTGTTTTTATTTGTTTGTTTGTTTGTTTTCTCCAATCCCCCAAATCTCCCAGCCAAGGATTTTGCTCATCTTTCTTTAATATCTTGGTAGTTTTGTTTTACCTAAGTTTTTTTAATCAACATTTTTGTTGCTATTGTTACTTTTTAAATTTTATTGGTTTTTATGTGCATATATATTTGTGCACCAAGAGTGTGCCTGGTTCCCATGGAGGCTAGGAGAGGGCTTGTCATACCCTAGAATTGGAGCACAGACGGTTGTGAGCCGCCTTGTGGGTGCTGGAAACTGGACCTGGGTCCTCTGGAGGAACATCCAGTGTTCTTCACTGTGGAGTCATCTCTTCATTCCCTCAGTTTGCTTTTGTTGAGATTGGAGCTTATTATTTAGCCCTGGGTGGCCAGGAACTTACTACAAATCCCCAGCTGGCTTCAAACTTATAGGAAGCCCCCTGTCTCCGATTTCTGGGTGCTAGAGTTAAAGGCCCACTCCCACCATACCCAGAAAAATAACTTACTAAGGAACAAATGCCACTGAGAATCATAACATACTGACACTGTTTCTGAGATGAAAAGGCACCAAGAAGAGACACAAAGAAATGACAAGACTCAGGACCAACGCCCCCCCCCACAACCTGGACTCCATTGGTAAGTTTTGGATTGGCAGGGCACAGACAGGCAGACATAAAGAACTTACCCATGAGGCAGCTCTTAACAAGCCCTGAGAAACTCAGTTTCTTTGTCTGTATAACGGGGATGAGGGTAAAGGGAACCACGCCCAAGTCCACAAGGTAGCTAGAAAGATGGATGAAGCTTGGGAATTCGGTATAAACATCTCAAAATTACAGGAAGCTTCCTTATTGCACCTGAATCCCAACAGCATCTCTTAGGTGAAACTCTGTTAGCCTCTTCCAGGGAGTTTTGGTTACTGACTCATCCTAGGGTGGGACACTTCAGGGTCATGGCAGGTGCCCTAAGGCCCTGGCTTTGTGAGGTCCTAGAGTCATTTGTGGTGAGGAGGAAGTGTTGGTGGCCCAGTCTCTTGGTACACAGTTTGTACTTGGGCCTGTGGGGATGCCAGGGTTTAACTTCCCTAAATATGTTCAATTCCCCAGTCACCGAGAAATACCTGTTTAATGGGGAATTGCTTTACCTGGTCACCTAGACAGCAACCGGAATTTGAGGAAACAGAAACCAAAACACTGGAGTCATTCAAAACCACTCAAACCATTGAAATTCAACCACCATGTTAACATACTCGCAAGCAGACTGAAGGGGAAAAATGTGTGAAAGAGAAGCTCTTTCTAAAGGGTGTAGTTCAACAAAATAAACTGAGAGGGAAAAATAAAATTATTTCTTCCAACTAGAGGTTTTACAAGAGCTGGAAAAAAAAAGCCAAATGCTTTGCTTAAACTCTACAAAGCAAACAGGACATCGTCAAAAGTCCGTGCAAGATGGCAGGCTTGTGGGTGGTTAAGTCTGGGTGGACACGTAGGAAGGGCTTTTGGAGAACTCTGGAACAAGCGGCCAGGACAGGTCTGGTCAGGACCATCAGGATTTGATGTAAGAAATGAAAACCTGGAGCCACAAACGGAAAGCAGGGACGTAGATATGAGTCCGTTTGTACCCTCCTCTGCCCTCACCTCTCAGCACAATATAACTCTTGACCCCTCCAGGGAACTACAGTCTTTGACAAACAGAAGGCCAAGATTCTGGAACCATTCCCATTTCCCAGGGCCTGCCCTCTCTGTTTTGCAAACTGGCGGTCCTCCGTGTATTAGTCAGCTCTGACTGTCATGACAAAAGGCCGCAGGCTGGGTGGCTTAAGCCACAGAAATTTATTTTCTCACATTCCGAGAGGCTACAAGTTCATGATCACGCTGTCGGGCAGGCAGGCCCTTTCTCCCACGGCCGCTCCCGGCCTGAGATGGGCCACCCTCTAGCTGTGTCAGCGTGTGACAGTCCCACACATCTCTGACACCTTTCTTTGTATGACACCAGGGGGATTGGACAGGGGCCACCCTAACAGTCTCCTCTGTGACCAAACACAATTGCTCCCAGCCTTGCATCGCTAGTGCTTCTCCGTGGGGGCGGTGGGAGCACCCCCCCCCCAGGACACTGTTCCTACTCTCTGCCCCTTCGCACCGGGGCTGTCTCAGCCGTCTGCTGGTCCATGTGCCCTGGTTTCCGACCGCATAAACTTCCTGCTTTCTCTATGGCCTCGGCCCCTGCGTGTCCTCTGTGCTCATCTCTGCCACCCTCGGCCTTGCAGGTGTATAGAAAGTCAGTTCTGGGGCCCATTGGGAGGGATGGCAACAAAGAGATTTGTCTCTGGCCCCATGAAACCTTCATTCTAGAAGGTGAGAGAGGAGATTCAACCATGCTGCATAGGCAGCTTTTCAGAGGTCACCACCATTGATCAGAGGACAGCCAGCAAACTCCAGCCTGGGGGCCAAACCTGGTCCACCCCCTTTCTATAAATGAAGTTTTACTGGAATGTTTCTGAAGATAGTATTTATGGGTGCATTTGCACAGTTGTGTAATAGTGACAGAGGCCATACTCCAAAATATGACAATGACCTCCAAAGCCAGGACATATTCTGCCTAGTCCTTTACGAGAAAGAGCTTTCTGATTCTTGAATGGAGGGAAACCTTTGTCAGAGGTGAGAGCCACACAGCCATCGACCTGACTGCTGAATTTGGGGATATGTCACTGAGGAAGTGGGATTTAAGGTTAGGGTTTTAAGGGATAAATATGAGCTGGCAAGAAGGAAGTGGGAATGGGGTTATAATACAAACAGTATGACCTAATGTATAAGGCCACAAAAATTCAATTCAAGGCCTATTTTAGGTCCATTTCTGTTGTTTTGATAGAATAACTTTAAAAAAAGCAAAGTAAGGGGAGAGGGGATTTATTTTAGTGTACAGTCCCGGGCTGTAGTCCATCATTGTGACTTTACCATGGCAGGGACTTCAATCAGCTAGTCCCGTCACATCCACAGTCAACAGAAGAGAGAGATAAATGCAAACATGATTCCTTGCTTGCCTATTCTAGGCTTTATTTATTTCCTTACTCTTAAATACTCAGGAGACCCTGCCTAGGGAATGGTACCACCGTCGTGGTCTGGGTCTTTCTAAATCACTTACTTTAATTAAGACAGTGCCCCTCCCAAGGCAGGTCTAAAGGTCAACCCAATATAGACCATCCCTCACTGAGATGTTCTTCCCAGGTGACTCTGGACTGTGTCAGCTTGACAACTAAAACTGGACACCACAGGGCCAAGCCACTCCTGAGTTAGCCTTTGCACTTTAGTTACTTGCATATTCCATCTGTCCAAGCTAGATGCTCCATCCTTGCATGGAAGTTGGGCACCTCCATCTGTTTTCTGACTGCTGTGCGGGGTGGAGTGTCCTGGTCAGCCTTCTGCTACCATGAGGGAAAGACATTCTTTTGGTTCATGGCTTCAGAGGTTTCAGGCCAGGATGGATGGGCTCCTTGCTCTGGGTCTGTGATGCACAGGAAATGTGACATACCATGGTGACACAAACATCACTCATATGACCAGCCATCACCAGAGGACTGGAGTCTCACGAGCTCCTTCCAGGGCAGACCTCTGATGACTCAGGGACCTCCCACCATCACTCAGGATCACCTAGCTGAGTCTAGGCCTGTGTCACACGAACCTTTGGGGACATTTCAGATCAAACTGTGACAGGGAAAGTGGCTAAGGGGCTTTTGCAGAAAGAGAGAAATGAGCAGGAGGATTTAGCATCTTCAGTTTATAGTTCTTTGAGTAGGTTTCAATTTTTGGGAACAAAGGGGGTGCAGTTCATTTGTGGCCACGATAGCACAAATGCCATTCAACACAAAAATCCCAAGCTTACTTGAAGCATCACAAGAGGTGCTTTTGCAAGGCTGCCAGTAGCTGACACCACTGTGCTGCGCTGTCAAAAGGCTGTACAAGCCTGCGCCTTTCGTGGTGGCTGTTGCCTCAGTGTGCTGATGTTCTTTTAAAAAAAGTTTTACTTTTACTGTATGGGCGTGGGTGTTTGCCTGTATGTGTGTGTGTGCACCACATGCATCCATGTCTGTAGAGGTCAGAGATGGCATTAGATGCCCTGGAACTAAAGTTAGGGTGGTTATGAGTCAGCAAGTGGGTGCTGAGAGCCAAACTCAGATCCTCTGCAAGAGCATCCAGTGCTTTTTAAGTGCGGAACCATACCACGCCCTCCTCTCTTTAAACATTACTTATTATTATTATCATTATCATTGTGTGTGTGTGTGTGTGTATGTGTGTGTGCAATGCGTGTTGAGGACATGCTTACAGCACATGAATGGAAGTAGGAAGAGAACTTTGTGGAGTTTGTTTTCTCCTTCTACCTTTATGTGGCTTCCAGGGATTGAACCCAGGTCCCCATGGGGGCTTGCATCTTCAGACAGAAAACTCCTTTATAACCACCGGCTTATCTTACCAGCTTGAAAGCTGTTGTTGTTAATGCTGTGTATATTTTACATTGTGACCAAACTGGAGGCTCACTGAGGCTGGTCTGGCTCTCCAAGTCTTCTCCTGTGGAATTCTGACAAGACTCTTAGAGATGCCCAAGATGCCTTACAATGTATTGGGGGGGCATCAAGGAGACAGCATCGGCAATGACTCCTGCCACAACAGCGGATGCTGAGTGGGTCCTGATGTGGAGCAGACAGCAGCTGGATCTCCTAACCCTCCTGGGTCCTGCTGGGAGGGATGGGAAGCTGCTGTTGGGAGGCACTTTGAAGACATGATAGCTTCAGAAGAGGGATTCAGTGCTCTTGGATCCCACCCTCCCTACTCCTAGGGCTTCCCCATACCCCACTAGGTCCCAAATGACAAGTTGCAATTACAGTGGAGTGCTGAAGTTACAAGTTGCCCAAAACAACTCTTCAACAAAGAACATTTGGTGCAAATGCACCCCAGGCACTTACAACCCTTTCCTCCCCCTACTAAGCAGCATCCATAAGGTTTGCATCCAAGAATGTGTTGTCTGTTTGAGGCCGGCCTTTATTCTTGCAGACGGGTGCCAGTGGCATGCATCTCAAATGAGCAGTTGTCTGTGGCCCCAGCGTCTGTGGCTGAGGCATATCTAATCGGGTTAAGCAGCCGTTCATCCCAGCTGTCAGCTCCCGGGAAGTCACGGCTCCTCTGGAACCACACACAATTCAGAAAGAAAGTTGGCCCTCCGAGGTCTGAGTCTCCAGCTCCCCCTGACCTTGCTGTGGTGGTCCCTGGTTTTCTCTTTTCCTATACAATGCTATACAATAGTAGCCAAGCTATTTTAGGGATTAAAACAGCTAATTGCAGATTTACATCTCGGCCAACCGCTCTGTTGCAGGTTTGGAGAGCATGCTGGTGGTCTTTCCCTGTGGCGATGGGTTTTGGTCGTGTGCCCTGAGAAGTGGCTCATCCACACCCCAGCCCCACAAAGCTGTTAATTGGGGGCTCTTCCATGTGGGTCACTGGGTTCTGGGCAAGAGGAATTTGGTGGAATTTAGTATGAAGTAGAGTGTGATGTTTTCTTGGCCCCAGATGCAGAAGGGCCTTTTAAAGTCATCTGTTCTCCTTGCTTTCCTGGAGAGATGAAGAAAAGGAAGTCATGGCTCAGAGTGAGTGACATAGCTGAACAGAGGCAGTAGAGAGAGAAAACCAGTCATGTCTCTGCTCTCTTTTTCTTGCCATGCCCACAGATATCAGTTGTTTGCTCAAAAAGCTAAGGCCATAAAATGCTTGCTGTAGGGACCCGAGTTCTAGTCTCTGAACCAAACCAAAGTGTCTGCCTTTTAAAAATGCAGCCATGGTAGTATATGCTTATAACTCCAGTGCTGGGGAGGAGGAGACAGGAGGATCCCTGGGACTCAGTGGCCAGGTAGCCTGCTTGTCAAGCTCCAGGGCAGTGACAGACTCTGTCTCAAAATCAAGGCAGTTGGCACCTAGGGAGAAACATACCTGAGATAGTTCTCCGACCTCCACACATAACACACACATTTCACACACACACACACACACACACACAAATCGTTATTGAAGCAGGCCCAAAGACACACTACGGACCTTGGTGAACTGTTGATCTACGCTGACCTCTGCTCCATTCATACAATGAGGATTACGAAACCTACCTGTCAGGCAGGGTGAAAGATTAAATGATGTAAAGATTTAAAGCTTTCTCTGTTCTGGTTAATTTTTATTATCAATTTGACAAAACCTAGAGTCATTTGGGAAGAGGGAAACTCAACTGACAAACTGCCTGTGTCAGATTTGCTTGTGGCCATGCCTGTGAAAAATTGCCTTGATTGACATGGGAGGGTTCAGCCCATTGTGGGCCGCACCATCTCTACGCAGGTGGGCCTGAGCTGTTTGTGAAAGCTAGCTGAGAGCAATCCGGAGAATAAGTTAGCTAGCAGGGTTTCTCCATGATTTTAGCTCTGGATTCCTGCCTCGACTTCCCTCAATGGAAGTGTGACCCGGAAGTATAAGATGAAATAAACCTTTTCTTCATCAACTTGCTTTTGGTTATGGTGTTTAACACAGCATCAGAAAGCAAATCTGAACACTTGTCCTTATGATGCCTGGTGTTGAGTAGGTGTTCCTTTCCTTACTAAAGATACTTTCTGTGTATCTCAGTATGTTCTGATGCCAGTAACAAAAATACTATAGGTTGGGTGGTGTGTAAACAGCAAACATGTATTACCCCCAGCTCTAGAGGTTGAAAAGTCTGCCATGAGGTTGCTGGCAGAATTGGTGTCTGGCAAGGGTGACCCATAGTGCCAGAACCTTCTCTGCATCCTCAAGTGTTGGAGGAGTTGCCCGGAGAGTTTGGCTCTCTTTTGTAAGGTACCGTTGTACCTCAGACCCTGCTCACACCACAGAGTTCTCCTGAGAGCCTCTCCTTGGGGCTTAGTCAGGCTTTCAAGAGATGAATTTTTAATAGATCATGAATACTACGCACATACCAGAGAATCCCTTGCTTATAACAATCATTGGGAAGGTTAGAAGGCAGGTTTTCAGTGGCACCACAAGAAATAACTCTAAGAACTGTACTGAAAGGACCTGTCCACCCAGAAAGAGGACATTAGGACCTAATCACAGAAGCCATTAAATTTATGAGCCAACTCAGTCACATAAGCAAGAAGCCAGGCCAGGAAGTTGTCATTGATACCAAGATTGCTTTGCAACCCAGAAAGTTGGTTACTGGACACTCCAGTGCATCAACTATCTCTTCATGTCCATGAAGACAGAATTCTCTAATTTCAGAAACTCTCCAACCAGCAGAAAACAATCAAAGGTGTCTAGAAGATAACTTGCGTCTTACTTCTGTGCCCAACTGGAGGATCTTAATTGTCATTTAGAAGCTGGTTGACAAGGAGGTCTGGTAGGTATTGTATTCAGCCCCCCAGATGTTGTGGATTGGGGAAGCCCACCGAGAAGCTGTGGTTATAGAGGGTCAGCTCAGCACAGACAGTTTGATTTGAAACTTGAAAGTCACTTAAAGTGAGAATGCCAAAGAACCAACATCTAAAACTCCACAGTATGACATCCCCCTCTTGAATTGTATATTTATATCTACCTATATATTCATCTGGTGTCCCCTGTATCAAAAACACAAGATATATCTAAAAATCACCTTGAGTGTTGACATAACTAAAACTTGTAGAAACAAAACATTAAAAAACAAAGCAAACCTTCCATACAGATTAAGCAGTAAGTTAGCTATAGCTGAAGAAATAATTTGGAAATAGAGTTAAGAAAATTACCCAGATTGAGACCCAGAGACACAGACCATAGAAAATGATATCCCAGATGAGTTGCGGGAAATAGAAACTGTTATCTAACATTCTTTGCTCAGTGGAAGTACACAGTCCAAGAGAACTGGATCTTACAGTGTGCAAATACTCCCAGAACCTACAGCTCCCAGATACCTACTCAAAGATCTGAAATACACTGAATGAATGAGGAGAGAAGGGGATGCAAGATGAGATGCTGAGTTTAGAAAATCTTGGCTAATTAGCAATTGTCACTGACTTTACTACTTTGGAGGGAAGCCACTGGTCACCACCCTTGTCAAGGCTCTTGTTTTGTAAGGAGGGAAGGGATAGTCCATAGTTTCAGACTTTTCTAGGCCTAGGATGATATGTTAAGGATAGTGCTTTTTTTTAAAAAAATTAATTGCAATGTTTCTCCCCTCCTTTCCTTGTTTCCAAACCCTGTCATGTGCTCTCCCCATTCTGCTTCAAATCCATGGCCTCTTTCTTCATTTTTTAAATGATAGAAGCAAAAACTTTACCAGGAAAACCAGGGAATCCTCAGCTCTTCTCTTGGAGGGAGGGAGGGGATGGGTGGGGGATGCTGCCAGTCTCTAATGTCATCCCATAAGGAAGGATAAACACAGCATCTTTAAAACAGAAACCAGGGCTGGAGAGATGGCTTAGTGGTTGCTAGCGCTTACTGCTCTCTCAGGACTGGGGTTCAGTTCCCAGCACCCACACTGAGGCTCACAGCCACTGTAACTCCAGTTCCAGGGTTTCCCACCTCCTCTTCTGGCCAACAAGGGCACCTGCATGAATGTGGTGTGCACATACTCACAGGAGCACACATATGTACACACAAACTGACGGGTGTTGGACAGTTTGGCATTGCTGAGGACCTGGTAGGTCAGTCTTCGCTTGGTGCACTCTAACAGGCACTGGTCTGAGTCCCAGGGCTCCTGCTGAAGTTTCCAGGGTCTTGGGTCCCAGAGCGAAGACAGTAACAGAGATGCTCATTAAAAAGGAAAAGCCAGGCTAGAGAGATGGCTCAACGACTCAAGGGCATGAGAGCCCTGGCTGCTCTTGCAGAGGACTCTGTTCGATTCCCAGATCAATACTGCTCCATCACCGTCTGTAACTCCAGTTCCAGCCAGAGGGGCTTGGCGCTGAGGGCTCCCTAGGCTGCGGACAAGCCCTTCAGACTATGGCTGTATTTGTTAGAGAAGGTCTCCTGGGTCCTGGAAGGCCCCAGAAAGTTCTACCAGATTCCTGCACCTCAGATCTTTTCCAATCACATTGCAGAACTGCCAACATTTTCCACATTAAGGACAAATCAAAAGAGGATTTTTTCCCCCTCAGAAAGGGTAAGTTAGTGGACAGGAACGAGAGCCAATCAGATTGGTGCAAAAATAGAGGAAATTAATTTTTCAAGAGCCCAACCAAACACCCTGTAATTTCTAGTGATTTCCTTTCAGGGAACCTGTGACCGCTGTCACTATAAACAAAGCAGAGAATAAATAAATAAAAAGGGAAAGAAAGTTGTGTTTTCCTCCCTGCCTCCCTGATGGATGGTTTACAGAGGCCCAGGATAAGAGTCAGCCTCTAATCATTCCCAGATGGTGCCTGCGGGCCCCACCGCTGGTGTTTCCCCCACGCGCCTCTGCCCGGCCTGCCAGACCCGCGGACCATGTCAGGGGCTGGACCCTCATCCCTGGGTTTCAGCCACGGCCAGATGCAGCAGGCGGCCGGGCTCGTCGACACGGGAGGAACCCGTGACCACCGTGGAAATGAGCGGCCGGAGCCAGCGCCCTCTTGCTTTCACAGCATGGCTAGGTTCCTGGTGGCTGGCTCTGCGTCTCACCCTGGGACCACCAAGGTGTAATTCCCTCCCAGGGTTAGCTTCGTCAGCAGAGTCCGGGGCCGTGCCCCAGGGGTCTGCTGAGTCTTGCTTTCAAGGTGGCGAGGCCCTGGTTGGGCATGTGCACTCCTAACTCAAGGGAAGCCCTTTGCCGTTCCTGGGCTACCCCTATGAGCATCTGGACCATTCCGGGTCATTAGCAGACGCAGAACCTTCTTTACCCGAAGCAGAGAATCCATTCTAAAGTCACTATCTCAGACAGTCTTTGGGAGGATGGCTCTCAGGTGGGGCCAGTGACCCATCTGCCGGGACTATCCTCAGCCTGTGTTGCCATCCCAGCTTCTCAGACCATCTGGGAGAAGTGTCCTCTGTCTCCCTTTCCTAAACCCTAGAAGGAAGCCTGCAATGTCTGGTTCCACGGTGGGGGCTTGGCAGAATGGGCACCGTACCTGTTACCAAAATCAAAAGTCCTCCTCTCCCTTCCTCTCTCCTCCTCCTCTTTCTCCCTCTTCTTCCCTTCCTGCTCCTCCTCACCCTTCCTCTCCCCCTCCCCCCTTTCTTTTTCTTCTATTCAGAGTCTGGTGTACCCCAGGCTAGCCTCAAACCCACTATTTAGCTGTGGATGACCTCGAGGTTCTTGTGGAGCTCTGGAGCGCTGGGATTACATACGTGAGCGACTACACTAATTTACGTGGTGCTGGGGTTAAACTCAGGGCTTCAGGCTTGATGGGCAAGCACTTTACCAACCGAGCCACATTCCCAGATCCCAATTTCCATTTCAGCCATTCTGACTAGGGTTTGACTACATTGGGGACTTGGGTCCTTTTACCAGGATGGATGGGACAGAAGGAGACAGGCGTCTTTCCCTTTAAGGACCTTCAAAGTAATTTTGTCCTTGTTGAATCTGTTTTACAAAACAAATATCATGATGAGATGAGCTAAATGAATCTGAAACAGATGGGCAAAACTTCTCTGAAATACACAAAATCTCAACCCAGAGGGAGAGGGTGGGGGCAGAATGCTTTTGGGGTTTTCATAAAAGCGGGGCTGAGCCGTTTGACTGATGGGAGCAGCTCATCTGGGAGCCTCCCCGCCAGTGCTGAGGAGTTGGGAGGTCTCCTGGGACACAGTTATCAAGACTGTAGGGCTGCTATCGGGTTTCTAAGGCACAGCTTCTGAAAACAAGCCGTTCTAATTGACAGTAGACCTTCTCCTAACCACCCCCTGGAGCACGTGGCCTATGGAAGATGGAAATTATTTGGGAGAGAACCAGTTGCTGGCTTTGGCATCCACTCTGTAACAGCCTGATGTGTGTACAGAGGCCCTGATTGGTGGGGCTGGAGTGTGCTGAGCCCGGGAGGCAGACACATCAGTGGTTTCGACAAGAATGTGAAAGTACAGTACTTTGTGACAACCTTGCTTCAGGGCAGGCAGATCTCCCAAATCCGTTACAGATTTCTCTGAAATATGCAGGACTTCCATGCAGATGAGAGCAGTATGGATTCCAAATGCATATGGGATTTTGCTAGGCTCAAACTGTGGAAGCTGAGGAATTGGAGGTGACGACGGGTCCCAGCAGTGGGCTCTGGGTTGGTCCTGGCGCTTCCTTGGCACAGGTGGCCCTTAGCTGTTGGATGTAGCTGCAAAGATCTAAATGGTATCGCTCAAGCAAAGCACAGTCTTCCTGATGCCTCCTTCCCAAAAGGATGGACTGCGGCAGTAGGCAGAGGGCATAGATGGGGCAGAGGTGGTCAGCACAGCTGCGAGACTCGTAGGTTCCCACAAGAGGAGCCATGGCCAGCCGGGCGTTGGTGGCGCACGCCTTTAATCCCAGCACTCGGGAGGCAGAGGCAGGTAGACCTCTGTGAGTTTGAGGCCAATCTAGTCTACAGAGCGAGTTCCAGGACAGCCTCCAAAACAATACAGAGAAACCCTGTCTCGAAACAAAACAAAACAAACAAACAAAAAGAGAAGCCATGGCCTTGCTCATGGAGCTGAGGGGGCTTCCAAAGATGCCAGTCCACTTAAGCATGTGTGATAAGAGTGCTGTTTCCTAGGCTTCCTAACTTACAAGTCCCAACCAGTGACTCGACAAAAGAAGCTCCATCCCATATTTCTCACTCAGGGAAAGCTTCCTAAATGTTTCCACTAAGGACTCTCTTGCCCAAGTCAGACTACCTGTTCACCAGCAGCCACTGTCCCAGGCAGAGGTCCTACATGGATGTCAAGTCCCAGCTCCTCTGGCCTTGCTTGCAAGGACGGATGCCCCCTCCCTTAGTTTCCTCATCTATAAGGTCAAGGGGGGGCAAAATTAGTCACATGACTGGCTGGAGCAGAGCGATTCTCACCAACCGTGGTTAGCTCAGGTTGAATCCTGCACCTCACAGACCAGACACGTGAACCAAACAAAGCAGCCGTCTAACACAGGGAAGGGGCTCTTATGCTCCACTCTTCTCCCAGGCCCAGGTTTTTATTTTCATTATTGTTTTTTATCAATATTCTATTTGCTGGGTTTTTGGGGAAATGTTTGATTTGGTGAATGACAAACTTCAAAAAATAGCATTTGGATTGGTTTTGGCTCCTGGCTGAAGGGAGCAGCTTGGGCGGGCTTGGAGCGTATAGTCTGACTCTGTTCAGAGTCTGGGCACAGTCGCTGATCCGTGTGGCTCATTAGGGTGAGCATGGCAGGACGAGTGGCACCAGCCTTCAGCACACTTGCAAGTACCGAGAGTGGCTTGGCCTTGACTCTTATGTCAAAAAGTTAGCTTGAAAATGGTGAGCTGCAGGCAGTTCAAAACATTGCAAGATTAGAGTTCTGTCTCACACTGTAGAGCACTGGCAATGATTTTGGTTTTGGTTTTGTCATTGTTGTACGGTTTGCAGACATTTTGGCTGTTGTGTTTTATATGTAAGCAGTGCCAGTGTTAACAGAAAGGCCACAGGCACACAAGAACCTGCAGCAGAGCTCAGTCTCAACCTGAAAGTTTATCAGGTGTTTGCTCTAACTTTATGTCCATTGGGGACTTTTCCTTTCCAGCCTCGTGCTGTTTCAGAACCACCGAACATACAGAAAATGCTGGCCTCACCCACTACAGGCTATGACTTCAGAAAACATATCGTTCACCCACTGCAATATTACTCCATGCAGCAAATACCACTCCAGAAGATGTTGGAGTTGCCCAGTGCATACTTCAGAAAACATTGAGCTCATCCACTACAGTATTCCTTTAGGGATATTACTTCAAAAAATGTTGGGCTCATTCACTAAAATATTACTTTAGGTTTGTTTTCTCCACTGCTGTAGACTAGGGAGTATATATAAATTCTCAAGTGACATAACGACACATAAGAGTGCTGAAGACACCTTTGGGACTCCTAACTTCTGATGTCTCACTCCGACCCCGAGAACTCCTTCAACCTTGAGAGGGTGGGTACCTCATTTAACGATATCCCCTAAGCCCACAAATCAATGGACACCCATCACTCAAATATCCTTTTTGGTACGCCAAATACTGAAGGAGATTTAGGTTCCTAGCCCTGAGTGCTTAGCAAATGTGATTTTCCTTACACTGTTAATTAAGCTGTCTTGGCGTCCCAGTTTCCTCATTGAGCACCCAGGAAGCCCCATTAACTGTAAGAACTCACATTCTACTGCTCTCATTTTCACATGCCTGTTGATGTTCCCAGTTTGTTTCTTGGATTTGTTCCTGTGCATCGAATCTACAGCCCAGGGAGACATGGTCTCCCCTTTTGTATTTTCGGGCTACTAAAGAGTCTTAGCAGTGTGCTCTCCAGATCTTGTCAGGGAAGTGCCTTTCTCTGTTTCTCCTCTGTCTTCCCACTCAGTAAGTCACAGGAATGAACTTGTATGCACGTCACAGGTGACAAGCCAGGGCAGGAAAAATGCTCAAACACTGTGCACATTTGCAGCTGCCCTCTGGCCCTGGCGTATATCTTCTTGATTGGTTCCCACTGGCCTCGTGTATCTGCCTTGGTATTCTCTGGCTGTCACTCATTCCTTCATCCAGTCATGCATCTGTGATGCCCTCTAACATGCATCTGGACACATTCCCACAAGTCCAAATCCCAAATGAGGGACCGACTGTTTCTCTTAATATAAACAGTGCTGCTGGGTAAATGAAAACATAACCTGAGCATAGTCCACACTTGGTAAGTTCAGCTTATGAGGCAAAATTAAACCAGCTATGTCAAACCCGCAAGGACAAAGCACATTGTCCATCCTCTGCAGATGACGGGCTGATTGCTTTGTCGCATCATCTGCTTGCTGGTGCCCCCATTTGTCTGTAGTCCTTATTTGGTTATTAGCCTGGACCTATGGAGCCTCTGCCTGCCTGGAGTCGGGCGAGAACCTGACCGAAGGCGTGTTTCTCTCGCCTGGACACAGGCAGTGGTTCACACGGCACGCGGAGGCGTCCTTGGCCTTGGATGGATTTTCCTTGTCCTCAGTTTCAGTTCAGTCTGGCTTGGGGGCTGGACTCTATCAAACCCTGAGACACAGCAGTGTCTTCCCTTGTGTCTCCTGTAGTCACACAGTTGTCCCAGTGTCCAGCTGTAGGAAAGCTGGTAGCAAGCTGTCGGCAACATCTCATGAAGCCCCGTGTCCAAGAGTAAGACAGGATTGTCTTCAAAGGCAGATTGTAGTCATCTTCCCATCCGGTGGGCACTGAAGCATCTATTTCACCTCCCTTTACACGGGCTGACCTTGTGGAGAGTGATATTCTAGAACTCCTCGGCCCAGGCTTTCAGAGGACTGGGAGCCTCAACTGTTGCGGAGCCCTGAGATGGCTCACGTAAATCAGACCACCCTGCTAGAGTGATGAGTCCCAAAAATTCTTGTTTATTTCAGCCATAGCAGCCCAAAGACCAAGGGCTTGAATGAGACTTTAAAAATATTCCACCTTGGTCCAGTCTTCAGACTGTGGAATTGTGAACAAATCAGTGGTTCTTGCTTGTGCCACAACATTGTTACCCAGCCACAGATAGCTGCTGAGCTACCAGCGGCAGATGGATTTCTCTGGTAGCGTGCACCATTGGCTTGAAACTTGCTGGTAGATATGAACACATTTGCACAAGGAACTCAGTTGACTTTGAGAGAAATTAGGATGGGAACTCCACCTTTGTTTCTGGTGATGCCAAGAGATATAGGGTAAGTCCAAAGCCCAGGTTATAGCTGACAGACAAGAGGTTGCAGTGAGTCTCCTGAGGTAAAGGCAGATAGGACTCATGATCACTGATGACCCCAGAGCTTCTGGTATAAAGGTGGGACTTCCTGATTTCTTCCTGAGCTAGGAGAGCAGCCAGAGTGAAGAGCTGGGTTCCTAACACAAGAAAGCAGACATACGGAAAGTTTGGGCTACAAGAACTCAATAGACTGCAGCCTCAGGAAGCCTGCTCTGAAACAATGTGGGGTGGGGACGGTTCAACTCCTGGGTCCATTGATGTCACCGTTTTCAATTTTTCTCTTAAGAAGTTGGTATTCCATCTTGAAGAGAAAACAAAAACGAAAACAAACAAATAAGCAAAACCCAAACCCCCAAAACAGGTGCCAAAACATTAAACAGTACCAAAACCCATAAGAAATACACTCTTGTTCACAGGCAGTGATGTTCTCTCTTGTCAAGCTCATACAGTGTGTAGCAGAGCACAAAGAAATAATTTTTAGCATATGAGGAAAATTGTTCATAACGTCTCCCACAATCTAGTGTTTGGAAACAACCCTTGCCCTCGCTGAATATATGAATGGTTAAACCATTGATTTTCCTAAAGTACAAAGCCCCCCCCAAACAAACCTGATTTCATTTTCTTTTTCTCTCAAAAAAATCAACAAATCAGAATGCAAGTCCACCTTGCTGAACTTGAACTCCAAATGTGTGCTTAAGGGAAACGGGGTTGACAGTCCAGAGGCTGGAGGGGCCATTAGCAGTCACCCACGCCCATTACCTTGTCTCTCTGGATTTCCTTCCATGACATTGTTGTAACACTCTTTGCGAAGAGAACTGACAGATGGGTTCTGAAATTTGCATGTAGATCCTTCTGGATAGTCAAAATGTTTCAAGATGTGCCCGGGAGGCCCAGGAGGCCTGGGTGGTAGACTTCTGGGGTACTGCAGAGACTGTGTGGTTCAGCCTCGTGTTTCCCCTTCCCCCCTCCCACTGTGGTGTGGTACCTGCAGGCGGGCCTGCAATTAGCCACTCCTCTCTCCTCTGAAGCAAAAGTTCTGAGAAGGACCATGGAGGATGCCAAGGCTCTGAGGAGTGGAGCCAGGTATCAAATGTGTGGAGGGTGGAATGTGTGGGCACAGTGGGTCTGCAGGTCTTGTTCTGTGATGCATCGCATGGCTGGAGTCCACCCAATGATTAAGAAAGTAAAAAGAGAGGCATTTCCTTATGGGGCCATTCTGTCTTGTCATGGTCACCCTACCCTCCCCAGTCTGTCAGACTCTTCTTCATCTTTCCTCTGGGGGACAACTCTCTAACACAGCTTTTTTTTTAAACTCAAAGTGAAGATATCAGTGGTTCCCTGAATTTGAATTTGGATATGAATTTTTTATTTGCTCATCCCGAGTTGAACTTTCATGTTTCTTTTGAGTGAAGGCACCTGTAGAGGCCAGAAGAAGGTACTAGATTCCCTGGAGCTGGAGTTGTGAGCTCACAATATGGACGTTGGGAACTGGACTCTGGTCTTCCACAAGAGCAGCAAATGCTCTTAGAGCTGACCCATCTCTCCAGTCCCTCAACCATTTATAACACCGTTGCAGATTTTTACATTATATTTGCAGATGTGAAATTAGATGTTTTCATACTGTAGCTATATTGTTTGTGTTGCTGTGATAAAACACCACGACGAAAAGCAACATGGGGAAGAATGGGTTTATTTTTGCTTACAGTTCCAGAGGGATAGAATCCAGATGCAGAATGTCGGGGAAACTACAGCAGCAGCCGTGGAAAGATCACGTTTTGTCCACAAATGGGGGTGGTGGTGGAGACTGCTATAAACTCTTAAAGTCCAGCCCTAGTGACATACTTCCTCCAGCAAGACTCTGCCTCCTAAATGTTCCATAATCTCCCCAAACAGCGCCACCAGCTGGGGACCAAGTGTTTGGCTACAGGAGCCTGTGTGAGGTATTTCTCATTGAAACACTACAGATGTGCATCAGGAGACAGAGTCCACACCTTCATTATTTTGGTATTGTAAGTAGTCGTCATGTAAGTCCTTCCTTGAGTTTGCTTCCTGTCAGGTATTTTGTCACAGACAAATAACAACCCATCACAGAACCAACACGTCCCATGAGGCAGAGGCCACAGCGAAGCAGGGGCGACTTTCCTTGAGGGAAGCCTGGACTGGCTGCGCTGAGGTGATCATATTGTCCTGGCAGCGGGGACACCCATGGCCTTGACTCTGGAGAAGGAGACCTGACAAATTTTCTCCCAGTATCCGGGACAGTCCCATGAGGGTGACGGGTGGTGGGTATGGCAGAACAGCCGGTAGATCGCCGGGGCAGGGGCTCTACAGATGAGACGGTTAACTGGAGTGGTTTCATCCAATCCACACCAGTCCATCACAAGACACCCCGAACAAGAACAGCTGACACAGAGGCAGGACGCTATGGCTCTGCATGGCTCGGAGATCTTTTGGCCAAATGCGTAAGCCTTCAGACTTATTTCCTAGGTCGTTGTAGAGGAGAAGATGGGTTCCCCACCCATTTGGAGAGTGTTAAGTTTAGAGTGTGAATTCCAGGTGTGGCCAGCAGATGTATCTGTGCCAGCTGTACTACTCAGCAAAATTTGTCCCTTTAGCAACTCTGTGTGTGTGTGTGTGTGTGCAAATGGAGGCTAGTGAACAGTCTTGGGTGTTACTGTCCGTGTTTTCTGAGACAAGGTCTCCCGTGGACCTGGAACTTTCCAGGTGGGCTATGCTGACAGACCACCAAGCCCCAGGGATCTGGGCTTTCTGCCTTCCAGTGCTAGGGTTACAAGTGCGCACAACCACAGAAAGTTTTTCACGTGGGTCTGGAGCTCTAATTCAGATCTCCATTCTTGCAAAACAAGTAATTTACTGACTCCTCTATCTCTGTAGCCCTCTAGAAGCTATTTTGATTAATTAATAAGTAATTAATCAGTAATAGTCGCAATGTGTTGAAACCTCTGGTTGGGCTGGAAACACGCTCCAGTCTATTGTGAGGCATTGACACTTTGGCCTAAGACAACACTTTGAGAAAAGAGTCTGTTTATGAGGCTGACCTTGAGTGAAGTGAGGTGGGTCCCACTGTTGAGGAGAGAGGGGCTAGTGTAGGCAGCTTTGTCTGTATCTCAGAGAGACTCAGTTTCCTAAACAGGTGTCTGAAGTCTTGAAGAGTTCATGTCTGTCTCTGATGCAACTATTTCCTAGGGCCATAATGTTAATGGTGAAAATGTAAAAAAAAAATTGTGTGTTTATGTTTGGTGGTTTGAATGAGGACTGTCCCCCATAAGCTTGTGTGTTTGAACACTTGGTTCTCAGTAGGTGGTGATGTTTGGGGAGGCTTAGGTGGTGCAGCCTTCCTGAAGGTAGCATGCCTCTGGGAACAGGCTTTAAAGTTTTATAGTTTCTCTGTTTCTAGTTCTCTGCTTTGGACTTCGTGTTCAAGATATGGTGCTCAGCTTCCTGCTGCTCCTCCACCATTATGATGGACTCATCCCTCTGAATTGTGAGTCACAATGAACCTTTGCATTTATGAGTGGCTTCTGGCCATGATACTTTATTACAGCAACAGAAAACTAATTAATGCCCTGGTTTTGTGTGTGTGTGTGTGTGTGTGTGTGTGTGTATGTGTGTGTGTGTGGTGTGCACTTGCAAACAAATGTGCAATTGTGAAGACTACTTTGACTTTGGGTATCTTCCTCCATTGTTTTCCACGTCATTTTTAAAGACAGACTTTTCACTGACCATAGTTTAAGCCAGACTGGCTCGTCAGCAAGGCTCCAGGGTCCACTTGTCTCTGCATCCCTAACTCAGGCACTTCTGTCTTTACTTTACAGATGGGCAAACAGACCCTGGGTAGGTGACTTACACAGTTTACAGCCTTTAAAAGGTGGTGCCTGGAGCAAGTGGGTCACTAGAGGGTGGGCCTTGAAGTTTGGAGCACAGCTGTACTTCCTGGGCTGCCAGCTTGTAGCAAGCATCAGCGTCTTTCTGTGGCAGTGATAAAATACCACAACCAGAGGCAACTTAGGGAAGGAAGCTTGCAATGTCATTCTTCCCCTCCAGCTGCCTGGGTCCCGCCGCTGTCTCCACCTCCAAGTAACACACAAGACACTATATTAATTATGAAGCTGTTGGTCGTTTGCTATGATTTCTCATTGGCTAGCTCTGACTTAATTATTAACCCATAACTACTAATATATATTTTTATAAGACATCTTACTGAGGAAGCCAGCCTCATGCATTCTCTCTTCCTGGGATCACACGGCGACTCTCCACTCTTGACTACATTTCCCAGAATCCTCCTCGACTCTTAGTCCCACCTATCTTGCTTCCCTATTGGCCAACAGTGCTTTATTTATCAGCCAGTAGGACAACATATACACAGAAGGACTTCCCCCATCAGAGGTTTGTTTAGCTTATGGTTTCAGACGGCTGGAGTCCATGCTGGTAGGCACAGCACAGCAGCAAATGGCCTGGCAGGAAGCTGGCTGGTGACAGTTGCTCAGCATACCAGAAACAAAGGCAGTAAATGGAAGTGGGCGAGGCCCAGTGACATATTTCCTTCAGTGTGTGCATTTCCTGAAGGTTCCATGACCTCCCCCGAACTGTGCTGCCAACTGAAGACCAAGTGTTTAAATATGGGGGGCGTGGCTTTTCTCATTCAAACCACCACATAAGTTGAGCCACAACCTCCCCCACCATGGATGGTGCCCACCATGATGGACTGGATCCTGTCAAACTGAACACAAATAAATCCTTCTTCCCTTGAGCGGCTTCAATCGGGTGCTTTGTCAGAGCTGTGAGAAAAGTTACTAATGTAAATATACTTGTATTTATATTAGCCCACCCCAGTTTGTTTCAGCATCAATTTCAGCGACCTCTCTTCCTAGGATTCAGGAGCTGTGTCTGAAAGTAGACTTCAGTGGGGACCAGCTCTGGTACTGCTGTGGGCTCAGTGCCCTTACATCTGCTTCTGTAAGAGAGAGAGTCCACCAGGGAGAGAACACTGGCATGCACCATGTCTCTGGGCATTCTGTGTGGGCTTGTTGCTTGTCTCCACAGCTCCCAAATCTCCATCATCGTTCCTTCCCACTGCACCTTCCCCCAGGAGCTTGAAACTCTGTTGTCTAGACCCATCTTCTGTACTCTTCCTACTGGGTCTGGATAACTGTGTCCTATCTACCCACCCCTCCCGTCTGGGTGGGGGGTGCTGACAGAGAGCCCTCTGTCACCCGGTGGAATGTGGTGGCAATTCTGAGTATGGTGCCGGACAAGAACTCCAGCCCCCTATAAACTTTTTACAGTTCAGGAAAGTAAACATGTGGTTTAAGGTCTTTACATAAGCGGTACCCACGAGTTTAGCTGGCTTTGTAGACTACGGAAAAAAAAGTTGGTAGAGCTAATACATTTTGGAGCCAGTCAAGGGAGAGCGGCCCAGAATCCTCAGGGAGAGCTTGGTGGCTTAGGGGATCAAAAAAGGAATCATCTAGCAACTGACTCCTCTCTCCTGCTTAGAATCTGTCGGGCTGCATGATGTAGCCAGGCTTCCCTGGGTCAGGAATCAACTCCTCCGTGAGAGTCACAGAGTTTCCTAGCAGCTAGGAAATAGAGCCTGGGAAGCTGCATCATACAGTCCATTAGGGTTGGAGACCATGGACTGTTTACTATTTAGTTCAGCATCTCCCCAAGACTCCTCTGTGTGCTGGCAGGAGAGGAGAAAGCTGGATAACCACTTGATGAATGTGTACAAGACAGCATGGCTGTGAGGGGGGTCGGGGTTTGTGTGCTCACGGAGACCCTGGAGGGAGAAAGGACGAGTGGGGCTTCCAATTAGAGCCCTGGTGCCTGGAGAATAAACACAAATGCCCACAATCATAGCAGGTGAACGCACAGCCAGTGTTGGATGTCTAAATAGAAAGCAGCTCTTAGATAGAGGTTGTGGGAAGCAGATAATGAGGAAGAATCAGGCAGGGCTACATGGGATGAGCTTGGGACAGAATGGCAGATGTCTGAGTCCAGCCACTAGAACAGGGAGGGTACTTGGATGGAGTGCAAGCTAGAGTTAAGTCCTGGTGTAGAGAGAAGCTAAGTCCTGTGGAGATGCAGACAAGATCAGTAGATCCAGGCACACAGAAGTTACCTGGGACTCCGAAGGTGACTCTAGTTTCTGTTGGTGTAGAAAAGAGGTCACAGTTGGGACTTGGGGGGCATTTATCACACCCTTACTTACAAACTCCCCATAGGAAGAGATAGGTCACACGGGGAAATGCAGATGGCGAGTGAAACTGGAGGAGTCAATGTTAGTATCCATGACCTTGACAAATCTCTAGGTCTTCACTGGAGGGTCACAGTGTGCTAGACTGAGACTTCATTTTGCAAAGAAAAGGATGGATATGTGTGTAGATTTCAGAGAAACATATTGCACATGCCAGGCAGTTAGGATACTTTCAACATGGTGGGATCTTGTGAGGGAGTTTATTTTATTTTATTTTCATATACTGTAAGTCGGTTTACTATTTATTCTGTCATTTGTTAATTTTGATATTTGAAAAATTCTTTTAAGAAATGTGTTATATTTTTGTTTATTGTATGTGTACACATCCATGCACCCATGTGCCATGGTGTGTCTGTGGAGGCCAGGGGATAACTTCAGGGAGTCAGGGGGTCTCAGGAATTGAACTCAGGTCAGGTCATTAGGCTTGGCTGCAAGTGCCCTTATCCACTGAGCTATCTTGCCGGCCTCCACAAGGTTCTTCTATCGAAGGATTCACCATGAGTAACCTTGGCAAATGATTGCCTGCTTAGTCCATGTCAGGCTCTGTTCCGAGTACTTTCCATGGATGAAGTGATGTCTTCCTCAGGGGAACTCAGATGGTGGGAGGTTGGGCAAGCACCTGTATTTGCAAAGCTGCTGTGTGGTAGCTGGGATCTGAAGCCAAGCCACCTGCTTTCCAGGTCGGTTCTCTTAACCACTGTGGCTCCCCTGGAAGGAAAGAGGATTCTTCTGTGGCTGAAGAGCTCAGGGGAGGAGATGAATGTGTTCTTACAGCTGGTAGGAGGGGTTGCCTGATGCCTACATTTAGTGAATGAGCCTGTGAGAGAACTAATGGATGTCAGGGAAAATCCCTCCATTGTCTCCCAGGACAATGTCTTTTTGCTAGACCAGAATGCTACCACTGTGAACAACAGCTCCCAGAAAAAAGCTACACATTCAAACTGAAACTTCAGCAAGGCTGATGAATTGACTAGAACATCAGTGACTATGTAGAGCTTGGAACGTTGCAAGGCCAGAGTCAAAGCATCCTGGGTCTTCTTTAGCTCTCTTATAGCATTGATAGCTCTCCTGACCCAGAAGACCATTTGGAACACACATGTCTTAGACAGCATGTAGCAGAGGCTTGCCCCACTTGCTGTAAAGTGTCTCTCTGATGTTCCCACCAGAGCATTTGAAAAGCATACTGAGTTAGGGCTTTCTTTGTCCTGTTACTGCAAAAACTTCACAAGTCTGCTTCCCTGCAGGAACATGGAGTTTGGGCTAACCTAAATCTGTGTTCCCAGGCCACGGTCACTCATAGTTGGCTCTAGAATAAGTTATCTCCTTATCCCCTTTGATGTGAGAGCTGTGTTTTAGTGGTGACATCATGGAGGAACTCTAGAAACCTTTCCCCACCTCTAGAGCAGGTGGGTTGACTCCGACCCCTGAGAGATGCTGTCTGTTGAGAAACCTGTCCTACCTTCCAGGTTCCCAGGAGAGTGCAGGGTGGCATTCAATGAACCACACCTCCCAGAATTCACATTTTTGTGACTCCTCCCACATTGACTCTGGCATTGGATGCATGGTTTCCTTTAACCAATGGGACATTAGCAAGCATGACACTAGCAGGTTCTTGGCATGTGCTTACAGGGTAGACTTGTCTTTTCAGAATATTCTTTCTTAGAACCCACCCATCGAGCTGGAACAGTAATAATGTGGGGTCCTGAAAGGAGGCCATTTTGGACATTTCTCTAGTTCTAACCAAACTCCCAAATCGATGTAACCACTAAATGTGCCCTGCTAGACCACTCAACTGAGCCCGGTCAACTCACAGCTTCTCGGGGAAGAAGAGCCCACCACCGTTTGGAGTCAGTGTGTTTGGGTGACTTATTCATCAGACACAAGTCTTGAGACAGGTTGACCACAGTGGAAAACAGGTTGAGCACCCAAGCTGAGCAGGACAGGAGGTGTCTCCTCTGTCACTATCTTCTTGCCTTGGGACAGGGTGTCTCAGTGAACCCAAGGCTTCCTGTTTGACTAAGATGACTAGCCAGTGAACTCTGGGATCTGCCTGTCTTTGTTCAAGGTTACAGACATGAGCCTTCTGATGGGGACAGCAGGCTGGGGACATTGTGCCACTGTAGATCCTGTCCCTAGAGACTGGCCACAGACTAGAATGATGCAAGTATGAATGTGAAGACCAGTTACATCCAATCTAAGAGAGATGTTTCAGCCCCCAGGGTTTCCTCTCTAGTGCCAAGTCCCTGACCTGAACCTGCTGGGAGGACAGCTCAGGGGCCTGGGCATCCTCCTTTTAATGAAATCACCACCACCCCTGAAACTACTCCCAAAGAAGAAGGGACAGCGGTTAAGAGCACTGACTGTTCTTCCAAAGGTCCTGAGTTCAATTCTCAGCAACCGCATGGTGGCTCACAACCACCTTGAATAAGCTCTGATGCCCTTTTCTGGCATGCAAGCAGAAGATTGTATACATAATAATAATAATAATAATAATAATAATAATAATAATAATAATAAAGATTTCTTTAAAAAAAGAAGGGACATTGTCTCAAAACAAGATGGAAGGAAAGGACTGATACCCAAGGTTCCTTTGACCTCTACATGTACCAAGGTACGTGAAGACCCATAGTCTCTCTCTCTCTCTCTCTCTCTCTCTCTCTCTCTCTCTCTCTCTCTCTCACACACACACACACACACACACACACACCTCTTACACATACAAAGGAGTTTAAAAAACTCAACATTCATCCTTTGCATCACATCTATGAATGGGAACCACAGCTTGTGCATCTTAATCTCGGTCAGTACTCCACGAACCAGTGTCTGTGTAGACACCATTCTCTCAGATCGAACCCTCAGCTTTCCTCCTGGACTGCCATGAGTGATCTGGCTGGTGGCATTGTGTCCAAAGAGTGGACGTAGGACAGGGAGGCTACACGGAGCTGGGGCCCAGACAGTGCCAAAGGCACCCAGTCCTGCACCAGGAGATGCCATTTCTACAGCCCTCAGCCTTAGACAAATCAATCACTAAAGCAAAGAGTTGCTTTCTGGGAGGGTTGAGCACAGGGGCCCCAGGCCTGCTTCCTCCTGAGGGGTAGGAGGAGTCTGCATGCCCTTCCTAGATTCTTACTTGTGTTTCCTATGACTTGGGGCTCCGGTTCAAATGATTAAGACCTCTCAGGGTGGGGATGAATAAGGAGGGAGAGGCATGAAGCTAACCTCTGGCCATCTTGGGGTAGCTTCTATCTCACTGTGGTCTCACACATTATCTTAACCCTTTAAGCTTTGATGTTCTGGGGAAGAGGGCTTGGACCAGGGGAGGAAAAACCAGGGGAGGGAAAGGACAGTGGCAGCTGTCACGAAGGAGGAGTTCCTCACTCGGGGAACTGAGAGGAGAGAGGACTCCAGGAGAGAGGCTGAGAACAAAGAAAGAGCATCCCCAGACAAGAGCAAGGGTGCCTATGGACGGAGGGTGACAACAGTGTACCTGCCCATCCCCCTCCTCCCTGACCTGCTGTTCTCAGGGCTGCCCTAATCCAGGTAGACTGAAAATTTCTATCACTCTGGGCAAAAGTTATTGCACGGGATAATGGAATCTTTGTCGGTGTGAATTCCAAACGAAACAAGAGAGAAAGAGACAGGTCCTTCGGGTGTGACTCACGAGCGGCGTTGTGATGGGCACCCCCTTCCCACAGCAGATCAGGATGGGGCTGATTTGGAGACTTCTGCAGCTGGTCTCTGAGGCAGGGTGGTGGCCACGAGGGACCCTGGTGCAGTGAGGTGGTATGTGTGGCGGGGAGGGGTAGGCAGAGGGATCAGCATCATTGAGCAGAGCTGTCAAACACCTCAGGGTTGTGCAGACCACGTGTGCTCCTGCAGAGAAAATTTCATAATTACGCTATGAAATGTGCTGTTAATTTTTTTTCTACAAACCCCAAACTTCACGCCCACATAAAAGTTCCCAAAGTCATTTGACATGCACAGGCGGGCAGAGCACGGTGAACTGCCTGACTCTGAACTGCAGAAGCTTAACCGGCATCCGATTTGGTATCTCATTGATCCCCCAGCCTCCCTGAGGCTCCCGAGCTGTGGGCTCTACCCTGAGATGGCCTTCCACTTTGTGACAAGGCTGTTCCCACGTGAAACTGTGACTCTGATGTTACTGATTCTTTCTTCTTAAAAAAAAATTAGTCTTTGGGGCTGGGGGCATTTCTTTTTCCTTTTAAATAAACAAATCAAAATAAATAAATAGTTTCTTGTGTATGGCTGTTTTGCCTACATGTATGTCACATGTACCATGTTCATGCCTGGTGCCCACAGAGGCCAGAAGAGGGCATGGGATCCCCTGGAACTGGAGTTATAGGTGGTTGTGACACAACATGTAGGTGCTGGGACTCAAACCCTGACCTTTCTGGAAGAGTAGTCAGTGTCCCTGAATCATCTCTTCCGCCTCACCCTGACATTCTCAAAGGGTGGAGCCATCTTTGTTTCCCAGAAGTCTGACTGTCCAGGAGCAGGGGAGGCAGTAGTCAGGGCTAGGAGTTCCCAGACTGGACCTCATGGGGTGGGGTCAGGGCAGGGTAAGTCGGGCAGGAAAGCCACCAGTGAGCTAACAACGTCTTTTGTGAACTAACAGACAATGGCTGGTTAAGATACAGGTCCCCCAATGGACTTTAGTGCCCATCCCACAATTATATGTAGTCTGGTGTGGGGCTATGTCTTTAATCCCAGCACGCAGGAGGCAAAGGCAGGCAGATCTCTGTGAGCTTGAGGCCAGGCTAGTCTACATAGAGTTCCAGGCCAGCCAGGGCTATGTAGTGGAGACGCTGTCTCAAAAAGCAAACCAACCCTGCCCCCACACACCCTTCTCCTCCTACGTTTAAAAAATGAAAACATATATATTGTGTTTTCCCTCTGAGAACAGACAGAGCCCGAGGCTGTGGACAAGCAGACATTTGAGGCTCTCTTTGGAGCAACATGAAGAATTGTGTAGAATTAGCCTAGCAATTGGTTACAGGTAAAAAACAGCCGAGGAGTGTGAGAACCATTTGTTTTCCTAAACAGATGAGATATCCCAGACCCCTTTGCTCCCTCTCCGTATGTATCTCTGCCTCAGTCACATGCTCTTGTTGGCCCCTGGCCCAGTGGCTGTACCTGTGGAGTCCCCTCCTGCAGAGGCTTCACTCTACCTTAATGAACATCATTTTGTCAAGACTGAGTTTTGTTCTTGCCCGGAACTGTCTTAAATCACAGACTGTTTATGTCATCGGCAGCAAATATTGATTTGCAAGGCTCCTGTACTTGAAGTTTTAGAAAAATTTGAAGCAGTATGTCTTTTAAGGGGGGAAACCCTTCTGATCTGCAGAGAGGGAGGGAGGGAGTAGGGAGAGAGGGAGGGAGGATCATTTAATGCTGAGGTGTAAAGAGAAGCCTTCCCGTCAGCCTGGTTCCAGAGCCGCATCAGTCCCAAATAAACACACAAGACGCTGTATTAATTATGAAGCTGTTGGCCTTGCTTGTTTCTTACTGGCTAGCTCTGACTTAAGTATTTATCCCATAATTGTTAATCTAAGTATTTCTCTTACCGGAGTATTTTCCGGGCTTCTTATCCCTATGGCGGTTACATCTTGACTCCCTGTGTTTCTCCTACCCAGAGTCCTCCTGGACTCCTAGTCTCACCTATCTTGCTTCCCTATTGGCCAACAGTGCTTTATTGACATATACCCAGGACTTCCCCATCACTGAGGTACCAAGGAAGGACACCCAGAGAATAGGCTCACAAGCCTTAGTCTCAGGTTCAAGGAGCCATCCCCTCCATTGTCCCAGGTAAAGTCTTTTGTGGAGCCTCAGTGTACCCCAGTGTCTAACTGTCCTGGCCATTTGAAGTGACCCCATACAAAGACCTCAGGGAGATCCCTGAGGAAGGAGCTGTGTGTTCCTAGTGGAAAACTCGAGGCTCCCGGCCCTCTGCAGTCTTTCCGGGTTGAAGGCAGCACGGACAATTCATTTCCCAGCAGAGCAGAGGAATTCCTACAGTGGAGCGGGGGCAGAGACAGTAAAACAATAGGAACACCACCCAGGTGGCGCCCCTGGTGATCAGGGCCAGCACTTCCAGGGTGCTGACAGCAGCTCCAAGAGAAATTGCCACTTGATGGACTTAGGTGGTGCAAAGTCAGGGTAGGACCAAGGGTCCCAGGTGACTCAGAAGGAATGCCCAGGCTGCAGGGTGGGCTTGAAGTACTATGGGCAGAGGTCTCTGCCTATCCCTGTGGGAGAAGCCAGAGTAAAGGAGCCCCTGTTTCTGCTCCATAAATCTGGGTCCTTGGGTCAAGGGCCCCAGGCAAAGTGGAGGTTGAAGCCAATGACAGATTTGTGTGTCCTCTGCCTCATGCTTTGGACATCCTCTACAGAAACTTTTCTCTAATTCATTCTCTCTCTCCCTCCCTCCCTCCCTCCCGCTCCCTGTCTGAGTTTCTATTGATGCAGCAAAACACCATGACCATAAAGCAAGTTGGGAAAGAAAGGGTGTGTTCAGCTTACACTTCAGCATCCCTGTTCATCACTGAAGGAAGCCAGGGCAGGAGCCTGGAGGCAGGAGCTGATACAAAGGCCATGGAGGATGCTGCTTATTGGCTTGTTTCCTACAGCTTGCCCAGCCTGCTCTGCTATAGAACCCAGGACCAGCAGCCCAGAAATGACTCCGCCCACCATGGCCTGGGCCCTCCCCCATTGATCACTAATAGAGAAAATGCCTTACAGTTGGATCTCATGGAGGCATTTCCTCAGCTGAGGCTCCTTCCTCTCTGATGACTCTAGCTTGTGTCAAGTTGACACAAAACCAGGCAGTACAGATCCCCAGGAATGACCGTATTCAGGCACTGTCTCCTTTCTCTTGACTCCTGCAGTCAGAGACAGCTGGATGACCGTCCTTACCAGTTTCTAGTGTAGGCTTCTAGGGACACAACCCACGGTTATACAAGACTATACATATGTTTTTAAATTCTCCCTGGTTTTGGAAAACAGAATGCTACGGTAATCCATTTTTCTTTCTAATTAACGATATTCTGTTTTTTAAATTTTAATTGCTATAAAACATCTATTCTATAGACAGGCAGGCCATAGATTATTTTTGTAATTGGGTAATTCTTGCTATTTCCAATAAGACTGTAATAGATGATCTTGAACATATGCCACTTGGAACGAGGAGGGTCTGGTTACTGGGCTAAATGGTAACGATGCTTGTAAATTAATTAGATATTATTTTTTGTGCTTTCTTTGTTTTTCCCAGTGTGGTCAGTCAGCGACTAGAGCTACTCACTCAGGAACAAGCAGGAAGCAGACAGACCGGAAGCAAAGCAGGAGGGTGGAGGTCGGCTTCCTCTCCTCCTGGCTCAGTCTCCCCCGTTGGCGCCCCTACTGGCAGAACACAGCAGAAACCAATGGCAACACTGAGATTCAGCTTGCAGCGTCCAAACCGGAAGAGAGGAGCGGAGATGCGGAGTGAGAGCCAGTCACTTCTAATTGGCTTGATAATGACACTTAACAATAACACTTGAAATGTGTCGTTAACTATTTGGAGTTTGCCTAACTGGACAGCTGACAGTTAAGAAACAGTACCTTAGCGGGGTTTTGCCACACATTTTTCTTATCGTTATGTTTAGGTGACAACATTTTTCTTATCTTTATGTTTAGGTGACATTTGTATGCATATTCTGTAAACTTGTTTCCCTTAGGAAATTTGTTCCCTATGGGCTGTTTGTCTCTTTTTTAGCGATATCTTAATGAAAACAAGCACAATGAAAAACTCAAGGGACCAACAAACTCGATCTAAACGTTTGGAACAGCCAACATTAATAAACACCAAAGCACATAAAAGTTAAGGGAAGGTAGCCTGAGGTGACTGAAAAGTGACCTCCATCTCAGAGATGGAGATGAGAGCCGGGGAGCAGGGTCAGGAAGCAGAAGTTTAGCGCGGGAAATGTGAAGAAAGTCCTTTCATGCCCATTTCACAGGCAGGAAAACCTGAGGCTTCAATGACTCGCCCAGATTATCTGAATACTGAGTTTGACTTTAATCTTTTTGTTATGCTGTGTCTTATTTTTCTTGCATATTTCCCTTTATGCTTTCTCATTCCCCAGCATAAGATACCCATCTCTCTACATTAATATATTTTCTTATAACATGCTTTTGATGACTTTGTCAATCAATTTCCTGTCTGTTTCCAAAGCACCAGTAAGTATTTTTTTTTTTTTTAGCTAAAGCCCTGGGCACATGACCACACATTTTCTTTACAGTAAGCTACTGTTTGTGAATTGATGGCTTGAGGGGCTGGGCAAATGGCCAAGTCAATAAAATGTTTGCCTTGCAAGCACAAGGACCTGAGTTCAACTCCCAGAACCCACAACACACGAGAGACCCCCCCATCTGAACTCTAAGATTGATGGGGCTGAAAGATGGCTCAGGGGGTAGAGGCTTGCTGTGCCGGTGTGGGGCCCTGAGTTTGTGTCTCCAGAGCAATGTCCAGCTGAGCGTGACAGTGCGTCTGCAACCCCAGTGCTCCCACGGAGAGACAATACGCAGAGACGGGAGACCCTCCAGAAGCACGCAGGCCGGCCAGCCTGGTGAGACCCTGCCTCAGACAAGGTGGAAGGGGAGGATTGAAAGCCAAGGCTGCCCTCTTTCCTCCACATGTGGGGAATGGCAACACACACCCAGATTAAACACAAACATCTCTCTCTCTCTCTCTCTCTGTCACACACACACACAATTGTTATCGAAGAGTGACTTGATCAGCAGGCTTTTGACATGATCTGTCACACTTACCACCTACAGAGAGCTGGAAGCAATCCCTCCCTTCTCCTGCCCATCATGGAACCTGTGTCCTTGGTCATCAAGGATGCTAGATTTGTTCTTTCAAAACATCCTGCTGATCTGATGAATGCAAAACATCACCCCGACCCCTGCAACTCTGTGTAAGGCCCCGAGGAAATTTTGTGTCTCAGGGACCCTAGGTCTGTGGTCCTAGGATTGTTTGTGTTTGAACTTGGGCATGCATTGTCACTCCCCACGTGTGGAGGAATGGCAGCCTTGACAGCCAGTCTCTCCTCCACCTTGTTTGGAACAGGGTCTCTTGTTGCTTAGAATCTCTCTTTGAATCTCTTCTGAGTTTTGTATTGGTAGTGAATAGCTGCTGACACCCAAGACCCCTGCCGTGACCGACAGGAGACCCCAACACTCCTCATCATCAGGCTCCCGGCAGGAAAGTCTCCCTAATTAGACCAGGCTGAAATGGCCACAGTGTTACTTGGGTTCCCCCTTACATTATTTTCCTCTAATATCAGACAAAACAAACCACTGTGTTTCAGGGGTGGAGAGGTTCAACCATCAATACACCAGGTGCATGGGACACTCATGAGACCCTTTCCTACAGAAAAGGAGAAGAAAATGAAAGAGAAAAAAGGGAAATAGTTGCATTCCCCTGCATTAATGGTTCTCAGCCTTCCTAACTCTGCGATCCTTTAACACAGTTCCTCATGTTGTGGTGACCCCCCCTCAACCATAAAACTATTTCCGTTGCTACTTCATAGCTGTAGTTTTGCTAGTGCTATGAATCATAATGTAAAAATCTCAATCGTGACCCCTGAGAAAGGGTTGTTCCATCGCAAAGGGATTGTAACCCACAGGTTGAGAAATGCTGCTTAAGTGAGGACGTACAGAGAGATCAGCCTCAGGCAGATCCCTCCCTCCCCAGGGCAGTCACTCAAAATTTCCTCTTCGGGACCTGGAATGTAGCTTAAGGGGTGGGGGTGGGAGTAGAATCAGAGGAGAAGCAGAAAAGCTAAGCTGCTTTTAAAGGAATCCAGACCAGAGAGCTGTCTCTGCTGCCCCTGGCAGTCCAGATGTGGGTAGCTACAGCAATGGCTGTCTCAAGGGCCCTGACTTCATGCTTCAGACTCCTCTGGCCTTTGGCATCGCTGACAACAAAACCAGTAGCCGGTTTGCTGGCCCACGTGGTGGTGCTAACATTAGCCAGTCAGAAAGCAGGCAGCCTGTTGGCATGTGGGGGACAGGTTTTCCCTAACTTTCTCCTTCTCCCTGGAGTGCTGGGTACATGTTTGGGAGCTTTGTCAGTGACGCACACGGGTCTACAGAGCCTCAGCAGAGGCCTATGGGCCAGTGGCCAGGCAGTGAGCACTGGGAGTCCATATGGTAGGACTGGGACAAGTGTGCCCTTGGAGCCCCTGTCCCTACTGCTGAGTCACCCATCTGGAAGCAACCCAGATATCTGCCAGTAGCTTCTAAGAAAGAGTGCTGACAACAGTGCACAGTAGTCAACCACCACCCCCTCCCCAGGCCACATCACTTGCTATCCTGGAGACTGCCAGAAAATTATTTAAGCACTCAAAATCTCACATTCCTCCCTTGAAAAATACTGATAATAAGAGTGCCCAAGTCATTGCAGATGGTAGCCATCTCATATAATAGTGATTTTTCTTTCCGGGTTGTTTACAACCAAGTTCTTCTGACTGAGATATAACTCAGTGGCACAGCACTTATCTTCCATGTTCTAGTCCCTGGGTTCAATCCCCATAGCAGACAATGAAAATAAATAAATAGATACTTGGACCAGGAGACAAGACATAGTTCAGTCAGCAAGGTCCTGACTGGCATGAGCAGGTACACAGCTAGGCATGGGCCATGCACCGGAAGTCCTAGAACCTGCTGGCCAGTTGGTGCTGTCAACCTCATGAGCTCCATGAAAAATGTGTCAAAAATTAAGGGGGTCGGGGAGAGCACCCAAGGAAGTACAGAATATCTGGCCCCCACATGTACCCACACACAGACATGCACACATTCATGCACCCCAATACATCTTTGGATTCATAAAATACAGAATATATTTCTTTTCAATGTTACTCTTCGTGGATTTTCTCTGATTCTTTCTCTATCAGCATATCTTACCATCTATTGTCTTCAAAATGTCAACGTGCATCTACGATCCCACCATTTCTCCTGACTTTTGCTGTTTTCTCTCTGTTCTAAGCACCCATCAGCTGGTGCCAGCATTGCTGTCTTAGCTTCCTGACAAGTTCCTGTTTCCTTGTGTCCTGCAGCTAGTTATTTACGTGGCAGCCAGAATAACCTATGCTTAGCGTATAAAGTTAGGTCCCCTTTATCACTTGCTCCAAGGATGGACATGAGTCACCTTGTCTGATGATGCTCAGCCTGGGGGAGGCTCACCACCATCTGTGTGAGTGACCTATCCTCTATCCTGGTCAAGCCCTCTTACAACATTAGCTCAAGACGTCTTCCCAAAGACTTCGCAAGAGGCCCTGTGCAGTTGGCCTTTGTTTTTTACTCTTTTGGGGGGCTTGCCACCCAGCTCCCAAATAAATACATGGAGACGTATTCTTACTTACCAATGCCTGGCCTTAGCTTGGCTTGTTTCTAGCCAGCTTTTCTAACTTAAATTATCCCATTTCTCTTTAACTGTGGTTTCCCTCTGGGCCTTTTGCCTTCCTTTATTCTATGTCTTTCTTCCCTTTTTACTCAGTGACTGGTTATGTGGCTGGGGTAGCTGTCCCCTGGCATCCTCCTTTCCTTCCCCTTTTCTCCCTCTTTCTTCTTTTGAGCCTAGATTTCTCCTCCTATTTATACTCTTTGCCTGCCAGCCCCGCCTATCCTTTCTCCTGCCTTGCTATTGGCCGTTCAGCTCTTTATTAGACCAATCAGGTGTTTAAGACAGGCAAAGTAACACAGCATCACAGAGTTAAACAAATGCAGCATAAAGGAATGCAACGCATCTTTGCATCATTAAACAAATATCTCATAGCATAGACAAATGTCACACATCTTAAACTAATATTCAACAATAGCCCTGGGTCAATCTCTCGGCTGAGGTTGAACCTCCAAAACTGGTAGGTGCTTAGGGATAAGTCATTATAAAACACCCAACAACTATAAAGATTTTTTTGTATCTTCTCCAACAAACACCCCTGAATATAGAGATGTAACCAAAGTCTTGGTGTAAGAATGCCAGTGCTAGCAAGACTAACAAGCTAGGCTTAACCACTGCCCCGATGCACCATCCTAGCAAGGAAACACAGAGAGGAGATATAACCCACTCATTTGGAAGAAGAATGAAGAAAGCCTCAGCCATCTCCAGTTCATCTTTGGGGTGCTTATGTGGGTTTTAAGCAGAGGGATAGTTGAGACCAGGGACAAGGGGTATGCATAATGAAGCAGCCATGGTCAAGTTGTGGTCCTGCGTTTTATTGTCTCAGCTACAGTACTGTAGGGTAGTACCATACATTATTAGTTTATTTATTACTGGCTTCGTCCTCCTGAGGGAACCAATGTGGTTTCTGCAAGATGACCTGCTCCAGGGTGTAGAAGCTCACCGTATATTATGCCCTCGTCTGGAGCAGGGTGGTTTGTCCTGCAGAACTTGATGTTGTTGGACAGTGACATATTTGTGCCTTCAGCCTTGAAGGGAGATGAGGCAGCTAAAGTCGACAGACACAGCTTGGAGAGGACCGTGTGGAGTCAAGCAGAAGGCTGTCAAGCAAAGGCAGATGCTGGGCCGTTGTCCTGCTCTTGGTCTGTGGGCCCAAGGGGAATAGGTTCTTTGATGGAAGCGACATCTTCCTAGTGTCTTTTACAAGAGTGACATTGGAAGGAGGAGGTAAGCAGCAATTAAAAAGACATCCAGGGGCATGTTCCAGAGCACTTTGGGAGTCTCGAATAGTCTGCATGAGGCTAGATGAGGGGCTTAAGTGGGAAATAAGGAACACGTTCTTGGAGCTAGATCAGGGGAATCCTGGTGTGCACTGGCAGAGGGTTTAGCAGCAGGTTCACCTGTAGTTCTATGGAAAGGGAAGGCACCAGACGAGGGGTGTGAGCTTGTCAGCCAAAAGTGCTTGAGCCACCCCCCCCACCACCACATGCCTATACCAGCATGCATGAGGGTGGACACAGGCTAAAGGAAAAGCCATTAAACACAAAGGAGCCAAACAGGATGATTCTGGTACTTTCCTATTTCTGCAGATGCCAGATGACGGTGACATTAAGGTCTGGCTGGGAAGAGGTGCTTCAAAAATGAAACTGAGGATGTAGCAATCATACCCTTGGTTAAGACCTCAGAAAGATCAGATGGATGGAAGACCTCAGAGAACCGTTCAGTTAGACAAAAGGCACTAACATGTTCAAGGATGTCTCATGGGTCTTACAGATGTGAATGGGTTTCTAAGTAGTTGGGTTAAGTGTGCCCAATGCAGGAGAAACCCAAAGCCATCTCAAGGCCATCAGAGCGTGACACTTTTGTCTTATGGAGAAGATGCCAATGACACTTGTAGGAAAGCCACACAGTCCTAAAGATGATGGTGTTAACAAAAATACTGCAGCTTGGACTGAAGGGGACAGAGACAGAACAAAATGAGTAGACAGATTTGGGTTTACAAAATTCTAATGACAGGAGGGGGTGGAAAAGCGACATGACATTCAGAGAGTAGGCAGCCTGGCAGAAATGAAGACGTTCTAAAGACACTCGTGTCTCTCAGTGTGACTATCAGACTGAAGTGGACCCCAAAGAAATGGGAATTTGCCCAGGAATCTCATGCTGAGAGAAGGGGAAGTCACCACCCAGGGTCCCAAAAAGGTATGTCATACAGTTCTGACGACTTTCAGGCCTCCTTACATGATGGAACTGTGTGATATCTTGATCGCATCCTGACAATAAAGTTTGCTTTGAATCAGAGGGCAGAGCTAGCCAAAATTCACCATAGAGGTTTTGGAGGACTGGGGGAATTGATAGACAGGAAGTAGTAAGGCGGGGTTTAAAGAGGATCTCAGTTCTAATTTCACAGCTTTGATTTTTTTTTTGTGGGAAAAGTTCCTCCACTTTGTCCCATTTCCTCAGATAATCTTGGCCTTTTGTTCACCCATTTAAATTTTAGAATCAACGTATTTAGCTGCTTTCATCTCAGCCAGAGCGGGATGGAGATGTCTAGTAAGATTTAGCATATCAATGGGGAAATGATGATATAACCATACTCTCAACTTACTCTATCTAAACCCTTGTATTTAAGTTAATCAGGTCTAATTAATGAACTGGGCCTCTTGGTATCTCCTCTGTACATGTTTATAACTTCATCTACAGAGGACCCAGGTCTTTGGAAGATGTTGATCATATTCTAAGTGGCGTTTAAGAACTAAACTGTGTAGCTGATTGGTATTGGTATATAGAAAGCAAGTTGTCTCTTAAACACTAAAATCTGTGTCATTAATGATAAAATATTATTCGTTTGGATTATTTTGGGCCTTCAATAGAAATCAGAATCATCTACAAGTAATGACAGAGCGATTTTCCTGTGCAGCTGTGACATCCCATCTCTTCTTATCCTTTAGAGATAAGTAGGGCGACAATGACCAGCCATGGGAGCGGTGTGTCCATGGGTCTTGAATTCCAAGGACGATTCCAGGGCAGCTGCTGCAACCCTTCTAGATTCTCTGTCAGATTCAAGGACATTCTTCCAGTCATCTGCAAGCACCTTTTGTCTTCCCATTTAGAATTTTTAAATTTTTATTGAATTATCATTCTTTGCCTTTTGTATTTTGACTCTTTGTGTTGTTATTTGAGAGTTCCATATATGTTTAGTCACCCAGCACCTGATTCCCCCTCCTCCTCTCCCATGGGCGCCCCTCTTCTCAAGCATCTCTCTTGCTGTCATGTTCTTGTTTTTGTGAGTTGAGTTACCGCCTGAGCTTGGGTGGGAGACAGCATCCCAGAGGAAGGGCAGCTCATCTCGTTACACTGCTGAAGAGCAACCCCCAACACAAACACACACACAGACACATACATACACACACTCACATACATACACACATATACACACTCACATACATATTCACACACATACACACTCACACACTCACACACATATACACACATACACACACTCACACATACAAATACACAGGCACACTCACATACACACATAGACACACATAAACACTCACACACATACATACACACATGTACACACATACATATACACACTCACACACACGCATGCACATGCACACGCACAACTCACTCACATACATATACATACTCGTACACACATACATATACACACACACTCACATACATATACACACACATATATACAGACATGCACACACATACATATACACATTCACATACATATACACACACACTTACATACATATACACACTTACACACATGTGCAGAGAGAGAGAGAGAAAACACAACATGATTGTCAGTAGTCCCTCTGAGAGATGTGGCCTACCTGATAGATTGAAAGTAATCTATTACTTTTAGAAGCAATGACATGATCATAAAAGGTTTTCTTCTCTACGTGGTTAGTATGATCACGTGACTAAGAGTTGCCCCCTTGATAAGAATATTATATTTTTAAAGTTTGTTTCTAATGAGATATCTACTTACCTGTTGTTTAAACTCCAGGCATTAATGTTTGAGGCTGGCCTAGAATTCTCCTCAGGCTGTCCTATCTGGCCTTGCTGCCTATTGGATTTTTGGTTATTTTCTGTTGTTGTGCTAAGACACCATGACCAAGGCAGCTTGTAGAAGGAGGATTTTATTGGGTGATCACAGTTTCAGAGGGCTAGAGTCTGTAACCACCATGGTGGAGAACATGGCGGCAGCACACAGGTGTAATGTTGGAGCCGTAGCTGAGAGTTCACATCTTGATCCACAAGCAGAAGGCAGAGAGAGAGAGAGACAGAGAGAGCAAGGATAGTCACAGAGACAGAGAGGCTGGAGGCAATTCCAAAGTCCACACCCAGTGGCACACCTTCTCCAACAAGGCCACACCTCCTAATCCTTCCCAAACAGTTCCACCAACGGGGGACCAAGTACGCAGACATATGAGAATGTTCATTCAAACCACCACAGCGCCCTTTTTTGTCTCCTTGGGGAGAAGGAAATATTCCCCTTTCATCCTATTTCCTGGTTTATACTTGAATTATCAACTATTTAACAATACAATTTCTCTGTCTTCCCCATCCCATGGAACCCAGGCCACCCTCAAACTCCTTATGTCACTGAGGCTGGCCCTTTGCCTGGGATCCTGGGAGTGGGGATCATAGGCACTTGCCATCATGTCCAGCCACAGTAAAGCCCCTGAGGTGGCTTTATTTCCTTTTAAAATCTGACTGATAATGTAGTTCAATAGTTGCATCATTACTTAGATTCTTGTGTTTGAGGTTTTTCTTAGGATGCATCATTTTCTCTCCTCTCTGGTTTGAAATGTGCCAGCATAAGGTTGTACATGACGTCGTTCTCTGCCCTGTCTCTACTGTGGACGTCCTCTGTCCTTCCTTCCCAGGGTTGGTTACTTTATCGTATTTCCTTCTCGATTCCGCAGCTTTTCCCCTTCAAAGGACTGGCTTTTCTAAGTCTAGTAACTACTTTAATTTCCACCTCAAGTCTTATTATTTCATTCCTTCTGTTTTGTTTTATAATTTATAACTTTTCAACTTAAATAATTTAACTCCTGCTTCAACCCCCCAAATACCAGGATTATGTGTGTCACTGAGCATAGATTTTTTTTTCCCTCTAACACTTTTTCCATAGTATACTGAGCGTGTGTGTGTGTGTGTGTGTGTGTGTGAGAGAGAGAGAGAGAGAGTGTGTGTGTGAGAGTGTGTATGTGTGTGTGCACCTGTATGTTAAGGCCCAGGGTTGACAGTGTTTTTCTCAACCACTCTTTATCTTTTGGGGCGGGGTCTCTCACTAAACCTAGCTTTCACTGATTGGCTCCTCACTAGCTAGCAAGCTCCGGGGATCAGCACATCCCCTGCCATGTTGAGGTCACAAGGCCGTGTGACCATTCCCAACCTTTCCTGGAAGTTATGGAGACCCAAGTGCAGTTGGCCATGCTTGTTCAACATGCGCTTTACCACCTGGCCCGTCTCTTCTCGTCTCTTCTTACTTTTTCTTCCCTCTAATTTCTTAGGCTGAACAGCTGTCCATTCCTTCAATAGCTTCTCAGTTTCTGAAGTGCACATGGAGAGCCTTCCAGACAGTCCAGCTGCCGCTGAGCTGTGTACCTCATGAGTTCTGATCAGGAGCTGTCTGCCCAGAGTTTGTGTTTTCCCGCCTCCTCCCACGTGAGAGTCCAGGGTCTGTGTGTGCTAACTCCTCCCGCGTGAGAGTCCAGGGTCTGTGTGTGCTAACTCCTCCCACGTGAGAGTCCAGGGTCTGTGTGTGCTAACTCCTGTCCCTCCAGAGCCCAGGGTCTGTGTGTGCTAACTCCTCTCACGTGTGCGTCCTTTTGCACGGAGCCCATTAACAAACTGTAGGTGAATCCCCTGGCATGGGGAACCCATGCTAGGCTCCGTTCCAACAGAGCTGATCTGTTTTGATGTCCCTGCTGCTTTCTCCAGTCAAGCTGAGCTGGAGAGAACACCCAAGCCCCGCACTCACCACATAGCTGACTGCCAGGTTGTGTCAGCACGTATGATGACAAGGAGGGAGGCGTGGCCTGGGCTCTGCCTGCTGTGCTGATGAAGAGCTTGGAGTCCTGGGTGTATCCACCAGGTCCCTCTGGAGCCTTGCTTGTGGGGGAGGGGCTCCATCAGAACTTGCAGGGTGTGGGGAGGCAGGCTCCTCTCCCTTGTCTTGTGGTACCCAATCAGGAAGAGCCCTGTCTCCTCCACCCTGCAATCTCCCTCATGTGTTAGCGACTCTAAGCCTCTGTTGCCCACCCTCCCAACCTGCTCAGGTTCCTCCTCTACTTCTGGTGACAGCACAGATGTGGCTGCCACTTGAGGAGACCGGGCCATGACAGGGTTGCCCCAGGGGCAGGTTCCTGGAAGATACTTTACAGACAGAGCCCACACCCAGAGCTCTTGTGATCTTAATTTGTGGCTTTGTCTGATGGGACCTGCTTCCCTTTGCAGGGACCTCGGGCTGTTTATTTGGGGGAAAGGATATTCCCTGCCTTTCATGTCTGAGCGGTTTCCTCCTGTGAGTTCCCTGTGAGGTCCTCAGCATACCCAGGGCTCCAGCAGGAGGGGTGGGAGGCAGGAGGGGTGAGCTCTTCCGGGAAGCAAGCTTCCCCTCCATCATGCCAAGGAGCCCCACAGGCTCGGTCTTAAGCTGACTTTGGGACCATCTCAGCCATGGTGGTGGGTAACCCCTCCATATCTAGCTGAGAGCCTCAGCATCTCCTGGTCTTGTGCTAATAAGATTTTTTTCCCTTTAAAAGGAACTTTCCATTGTTTGCTTTAAAAGTGAAATGTGCAATTTTTCCAACCGCAGAGGCGATGCTGGAAGAGGCTGTAATTTCTAGGATCCAAGTCAGAGCTTGAAAACATGAAGAAGAAAACGGAGGGAAAGGCTTCCAATTAAAACAGGCCTCTTCCTACCTCCCTCCAGGCTTTCTCTGGTCAGTCTTCGTTGAGGGGTGTCGGCGGGATCCGTACTGGAGTTTCCTTCTACGCCAACCCCTAATGAGCAAATTATTCCATTGTTTTTTCACCAATAATGAGACACTTACAGCTCATTAGACTCCAGGGGCTGGGTGGGATCTGAAGGTGAGAGTCCACGCACATGATTCCACCCACCAACCACAGCCCTTGAACACCGCATGCCCCCGCCCAGGGAGCACGCGCCGCCTAGCCTGGAGGGGTAAGATGGCGTTAGATGGAGCTTCGCGAAGACAGGCCCGGGAACTGCTGCCCCGTGGTCCTTTTTCTCTCCCGTAATCAGATGTGGGTGCGCACCAAGGTGAGGAGGATGGGAACCCTGCTCGGGGGATCGCAGCCCTTGACTGGAGCCCCTCACAAATCTGGATCCAGCCTTCTCTGAGATGAGGTCCCCGGGGAAGCACGCGAAGCCTGGGGCAGGCCTATGCAACTGAGCTTTGAGAGGGACAAGAGTCATCTGTGTGGCAAACCGGGGAATGGGGAGGGGGACAACGGCCACCAGTCACTGCTCAGAAGACCCGAGAGCCAGCGCAGCCCCAGCGACTCTGCCTTCCAGAGCTTGCAACCCTGGCTGGAAGGTTTATGAGAGCTGGCTTATTCTCTGGTGTCTTGGCACTTTCCCTCACGTCCTGATTGGAACCAGGGAGGCTGTAAGTGCAAACGTTTTTGTACCTTAGAGTAAATTATACCTGCGTTCCTGGAGAAGGCTGTGGTGAAAGTGGCTCTTGTTTCCCGTGGCCCCACTCTCCCCTCAGGAGACCCGAATTCCAAGCCGGCGCTACTATAAAGTTGATGAATGTGTGCCAGGCCCTAATCCAATATGCAATCACCCTTCTCTCTCCTCTCCTTTCTGCAGGGGAAAGGAAGCTGGAGTTTTTAATAAGGTAATAGCGCTTCTTTTATATTTTCCTTTCATAAATTATAAGGAATCGAGAGCAGCCTGGCACAGAGGGGAGGTTACAGAGCCGGGCGCGAGTGTAAATCGCTGCAAGCACTTTCAGAGAGCGAACTGGCGATCGCTGCTGAAGTTGCAGCCTAGTGGCTTCCCCTGCCCAGCCAGCTCCCCAGAGACGCCGGGAGACACTGCAGGGTTGTCAAAGGCAGCGGGCACTGGGGGGAATGACACCATTGATGGGTAAAGGAGGTGGCTGTGTCCCCCAAACACCTCAGTGCTGTGACAGTGAAAACACACGGAGGGCAGAACAGTCACGGCTAAAGAGAAACCATGAAATCCCAGGCGTCACAATGAGTGGACCAACACTGCTTTGATCAACGCAGCACAGCCTCAAAAATGCAACAGCAACTTGCAGGGCTTGGACGACCCAATGCTGATTACATCGAGCTTGACAAGCCACAGATGAGTCCACACACTGTCTCTAGATGCACATGTGCATCGTAATAGTGTAAAAACCTGAAGATCGTTCGGGGGGGGGGGGCAAAGCCAAGGCTGATGTGAATGCGATCCCTGGACTCAACGTGGTGGAAGGAGAGGACCAACTCCCAAGAGTTGCCGTCTGATACACACACACACACACACACATACTCACAATGGGCTGGTGCTGGACAGGTGGCTCAGTGGTTAAGAACATTTGCTTCTCTTCCAGAGGACCTGGGTTTGGATCTCAGCACTCGTACTGGGTGACTTACAACTCTGGGAAGTCAAGCCCTGGGAGATCCAGCGCCCTCTTCTGGCTCCCATGGGCACCTGCACACACGTAGCATATGCTCCCACACACAGACAGACATACACATAAATAAAAAATTTTTTAAAATGACGTGGAGATACTAAATTCATAGTGGTGGTCCCCTGGAAAGATTTCACATGGACCTGGGAGGATAACGGGGGAGCATTCAACTGGGTCATGTATTTTATGTAGCAGAAGTATGACCACTGTGTCACAAATTGTGAAGCAAAAATGTCAGCCAATATTTGCAAAAATGAGCCAGGCGTGGTGGCACAGGCCTGCAATCCTGAGTGGAAGCAGGAGAGTCAGAAGTTCAAGTTCAAGCTTAGCACACTAAGTTTGGTGCTGACCTGGGCTATATGCGATCCTGTCCTTAAGCAACCGAATGGATGTTTTTGGTTAAGACGCAGAAAGTGGATATATTATTATATTTTCCAATGTTCAGGTATCCGCTGGCTTTAGCTGTCACCATGTGACTTTGGGCATGCCACACTCTTGCTTGATCCTCAGTTTCCTGTCCTGTAGAATAGGTGTTTTGTACCCCAGGGCGGCTGTGAACACAGCCCAACCATACATAGGTAACAAGGTCACACACCACTGATTACTCAGTCACTTGTGGCTGGAAGATCTAGAAAGGAGCTTTGAGGTGAAAATGAAGGAAGCCTGGGGGTGATGATGCCATAAACTTGGTGAGCACATGTCCTGGGGCTGAGGAAGGGAACATCCGTATAAAACACCCTGCAAAGGGGCCTGGCTGGCGTCTCTTTCAGTCCTGCTGCTCAAGTTCTCAAAAGGGGGACCTGCCTAAAGCATGGGGTATACAGCTCTCCATGCAGCCGGGCCATGGACAGTTTGCTTACTGACAAGAAAGTGAGAGAGTCCTTATTCTTCCCTCCGAGGGACCTTGTGACAATCTGAGTGGACTGTGCCATGAGTGTGCCATCTGCTGAGCCCGGGGCTCTTTGGTTTCGTCCAACTGTCCTGCATAAAGCAGGTTCCTCATCGAATTAGCTCATGAATTCTCCCGTCCTCATAAACCACATTTAGTCTGGGAACAGAGACGCTTTCTCGAGCTATGCATACGTGTAAATGCTAATCATTTCGTATTTGCTGAATCCCTGATTCTGTGGTAGGTGCCGAGGGGCACAGAACTCCTGCGCCCATAGTTCATATTCTGCTGGGACACGGTAGAAAAGGGTCAATTAATTAGGATAACTTAGAATGATGTAAAGTTATGGAGGCAGCTTGCACGGGTCAGCAGAGAAGAAAAACTAAATGCAGAAAATCCTCTGACGGAAGTGACGTCGAGCTGAGGTAGCAATGGCAGGAAGGAGTGAACTACATTCTCTCTATAGGGTGATGGGTGGAGCTGCAAGGAGCTCATGAGATGATTTCAGGTCACAAGTCTTGTGTTGGGGGACAGCTGCCACCATACAGAGGTGACTAGGGTGCCATGTCCAGATGAGGTCTTACATTTTAAAATTTACTTCTTTTATTTTTGGGATTATAATTGCAACAGTGTCTCCTTCCTTTCCTCCCTCCAAGCCTTCCTATGTGCCCTTTTCACTGTCTCTCAAATACATGGCTTCTTTTTCCATTAATTGTTGTTATATTCATACATAGGCACACGCACACACGCGCACACACACATACACACTCATAAATATAACCTGATTAGTCTGCATAGTGTTATTTTTAAGTATATTTCCAGGAATGACCATTTGGTATTGGATAACAAGTTGGTGTGCTCTTCCCTGGGGAAGATTGTTTCTCCTGCTCTCAGCATTCCATAGTTGCGTGTAGTTCTTTGTGGAGGGCTGAGGCCTCATGATCTTTCCACTTTGTAATGTCTAGTGCTATTGTCCTTACTCAAATAATGTTTGGGTGGTCATGGCAAGACTTTACGGGAGTAGCGTCTGATGTTACTAGAAGAAGCAGCCTCACAGCAAGTCACTGATCCTTTATCTCTCATACTCTTTATGTCCCATTTTTCTGCAGTGTTCCCTGAGCCTCGGATTCAGGAGTTGTTTTGTGGGTGTATCCGTTGGGACTGGGTTCCACAACTCTGCATATGATGGGTTGTTATGTTCTGTGATAGTCTATGTTGAAAGGAGAGGTTTTTTGATGAGGAGTACAAGGATATAAGGATCAGTATTTAGAGTGTAGTTACGGATTATGCTGGCTTAGTAAAGTGGTGGTTCTAGGTTCTTCTTCAAGATCTATGACTTCACTAGCCCTGGGTAGTGGCCACAAGGTTTCCAGTATCAAGCAAGGTTTCTCTCTTGTTGATGGGTCATTTAGTTCAATTAGAGAGCCATTGGTTGCTGCCCAGACGTGTGTGCCGCTCCTGCACCTCTAGGACTACCATGCTAAGCTGGTCATTGTTGTTGTTGATGGTCATCATAGCTGGGTAAAGCTGTAGGTTGCTTCCCTCTTTGGAGGCTTGCATTGTGCCTTCTGGTACCACGAAAGCTAGTCCTCAGTGGGGGAGCGTTCAGGTCAGTTCTGACTCAGGGACCTCTGGGCCTTATGTCCAAAGTGCAGGGTGTCTTTAGCCATAGGAACTTTGATGGGGGATGTCCTTCTGTACATATGTTTCTATTATGAATAAAACACTTTTGGCCAATAGAGGCAGGAAGATAGGTGGGACTAGGAGATGAGGAGAATTCCGAGAAAGATAGGCAGAGAGAGAGAGAGAGAGAGAGAGAGAGAGAGAGAGAGAGAGAGAGAGAGAGAGAGAGAGAGAGAGAGAGACACCATGTAGCCAAGGAAGGAGTAACAGGTATGGACCATTCTCCAGTAAGATGAGACTACATGGAAATACTTAGATTAATAGAAATGGGTTAATAATTAAGAGAGAGATAGCCAGTAAGAAGCCTTAGCCATCAGCCAACAGTTCATAGTTAATGTAAGTCTTTGTGTGATTCTTTGGGGCTAAAGGGTGGGGGGACAAGAAAAACTCCAGCGACAGGACTTAACGTTCCACCTCTGGGGGCAACCAAGGGCAATTAACAATAGTCTGTAATGGCTACTGCTATTATATTGATAGTCTCTTGGATAACCATGACCAACAACTCAGAAGAGGGCTTCTTATACCCGGTATTGGAGGTTTTTTTTTTTAGATAGTTTTTGGCTCTTGGAGGGAACATTGTCAGTCTAGGAGTCCTTATATTTTGAGTTTCAACCCTTGGGTGAATGTTGTGTTCATTTACTGCACTTGGTAGAAAATTCTGTGGCAGAAGATGAAGCTGTCTTCTGGCTATGTGGTGTCTGGATTAGATGTAGAAATGTAGCTGTCATGGAAAGAGCTGGATTCATCAGTGTGGCACTCACTGTAGAAGTCAGGATTTGAAGATGTTCTATTGAGGGAGCTGGTAGGAATGATATAGAACTAACTCTGAACTTGAACATGAAATGCTTGCCTCAGAGGAGGGAAAGCCATCAAAAGAGACCGAGAGAGCACTTGGGAAAATGAGCCAGTCAAGGGTGACGTCACAGGATGGAGAGACTGGAGTGTGAAGGAAGAGGCAGGTCTGCTGTGTCCGGTGCCTCTGTGAAGCTGGGGGCGGGGACAGAAGGGACAAACACATTTGGCAGTGCAGGGTCACTGGTGACTTCAACGATGAAGCTTCTGGGAGTGGGATCTAGAGCGCATGTGTCCCACAATCCCTAGAGAGGAGGGAGCGGGTCACGTGGTTCCACTCTGCCACCCATGAGGGCACTAGAGCATCTCCGTCTGCGCTGAGCTGGTTGGATTCCTTGTCTCACGCAAAGAACTTGGCATTTAGATTCTGGTCAAATGTCCATGGCTCTGGGTCTACAGGTGCAGTTTTGTACTCAATATCAGAGGGCAGGGATTTAAGTTACTTCGTTTGTTACCATGACAAGGTAGCCAATAAACGCAAGTTAAGAAAGGGAGACGTTTACTTTGAGTCAGTTTGAGAGCCTAGCCTGTAAGGGCAGGGGTGGCATGGGACAGGAGCTTGAGGTGATGTTTCATCTGCCATCAGGAAGCAGAGAGGTGAATGCTGGTCCTCAGTTTGCTCTCCATTATTGTCAGGAACCTAAGCCCATGGATAGTGTCACATACAGTTAGGGTGGGCTTTCCACCCCAATTAACCCACGTCTACAAAGGCTCTCATGGGCATGGCTAGAGACTTATCTTCTGGGTGATTGTAGATCCTGTGCTATTGGTAATCAATCGTAGCCATCACAGCCGCTGTCTTCCTTCCCACGCAAAGGCAGTGCTGCAGGCGGTCTCTCCCACACTGTTTCCTGTTCTGTGGTCTGATTCTGCTGTGGGGGGTGCTGGGTGTCGTCGCACCATGTCACTGCAGTGGACATTGTACCTTGAATCATCACTCCAGCTGTGGCAATCACCAGTGTATGTGCAGGCTGCTGCTGGTGGGAGACAGTTGCCCTGCAGTGAGATTTCCTACTGGGATGATGAGCAGTCTGATGCGTGGGCACAGGAGGCTGCCTTAGCCACCTCCAGGGAAGGGTGCAGCATCCATGCCTGTCCCTGGGAGATGCTCTCTCTGTGCCATCTCTGTTCCCAGCCTGTGAACTCACCCATTTCCAGAGTCCGGGGTCTCTTTCATCTTTTCCTTGTCTGAGGATCATGGCATACAGTCTCATCAGATGTTTGTCTTTTGTGTTTTCCTAGATGGTTCCAAGAACTCAGCCGTCTCTTTTCCCTCCACACAGCTCACCTGTTCTGGCTTTGGAGTCTTGGGATTTTGCTGTTAGTGTCAGAAGTGGGTATGGTAATTTCTTCCCAATTATCTTCCTTTTTTTTTAAGGGAGGTGGAGACAAGTGAACTCCTGGGGCTTGCTATCCAGTAGCCTAGTCTGTAAGTTTCAGGGCATGACGAGACCGTGTCTCAAAAACCAACGTCCAAACATCCAAAGGTTGTTTTCTAGCCTCCACATGTATGTATGTGTGTACACATGCATGTTCACCCTCAGGAACACCCACACATGAGTACACACATATACACTAACAAAAGGAAGGAGATAATTACACATTTAACAGTGGATCTGCATAGCTGAGCTCCATTCCCTTCAGCTGAGAAAGCACAGAATCTGTTCCCTGTGTTGTTCCGCGGCTGAGAGCTTGGCAGATTGAGACTCTCTGACTAGAAGGCCATGTCATAACCTATCATGTATGGTGCACAGGAAAGAGACTGATTGCTATGAGTCTGTAAGAACCGAAGGAGCCAGCTCTGGGGTCAGAGGTTCCGTGGCCTCAGAATCTGGAAACAATTTAGGCTTTCAGAGAAAAGAGACCTCTGAGAGCTTCCTGGGACCCACGGCCGGTGGCTCGGCAGCAAATGCTGCCATTTTACCTTACCCGTCCCGTGACCAAATGCTAATTCCCCAGGCGGGTCCATCGAGTCTGCTTTCCTGAGTGGTGGGCAGTAATGCCAGGGTGTGTTGCAGGTGTGGTTTCAGCAGCAATTCGTGACGTGCGTATAGGCAAACCTCACAAGGCCTAGAGGTCACCGCTGAGTCCTCTCAGCTTCTCCATTTAGAACTTCTCCATCTTCTATTGTTTGATTGCCTCGTTGTCACTGACAAGCAGACAGATGCTGGCGTGTGCTTGTGTGTGCTTGTGTCCGTGTCTGTGTATGGGCACATGGATGCGGGTGCGTGCTTGTGTGTGTACACACGTATGTGTCCATGGAGGGTCAAAGGACAACCTTGGTGCCATTTCTCAGACACCACTTACCTTTATTGAAACAAGGCTTTTGCTGGCCTATCAGACAGGCTAGGTTGTCCATCCGACCAGTCCCAAGGGTCCTTGAATCTCCACCTTTCCAGTACTGGGGTCATAAGGGTGCGCTGCCTCATGTGGCTATTGTGCGTGGTTGCTGGGCATTGAACCCAGCTTCTCATGCCTGTATGGCAAGCACTTTACAGAATGAGCTACCTGTCCACGCTGCTTCTAAAATCCCGCTTCTGTCTGGGACCCATGGAACTCTGTGTGTCTCCATGGCTCCATCTGTGCGGCCTTAACCTGCCCTGGAACTCATGTTTCCATTTGCCGAGCAGGAGCAGTGACATCAGTCTGCTGAGGCCGTGGCAAAGATAGAATGAGCTTTAAATATGAATGCATTTCCTATATGTACTAGCTTAAGTCATTTTAAACACCCTTCCTTTTCCTTTTTGCACTCCAGAAGGTTCCAGCCTAGTCTCTGGTTTCCCCTGCCATTCCATCATCAGGACACAGTGACAGGACACAGTCAGTACCTGCAACTTTTAATTCCTTGGACCCTAACACAATGTGGAAAAGTATTTTCCTCTGGCTTGGGAGAAAGAGAAAGCGAATGATGAATGTAAACTGCTGGGGTTTAATTATAATGTATAATTATATATTTATGACATATTAATACTGTTGTTACTTTTATTTTGCCCTAGAGGGGAATAAATGACCTAATTCTCTTTCCATTCTTTCCCTGGTTGGAGTTTTTGCTGGGTTTGCTTCCCAGCCCATTTTTGGTCTTGTAAAACATCTCAGGTGATGAAACCTTGGAGTCGGGTGAACCACCTGAGGAAATTCAGGCCTTCTGTAGAAAACAAGCAGTTGCTATGGCGGGCTGGGGACCGTATTTGTTTAACATCCGTATTCCTGCCTCGTGCAGCCTAGCGGCATGTTATTTCCACTGGGCATGAGCCAGCGCCTGGTTCCTCCCCGCTGTGTCCAACCTTGAACATTTCTCTGCGATTATGTTTCACCCGAGGATTAGCAAAATGCAGAGGGGAAAAAATCCGAGAAGGTGTTTGGCACAGGGCTCGGTGCTGTGTTCGCACAATCTGCCACTGAGCTAGGCTGTTTGGAGAGCTGGCCAGGGGCTCAGGAGGGCAGGCTGGCTCTTCATCTAGGCATCCCCACTGCCCATTGTGGGTAGGGGGGGCAGAGTCAGGCTTGTTTGTTTCTAAGCCCCAAGCAAACACCACACCAACAAGTAGTTCTCATGCCTCACTCAGCTGTCAGAGAGCCTAGGATCTGGGCTTGAGAAGCTGTGATCCCCTTTTCCAGAACCAGCCAAGCCCATTGCCTGGACCACCTTAAACAAGTCTGGAAGATGCACTCCCCCCACACACACACACACAAAGGGAGACATTACCTCAGCTGCTAGACATAGAAGACAGTCATATCAAGTCCTGAATGATAAAATTGTCTTTCCTAAGCCCAGCTTTGGGAAGAAAAGAGCAGGCCGGGGGAAGTTTTGAGTCAGTGTTTTTTTTTTCTTCCATCCTCCACTCTAGAGGCTTCGTCTGTGAGCCTGGCTACAGCCAGGGGTGAGGCTCTGGTGAGGGCAACTGTGGAACCACCCCACTGGTCACTGCTTCCCCTCACATCTGGCCCTCCTGCTCCTGATTCAGTAAACCCTTTGCAGAGGGTTTTTCTTAAGAGAGGGTCTCTAGCCAGGGCTGGCTTCTGATCTTACCGACTCTGCCTCCTAAATTGTGGGCTTGCAGGCCCAGTTTATGCCGCTGCGGGATGGGATCCCGGGCTTTGTGCATGATGGGATTCTAAGTGGGTTACATCCCCAGCTCCCTAGGCGGAGACGGGAAGAGAGCACACACAAGCAGAGGTCTCTGCTCAGCTATTTAGACTGTACCCCTTTCCCGCACACATTTCTTGTGTGTGCATGCATGCATGCGCATACTGTGGTGTGCATGCCAAACTCAGAGGACTTGCAGGATTAGATCCTCTTCTTCCACTGTGTGGATTCCAGGGACCAGATTGAGGCCGTCATCCTTGGCGGCAGACTATCTCCCACTGAGTCACTTCACAGGCCCTGGAGACCTATACATCCTCTGTGAGGCCATGTCTACACATTAGTAGACATGAAGAAGCCACCAAGCTGCTGCGGAAGCAGCAACTCTAGGGTCAAATTTCTTGTGAAAACTCCAGGCTTCTCTACAGCGTGGTCGGGGAGGGTGTGAGGTTCCCATCCGGTCCTGTAAAAGTTGGCTGGGAGGAAACCCCAAACCTGGGATGTCTAGAGACCACTGGCAGGAGGGAGACACAGATTCAAAGCTCCAGCCCCTGACTTGAGACTGCGGTGTGGGGCTGGGGGCGGGAGTGGATCCTGGAAGCAGATGGGTTCTAACTGGGGATACTTGGGAGACCAGACTTCCTGTGAGGCTGTGGTGTGGGACACAGGGATGAAGTGTAGTAAACAGGGTTACACCCGGTCACAGTGCGGTGTTTCGACACTGTGTTAAGGAGATGGGGACACCAACAAGTTGGGACCTGGTTCTGTTAGGATCATTTGAAGGCCACTCCTGCACCTATCACAAAACACTCCCTCCCTCTTCTATGCAAACCATATTTGTATTAATTTCTTGTGAATTTCATACACTCATAGAAAGTTTTGTTGGTCACATTCACTCCCATTACTCTACCTAACCCTCCCGACTTCATGTCCTCCCCTGTCCCCTCCCCCAGCCTCCCTATTCCAATTCCTGTTGCCATGGGTTTATGACCAGTGGTTCCCAACCTTCGTGATGCTGGGACCCTTTAATACAGTTCCTCATGTTGTGGTGACCCCAACCATAAAATTACTTCATTTCTGCTTCATAACTGTAATTTTGCTACTGTTGTGAATCGTAATGTAAATATTTTTGGAGCTAGAGATTTGCCAATGGGGTCATGACCTACAGGTTGAGAACCACTGCACTAGCACACGGGTGGCCAACAAGGGGCCACACCCTTCCTGCAGAAGCTCTCAGCAGTCACTAGCTCCTTAGGGAGGGGTGGGGGTTCCAGAACCTTCCTTCATCCCCTGTGGGAATGTTGACGGGCCTGATCATGTGCAGGGAACCGTGCTCCTGTGTGGTCTGGAGGTCCCCAGTCTTGTCATTCCAGGAAGAACCTGTTGCTCTGCAGACAGAAAGCGTCACTCAAAGAAGTGGTTTTCAACCTGTGGGTCGCGACTCTCACTGGGCCACCTATCAGATGTTTACATTATGATTCATAACAGTAGCAAAGTTACAGTTAAAGAAGTAGCAACGAGAATCATTTTATGGCTGGGGTCACCACAACATGAGGAACTGTATTAAAGGGTCTCAGCGCAGCATTAGCAAGGTTGGAAACCAGTCTTGTTAGCTTTTTCATTCATTCATTTTACATACCAACCACAGTTCCCCCTCCCTTTCCTCCTCCCTGTCTCCCCCACCTCTTTCCAAACTACCCCCATCCACTCCTCAGAAAGGGTAAGGCCTCCCATAGGGAGTCAACAAAGCCTGGCACATTCAGTTGAGGCAGGACCAAGCCCCACCCCCAGCCCCCATCAAGGCTGAGCAAGGCATCCCTACCTTGAGCAAGGCTCCTGCACTAGGGATAGATCCTGGACCCGCTGCCGGTGGTCCCACAAGTAGACCAGGCCACGGAACCGTTTCCCACACACAGAGGGCCTGGGGAACTACTCACTGTCTTAAAGGGTTTCATCAGCCCTGGCCGTATGGGTCACCTGCCTGGATGCAGCTGTGAACTGGGTATCAGAAGGCCCTGATTTTAATCCCGATACAACCCCATCACTAGCTCTTGACCAGCAATCTGACCTCTTATGGCACTGTTTCCTCACCGGGAAAGCAAGTGGGATGAGGGTATTGTGGAAAATAATGTGAGATCTATTAATAGCACCTTAGTGGTTAATTTCTGTCAACTTCCCCACCTTCTGACTCTGGGAAGGCCCTGCGGTTTGTTTGCTCTGTAACAGCGTGGCAGATGTGACAGACCTGGCGTGTCTTCCCCCACTTCCCATTCTCCCACGAAATCCTACCAGACTGAGGCCGGCAGCATGCTGGGAAAGAGCACACGTGTTTGTGCTGCAGCCATCCTAAGCCAGACACAGTCACACGGACTCTCAGCAGCCGAGACCGTCCAAGATCAGTAGATCTCTGCACTCACCCAAAGAAAGAGCCCCTTGCTGCTTGGAGCTATTGAGTCTGAGGATGGTTGCTAAGTGGTAACAGCTAATTGGTGCAGAGTTGGCAGAGGCGTTTGGCAAGACTCCATCAGTCAGAAGCAATCATTAAGGGCAAAGCCATGGCTTAGCTGTAGGCTATGGCAACAGCACATATAATCAGGCACAATGAGGAAGCCAGGGGGGGCTCTTCCCTTGGCTATGCTTTTGGAGCAGGAAGATGGGATAGCACATCCAAATAGCTTGGTAGCCATGTCTTAGGTATACTTGGAATTCATAATAACACAGTATTAGTGAATGAGAGGTAATCTCTAATAGGAAAGCAGTGCTTTCTTGAGGTTAGAAAAACATAATTTATTGCAACAATAAGTGAATTTTTCCCTCTATGGGATATGTTAAAGAAGCATACAGAGTTGTAAATGAGACTCTTCTCTCTTGATCTGTAGATTTGCCAGAGCTGCTTCTAAGAGTAGACTCAGACGCCTTGTGTCTTCTCCAGGCCACTGAGCTGTGAGGCAGGCTGGGGCTTCCCTGGGGGTTGCTGAGCAGAAGGAAGTCACTGACTTGTATGGAGCTGGGCTTGAGTAGCTGTAGGAAGCGTAGGGTCATCTCTAGGCAGAGTGGGCATTATCTGACCACTGTCCAAAGTATGTGGTGAACAGGGCTCCATGCTGTGGGTCTGTGCTGGAGTCTGAGCTGTCAAGTCATCAGGAAATTGACTCCAGCAGCCCTCTCCATAAAGTGGGCAAGAAAGAAGAGTGTCATTGAAGGGACAAAGAGGAGTGACAGGAAGGGTCCTTGCAGCGTCCCAGTGACTATGAAGGGCACACAGTGCAGAAATACAGACTCTCTTGGCACTAATAAAAGTGGGTATCGTAGCAGGTTTGGTTGGGATGGGACTGGGCCAAGACTGTAGTTCATAGCTCTTGAGTTGCTTTGGGAACCTGCAGCAGACATGGGTGAATGGAGAGGTGTATAGCATCAGATTGTCCAGTACGGACAGCAGGGGGCTATCAATAGTCTCTAACAAATATCCAGTGGGTGCAAGACCAGGAACCTTTGTGCTGCAGGTTGGACATACTTGACTGAGTATCAAGACGGGGAAGGGCAGATAATGGAAGAGTGCTTCTGTATGGGTAGTCAGAGCAAGGCCCCTAGTCCCTGGGTCCATCTTGGAATGTCATGAGTGGATCTCCAGGAGTCTACCACATCTTCTGCTCTAGTCTTCAGTGGCTTGGTAACTTTATAGAGGAGTTAAGAGCAGCTGGGCCACCCTTCACCTTCCATTCCCATCAGTTCAGAGCTTAAGGGTGTCTTCCTTGGGTGAAAGGAAGTTGTGTAGACACAATTCTGCGGGCTCCATGACAGTTGTTCCTTATGCTAGCCTGAGGCCTGAAAGTGTCAGGACTCTCTGTCTAGGACAGAAAACTTATTCTGTCACATTCTCCACAGAAGTAATAATCTCCACACAACCACTGCTGCCCAGACAGGGTCTGCCCCTTTGCGTGAATGCTTCATTTCCTCCAGGCCCAGGCCCGGGGATCCTACGAGAACACACAACACAGAGGAAACTATGTCAGTGTAGGGCAGGTACATTTCAGAGGGTCGTCCCCGGTGGAGAGGTTAGAACAACAGCCCTCCTTCTAGGTGCATCTTGGCTGGCACAGATCCCATGCCAGGACACAAGGCTTGGCAAGTGGGGGACGTGCTGCAAGTTTGCCTTGATGTGTGTTACATGAGCTCCCAGCTTCCTGTCTTACACCCTGCCTGATCCAGATGGCTCCATACTCTGGCCCGCTCCAGATGGCTGCCATGGAAGAACAGGAGGTCAACTGGGTGGCAAGGAGGTGTGGAGAGCTAGGGGAGTAAGAGGACATGAGGGAATGCCCGATAGCCTCTTTGAACTGTCTGCCACTTGCTGCCTAAGGGACTGAGGGGACCAAGTGAGTTGGAGGAACCCTGTCTTTCTCTAGTCGCTCTTCTCTCTAAGAAATATAAAAAGGGTGGCAGGCAGATCAAGTTAAACAACACATGCAGACAGTGAACTCTTCCATAAAGCAGGCTCACAGGCCACAGGAAGAGTGTGTGAAGTATGGCGAAGTATGTCCAGGCCAGGGACACATGTAACCTTCTGAGTTTCAGGAGAGGCACAGCTCAACACCACGAACTCCAGACGGCTCGCCTCCCGACTGCATAGCTCCAGAGCCGGCTGACAAGGGAGTGAGTCATCTGTGTCTTTCTGTTCTGTGCATGTGACATCGCTGCTAGTAAGTCAGACAATCACGATGTTTTGAAGATTCATTCGGTTTTCTCGTTATGTGTCTGTGGATGCTTTCCCCCATAGTCACAGCCTTGCCAAAACAATGTTAAAAACAGACCTGGTAATATTTTTCCCATTTGCAGACAGACATGAATGTTTAACAGTGCGCATGTCTGACAGATGCACGGAACTCTAGGATTCAGCCCCGAATGTCACACAGTCATAAACAGTCTATTTGCCAAAAGGATTTTCTTTTTCCAGCGAAGCAGAAACCAAGTTTTGGGCTTGGTTTACCTCAGGAAAACCTGTTAGCAAAAAACCTGTTAGCAAAACCTGTTAGCCACTTCATTTTCTTACAAGAAGCTGTTTGTTTTATCAATGCACCACAAATTGGGGGATTAAAAATACATGCAGGCAAAAAATTCAAAAGTAGTTAAATCTGGCTATTTTTACTCACATCAGCTTGGATGGTAAATCCTCAGGGCAAACATCTGAATCTGGCCCCTGAGGTCTAGGATTATTTCAAAGACAGTCAACATGCTATGCTGGTCTGGGCCCGTCCAGTTTGGGAAAGGGACACACAGGGGATGGCTAGGAGGGTGGTTATGGCCAGAGAGGTTCCCACACACTCTCTGCACATATACACACACAAGAAATGTGTACAGTTTGACAGGCTGGAATCCTTAGCAAGTTTGGCCTTAGCAAATGAATTGATGAGCTCAAATGCAACCTCGAGTATTGAGAGTCTAAGAAGCAGCAGAAAGTAACTTTAGGATGTGTGTAGATGTCCTGTCAGTGGCGTCTAACAACAACAACAACAACAAGGCCTAACTGGTCTGTGAGCCACTGAGCCACTGATCTTCTGGAGACATATAATTTGGTCGCTAAACGTTCTTAGAACGAGACACCAGCATTTTCTTTGTTCCTTGCTCTACTTAAAATATTTGTTATTTTTAAATCGTCCCTTCCTCCCTCATTCTGTGTGTGTGGGTGCGTGCGTGTGTGTGTGTGTGTGTGTGTGTGTGTGTGTCCACTGTGCGCATGAATGAAATACCCGCAGAGATCAGAAGAGGGCATCAGATCCACAAGAGCTGGAGTTAACAGATGGTTGTGAGACACCTGACTTCCATGCAGTGGCGCAGACAAGGGCTCCTAATCACTGAGCCACCTCTCCAGCCCTGTGCCCTGCTCCGAGTCTACGTTTTTGTTACTAGCTGGGACTGGCCAACTGAAGATAAAGAATCCATGACTTTACACACTCAGTTTTTAAACACAACACTTACAACTCCCTGGTTCACCTTGCCTGGAACTTTTTGACCTCTATAAGTACATCTCACAACAGACATTTTTCTTTGGAGGCTGAGGCAGTCAGGTAGATGGGGATTAACTCTCTACTTCCCCCAGGCCCTAAAAATTATTTTGACGCTAGCGCTTAAATCATGGGTTTCAAGTAGATACAGCTTAACTGAGTCATTAAGAATTTTATTGGTTAAAGTAGGCTTATATTTTTCCTAGTAGACGTCATGACATAGCTGTAATAAAAATGTAATATCCAAGTAATCGCTGTAATGTAATTACAGTTTGGTCATAAAGTAAGATTAGAGGTCTGAGATGGTTGTTTGCGGGTGTGCATGCTAACGTCTGCCTACAGTCTACTCTCGTACGGGTCATCGCATAACTCGGTGACTGCCAGCCCGGCTGAGCCGGCATTGTCTAGGCGTCCCGTTTACTCCGTCGCCTCTCTGACACTGTCATCTGCCTGCCTTAGGTACCTAAGCATCAAGGTCACTGAAACTGTTTTATAGAGACAGCAAGAGTGGGGATTAGGATGGAATTTACGCTTCCTGGGGAAGGGACTAGAGTTGGGCAGATTTGTAGCAGCTCTTCCTCCTTCATGGTGTCCCAACTCTCAGTCATCTTCTAATTGAAGTACCTGTCACTCTCTGCTTGTGTGCCGACGGTGTGCTACCGTGTTAGCCGATTCTAGCTTTTGGAAGGAAGAAAATACTCAAATGAACAAATAGTCTTAGGCATTTGACCAAAATGTTACTTAAAAAAAATCAGAGTTTGCCATCATCGGAGACAGTCTTTAAACTAAATAAATGAACATCTACCGTCTCCTGTTTTTTGATGCCACAAAAAGATGAAATCAAAGCAAGGCACTAAACTATTTGAGTCCAAATAATGGAGAGTGTTTACTTTTACTTTCCATAGTGTCATTTTCTCATTGTTAATGGGAAATTCTGGAGAGAAATCCTAAGGTTTAATACAATTCTTAGTAGCATGAATCTCACATCCTACCCCATCCTGTCTGGGATATGCATGCCACTTTTGCAGTGTGACAACACTGATGGGTCACCTGATCCTTAACTGCTTATTTCCGTATTGTTACTCGTCTCCCACTGTACCTGATTTAGAAATGAACTAGATCGTAGGTGTGTGTCCTAGTGTCATTTGTATCATTGCGATAAAACAGCCTATGGTAAATCATCTTAGGGGAGAAAGGGCTTGCTAATCTTACAATTCCAGGCTACAGTCTGTCATTTCAGGAAAGTCAAGGCAGGAACTCAAAACAGCTAGTGGAGGGCAGAAAGAGAATGGATGCATGTGTGCCCAGTGCTCGGCTCACTGTCCCAACTCTCATGTAATTCAGGTCCCATAAAGGGAACAGTGATACCCACATCCAGCCTGGGTCACCCCAACTCAATGAACCCAGGTAAGAAAGTCCCTCACAGGTATGCCCAGAGACTGACCTCACCCAGTAATCTCTCACTGAGCCTCTCAGAAGGTGATTGTACATTGCATCAAGTTGACAACAGTTAAAATGAACCATGACAACAATCCCGCACAGGGAAGAGGATTGAGTCAGAGGTTGGCAGGAGTGGCTGACACCAGCCTGAATGTACGGGATCAGGAAAGAGGAGCTTTTGAATAGACTGATCGGGACTGCTGACTTTTACTTGGCGTCTGCTCTTGGGCTGCTGAAGAAATGTTATTTTTTCCTTAAACTTCGTCCTCATTAATCTTGTGTTAAGAGGGGTCTAACCCTGTTGGGCAAGCAGGTCGTTTCGGTTCCAATTAGTATATATTTCCGGAGGTGTTGAGTGGGTGAGGGGAAGGGAGCCCCAGCGTTTCTAAACTACGGATCTTAAGGGACTTGTAGGAAGGTGTCCCTGACATGCGTGGAATACAACTGACTCTGAGAAAGCCCCAGTGAGTGGGAAGTTATGGTTGGCTCTGGTGATTTATGCTACACAGAATAAACTGTGATGGAAACATAAAATACTTCTAAGCTTATGCCTCTCTTTCTCAATACAGATGAAACTCAATCTTCTTCCCTCAAAAGTAGACGTTTAGAGAACCAAGAATCTCCATAGGAAATTGGTGTGTGTTGTTCTCATGGTTGCTGTGGGGACCCTGGCTAGGAACTGAAATGCGCCGAGATCTCAGCTCAAACTTGACCGTGTGATGCCCCCCTCCCAAGTAAGGAGCATCTGGTGAGAATGCAAACAGGTTGAGGATTTGAGCAAGAACGTCAGAGACCAGCCTACAGGAGCCAAAGTGGTCCACTGTCCAGGCATCAGCAGGCTGCTTGCCTAGCCAGACACCGAGGAACTAAAGCAGGAAGCTTATTTTGGGAGCAGATGGGTCAACACCTGTACCTGTGATGAGGATGGAAACAAGAAGTGTTGAGTTGGCTTGGTTTATTCTGACAGGCACAGAGAAATAAAACCTGTGTTTACGAACTGGGAAAGCACAGAGTTGGCCCAGAAAGGGAGTGAGAGAGAGAGGGAGGGGGAGGGGGAGAAGGAGGGGAAGAGAGGGGAGAGAGGGGGGTGATGGGGGAGAGGGAGAGGGGGGAAAGAGAGAAAGGTTATTTTCATGCTTCTGAAAACTTATAACACCAAGTTTCAAAACTATAATTTAAAAGTATTTTTAAAAAAAGCTTTGATTAGATTTCCTTCAAAAACAAGACACTGAGTCTAAAAGTCTTGACAATTTTGACTTATAACTATGACTATCCCTTAATCCATATTCTGTATGTGCCCCTTATTGATCTCAACAGCGAGCAACTCCTCTTAAGGCCACTGAGGTCACGAATGTTTCCACTTAGTAGGTAGGGAATTCAAGGCTCAGAGTTAAAGTTACCACACAGCTAGCTGGGGAAGGGACAGGGTATATGGCTCGATTGAATTTGTGTGTGTGAACTGTGCATGTGGGTCTGTGTGTGTGTGTGTGTGTGTGTGTGTGTGTGTGTGTGTGTGTGTGTGTGAAGGTCATGACATCAGGTAACTTCAATTGTTTCCCACTTAATTTTGAGAGTTTCTCTCACTGAACCTAGTGTCTGCCATTTGGATAGACTCGATGGTCAGCAATTTCCAGGGATCTGCCTGGCTCCCTTCGATCCCCAGCTAGTGCTACAGACACATGTGACCATGCTTAGATTTTTATATGGGTGCTGGGGATCCAAACTCAGGTCCTCACACTTGCATGGCTGACTCTTGCCAAGTGAGTCACACCTCAGCTCTTTAGCTTGAGTGTCGTAGGGTCAGTCCGAGGAAGACACAGACCTTACTGTAAAGTAGCCAACATCACCCTCACATCAGCACCTATGCACAGGGGCCCTTCTTCCTTTCAGTGTTAGTGGCCTCACCTGAAAACCAGGTCACCTGCAGTTCCAAACACTGTGAGGGCAAACTTAAAAAATGCACCATGGTCTAGAGAAATCAAGAACACCTTAGTGGGAGTCAGACTGGGGTGGTGCACACCTTTAATTCCCCAGCCCTCAGGAGGCAGAGGCAAGTGGTCTCTGAGTTAGGGGTCAGCCTGGTCTACAGAGTGAGTTCTAGGACAGCCAGGACACAGAGAAACCCTGTCTTGAAAAAAAATTCACTGGAAACAAAGATAAATTATTCCAAATAAGCATAATTCATAATATTTTAAAAACAAGAATAATTTATAATATTTTAAAAACAAGAATAATTCATAGTATTTTAAAACCTATCAGGGTTGTCTGAGGTCAATTAAACTTTAATGACTCAGATTTCAAAGGAATATCAACATTCAAACAAGGCGCAATCCAAGAGGAGAATGGGCAAAGGACACGGTTAAGCAATTCAGAAAAGAACACCGACTCTGGGCCAATGAACACACGAAACATGCTCTACTTCAGTGCTACTCGAAAATACAAATAAATGGGATGGTCAGGCTCCTGCAGTAAACTGGAAAAGATTTAAAAACACCAAGAACTGGGAAAGGCACAGAGAGGCTGATTTCCAAGATTTACTCATTAACATGCAAAGTCACGTGATTTGAAGAGAGTAACTTGGATGCCTCAGACACACAGCTCTTCCAACCACAGGGATTTAACCCAAGGTAACTTCTCTAGTCCATTCCTCACTAACAGACACCATGACCAAAGCAACTTAGGGGAGTAAAGGTTTATTTTGGCTTATAGGCGATGATGAGCCATCATTGAGGGAAGTCAAGGCAGTGATTCAAAGCAGGAATCTGAAGGGAGGCATGCTTGCTATTCCATGCAGCATTGCTTCTGGCCAAGGAATTCACTTTGCAGCCCAAACCACGGAGGAATGCTGCTTGCAGGCCAAGCACTGCTTATACTCAGCTAGCTTTCTTACATAGTTCAGAACCACCCGTCTAGGGAATGGTGTTGCCCACAGTGGGCTGGGTCCTCTGGTATTAATTATCAAGATAAAGCCTCCAGACATGCCCACAGGCCAATCTGATCTACGCAGTCCTTCAGTTGGGACTCACTTCTCAGATGACTAGGCTGTGTCAAGTTGATGGTTAAAGCTCACTTGGACAGGAAGCAAACAGAAATTTCTATAGTCTATGCTGTGAATCATAGATGGCTGCAAAGGGCATTGCCCTTCTCATCCACAGCTCCTTTGCTTCTTTCTTCTTAATCTGGACTGGTTTGTGACTGTCTCTGTCTGCAAATACAGCAGAAGAGGTTGTGGGATTCCCGAGATGAGTCTTGGTCAGCGTGACAGTTTCCTCTTCTTGGAAGGGAGTTTCTTTTTAAGCCAATCATGTTGAGTCCACTATGCTGAGAGGGAGCCAAAGCTTGACATATGCAAGGAGAAAGGTCATGTTCAGGAATCCACCAAGGTGCCACTTAGATGAGGACAGACTTTTGGACCTTTCTGGGCCATGCAGGCTGCTTGCTAGAAGGCAGTCCAGTGACAGAGTGACATGCTACCCGATTAAGCCAAGTGAAACAGTGCTATCTAGTCAAGACTTGTAGCATCCTGACTCTGGAATTATGAGAGGTAGTAAATCATGTTGTGTTAACTTAATAAATTTGGGGTGGTTTCTCTGAAAGATTTGTCTTATTTTTACTAGATTGTGTGTGTGTGTGTGTGTGTGTGCCCAAGGAAGTCAGAAGAGAGTGTTAGATACCCTGGATCTGGAGTTATAGACAGTTAGGCAGTTATAAGCCACTGGATGCGGGTCCTGGGAATTGAACTCAGCTAAGTGTCCTTCTCTCCACCCCCGGGGTGGTTTCTTAAATCAGGAAAAAGGTACTCAGTGTCAAAGAGAACTAAAATATAAATCGGCAGGATCATCCTCTAGGCAAGGAGCCATGAAAGGCAAAATTAATATGGGTTGACTAGTGGGTGATCAATACTAGTGGTGGCCATTGGACCAATCATGGTCGATAGCAGTAGAACTTATGTGTATTTCTTCTTCACTTTAGTTCAGCATATTTACTTAGGTGTGGAACAATTTATGCTTTAAATTCTCTCTGCTTTCCCATTTCTTTACTGCTAACACAAGAAAACCAATAATGCTAGCCATGTGTATCATTATTAGTTACAGGGTATTACAGGGGGAGTGAAATTCAGAGAAAAGAATAAATGTTATATTCCAAACAGATTTTTCATTAAGTTTTCTATGTACAGAAACTTGAAGCCAGCACACAATTCCCACACAGCCCAAGTCACTCTTCTCTGCTGTCCATGCTTTCATTGCGTCAGCAGCACTTAACAGACTAATGCTGCTACCACTCATTAGTTTGAAGTTATCAGCAGCACTTAACAGACCAATGCTGTTACCACTCATTTGTTTGAAGTGAACCAGCCAGTGCAGATGCTTTTATTAATTACATTTATTATAACATAATATTATCTCATAATATAATAACATATTAACAGACCAGCTTTACTTAGATTTCACTAATTTCCATCTAATTGCTTTTTCCGTTCTAGAGTCACATCCAGGAAACCACATCACATCTCTGCTATGTTTCCTTAGGCTCTTCTTGGCTCTGATAGTTTCTAAGGCTCTATCTCTGCAGTGACACACATGTAGATGTCAGAGAATGAGTGCAGGCATTGGTCTTTCGCCCCATCTCATGTGTCGTCACTGTGTTTATCAGAATGGGCCAATGAGCTTGTGGGGATTCTTCTCGCCTCATTCCTCCTCTTGCCACAGGAACACTGGGATCCTAGATGCTTGTTACTGTGCCCAGCTTTCCATGGGTTCTGGGGATGGGAACTCAGGTCCTCACAATTGCACAGCGCTTTATTTACCCTCTGAGTCATCCCCTAGCCCAAGTGATTCAGACATTCTTGAAAAGTTTTGGAGAGCATGAACAGTGTATTTGTAAAGTCGTTCAGTGAAGATGACATAGATGGGAATGTCCCTCACATGATTGGAGCAGTTGTGAAAGTCTGACAGCTAACTGCATGTTCAATGTCTGAACACCTTCAGCATTAACTCAGGAAGAAGGCAAAACTGACAATCCTTCCCATTGCTGCTCAACACTGTACTTAGGATTCTGGTCACTGTGAGAAGACAAGAACTAAATAGCATACAGATTTTAAAAAGAGGAAAAACTGCCTTAACTTGCAAGTAGAAAATCTACTCCAAACCCCACAAAACAATCACTTCTAATAAGTGAGTTCATTAGGATTTCACCATAAAAGTTTTATATATAAAAACATTTTTTCTAAAAAAATGTTTGCCATAAGTTGGCAGTGAATTAGATACAATCACCCTATGGCATTAGGCACGAAGCAGCCATGCATGAATCAACAAAACAGGGATGACGTTTATGTCCTGGAAGCCACAAAACAGTAATGAGCAGTGAGAGCAGAGACCTGAACTAGTGGAAAGCAGTACAAACCACACTCACTCGCTAGGACTAACGGCATTTGCTGAGTCCCTCCAAGCCGGCCATGGATTCAAGGCATTCCAATGAAAATCCTAGGACTATTTTGTAGAAATATGAAAAAAAGGGTTGGGGCACATCTAGTCCTGATTTCCTAACTTAGTCTACAGCTATAATAGTGAAGAGGTACTGTCACAGGATAGCTCTCGCAGGCCATTGAAACAAACGGATGTAAGTCAGGTCCACACCTTTGCAGACTGGTTTGAGGCAAGGGCACCAAAATAGTTCAGCAGAGAAAGGGAAGTCTTAAGAGGTGGCTTCGACGTGGACATCAATATGCAACCAGAAAGAGCCTCTAGCACAGTCGTTCTCAACCTTCCTAATGCTACGACCCTCGTGGTGTGGTGACCCCAACTATAAAATTATGTTGTTGCTACTTTATAACTCTACTTTTTGATGCCATGAATTTTAATGTAGACATATGTGTTTTCTGATGATCTTAGGTGACCCCTGTGAAAAGGTTGACCACCCCCCAAGGGGTCATGAACACAGGTTGAGAAATGCTGCTTTAGAGCCTTATCCCACACACAGAAATAAACCAGTGACCTAAAAGTTAACATTTAAAACTCCAAGAAGCACACAGCAGAAAGCTGTTGTGTATTTGGGCTAGATAACAATTTCTCAGATGCAAAAAGCATGAGCCATAACATAAGGAAATTTGATAAACTCAACTTGAGAATTTGAAAGTTCAGCCTTTCTAAAAGACAGATAGGAAAAAAGGATCCAAAGATCAGATAAAATACGTGAAAAATAATAAAAACTCTGTATTGAAACCATACTGTTATATGAAGACAGCTGCTTCTATCCAAGTCAGAAATGTGTGTAGACAAACACTTCAAGAGATATGGGTGACAAGGAACACACAGAGGATGCTTAATATCCTTAGTCCTCAGAGAAACCAGTGACACACAGTCTAGTGCCTAATAGGCTAAAATGAAATTATAGGCCTAATACCCACAAGGACATGAAGCAGTAAAAAATATCATGTTTCTGGTGTGAGTGCCAAACACCACTTGCCAAATTTTGGCAGTTCCTTATAACGTTAATATTACCTTGATATGTAATAATTTCAGATATTCGCTTACCATGACTCATTCATTCCCAGTCCTGTGTGTTTGGTTGGTTCAAATGAACAGTCTATTGTATGGTTTTGTCTTCTGAGTCCAGCTGTTGCCATCTTCATGAGATCAGTGTGTCAACCTTTAAGAGTCAGTCATAACCAGTTTTTGGACTGTTGACATTACCACCTAGAAGGAGGGGACTGGGAGGTCATTGGACCCTCACCTGGGTATCCTGCCATTTGTACACAATTTCGCCTTAATTGAATGCAGTCTCAGAGTCTAGGAGTGCTGTTAGAGTCTGTAGGCTAGAGAGGACCAAAAGAGGGGGTACCACCTATGGGGCTGTAAGGAAGCCATTGTTCCTTCCATGCTCCGTGAAGACTTTCTAGAATGGCTCTTGACCCATGCTCGGTAAGCTCAATAAATTCATTGGTTCCTCTGGGAGAACTGTGGTGGGATTAGACTTTGGATTATCCTTGGGACCTTGGGGGAAGGGACCTTGTTTACATCTCTCCCAGAGGGGGCATTTATTAACAAATCCACACAAAGATCTGTCTAGCCACAGCTATCACAACTTTAAACTTAGCAACTAAAACCTGGAAGCTGTGAATGGAAACTCAGTGGTGCACAGATGATCAAACAGCAGGGCGTCCATAAAGTGGACTATCAGCCTTCAAGATGAAGGTGGTGCCGATTTGCAAGACCACGGGTGAGCCTCAAAATCATTATGCCAAGTAAAAGAGATCTAATGTCTTAGATTCAGCCTCACATGGGACTGCTGCATTTTGTGTGCCATTCTGGAAACGGTAAGTCTAGTGGGACAGAAAACAGCACCAGTGCCCGGGTTGAGTGACAGGGTAGCAGGTCAATTACAAAGGTCCCCGGGACCTTTGGCATCTTTTATCTTGATTGTGGTGATGACTACACAACTGTGTTCATTTGTTAAAAGTAATTGAATTGTTCTTTTAATCTGAGAAGTATTGCTGTGTATAAACCGTACTACTTTGAACTGATATATACATATATATGTAATATACACACATACACATATGCATACATATATGTGTGTATGTATATATATACTGTTTTTTTGAGACAGGGTTTCTATGTGCAGTTTTGGAGCCTGTCCTGGAACTCACTCTGTAGACCAGGCTGGCCTCTAATTCACAGAGATCCACCTGCCTCTGCCTCCTGAGTGCTGGGATTAAAGGCATGGACTTCCATCATCCATAGATATATTTTGTAACAATATATTCTGGATGCCCTATCTAAAAACTTTGCAACATGTGACTAGACAAATGTTAGCCTAACACTGTTATAAAATGAAAAGAGAGTCAGCAGTGAGACACAGTCTGGTTAGAAAGTTTGATATAACATTGTTGGAAACCTAACTACATCATAACTTTAATTGTTGTGGCCTTATTTCTTACTGTGGAAGATGCAATGTAAATTAGGAAACATCAAAATTGTAAAGGTCTGCCGGGCGGTGGTGGTGCACGCCTTTAATCCCAGCACTCGGGAGGCAGAGGCAGGCGGATCTCTGTGAGTTCTAGGCTGGGCTCGACCGACAGCCTCCAAAACAATACAGAGAAACCCTGTCTCGTAAAAACCAAAAAAAAAAATTGTAAAGGTCTTCTAAAACTAACTTAAAATTAAGGAAGTTTTTAAGATGTTAGGGGTGTGCATGCCTGCTTATGTGTATGCATATGGGTTCCCAAGAAGGCCAGAGAGGGCATTAGGTCCTCTTGAACTGGGGCTTTGCATGATTGTGAGCTATCTGATGTGGGTGCTCACATTGAAGCTAGGTCTTCTGCAACAAGAGCAAATAATCCTAACTGTTGAGTCCTCACTCTAGCCTCTCAATGTAAAACTTTAAAAAAAAGTTTAATCATTATTTTGCATGTGTGTGTTATGTGTGTGAGTATGGTTGATCACGTGCCACAGAGCAAGTATGGAGGCCAGAGGACAAGTGTGAGGAATCTTCCCTCCTACGGTGGCTCTGGGGATTGTCAGGCTTTTGTGACAAGTGCTTTTACCTCCCAAGCCATCTTGGTCCCAAAATACAGAAGATGTTTTTAAAGTCATCTTGAAAAACAGTGGGAGAAGCTCTTAGGACTTGCAGGCAGGTTGACTGTTGGGATCTGAGGCAGAGTGGGGAAAGATTTGCAGGAGTTTGCAGGAGTACTAAACACTCATTCATTCAGCAAATGCTGACTGGGCAGATACTCTGGAGCTAGGCACGGTTCTGTGTGGCAGGAGACAGCAGTGGGCAGAGTAGACCTTGGCTATTGACTGCAGAGTCTACATCTTAGATGGAGACTATAAAAAAATAGCTGAAGCGGTTTGTTAGGAGACGGCAAGTGTTAAGAGTGAAGAAGGAACAGGATGGGGAATACGTCATTCTGGGCCAGAGGATGGAATGGCCCACGAGGTCTTTTTGAAGAAGTGATACTTGTCCTAAACCTTGAAGCTGAGGGACCCATGAGGCTCGCTGCTAAGGGGAGATGCTTTCAAACCATGAAGACTCACTCCCAGCGTACTAACATCATCTGGCTTACTGAGATTCATTTTGCTTCCCAACAGTGATGTAAGAATGACATTGACTAGGATAACTGGTTATGACATATCATAAAAATGATTTATAGAATAAATATAATCTTCATTGCAACTGAACAAGAAAAACCGAGGCTCATCAGGGAAAAGCCACACACCTCAGCTCATTTGTAGCACTGGCCCTCTTCTTTCCCTGCCTCTGCCTCCATTCTCACTGCGTGTGATTCTGGAAAAGCTGTTACTAATAAATTTTTACTATCATAAGCTGGGGAGAGGGGGCTAGAAAATTCAGGAGGAAATAGCCTGTTCATATGAAAACAATAATCGCATAATATTTATTGTCTGGGATTGAAATGTTTCAAATATGCAAAGTAATAAAATGTCAGGGAAAACAAAACTTCCTAAAGTTAAAAATGTCATAAATTTCCCCCAAAATAAGACACGAAAAAAGTCCAGGTGATACTTTATGTCAATAGGAAAAAAATCACTCTTACATCTAAGTTAAGGTAGCCCGAAGCTTTTGGATGACATACTCCAGGCGGTACTGAGGATCAGAGAAGACACGGCAGGCATCCTAGAGATATTCAGGCAATGGCTCCCATTGTTTGTTTGCTTGGGAATCATTTATTAACAAAGCTGTTTGGCTCATGTTCTCTCTCTTTCTTAGACAGGGCCATATATAGCCCAGGGTTATCCTGATGCATAGTGTGTATGGGGGTGGTGGTGCCCACATGCCACAGTGAACATGTGAAGATCACGGGACGGCCCAGCTGGTCTTTGCTTTCCACCATATTTGAAGCAGGGTCTCTTGTTTGCCCCCACATAAGCATAGTTGGAAAGGTTTTCTCAGAGGGTTTCTGTCACTGGGATGAGTCTGGGAAAGGGTTCCTGGGTTTTTGGCCTCTTATAAGACTGAAGAGCTCATAACGGTTTTACAGAAGTAACAAAGTTAACTGTATTCCACACAAAGAAATTGTTTAAATCGGAAATAAATACTGTCAAGACCGACAGTGGGCTCTGTGAGTGAACATATTCAAGGATATTGCTTATTGGTTGGGACCTCGTTTTGGGGGGTTTAAGAAAAGGAGGTGCTCGGTTGTTGAGGGGTATAATTTGGATGGTTCTCTATTTTGATTGGCAATTTTTGAGTTATATAATCATTTCTCTACTGTATATATCCTGTCCCATAATGCACCTGATTTTAATCACATACATATCAATTATGCATAGGCATAAGATGGGAATTAACTTCTCCCCCAAAGCACTCAGAGGACAGTTTGCTATATTGTGCATGCACAGCAAACCAGTTCAGTCTGGACTGACTGGCTGTCCTACCCTTGACCTACAGTTGAACAGAAACCATCCTGCCTCGTTAAAGGGAGGAGAAATTTATTCAATTATTTGAATCGAGGAGACATGTGTGCATCTAGATATGGATCCTAGGTTGCTAACGGGTTGCTAGGCGTATTGCTTAGGGAGAGATATGCACATAATATATGAAGGTAAGAGTCCTAGGCTGCCAAGTGCATTATTAGAAGAGGGGTGTGTTTGTGGCCCAAACCAGTGGAGTCCCAGGCCACTGCACTATTGCCTATGTTGACCCACCTAGGTTTGAGGAAGGAAGACATGCTATGATGGGCAACAACACCCCACGGGTTGGGAACCCAGACTGAGTAAGGAAGAAGAAAGAGGAAGGCGCTGGGCGGTGGTGGCGCACGCCTTTAATCCCAGCACTCGGGAGGCAGAGGCAGGCGGATCTCTGTGAGTTTGAGGCCGGGCTGGACCGACAGCCTCCAAAACAATACGGAGAAACCCTGTCTCGTAAAAACCAAAAAAAAAAAAAAAAAAAAAAAGAAAGAAAGAGGAAGGCAGCTGAGGGCTGGCATTCATCTCTCTCTGCTGTCTGGTTTTAGACAATGTCTGGTTTAGACAATGCACCACCATGCATTCTGGACACCATGGGCTGTGAACCAAAACAGTTCCTGCTTTCCTTAAGTCACTTTTTCAGGTGCTTTGTCATAGCAGACAGTAAGGACAGGGCATGCTGGTCTCCAACACACTGTACCCGTCTTTAAGGGGAAAAACTGTGATTCACAGTTCAGAGATTTTGGGGGAGTAAGTTAAGTGAGCGGTGGCAGGAGACTAAGCAAATCCTCAAAGGCTCCTGAGTTCGGGTGTCAACGGACTCCTACAAGCCAAGCAGCAGATGACGACTAAATACTTCATCTGTGCACATGGAGGCGAAAAGACGTGCTGGCTCAAGATTCGCCCACGAGAAACTCATCCTCTGGCACAGGCTAAAGGGATGCGGAGAGTTGACTGGGGACGCTACCCAGGAGTCCCAGGAAGAAATGAGCTTACAGAGTTTGGTCCCACAATGGCAGAAGATGCCATTGCCAAGCCCAGGATGAAAGCTAGGCGGGAGAACAGGGCATCACCTTGACAAGCTGGAAAGAAGAGATGGATTGACATCCCTGGTGTGCCCCTCCGTCCCTCCACCCCTCCACAGAGAACTCTTGAGACTTCACTCACCTCCATGTTGAGCACAGAGCAAGGCTCACCCCCAACCTGTGAACCTCAGAACACCGGAGCCTCCAAACACTGGAACCTCAGACCACTGGCACTCCAGCCTGGCTTGAGAAGCTGCCAAAAGACTGTCTCATCCATTTCACCATCCTGGTGAGGCCTGGGGCTTTTAATTCCTTCTAGTTAGCATGTACAACAATAGGTTTCAGTAGGGCGTTTTCATCCATAGTTACCATTGTGCTTGTTCATATTTGCCCCGTCTCCACTGGATCCCATTCTGCTTTCATGGATACATGTATGTGTAATGTGTATGAGGGAAGAGGTGACATTTTATCTTTCTTTCTGTCATCCTACCTTGCCCTCCCCCCTTCTCTTTAGACCACTCTCTCCTTCATAGGGCCTCTTGTGCTCTATACATCTACATGTCTATGTCATATCTATGTAGTTATCTATGTATGTATATATGTATCTATCCATCATTTATCTATGTATCTATCTATCCATCCATCATCTATCTATCTATCTATCTATCTATCTATCCATTCATCCATCTATCTATCATTTATCATCTAATAAGAGAAAACTTGCTATTTTTGAACCTGGCTTGTTTTGCTTATGATGATTTTTATTTCCATCTATTTTCCTGCAAATGACACAATTCAGTATTCTCGCAGCTTAGTAAAATTTCACTGTGTATGTGCTTTGTCTAACCATGCATTTGTTGATGAGCATGTACAGTGGTCCCGTAAATTGTCTTTTGTAAACAATGCCATGAGAGCACAGTCGTGCAATCACCTCTGTGGTATGCTGACTAGATTCATCTGGGTATAACCAGAAGCTTTGCAGTATGCAGTTAGGTCAGAGTGTAGTTTCCTTCTTTTTCTCTTTCTTTCTTCCTTTCTTTTCTCCTTTATTTCATTTTCCTTTCCATTACTTTCCTTTCTCCTCCCTCCCTCCCTTTCTTTCCTTCCTCCTTTCTTCTTTTTTTTTTTTGAGGAGTCTCTATATTGATTCCACAGTGAGGCCCAGAACTTCCTATCTCCCTTTGTGTGTGGATACAACTACTTGGCTATAGCTCAGAGTTGGCTCCTGACTGGGGTCTTCTGTCACCTGGCCCCTCAGTCTTGGCATCCTTCTGTGTTATTAGGCACATGGGCATTTACACTCATGTGGGTCCTGCCCATGCTAGGTCAAACTGTCTAGAGCCAACAGGATTCCTTGACTCTTCGCAGGTTCTATGGAGAAGTTGCAAACTAAGCCAGCAACAGCATCATTTGCTGCTGTTTAGAGACTGCCTGAGTGAATGGAGACACATATGGGCCAGTGGAGAGTGATGACACTGGTCAGTGAACACACAGCAGTTGACCTAACCCCTTGAAAACGAAGTAGCTGGAGTAAACCTGTCAAACCCTGGGAACAGAAACCGAGGAACAATTGGCAGAGCTGCCATTTGTCACCTTAAAGGACAAGAATCGGACTGACTTGTCCTGAGGCAGAACTGGCTGACTGAGGGTTGAGTTACAATTATTAGTAGTAGTATGTGTGTGGACATTTTGCTGCATGTATGTCTGTGCACCATGTGCATGCCTGGTGCCCACAGAGGCCAGGAGAGGGCATTGGAGTGACACATGGTGGTGAACTACCATGTGGATGCTGGGGACTGAACCCAATTCCTCTGGAAGAGCAGGTGGGATTCTTAAGCCAAGTCCCTTCTCTAGCCTCTGGGGCTGAATTTTAAAAGTTGCTAAGTAAGGATAGAACTGAAAAAATTTGTAATGCAAATTACAGTCAGCTGCTTTCTTTCCATTTTCCTGTTTATCGCTCTACATTAAGTCTCCCCAAACACTTACAACCTTGCCAAAGAGAAAGTAGGCCTATTAAATTATAGTTAAGGAGCACATACTTCAAAAGACCATTTCATGCATGTTCTGGACACTAGCAAGCACCTGTGAACAAGATGGGGCTTATTCTGGAACACGGATATAACTTGTGTGAACGCATACAATAGTAGCCTTTGTAATTACTCTGCTGGATACAGCCAGCATTTAGGAAGGAGAGGAAGTTTATACAAGAATCCTTTTCTGCTGTGGTGTGCTTATGTATGTACATGTCTGTGGGCAGGGATATGTGCCTGTGGTGGGTCAAAGGATGACTCTGGGCATCCTGTTCTCTCAGTCACTGCCTTATTCTCTTAAGACAAGGTCTCTCCTTGAACTTGAACTTGCTTTTTGGCTTGGCCAGCAGTCAGTAAACCTCAGGATTCCACCACCCCCCCCCCCCCCGTTATCGAAGTGACAGGCACGCACAGCCGCACCTGTTTTTTTTTTTTTTTTTTCTGAAGGTGTTGAAGATCTGAATTCAGGTCCTCTTGCTTGCTGGGCATACTCATACCAACTGACTCAGCTCCTCAGCACCCATGACCCTACTCCTGCCAGACTCTTACAATGCATTACAATAGTTATACATATTTACCTTAAGGGTTAAAACATTAAAGAGGAATTGGCATATTACGTTCTATTATATATTTTGTTTTATATTATTTATATAATGTATAGATAAGGACTATTTTAAGCTATAATGAAATTTTATTGTAATCTATTTTTTGGTGTTTTTCTCTTCACTGTGCTCCCAGAAGTTTTTAGTATATTCCACACTGCTTAACAGTGGGGTCAAGGTGCTGGTACAAATGTCAGTTCCATTCTGGATAACTTCACAGAGCACTTAGCTTGCCAAGTTCCCTCTCCTGCCTCTGGGCCACACTTGTGTGCACCTCACAGAGTGTGGTGAGCCTTCAAGTTGACCATCATTCACAGGGGCTCTCTCTAATTATTATGCCACACTGATGAACCTGCTGACATGCCTTTTCAAATTTTAATGTTTTTATTCATGCACATGTATGTGTCTGCATGAGCATGTTTGTATGTGTGTTAGCATGAGTGTATGCACTTGTGTGTTTGGGTGTCCAGGGAGGCCAGAAGAGGGCTTTGGATCCCTTGCAGCTGGAGTTACAGGCACCAGAGAGCAGCCCCACAGGAAGCTGGGTCCTTCTGATAAACAGGAAATGCTCTTTCCAGGCCCATGAAGCTTCTGATAGCAAGTAGATGTGTAAAACTGCACTTGGTCCTTCTACTCATTCCTCCTCTTGTATCTTTTTCTAGTTTCACTTCTTAGTGGAAAACAGTGAGAACAGCGACAGCTGGCTGGTTATGCAGAAGGGGACATGAATCCAAGGCTCTTGACAGAATCACAGCAGCTTGTATGTGGCGTTCTTGTTCCCTTGTAAGAACCGATCATTTTAAATTAAGCTTCAATTGGCAGAACTTCCACGACTTAGGACAATTTGAACGTTTGGTATTTTGTTTCATACTTAAAACCCACACCTCCCCACCCCAGCCATGGTACCCCTGTCCTGCTTACAACACTTGAGACTCCCTTTAAGAGATGTGACCTTTGAGTTTTGAGTTTTCCAGGTCGTCTCATTTATGTCCACCTCCCGCGGCATGGTTTTGTTGCTTCAGCTTGGCGGGATGCCCTTGCACAGAGACTTACCTTTAAAGAAAGGGACTCCACAGAAACTGCCGGAATCCCCTGCTCCTCACCACTGTGCAACAGCACAGAAGAGGTCAGCTTGGGTTCCAAATGGAACAGGACGTGGCTGGGGACTCAGGTCACGGAGGGAGGTGCTGCTCTGACACGCCTCACTCGCCACCCTTCCACTGTGTGTAGAAGTGTTTATGCACTATGAAATGCTCAGCCAGAGCATACAGGAAACCGTAAAAGATTTTATGAGACGTATACATGGTTGATGGGAGAACTTAAAATGCAGCCTGGGAAGATATTATCTGGGTCCAGGAGAGCAGATGAGAGAACACACTCTCTGTAGTGATTTACTTCACATAGGGGGTTATACAAGCCTGAAAGCAATTTTGGAATTATATTGAAAAAAATTCAAAATTTGAACTTACAGTTTTTAGACAAATAAACTTGTTTTCTTTCAGACCACAGATCACCAGTTATGTTTACTGATCTTCTATGTGGTAAAACATTGAATGTGGGTTGTTTATTACTTTTTAAAAACAAAAAACAGACAGGGACAGATGAACTATATAGACTGTTTGAAAATATTTGAACTTCTGATGGTTTTTAAATAAAAACCTTGGTCCCTAAAATTGGAACAAATTTTTGAATCTCAGCTATTATCATGTGAGAAGGCAGAAAAGGTCAAGGGCATGCCTCTAAAGGGAGGTTCCAGAAAGTCACACTTGTAAACTTAGGTGGTGGGAGGGGTATTTTTGTTCCCTTTACCCTTAGTCTAAAGGGCAGTGTCAACTTCCCAGAAGAATCGTTCTTTATTGTTTGTGGGTTTATTTATTTTCAAGATTGCTCTCTAAGATACAAGGGAGTAACACCGGTAATAAAAACTCACCCCGAAGCTGTGTATTCATACATGATTTAGAGTTGAGCCCCAGGTATAGAAAAGTGTCATTTACTAGCATCGTCCATTCAGATTTCATTATTATGGCTTGACATTTATGTTGTAGGGTGTATCTACAATTAGTATCCTATTGTGTGGGGTAAGTTCTTTGTAATATTCCAATGTAAATACAGGGTAATAAAGTGTGGATTGGGCTGAGAATGAGGGGCCACAGGCTATCATGCATGGTCTCTTCTCACCATTGATGAGTGATCCAGGCTCTTTTTCATCTATCAAGTGTGTGACAATTCTCAACACCTCTCATAGCTGTCTCCTCTAGCTATGGTAATATGTGACACTCTAATCTTAGGAGACTTTATTGTAGTGTCATCTCTGAAATTTTCCTTCTGTTGAACTGTATCTATATAACTGTTCAGAAAATTTTGTTTTACTTCAAATTTAGTGTTGTTTTAAGGGTAAGGGAAAGAACTCAAGTGTAGGAAAGAAAAAAGAATTAAAATGTTGATACTGAGCAATTATGGGCACATCTAGGCTGGTTCAGGACAGACACAAACCTTGTTTTATTCTAAATTCAGCTTTCTGGCTTATGATGAAAAGTGAAAGGTATTATATGAACTCGCTGGGCAAAACCAGATTTTATAAATAATTACCTGTCAGACGGTTCGAGATAGACAAACATACACCAGACCAACAAAAACACAGAGCTGTCGTGTTTCTGAGAGGAATGTACATTGAGTCTTCCTTCCCTGGGACTACAAGGAGATTAGGCAGAATGACATGAAGGCGGGAAAACAAAGCCTTGCATTTTCTGCCTTGTGCTACTTTCAAATATATAATGTGGGACAGAGATGGGTTTAGAATAGGAAAAATTAGCCCCTGAAAATTTCAGATCTTCTACAAGCCTGGCAGATGGAAACCAAATACAGTAAATGCTGCCATTTCCAAAGTAAGTATGTTTACTGCAGGGTTATAATTTTCCATGATTAGGGATGCCAAGGAAAATAAGAATGATGATAAAAAGAAAAGTTTAATCATACTTTTCAACGGGCATGGGGGGAACATCAAAACCCTTTGGCAATTTTTGATATTAAATATCTGCATTTTTCCTACCATGTACATCCCCCCACCCGAGAATGATTAGTACACATCAGGTAAATGACAGTGGTGAATGCAGACACAAACATGTTGAGACTCAGTAGGGTTCGTTCACACAGAAAACGTCTGGTCTTCTTATTTCTCTCTTTTACCCGAAACTCTTACAGAATTGAAGACATAACTTCCTCCTTTGCAATTCATATTTAATCAGGAACTGTACCATTGCATGCGCTATATTTTGGGTTGTTCCCAAGAGTTACACTTCTTCATTTACTAGAGACAGGACAGATGCCAGAAGGGCAGCTCAGCCACTCCCAGCAGGCAGGGTATCAACCCGGTCCAGACCAGAGGGAGAGCTCTCAAGGGATTCAGTGAATCCTAGAATCCTTTGGCTCTTGTTTTACTTTGTTTCTGAAAGCGCATGGAAGCTATGAGTGTGTGTGAGTGTATGTGTATGTGTGTGTGTATGAGTGTATGTGTATGTGAGTGTGAGAGAGTGTGTGTGAATGTGTGTGTGAGTGTATGTGTGTGAGTGTGAGAGAGTGTGTGAGCATATGTGTGTGAGTGTGTGTATGTGTGTGAGTGTGTATGTGTGTGAGTGTGTGTATGTGAGTGTGTGTGTGATGGCTTGTGGGAGGATCAACTGGAAAAGGGGAAGTGAAGATGGATAAGGCAAGTTCCGTGAAGTGAGCGGGTGACGGGAGCAGAGGGGAGCAGGTGGCTTGTCCTGCCAGGTGACCCTTCGATGGGTCTATGTCTGTAATATGACTACATCTCTCAAATAACACAAAGACTGTCAACAATGCTGGAAAGTACAGTTGGTGGGTCAATGGAAGACTGACTCATTTTGTCTCAAATCTGAATCATAAAAATGCATCATATAAAAGGCAGACTAAACACTGGAGGAAAAAAAAAGCACAACACTGCTTTTAAGATTTACGAGCCGAGGGCAGCAAATGCGTGCCAGATTCAAAATTCAAATTGTGTGATGTGCATTCTTGTCCACCTACACACCATCCCCAACATCCTGCCATTTAATTAGGCCAATGGCCATTCAGTAAACAAAGCTAAGGAGCCTGGGGAAGAGCTGGAGTCAGAGAGCTGAGAGGCAACAAACCAGGCCACTCCCCAGGGCAGAAGGTAAACTCATATTTTATTTTCAGCCAGGACGGGGAAGAATGACCTTGGTGTACCATTTTCTCTCCTGCAGCAGGCACAGCCATGGTCCCCTCAGCAGGCCAGGAAAGCCATCCCACTCCTTCGGTAGGCGCTCTGTCAAAGACAAAGAATCTGCAATGAATTATCACATCAAGTCGAACATGGAGACAAAGCAGAGACTTTCCTTCCTGTTTTGTAGACTTCTGGCTGCAAGCTAATAGGATGCTTAATACGAATAGTTCCGGTGGCACAACTCTCTCGGGCATGCTGTCTGTTAAGTCGGTGTGGTTAACAAGTGGTTAGGAGTCTATTTTGGGGGAGTGGGTGATATGCAAAATAAGGCATCCCGTTTTGTCCTGTTAATGGAAGCCAAGGAAGGGCTGTTCTGGGTCTGTTTGTCTTTCGCAAACATGTGTTCCCTATTCCACATGCTCCCCAGTCAGCTCTAACTAAGCATTGCCATAGTCTATAAATTAGTGACTCACTACTGTCTTCCCAGGCCTAGTTTACAGTCTGGAGGGGAGGTCTTTCGTCCTCTCCACACCGTGGCGACCTAAAGGCATGCTGCACTTTACTGGCAGTATGGAAAACTGGAGGCGTATCTGTAGACGCACATGGAGGCAGACATACAGATGCTCATGGTAGGATAAATCGCTACTTTCAAAACCAGACACTGGTTGTGGTAACACAATGTATTCCAGGTAAGGAAGGTAGCACTGTGCCTTTCATCTCCTGCTGAGGAGTTTGCATTTTGGAGTGGGAAGAGCAGGCCGATGGAGGCCTCTCATGACTTCTGGAATCTTACTTTGTGTTGAAGAGGAGTATAGCTAAGAGTCGGGACAGCCAACAACCCCTCACTGGTATGTAACATACCAATTACTGGCAACAGTCACATTCATACCTTCAATTTTTTGATAATGTGTTTTTAGAAAAAGGGACAAATGACAAAAGCCTCAACTTAGGGCCTCTTGCCCTCTGAAGTCAGCAACTCTGGGGTTAGCCTGGGGTCTGTGTACTTTACTATCAGCAGTCACCTTGTAGGAAGTTATCACAGAGGCAGGCAGGCAGCCAAGATGGCTGAAGAGACGTCCTTGAGTATAGCTAGCTGTGCCACCTAAGAGACAGGACGAGGGTGAAACTCTGAAGATCAGCAAGGAGCCCAGAGAAAAGAAGACAGTAAAGTACACCTTCAGCCCCTCCAGGGCAGGGGTGAAGACGCAGAAGTGAGAAGGCCAGCAACAACTGGAATAGCAGCCTGGCCAAGACCTGTTCTCACTCAAAGATGGAACTCCCTTGCCCAGCCCCTCCTCAACCCCCTGACACCATAAGAGGACTTGGGCTGTTGTATCTTTTACTGGGCGGAAGACAGCCCTTTCGGTGTCCTGTAGCTTCTGGACCATAGACTGTGACAGTCACAAGTCTCAGTTCATGCTTGCCTGCCTCATGGCACCCTCTAAAGGTCTTCTTTTCAACCCACAGCATTGGGACTGTGGCTGCTGTTATAAACTTCAGGCTCTGTCTATGCCTGTCCATTGGGATCCAGGAAAGTTCTAGCTCATTGCACAGCTCCAGGAATGCAGCTGCCAGCATCCCAACCTCCAGCACCTCTGTGTACACCCAGATGAAACTAGGGCAGGTTGATCTTCCAGGCTGCAGCCTGCTCCTGGCTGCCATGGGCAAGTCACAGCCATGTCTTGCAGATACAGAGCTGTGGTTATCTGTGTTTCAAACCTTGTCCCTAGCTGAGCTTTCTCCATGTAACGTGAGGACAAGCCTGTCTGTAAACAGCAAAATCACATATCTCAGACAACTGTGTTCAGCCCATGGGGGGCTAGTGAAGGTCTCCTCCATGTGTGTGGATACATATGTCATAAGCCCAAATGTTATATGCATAGGTCTGTCTTGGGAGACCTACGGGTGATTTCTTCCATAGTCCATTGCCATTGGACCATAGCTGGTGACAAAAACCCTGATGATATTATGTACATCCTTTGGGGCCAGGAGATGGTCCATGGTTCTGTGAAGGTGTCTAACAGTGTTACTAGTCCCATTCCCAAAATACATGCAGGACCTAGGGTAAGTCTTGTCTGTGTTGTACAATCTTGAGCCCATGGTTACTAGTGCCAGAGATGCCAGGATCATCTGTAGTCATCCTGTGGGACCTGGGGAAAGTTCAATCATGCCCTATGGCTTCAGAGGACACAAGCTGTGACATCTCCCACACTCACCCTGAGAGTCCTTCACATACTGTGACATGGAGACTCTGAATATTGATACCATAAGCATGTGTGTCTCCCGTGATTCCTCCCAGGTACATATTCCACACCATTACAGCTATGACAATGGCCACCACAAGTCCTGGTATTAGCAGTGTTTGATTTTGCTAAGTCTAAAGACGCACACCTTTGAAACCCTAAGTTTATTGCTAAGTCTTACAACTACATTCATAAAATGTTTTACCAGCAGCTATAGTTTAGATTATGGACGACATCAAAGACAAAGAAATGACACAGATGTTTGGAGCTCCAGTATAACCAAATTCATAGTACTGATCTGTCATCTGACATCCCATTTAAATGAGAAATAAAACAAAAACAAAATCTCAAAACTCCCCAGAACAGTTATTTCATTAAATTAGAGGTGATTGTAAAGCCAGATGTACAGACATCAATGTAGGAATACTGATAACATGACAGGAAATATGACACTTCAAAGAAATAGTTATTTACAATAGATTCCAATTTAAAGAAAATCTATAACAAACCCTTAAAAAATCCAAATTTAATGACCCTAAGTAAACTTACTAGATAAAAGAGAATACTGATGCATACTATGAAGAAATCTAAAAAATAACTTAGGATACTAATGAGAAATTCACCAAAGGCATAGAAATTATAAAGGAGAACTACCTGGAAAGTTTGGAGCTAAAACTTTAATTAATGGAATTAATGATAAAGCAGAGAAGTTACAAAAAGAATAAACAGAACAAAGAAAATTTCTGAACTCTAGAATTGACTTATTCAGCTCAACAAAACAAAACAAATCAGATGAAGAAAGCCCACAAAACCTAGAACACATTTATGTGGACAAGTATTTGTACTATGGGAATTTCACAAAGTAAAGAACATAGAAAAAACATGAAAACCTATCACTAAATAATAGATGAAGAAGACTTAAATCTTCAAAGAGATATGGTCATCCAAATATAAGAAACTCAAAGAACCCCAATTGCATTGAAAGAAAACAAATTTTCAATTAAAACTTGTAATATAATGCTAAAAGTACATGACTAGGAGAATCCTGAAATTTAGCAGGAGGAAAGCATCAAGTCATAGAAAAGGGAAAGCCCATTACACTTATAGCAGATCATTCAACAGAACAGCTATAGGTCAGCAGAGGGTAGGGTGGCATATGTAAAATATTGAGAGAAAAAAATAAAAATTCTGCCCACTAAGAATATTATACCCAACAAAATTATCCTTCAGAAACAAAGAGGAAACAGGTACTGGAGGAAATCACCATCATCAGATCAGCCTTACAAGAGACACTTAGGGAAGTCTTCTAAAAAACAAAAGTGTGATGACTACCAGCATGGAACCACTAACCTCCAGGCTGAGCAGATGGCTCAGTGATGAACAGCACTGTCCTCTTTCAGAGCATCTGCATTCAGTTCACAGAACCCACATGGGGCAGCTCACAAACACCTGTAACTCTAGCTCTAGGAGATCAGATGCCCTCTTCTGGCCTCCAAGGGCACTACATGTACACAGTACACATGCACACTCAGCCATACACACATAAACATAATAAATAAATGTATCTTTAAAACAAAAGCAACAACTAAAATCCCACAAATATTAAAAACTCAGTAGTAGAACACAGAAGAGCAGAAAATCAGACTTCAGTGTGACAGATCCACCAAACCACACAAATAACTATAAAGAGGTTAGAAAAGAATAATTCACAACAAAACCACCTGAAACCCAGAATATAACTCAATAAAATAAAGCAAAAATAAAAAGAGAAATTTCTCTTCTGTAAATAATAGCTATGAAGATAAATGGGTTAAATTCATCCACCAAAAGGCAGGGAATAGCGGAATGGGTTAAAAATGTGAGGATCAACTATACACTGCCTACAGGAAATTCACTTCACCAGTAAAGGTTTAGGATTGGAAAAGGATAGACAACAAATATGAAACAAGTCAGCAAGAGTCAATATATCATTAGAACATAGTAGATTTTAAATAAAAAAATGACAAAAGTCAAAGAAGCTCCTTGTATATTAGTGAAAGGATAAATTCAGCCAGAAAGCACAATATTCCTATATGTACCCATCTTGGCATTCCTTTATATTAGCCACAAAGGAAAAGATAGACTCTAATACAATACTTTTTGGGGATTTCACCTCTCCACTTTTGTCAGTGGGCAATGGTGAAAGTTTTAAAATCTTAAAACCATTGTTATTTTATGCGTATGAAAGTTTTGCCTGTTATGTATGCATGTGACTTCTGTCCTCTGAGTATAGGTGTCACACCTCCTGGAACTGGAGCTACAGATGGTTATGAGTTGCTGTGGGGTGTTAAGAACTTTGCCCCAGGTTCTCTGAATAGGCGGTAAGTGCTCTTAGCCACTGAGCTGCCTCCCCAGATCCTCAATAAGCAAACATCTTAGTTGAATCATATTGTAAAGTAAATGGACTTTACAGACATTTACAGAACATTTTACTGAGGCAGTATTCACATTCTTCTCATCAGCACTTGGAAACCTCCAGGACAAATCATCTGTTGTGCCAGAAATGAAGTCATAATAAACTTCAAAAACTTGAAATCCTATTATCTGCTTAGATTACAATAGATCAGAACTATGAACCACCAAGAGGAAAGTAAAGTACACAGCAGAAGTTAACCAATGGTACACCCATTGAAAGAGCTGGAAGGGAGACAAACACTTCTGAAACAAATGCAAACAACAACACACCAAACATGAGGACTGGATAGATCAGGAGAGTCACCAGCAAATGTCACGTCAAAACAACAGACACCTCACACATGGACCCCAATGGTTCACCTCAAGGGCACAGAGAAGCAAGAATACACTAACTCCAAAAGTGGGGGAAGGAAGGCAGATCAGAGTAGAAATTGAGACAAAACGTTTATGGAGTGGTATACAGACTGCTCTTAGGTCAAACCAACAACCTTCTTACTAGAAACGAGAAAATTCATCCTAAGTTTCATTCCTCCTTCTCTCTGTGAGCTCCTTTAACTCTGTGCTGGAGGCAGAACAGTTTGACTGACGCAAACACTCTGAGAAGACTAGAACATTCTGAGTTTGCTTCCTAAGACTGCCGGAGAGCACACTCACTAACTGGGGAGCCTCCCTGAGCTTGCAGGGACAAAAAACATGTTCCTATAATATAAGCCAGGGGCTTAGCCTTGACCAAGTCCTCAGCAATGGGGCTTCCAAGAGACTTATGGGAGAGAGTGATACTTTCAGCTCTTGACTGATATTTTACATTTTACAAACACAATGGCAGCCCTTTTATGTAACCTCATACTTGAAACACTCTTTAAGAACCGGGAAGAAGCCTGTTCAGAAATGAGTCCACTTATCACTTCTGTGATAATGAAAGCTCCTCCATGAGCCATGGCCGAGGGGAAGGCCAAGCTTATGGCTGAGCCTGCTTTCTGTGAGCTCTCCTCTGGTTCTAGCACTAAGGGACAAACAAGCTCATGGGATCAGCAAGGGGCAAGTCAGCTGGCCAACTCCTGGTCCCCGCCCAGAGTCACTGTGCTGACCTTTGAAGTGTGTCGGGTGGATGTAGCCTGTGGAAGTGAAGCATGGGAACATCCCACATTTGGCACATTTCCTGTACGGAAAGCAACTCTACAGGAAGACAGAGGAAGGCAGCTCACCTCTGAGTCCCTGTGAATTTCATGTGTTTGTGCTGTGAATGTGGAAGCTAAATTGAAGCACTGGCTGGTGTGAGTTCTCAGGACTGCTTTGTAGCTCACTTTCTTCTGTTGAGTCCTATGGATGACTCTCAGGCTCACATTTTTTACACACACTTATGATTACAGAATTCAGACCATCTAGAAACAGCCCCCCCCAGCTTGGCTACCCCCACACAACCTGCTGCCACCTGCCCTCCAGCCGGGAGCTTCATTTCCATCAGGTCAAGCTGTTTTCAATGTACTTGCTACTTTGTGAATCTCAAATATTTTAGGATCTCTCAACGTTAGTTATAAAGATGATAATGATAATTAAAAGTTGAACTTTTCAATTTCTGGTTGTGTTCATACTTTTTAAAATTGAGAATGCAGCCGGTTCTCAGTTTTGGACATGAGAAACAATTCTTTCAACTGCACACGATAAGCAGTCCCGACCCCACGGTGCCATGGGTGTCTCAGAAGTGTGAGCTGTGCTTTCAGAATAGTGTGTTGTTTTGCTATCTGTACATGGATAAACTAGTGAAATCTCAAGGAGTAAAGGAGAGGACAAAGTGGCCTTTTTGTTTGTTTCTAATCTAAACAATATTTAATTTTAAATAAAAATAAAAAGCATGAGATTTTTATATTTCTCAAAGTATGGAGGGAAAGATGACAAATGTGGGAATACATGGCTTCATGGCTTATGAGGTGCTCTCACGTCCATATCTAATTTATGGCCACAAACAAGTTCAAGGGGTCTCATATTTTAGAATTCTATGACTACTGAGTGGTAGATTTAGGATTTAAAACATGGAGTCCACATACTTTTCATATTCCACAGTCTTACATTCAAACAAAACACCCCCCAATCTAGCATAATTGATTCTATCTGGATTACTACTGACACAAAGAACTTAATTCTTGCTAAATATGACCTATGGGTAAATTTAAGATTTAAAGTCCACCAGGCTGATCCAATATTTCAGACTACAGGAATGGTTCTTGGAGGTCAATCACCTTTAGCTTGGTGCTATACCCAATCAGAACTTATTTTCCAGGCTATATTGAAGAATACTATGTAGAAAACTACAGCCAAATCACTTGGAGAGCTTAACAAAACAAAAACAAACAGATCTTTGAAGTTGGACAACGTATAAACTGGAGGGAGGGCTCAGTGGGAAGAAGAGCTGGGCTTGGCGGTAAGTTCTTATAATCTCAGTGCTGGGGAATCAGAGACAGGCAGATCCCTAGGGCCTCGGCCACTTGGTGAGTTCTCAGCTACCTTAGGCTATTTAGTGAGTTCCAGACTATTGAGAAACCTTTCTTGGAAAACAAAAGTAGACAAATGGTCAAGGACCCATGGTAAAGGTTGTCTTCTGGCCTTCATACACACAAACCAGAACACTTAGAGTGGTTTAGAAGCACACCCTTGGACTTTGGAAGCAAATGAGGGTTTCTAAGGTCATAGCATGGCTATATCATTAATAGGACCCTAAGATGGTTTGTCCAAAAACGGCCACTTTCAGAATCCACTGCGATCATGCAACAAACAGCATTTACTTCTCAGTGAGTAACCCAGCATGAGCATCAGATGAACTCAATGCTCACAGTACAGACCACTGGTGGTCACTTCTGTGCAATGCTTCTCCCTTGAAGCTGTCTACAGACTACTCACTATTTTCTTCCCAGATGCTGAGATGCCACCCTTAAGGGACACAGCTAGGTTGCCAGTCACAACATGTTTAATACCATAGAGAAAGGGATCTGAACAAGAAGTCTGTGAAACTAAGTTGAAAAAAACATTTGCTAACATCTAGAATCAAGGAACACTAGTACTTTGGAGTTAGGCTATATTTCAGTGAATTTCTTTTTTTCCCTTTATTTTTATTTAAAAAATTATTTTTCATTTTACATACCAAGCCCAGATCCCCCTCCCTTCCCTTCTCCTGCCCCTGCCTTCCCCCTTCCCAACCCTATCCACTCCTCATGGAGGTAAGGCTTTCCTGGTGAATTGCTACAGCCCAGTTTTTAACAGGGGAAGACAGCAATGACCAAAGGGAGTGACCCATCCATGGTGCTGCAGGGAGAGCATGGGGAACCTGATCCAGTCTGGGGCTCTTTGTATACACTTCTGAGTCTGGCCAGAGCTATGTATTTATTCTCAAAAGGGAAAACAGACATAGGCAAAGAAATGCTTTTGCTGGGTTAAGACCCTTGGGAGTGGACCAAAAGTAGGAGTCAGGGGGTGGAAACTTAATGGCCCAGACAGTAAAGGAGGGTAGCTGGAAGCTTCTTCTCATTTCTGACTCATGTACAGCATTCACAATGTTTGGAGGAACATCCTACCCCTGAGAGCTACAAGTAATAATTTTGGTAAATGGATGAAATATCCAAACAGTTAAACTAACATTGTGCGGGACTTCCGCAGTGAAGTGTGTGCATCTCTATCTTTGAGACACCCATGTATTTCTGGTGAAGTTTTACAAGGCTGTGTCTGATTCAAGGTTAGACTCATACCACAGTCTGCTGGAGTTGGCCAATTGGGTTGAATGCGAGTGACAATAAAAAGGTTTGGAATATACATTTACTAAATACTGGATGGTCTCCTGGGTGCTTCGTTCCACAGGGATTGAGACTGGCCTCTACAGTCCTCCACTGCTCTGATGAGAGGGAATGTCAGGGAGTCAGGGGTTTGAACCAGGATCAAAGGTTTTGTCAGGCCTTACTAAATGTCTGCCTTACTGGAACACTCAGCTGAGCTGAGGCTGTGAAGGTGGGTAATTTCTGAGTTTTACATGTAAAGGTGTCACGGGTCAACTGTTTTGCTTCCTTTATGCCCCATAGTATCCTCACTTTTCAGGAAGCAGGCTTGTTCACCACCAGCCTTTTCCTTTAAAACACTTTTTTTTCCATTCAGTTTTTTATATTCTCATAATATAAAAAGAGCGGGTTTATGTTTGCATATAGATCCATGTGAAAAGAACGGGTTTATGTTTGCATATAGATCCATGTGAAAAGAACGGGTTTATGTTTGCATATAGATCCATGTGAAAAGAACGGGTTTATGTTTGCATATAGATCCATGTGAAAAGAGCGGGTTTATGTTTGCATATAGATCCATGGGCATGCTCATACTTGCCCCTTTTCCTTCCCCCGTTCCCCTCACATCGGTCTTCTCACCCCACCCCCACATTATATATTATCTAGACTGTATATGAGAGAAAACGCACATTATATGTCAGGGACTAGCTTGTTTTGCTTAGCATGATCTTCAGTTCCATCCACTTTCTCTGTAACCGACAGATGACCTATTAATACTCCATTGTGCTTTTACACACTGGTGTAAATAGCCTTCGCTCTAGCTCTCTTCTGGAAGCAATACTGGAGATCATATCAAGTTGTTTCAAATTTGAGAAAGATTGCCTCAAATCCACAGACCCCAGATAGTCAAACTCAGCCACTCCCATGTGACTTCGCTGGATTTAAAATCCAGCCCCTTCCTGGTCCCTACATTTGCCTAAGGAAATGACTGTGCAGGAAGCATATTGCTTTGCTTTAATACAATAATCTTTGAAGCTCTGGGACTTCATATCAAAGCTACGTAATAGTTTCTTAAAAGATAAAACATGCCCCCTTTCTTTGCTGTTCTGTGTCTGCCTGTGGCCAAGGGATTTAATTATAATGAGTAATTCTGATGGTGGTTTGAGACACTTAAGTCAAAGTGGAAATCATGACTGAATTTCATTAGCAAGCATAAATACGGATAGGCACAGCTTGTTGGCCACATCGCCATGCGATTTTTCTCCTCTTGATAATTTCAATCCAACTCTGAGACTTCAGAGAATCTAAACTGAACCATATGATGGATAGTTATGCAAATGTGCAAAACTCTTCATTAGATGTTTTCCCTTATGCTATAGATACCCTGTGAAAAGTCCTGGTGGGACCTGGTCAGACAGCACAGCCTTGACTTGAGAGCAGCAGAGGATCTATGACTGGTAAAATGGGGAAAAGAACCCTTTTCTTCTACAAGTACTCTGGGCCTCAAAAACCTAAAAGAACTTGCCTGCCTGCCTTTGGGGACAAATCTTAGAATATAACTCGGTCTGGACTTGGACTCTATCTTTCTATGTCAGCCTCCCAAGCCTCCAATGGGATTACAAGCATGTGCCATCACACATTGTCATTTTGTGAAGGCTGTGTCCTAACCATGTCTCAGGTTCTTACTTTGTTAAATGCTTGGGATATTGCCAGTTTGGTCTGGCCTTCTAAATAAAAAAATCTCTAAATGTAGCATTAGAAGTTATCATTTCTAATTGCCCAAATCACTTAAAATTACATGAGAGATGTGTTAGTACTTCTGTTATTGTTCTTATTAACCAAAATAATTAAGTGGCATATATAAACCATACTGTATTTTAGAACAAAAAAGGTTTTTGTATATGTCAACTTAAGAAATTTTATGGGATGAAAAAGTATATAATTCCCATGTAAATACCAGTCTTTCCATAATACAGTATATATTTAAACACATTACAAGTTAATAATTAACACCAGGACTCTGGGCCTTAAAAACCTATGAGAACTTGGGAATATGAAGCTTTTATTTAGCTACTTTGTGCATAATCAAAATACAGAGGTCTATCATTATCCTGAGCAGCAAGCACATCTATAATACATGTAAAAAGTGCAAACTGGCAGGAACTCTTACCACAAACAAGGGGAGGGGACTCAGTTTTATCAACCATTAATTATCATTTCTCTTAATCGACCAATTGCCCCCCAAAGGCACAGAATTTGCTGTTGGATTTATCTTTTTGTGTTCAGGATATAACCAATGCTTAGGGGTTAATCAAATTCAGCAGCACATCAAAAAGATCATGCACCACAATGAAAATGGTTTCAATCCAGGGACATGAGGTTTATTCAACACATGCAACCAACAAACAACACATCACATTAAAAGAATGAAGGATAAAAATAATCATCTTGTTAAATAGAGAAAATATCTGATAAGATTCAACATTCCTTCATGACAAAAAGAAAGTAGGCACAGGAGTGTCAGAATTCGTCAAATAAAGGCAGCATAGGAAAGACCCAAAGCCAACAACACTACATCAGCAGCAAACACGGGTATGAAGTCTCACTCTAATTCCGTACAGCATTAATGATTTAGCAACTAAGCAAGAAAAAGACATAAAAATAGGAAAGGCGGATGTTAAATGATCTGTTCGCTGATGGCACAATCCTATATGTATCTAAACCTAAATATGACTAAAAACCTTTGAATTGATAAATTCACTAAAGTAGCAAGATGCAAAATAAACATATGAAATAGCTTCACGTATGATTTACTGGTTAAGAAATCAAAAGCCATCCCATTCAGAATAGAATAAAATAATTAGAATGCCTAGGAAGAAACTTAACAAAGACATGAAATTCTACATTGTAAATTACAAAATGATGACAAAAGAAGTCAAAGATACTCAAAGAAGGAAAGAGATCCCATGTTCATGGATGGAAGAATTAATGGTTAAAATGTCCATTAACCAAACTAACTTGTAGATTTGGTGTCATGTCTCTTCTTCACAGAATTGGAAAAACAACTCTGAAATTCATATACAAACATAGCAAAAAGAACAAAGCTAAAGGCACCATAATATTTGATTTCAAGGTTTACTGCAGAGCCGCAGTAGGCGAAACAGCATGAAGCTGGCACAAACCAGATACAGACACTAATGGAAAACCTAGGAAGAGATCCACACATCTGCCAACATATTCTTGACAAAACTGTCCAAAGCATCCACTGGAGGAAAGGAAGCCTTTTGAAAAAGTGGGCCCAAAAATACTGGGTACCCACATGCAAAGAATCAAACTTGATTCTTACCTTTCACCTCATATTGAAATTAACTCAACATGAAATCTAGCTATTTCCAGCAAAATGGATGGAATGGGAGAGAGTCATGTTAAGCAAGATAAAGTAGGTCTGGCATGTTTGTTGGTCCCCTTTTGCTTACCTGAGACACAAACTAAAAGGAGGCAAGATTATTTTGGCTCATGCTTTTGGAGGATTCAGTCCATCATGGCAGAAGGCCATCAAAGACCACGCTCATTATCTCGGCCAGGAAGCAGATGGAAATGCCTGGTGTAACTGGCCTTTTCCACTTTCTTCTTTTATTCTATCTGCACAATTCCAGCCTAGTGGGATGGTGCTGCCTATATTCAGGAAGCCCTTCATATGGTTGATTCCAGCCACACCCTGAGGTATGTTCTACTGATCTCTTAGGCAGTTTTGAGTCCAATCAAGTTGACAAGACAAACCATCACATGTCCACTCTTGTTAGCTTGACATCCTCATTCATCTCCTTAAACCCTAACATTCCAACCCTGTTGGCCCAAAGACTCATGTCCATCTCATAAGGCAAAACACCTCAGTCCATCTCCAAAAGTCCTCATAGTTTTAATAATTTCAATACTATTCAAACGAATTTTGAATACAAGGCAAACTCTTAATTGTGGTTCACAAAGAATCAAAACATCACCGTATGACACACAGTGACATTCCCATTCAGGCTGAGGAAATAGGAGAACATCAAAGAAGGACCAGACTGAAGCAAGGCTGAGAACCATCAGGGCAAACACCCCATAACTCTGTGTCTAGCAGAAAATAAAAAGAAAGAAAAGCAAACAAACCAAAAAATCCACAACACTACCTCGGTAGCCTGTGCCAGCCAATCAAAAACTACAACACAAAGGGCTAGAACATCAATGGCTGATACCAACGTCATTTAACATCAAATAAATTATAATTCAGGTTCTTAAAGTTTTTGAAGATAATAAACACTAAAAATGAAGAGAGATAAGAATAAAATAGTTGCTGTCATATTTGGTAGCTGTATGAAAAGGCATGTTTCTGTATGAACCTGCTATCATCCATCTAGTCATCCATCCATCCATCTATCCATCTATCCATCTATCCATCTATCCATCCATCCATCCATCCACCCACCCACCCACCCATCAAATGAACCCGGCACCATATGGCAGATAGTGCAAGGTCACAGGGTGGTTCCTGTCTTCTGTAGGGATCAGTCTGATGGGAGACACATACTGAACAAAAGCTGACAGTCATGAGGGTCACACTCGAGTATAACAGACATCACATTAGAGAGCCACAGAGGAGGCTTCTGGAAGGAAGCAACACAGCTGAGACCTGAGCTGTGGTAATAAAAGGGACAGAAAATGCTCCAGGTTACGTTTTAAGGAACAGCGTCACTTGTTTTGTTCTTAAATAGTCATCTGTGGTGAATACACATTAAATCTAAGACACTTACCCAGGATGGTTGCACTGGACGGTTAACAAAGTCACCTAAGAAATACTCACATCAGTATTCTACTAACTGTTTAGAAACACTGCTTTAGGGCCTAGCATAAATTCTTTGTATTAGTTCAAACTATTAACCCAGTATTTATTTGAGAACTGAACAAAACAGCTACGGACTGGCAATGGAGGGCGTTCTGGAAGCACTGGGACCATATTCTTCTAACTTGGAAATATTTTATCATTCTACTTCTTCCATAATATTAAAACCAAGAGAACTCACCATGGACATTTACAATTTGCCTTAGCCATTTTGAAGTTTTACCTCCAAAATAGTATAAACAATGAGTTTCCTATGTATGAAGGCTTACTCTGAACAGAGCTATCATGTTAACTATTCTGACCTACAGAATCAAGTTAAGACAGAAATGGGAACCTATAATATGGTGCAGTAGGAGACTGCTCACTTTATCAGGTAATGAGTTAATTCTACAGGTAAGTTTTTGGAGTCCATAGTAATTAAGTTGTTGCATAAGTCTAGATCCCCTCATCATGCTATTGTTCTAAGTCAACTGTTTACTGATCACATTATTTTAAAGATAGCAAGGAACTTTAGATTTGTAAAGAATACATGGTCTAGTTGCACTTTTAATAGAGATAATTCTAATTAAGAATAATTTCAAAATATGTAATCTCATTAGTTAACAACAGATAATAATTAGAAGGCCTATGCAAAATTCAGTACCAATTCTAGAGTGAGTTGGCTAAGGCTGACCAGAGTCATTCTGTCCTGTCTGTTATTTCACTATGATCTTGGAAGCCTGGAAGAATCTCCCTTTCTGTATTGTGCTTGTGTAGCCCTGAGTGAAACGGAAATAGCCTCAGGACACACATCCCCACCCTGGAAGCACTCAAAGAACCACCTTGGCTGGGTTGCATGAGAGAGGAAGCAGAGCTGCTCCATGAATGGATGTGTCTGTGCCTCTCCAGACCATTTGCTGATGGAGTGATGGACAGATTAGTGCCTCCACTCACAAGACTGGCTGACTTCTGTGACTGCAGCCAGCATCCTGTGTACCAGAGCTGTGGGAGGGAAAGGGGGAGAGGAGCTCATACACACAGAGCTGCCAGGAGAAAAGATGGAAGAGAGAGAGAGAGAAAAAAAAACCCAAATGTAAAGAAATATAGTATTTCAATCAAAGTTTGAAATTTATAAAAAGTGGTTTTGGTCTCCATATAGTAAAAATATTTATCCAAGAAACTCCTGGTCGGGTGTGAACATCCTACTTCTAGTGGGATTTTGTTTGGCAAAGGGCTGTAAAAGAGTGGAAGCTAATACAGAGCATGTCTATAAACAAATTTATTTAGTTAGTACAGATTGACACATTCACTAGAGGATTTCGGCAATTACGTGTGTAAAAGTATTTCCTATCGTGGTTTCCCTTTGTGATTCTGCTAATTTACTCAATCTAGGCCATTTTCATGCATTGACTGTTCTATCTTTAGTAACCCATACTGAATCAAACATATGGAGACTCTGCCTTCTTTCCAATTCAGACAGACATAACTATATGGAGACATTAGAAATTTAGGCTTTAGTGAAAAAAACAAAGACTGCAATATCTTAAAACATGATGCTGTAATTTAACACTGGAGAAATTTAGGTTTGTAATATGGAAGTATTTGGGGTTTGAGCAAGCATTAAGCATGCGTATTTGCATTTCACATTTGTATTTTTATTATAATTATAATAAGATATAAAAATCTAAAATAGTTATGAGTTACACTGGCCACGCCCCAGAGCATGGGTGGGCCATCCTAGTAGAGTACGGCAGGGTCCTGCTATTCAAAGGCAGGACTGAGGTGAGCTAGTGTGGAGTTATAACATCCTAAAGAGGTCTCAGGTGAGCTTGTGCAGAGCTATAAGATTCTAAAGAGGTCTCAGGTGAGCTTGTGTGGAGCTGTAAGATTCTAAAGAGGTCTCAGGTGAGCTTGTGTGGAGCTGTAAGATTCTAAAGAGGTCTCAGGTGAGCTTGTGTGGAGCTATAAGATTCTAAAGAGGTCTCAGGTGAGCTTGTGTGGAGCTGTAAGATTCTAAAGAGGTCTCAGGTGAGCTTGTGTGGAGCTGTAAGATTCTAAAGAGGTCTCAGGTGAGCTTGTGTGGAGCTCTAAGACTCTAAAGAGGTCTCAGGTGAGCTCGTGTGGAGCTATAAGACTTTAAAGAGGTCTCAGGTGAGCTCCAGCGGAGCTTCTAAAGTCTCCGCATGGAGTTTCATCGTAGGTGTCTTGAGAGTTGTCTGTGTTGAGTGTAGAGTTAAGGTGAGATGATGCTGAAGATGAGCTTCCTGATCCCCAGTTCATTTTATCCACAATCAGCTCCACCCACAGAGACCAGCCAGCATCTACTGAAAAAGAGCAGTTCTCTATGGTGCCATTGTTCTACAGTTATTCTGTAATTAATGTTTTTCAAAATTGAAAATTTCTATTGATAACAGAGAGGTAACCATGGCAAATTTGTGGATCCATCACTTGACAAGGCTCATGCTGAACTGCTTTTCTTGTTCTTTTCAGTTTGTTCCATCATTATAAACTCAACAAGGCCATTTGTATGGTCCATATACTGCTGCTAATCATCTAACGTTTTTATTAGCATATGTTGCTTATATATAATAATGGGTTTCATCATGACATTTTCATAAGTCCACAATGTATTTTGACCGTATCATTCCTGTTATCATCTTTTGTCTCCTTTCCCCTCTCAGTAATCCTTATCCCCTTCCTACCTAGAGTACTCTTCAACTTTCATGTCTCTTTTGGATGTGTATATGATCCAATGAGTTTCATTATGGTTATTTATAGAATAAATGCAAGACTATGGGTACGTTCCCAGGGTCTACCTGATGGAACAAAGAGTGTTTCCCTCCCCCGGCAACTATTAATTTTCTCTAAATCCTCAGGGAGGGAGGGGTCACATAGGCCCCACCTCCTCCACAAATGGGTTCAGTCTTGCACAGACTGTGTGCAGCTGATCCTGGCTGCTGGGGTTCATGAGTGCGTGGGAGTCAGGTCATGCCTGGGAGTCAGGCTTCCACCCTACTGCCCCCTTCCTCGGGCTCCTTAAGTTCTTTCTGACCCTTCATTTGCCATGATGCCCAAGCCTTGGAGGGACAATTTAGATATCCATTCAAAAGACATTTATTCTCAGTAATGGGGCAGGTTATATAGCTGATCTTACTTGTGGCTTGATATAATGGGAATCAGATGGTATCATAATTTTAATAGGTTCTTCAAAAAGATACCAGTTCCTAGCACTAGTAGTTGTGACTTTATTTAAAAACGGTCTTTTTTTTTTTTAGATGTAAACTGATTAATTTGAGGTGGTTGGGGAAGTTGCTAATACCACTGGTGTCCTTTTAGAAAGAGGCAGGCAGATTCAGGGAATTCACCATGGAAGGACAGAGGCAGAGACTGGAATGATTCCATCCATAATAAGCCAGAGAATGCCAAGAACCACTGGTCACCACTGAAGGCTAGAAAAGGCATGGAACCGACTTGCCCTCAGCTCACAGTAAGAGTGACGTCTGGGTTCAGACTTCTGGCCTCTAGAGCAGCGTGACAGTGGCTTCTTTGGTTCAAGCTACTCAGTGGGCGCTATTTTGTCATAGTAGTCCCAGAAAACTAATGCCATTGGCACCTACTTGCTCAGGCCATTTCCTTGAACAGATCTGTGTGATGTGCAAGGAGGCAACAGCTTCAACCCAGTGAGCCTGGGAGTGGAGGCCATGGCCGAAGCCCTCAGAATCCCGAACCAGAAACAAATGTCTTGCCAGTGTTGGCAACATGCATGCTCTGGGCTAAGAGGGTCAACATGAGATCAGTTCTACTTCCACCCATCAGGATAAATTTCCCATCTAACTGTTTTTTTTTTCAAGTGATATGGTCTTACTGTGTCTTGAAACAAAGACTGTTTCTCCAAAGTGCATTAACAAAAATACTTTACTAAGTGCTAAGCCTAGAAGGAAGGCCCTACAGAACTAACTTCAAGACTGTGGTACTTTTATCTTTAACACTATGAAAACACCAGAAGAGACAAAGCCACTATCAATTATTGGCCTTCGAGGCCTGGTCTCATGTAGGTGCAGGCTGGTCTCGAACTCTCTGATCCTGCCTCCACTGTCGAAGTGCTCGGATTATATGTGCAAATTACACATCTGGCTTTACGAAATGCTGGGAGCATACCCAAGGCTTCATGCAAGCTAGGCAAGCACTCTACCAACATGTTACATCCTGAGACCCAAAGCAGAGAGTTCTTGATAATGGACTTATACCAGTCAGTAAGATCAAGTCCATTTCTTTTCAGTTTATTAATCCCTAGGATAAGTAACTCCATCTCTGTAAGGTACAATGGGATGTACAAAGATACATTATAGTGAAAAATGGTATTTGAGGAAAAAAATATTATAGACTCTCACTGGAATACTTGTACTTCTGTTTGCCACAAATGGAAAGTATGTAATTAAAGTATTCAGAAATATGATTAATTGAATTTTATTAATCACACCTGTCTCTCTGTACCATTGGAAAACATCCATTCCCTTTGCATTCAGGACTCAGCATGTGTTTGGGTCTGGGGATAGCTCCACTTCAACTACAAGACTCCTGGGAAAACTCATGCTCAAATGAGTTCTTGGCTGATATTTGATTGTAAACTTGTTCATTAATTCGCAATTATTTATGAACTGTCTTTGGCAGCCAAAAAACAGTAGGGATATATTATGAACATGCTCTTATTTCCTAGTGGGATGATATGCACACATGGGTATGAATATATGGCAGGTATGATAAATGTGCTATGAAGATAAATATGGCTGAGGGAGGGGACAGAGATAAGTGGACGTTTCTGCCTCTGGGATAAAGTGACTCTCAAAGTGGTGCACACCTTTAGTCCCAGTATTCGTGAGTTAGAGGCAGACAGATCTCTGTTATAGGTCAGGCTGGTCTGCATAGTGAGTTCCAAGACAGCCAGGGCCTCATAGAGAGATCCTATTTCAAACAGGCAGACAAACAAACAACAACAAAAAACCCAAAAGTGAAAGAAGGGAGGAAACCAGGCAGACACCAAAGTGTAGAAACATGTGGTCATGGCATACAAATGCAACAAAGAATGTGTGTGCAAAATGAAGTCGTATCTAAAAAGTAAAGTCTTCTAGCTGTCTTCTAGAACTTTCACTCTCCTGTATAAATTGTCTATGCAAGGAACACAGTAGTGCAGGAGAATTAGTGAAACAGTCATGGTTCTTACTACACAGAGCCTCTTTATGGGCCAATGTAATAGGGAAAGGGAGAAAGACATACTTGGATACATATATGCAGCTAAATTTGTATGTATAGGTGCATACACCTGAGCACATGTGTGATTATGTACACACAAAGCCTCAAAGGAAACAGTTTCAAGAATGATGTTACAGCTCTACTCAGATCCAAATGAGTAACAAGTATGCCTTTGTCAAGCCAAAAGCAGAGGATTATCTAATGGAGGTCTGTGCTAATATTCTCATTGGCCAGGGCTGAGTATGAGCCTAACTCAATTTCTATTTGAAAGTAAGAAGTGAACCATTTTATAACAATTTTCTTTTTAACCTCTGGATAGGGTCAAGTGGTTAAATTTTCCTTCCTCAGGTTTGATGTATTTTCCTCAGAAAGTCCTTTAAACTAGCAGTGCCTTGCCTAGAATCTGACTATCCCCGAGTCAACAGAGAAGGTATACAAATGCCATCACCTCTGAAGTCACCTGGGAGAGCAAGATGTGCTCTGCATATCTGGGCGTTGGTTCTCACTGCTGGCCTGATGTAGCAGCATACCAATAGTATTTTTAAAGGGAATCTCTAAGTCCTTTATATATTATTTGTTACTTGATACTTTTGTGTGTGTGTGTGTGTGTGTGTGTGTGTGTGTGTGTGTGTGTGTAGTGTAGTGTGTGTGTGGTATATTTGTGTACATGTTTGTATGTGTGCATGTGAGTATGGAGGCTAGAGGTATACTGAGTGTCTTTCTCAATCACTTCCCACCTTATATTTTAAGACAAGTTTACTCACTGAACCTGGGGTTCGGGCTAGACTGGCTGGTCAGCAAGTCCTTGGGACCCTTCCATCTTTGCCTCCCCAGCGTTGAGATTACAGGTTTATGCCAATATGACTAGCTTTTGTCTGTGTGCTGGGGATCCATACTCAGGTCCTCAAGCTTATGTGCTTTACCAGTGAGGCCATCTTCCCAGTGTCTACGCATTTCTCTAACTCTTAGACCTCATGTGGAGCTCTTTTAGCCAAGGAAATTAAAGGATGAATTCTTTCAATAAGAAACACTGAGGGCTTTGGGAACATTGGAGAACAGACACTGAGATTGAGTAAAGTCATATGAAAAAACGTGGGTTTAGGAACAAATGCAAAAGTAGTTCTTTACAATGATAAGTAACTGACATCATTTAATGACACACTTGTCAGGCCATGAGGCCATGCAATTGGCCTGGAATCATTTTAATACACAGGGAGGAATGGATGGAAAGGAAGAGATAGGAGCCATTGAAAGGCAGGGTTATGAGCCAGTGAATAACCTTCCACCCATGTTCGCGCAAGCAACTGCAGCTAAACTGAGCATGTGTGTTTCTCTCTTACACAGACATGAACATGTGGGAGATTGCTGGAAAGAAGGATTTCAGTGGAGGAGGGAGAGGATGAAAGAGTGCAAGGAGTGAAAATGGCTAAAATTCCTATATGCATGTATGAGACAGTCAAATAAATAAATAAACACATGCCCACTGACTTTAGAAAAAGAAACGCACTATTACATAGAACGAAAATATTGCCTAAGCATACTGTGGCCATCCAAATGACAGGTGGACTGGGTAAAATAAAGATTATTCATATTGCTAGAAATTTTTAGAAATAAAAACCCAATCTTGTGACAGACAGTTTGGTGAGGCGCGGTGGCCAAGAGCACTTGCTGTTGGTAAGAGGGACCTGAGTGTGGTTGCCAGCACTCACATGGGGGCCTCCCTACTGCCTGGATGTCTATTTCCAGGGGGTCCCATGCCCTCTGGTCTCTGTGGGTACTTGTACACACAAACACATGTGGCCACACACATAAATAAAATAATAATCTTAAAAAGACACTCTTGCTAGCTAGCAGCAAACTATAATTTATTTTAGATTAGGGCTCCCAATGATATACCTGGAAAAGCCTTAGAAATCCCCAAATGACACATACACACACCAGACAGACAAGGACAATGGTGCTCTTCATTCTGATGGAAGGAGGACAGCCGTGAGAAACCCACACTTATCATCAGTCTCCCCGAAAAGATAGGAGATAAAGCAAGGGTACCCCCTCTCACGGCTCTGAGTTCACCATCAATGCAAGGATACCCTCTCTCACCAACGTAAGATCACCCTCACTGCAAGGATGCCCACTCTCACTGCTCCTAATTCAACAAGGGTAGTGAAAGAAGACAAGGAAGCATAAGTGAAGCCATGCAAATTAGAAATGTTGAAACAAAGCTGCCTCAATTCACAAATACAACTGTCTATGTAGGAAACACTAAAGAATCACAGAAATGTTAGTAGAACTTATATGTTTAGCAAGGTCACAGTGGACAAAGTTTACAGAAGAAAAAGAACATTTAAAAATATTTTAGCAATGACCAAAAGAAATGAAAATTCAGAAATCACAAGAGCATGGAAAAAAAACCTAGGGCAATTTCACCACAGTATGTGTAAGATCTGCACAGTGAATGTCCTCAAGCAATGCTAAGAAAAAGCTGAACGACCTGGAGATAAACTGAGAGATGACAGTAGTAAGATACTCTTCACAATCATTCCTTTGTAAATCTCAGTAGCTTTTCCAAAAAAGACGCAAGCTGACTCTATATTAAGGAGAGTGAGATACTGAGCAAAAAATAAAATTGAAAAAACAACAGGACACTGTCTGGAAAAAAACTAAGGCAATGAAGTCAATTTAATGTTCATGTAGACAAAACACTGCATCAATAGGATATGCTATAGACAAGAGCGCCAACAGCAACCTACAGCAAGTGTGGACACAATTCATGGGAAATCACAATCTTTCAAGGGGTGGGACATTTGGATACTCACACTCACAGAATGCTTTTTCTTAACCTTATGCTGTATAATAAAAACACTAAGTAGAAATGAATGTAGACCCAAACATAAGAAAGCACAAAGTATCAGAAGATAAAGCAGGAGAAAACCTTTGTGAACAATGATAATCAGAGTTTCATTGCTGATGTACCTACAGGCATCAAAGACCTGCATATCAGGTATGAGGCCCTGAGCGACACACAGCACTGGAAATAAATAGAAAATGTAACTTAAGAGAAATGAAAATGTGTGTGCATGAAGGTTTACATATGATTGTGTCCATGCTTTTATGTGAATTTTATTTATAATTGACAATACCCAGATATATTATGAAACACAATGTTGGATATTTCAGAACAGAATGCTCTTTTACAACAACACTAAATGGACCCCAGTGTGTGGGATGGTAGATTACAGTGGGTTACGCTTAGTGAAAGAAGTGAGGGTCAGAGGAGCACGCACACGTGGCTCCATTTGTCCAGCTTTCTAGAAAAGCAAGTGTTGTACAGTCATAAAGATGGACCGGTGCTGACAAGGCTGGAGATGGGGCTGGGACAGATTCTTTTCCAGCAATGGAAACACTCAGTGCCCTGACTGTGGCAGGAGTTAATGCAACTTTATACATTGGTCAAACATCAAATTAAATATACAATTTAAAAGCATGACTTTTATCAAATATAAATTAAATCTTAGTACAGTGAAACAAACATAATGTAGGTTCGGGGAATGACCAGCATTTATACATTACAAGCAGACAATGTTGGAACTTGGTAAGTCTTAGAAAATGGAAAACAGTACTTAGTGCCTAAAGCATTGACCATCAACCTGGCAGTACACCATGTTTATATCTGAAAGGTCCATTTGAAAAGAAAATTTATATGGCTAGAGTTAATTTTTAAGACCAAGGTAAATGTATATCTAAGAACAAAATCAGTCTAATTAACTTTGCAAAGCACTTACTGAATGCCTACCATGTGCCAGGCACTATGGTGGAAAACAGATACCTGAGGTATAAATAGGGTGTCCTGGGACTCACAGCATACTAGGTCACACATGATCACACAATATCAGTGATCTCCTCTCCCTCTCTCCCTCTCCCTCTCCCCCTCCCCCCTCCCCCTCCCCCCCCCCTCTGAGACACTACGTAGTTCTGACTAGCCTGGAACTTACTATGAAGTCCACGCTGGAGTTGAATTCACAGAGACCTGACTGTTCTGCTTTCCAAATGCTTGGGATTATAGGCTGTGCCTTCAAACCTGGCTGGGATCAACCATCTCTGACCGGTCTTACGGGGTGTTTGAAATCAATTCCTAGGGAAATGCCACTTGAGAGACTGTCTGAGGAATCATGCTTTGGAGCACCATCTTTGACCTCTGGTCCCTTTTGTCATACCTTCCAACTCTGCTCTTTCCACAGTGATGACATTGATGACATTAACACAGAAGGAAAGACAGCAACTGATACCAATAGCTAAATTGCTGACTTAAGAGTTGGAAGTGGAAACTATCTCAAGAGGCTCAAGAGTAACAGGGACTTCAGAATCCTTCAGCAAAGCACACAGAACACACTAGAGAAGAAACTAAATTTTGGGAAAGGAGGCAAGACCAATGGCTGTTTCCAGTGGAGGAAACAGAAAAACCTTTCTAAAGATTTTCTTTTCTCTTCTCAAGCTTTTCCATACCAGGAATGGAGTTTCAATTTGCAGTCACTTTAACTTTCTTGGCCTTTTCTGTGTTCCAAATACTGCCTGTAAATGAGCATGCCACCCAGTAACTAAGACTCCTAGCAATCAATAGTGGAGGGGGTGCCCGAATCAACCTTTGCCTGTAATCAGATCGGTGACTACCCTCATTGTCATCAGAGAGCCTTCACCCAGTAACTGATGGAAGCAGATGCAGAGACCCACAGCCAAGCACTGGGCCGAGCTCTGGGAGTCCTCCTGAAGAAAGGGAGGGGGGACTATATGAGCAGGGCAGGGAGGGGGTGTCAAGATCATGACCTTCTCTGGTGCATGAGCTGGTTTTTGGAACCCACTCCCTATGGTAGGATGCTTTGCCCAGCCTTGATGCAGGGGGTGGAGCTTGGTCCTATCTCAACTTGATATGCCATGCCACGTTAACCTCCATGGTAGGCCCTCTCCCTTTCTGAATGGAGTAGATGGGGAGTGTATACTGGAGGTGGTGGGAGGGAACAGGAAGAGAGGAGGGAGGGGAAACTGTGGATGGTATGTAAAATAAATGAAAAATATAATAAAAAAGAAAGGAAAAATCAGATTTAGTGGTGGTGGCACATGCTTTTACTCCTAGCACTCTGGAGGGAGAGGCGGGTGGATCTCTGTGAGTTCAAGACCAACCCGGTCTACAGAGTGAGTTCCAGGATAACCAGGGCTATATGGAGAAACTTTCTAAAAAAATCAGATTAAGTCCTGGATGTCAATGGATACAATGCCACTGGACCCCAGCACAATGGCAGGCTGTGCACCATCCCTCCCACTCTATTTTGGGGTGTGTGTTAATGGCTACAAACTCTTCCAGTAGATGACAGTCATTTTGCTACATTTAAAATGCCACTGTCTTCCTTGCTGAAGGTTTTCTTTTACCCGTCTCTGGGCACTTTTGGAAATGACCTAAGACTACAAATCTGGTCTCCATCCGTAGTTGACGGCAATCAGTTGATGGGTTAGAACAACCCACCTCAGCATTACAGAGACACTCCAGAGAACAAGAATTGTGAAATAACAAGCATCTGCATTTCTTGTTTACAAACGTCTGAGGCCACTCAACCCACTCTACAGCTATATGAGTAGCTGAGATCAGTTTCTACATAGAAACGTTGTAATAATGGAATGTTTGAAATGCTGGCTATATTTCCTCCTCCTGCTCTGATTTGCCAAGGCTTCTATGGTCTCACTACCACGTCAGCAGACTCATATCTAAAATTGACAGTTGTTTTGCACCACAGTTTATCTTTATAGACTCCTGGAACTAACTAACTCTCTCTCTCTCTCTCTCTCTCTCTCTCTCTCTCTCTCTCTCTCTCTCTCTCTCTCTCTCTCTCTCTCTCTCTCTCTCTCTCTCTCTAAGTGAGTTATCCCAATAGGGGCTGGTGAGACATTAGAGTCACTTGAGTTTAAAAGTATCCTAAGGCCCACAAGGCACCCTATGTGAGTGCTCAGGCAGGGTGGGGAGTCACTAGTTTTGGTTAGAAATATCAAACTACCATTTATCTTTCAGGTCCATTTCCAGGCTTAATTCTCTGTTTCTTTATTCCCTGTGGTAAGAAAATTCTATAGTAACATTCTGTATGCATTTGTGTGAGCTCTGTAACTGGAGTTGGCTTTGATTTGTCCATTGGTGGGGATTGAACCTCTGGCCTTGAGCATGCTGGGCAAGTGCTCTATCATTAAGCTACACCCCTAGCCTGCAACCAGCCTTTTCCACCTAGGGTTTTCCTGTGCACTATCTTATAAATGAGCCTTCTATCTCAGGGACTGGGAGATGTTAAAGATGTCCTGGCAGCATAGCTTTGGAAATACTTTCAGCTGGCACCGACAGCAACACACTGTGCATCTTCCCACGCAGGTTAATTGCTGACAAGGCTCTTTCACTGGCTCATCTCATGTGCAGCTTGGCATGCGCTGGGGAGCAGCTGGAGTTACTACGGCCACTTTCAATGAGCAAATGTGGCTCAGCTCAGGAGGCTGGCAGAGGTGGGACACAGAGCCAGCTCTCCCAGCACCGAAGCCTGCTGTCCCTGCTACTTGAGTCCACAGGCCTGTGCTCTGCAGGAATGCACAGTCAAGAGGACTCAGCATGGCCATTTGTTTTCTTCTTTTCTGAGACAGGGCTTCATGGTGCAGCACAGGTGTATCGGGGCTTGCCATTCTCTTGTCTCAGTCTCCCCCACGCTGCAATCACAGACATGTCTTCACATGCCACTTTTCTTTAAACGGTCATTTTAGTCTAAATGACTAAATAACTGAAACAAATGATACCTTGTGACTAGCTTCCACTCAAACTAAGTTGTAGCTGACACCCTGGGTATCACACGGGGGAAGGGTTTAATGTTCTTTAATGAGGTGCCTGGGATATGGCATGTGGCCAGCAAGTAGTTGTTGAATGAATCAGTGTACAAAATGGTACTGTACTATTTCATTCCAATTGTGCCTGAGCCTTCCAAATGAACCTCAATTGCTACTCTGGTTTGATCCGCCTCTAACTGGAATTACCTAGAGAAATGGCTAGGGAATGTAACTAAGTATTCGGGTTGAACTCGTCTTTAAAGAAAAGGACAGACTGATGGGCAAGACACACAGACACTGTCCTGTGTTCTTCCTGTCTGGCAGAATAATCTCAGGCAGTAACTATATATGCACAGGAGAAAGGACTAAGTGAAAACAGCTTACAAAGGCTTCCATATTGCATGAACAACACTGGCCAGGAAGAAATAAAGGATAGCTCTTGGGCAGACTGCACAGATGGAGGCCTGAGCACAGCTGGAAGCTGCACAACAGTGCATGTAGGAAGGCCAGTGCATTGTGCTGGTGAGCTGCTTAGCTGGGAAAAGATGGACTGCCATTAGATATTTGTAATGATCCTCATAGCAGGCCTGGCTCAGAGCCACCCTGGGTTGACATCTGGAACAATGCGTAGATGCTACCGCCTTCTTGGACAGTGGAGTCTGAGAAGTTGTGCAGTGGAGCTGAGGCCAAAAGTTGGCCAGAGAGGATGACTGGAGTCTGGGAACTAAAATACTAGGTAGTGGAAGGCCGGGTTCCAAGAAACAGAATTTGAAAGTTAAAAATTGCTCAAGTAAGAATACACTAAGGCTCAGATTAAATTTGAACCAATAAACGATTTAAGGAGGCCTAGGGGATAGTCTCATTACTGAAAAATAAAAACTTAAATAAAATAAACAGAAAATTGCTTGACTCATAGCCCCTTCCCCCTCCTCTTTTTTCCCCTTTCTTTCTGATTCCATTCAGTTTCTTTAAGTCTCCCAGAGGGTTCCTGGGGAGACTTTAGAGGGACACACACATCTTGACACATATTAGGCAGGTCAAATCCAGATGTATGTTTTTTAAATTAAGATGGCTTATTTAAAGCAATAAGAAGCTGCCACAGAATAGCCAAAATTATAGATATTAGAGATGGAAAAGACCCATTAGATCATCAAGTCTGTCCCTCAGGGTTAGTGCTGGAGAAGCAATCCAAATAAAAAGATTCACCCACCCCAACTGTTCTCTAGCAAGCAGAAATGAATTCTGGAAATCATGACTAAAATACTGAACTTACTTTTCCCCCATCATTTGTCAAGAAAGCTAGCGCTATTTTGTTTTGGGTCTTATATGTCCTTAGTCTTCCTAGATACGGATCAGTTAATCAATCATTTAATGCATCACTATGTGTATAGATACAGAACAATCACATCATTATGTGTATAGATACAGAACATATACACATTTATATATACATATACACACATATGTGTGCATTGCTATATCTATCTCAGGACTTTTAATTCCTTCAATTGTAAGTAATCTCACTTATATTCACAATAAGTTACTGGTTTATGCAGAGACATATATCATGAGTATGGCCAAAAATTGTTGGTGTGGAGACTGCACCCTTGGGGCCAAGTCCTTTGTGGGAACTCAAGATAATGTGGCTGTGAGCAGCAGAGAGTTGGTATACATGGGCATGAGCTGAGATCACATGAAGGAAGTTTACACACACCAACCCATGTGGAGCCCAGAGGGTAAGAATCCTCTTTAGCTTCCCTGACAGAAATTGTTTCAATAATTTTAAATACCTATAAGCAATGCCTTTTAAGTAAATGTGTTCTGGCATTTGTAGGTGACATTTACCTAAACTCAGGAGTGAAATAGAGCCAAACCACTAGCTAAGGAATTGTTAATTTTGTGAACTGGGGGAATGGGCAGGAGGTGATTTTCTCACTCTTGTACTCTTATAACTGTGGCTCTCAACCGGTGGTTGCATATCAGATATTTACATTACAATTCATAACAGTAGCAAAATCACAGTTATGAAGTAGCAACGAAATAATTTCATGGTTGGGGTCACCACAACATGAGGTATTAAATACATAACTGTATTAAAGGGTCGCAGTGTTAGGGAGGGTGAGAAGCACTGTCTTGGAGGGACTTTTCCATGACTGACAGCACCACCCAGGCCTGGGCTGCTGATCCAGATCAGGTCTGACCTTAGAGTAATAATATACACAGAGCTTAGGTTATTGTAGTGCCTTCTTTGGTTTAGTTGACAAAATGTACATGGAATTATTTCTGACAAAAAGGTCAAGCCCTTGGCCAGGTTTCTAAGCCCCTACTGAGTACTGTTGCCAGGGGAACAGTATACAACAGACTTAGATAACTTTGACCTATCAGCCATTCTCCAGAACCTTACCCCGAGATGAAGATTCTCTACTTGTTTAAGCGAGGCCCTAGTGGGTTTCCTCTAAGTTTGGGTGCCAAATGAAATGGAAAAAGGATCACTCTCAGATGATGTTTCATGGTATAGTCACCATGTCTTGTATTTCTCAGTCTTGGCAAGACTTTTGCTTCTAGTTCTCAGTGGATTCTGGTGAGGGAGAAAGGGGCTCAGAAGAAGTAGATGAGCCCCAAGGAAAACCAATCACTGGTGCCACGCCCTGCTACCGTCATCTTTTCCAGCTTGTTTTCTTCTCCTTTCAGATCCCTTCTTCTGCTAAGTCTACTCCTTTTTTCCTCCTAATTATGCCTTAGGCTTGGTTGAAGAATGCCTGGATAGCACCCACCTTCACAAACTGCGCTGAGGGCCATCCCATACAGTTCTGAGCACAAGACAGCAACCCTCTGCTGAGGTCCCCTCCTTCCAGTACCCCCCCCAGGCCAGAATCCTCCTGCCCTTCCTGCGCTCCTCTTGTGGGCCCGCTCTATTCAGTGTTCCATACAGTGAGCACATCACTGGGCAAGGCCACAAACAGGTGAGCATTTCAAGCACATCTAACATGGGTCTAACCATTGCTCTCATTGAAAGACACACAGAAACATCTCCACTTAGATACGTCTTTCAAGTTAAAGATTTTTGGTAGAAACATGACTTGTCTTTGGAGACAATCTTAATATCTCTGTTCTTCAAATTACAAGATTTCCATAGAGGAAAACACAGTGTCTCCCTCTCTAAAAGACAGAAAAGGACATAAAAAATGTGTCCTTGGCTCAGGGGTGAAGCACTTGCTACACAGTCTCATGAGCTAAGTTCAATCCCTAGGATTCACATGGTAGGAGACAACTGACTCCCCCAAGTTGTCCTCTGACTCTCCACACATGCTGTGTGTGTGTGTGTGTGTGTGTGCATGAATAAAAAATTAAATTTATTTTAACATGCCTTTGTCAAAGTACCTGCTAGAATGAAAACCAGCACAGAATCCATTGCTAACTGCTCTATTGTGCTACCTGCAGTCCTTGTGATATCAGAAAATGCCCACTGTCATGGAGGAATGTAGACTTTTGAACGTCACAGCTCTTCCCATCACAAAGACTGTTTCTGAGGAGGGTTACTGGCACCCACACGCTGGCTCTCTGCTCCCCTCTCAAGAGGCTGTGATGTGGAGGCCCCTCTCTGGAGCTGGCCAGTTTGGACTGGCAGATGCTTCTCATGAAGCAGCAGGTTTTCATGTCTGTCTTTATGTTCCCCACGGAACAGATAAGGGCTGGCTGACAGAGCGTCCCTAGTGTACTCAAACAAATGCAAGCAGACACAACTCAGAAGCAGAAGGCACGGTCTGTCTCCTTTTGCTCTCCTAATGAGACTGGCTTCTTTATTTGTAGAATGGTTTCTGCACATTCCCTGAATGCTTTTACCATGCAGCCAATGGCACTGACTTGAAATGTACCATGTTTGACACTCAGGTCATTCAGATTTTATGTGTTGGAGTGACTCAAGCATTACTGCAAAATAAAGACTTTTGTGATGGGAGGGTGTGCATATGATTGGGGGTCAGCTGAGTATAAGCATCAGCTATACCCACAGGTCTCACACTGTGTTAACTAGTTTATGTCAAGTCGACATAGGCTATAGTCAATTGAGAAAATGCCTATGGCAAAGCTATGGGCATTGTTTTGATTAAGGACTGATATGGGAGGGTTCAGCCCACTGTAGGCAGTGTCTTCCCTACACAGGTGGTCCTGGGCTGTATAAAAAGCAAGCGGATCAAGCCATGGGCAGCCTCTGCTTCAGCTCCTACCCTGACTTCCCAGTGATGGAGTGTGCCTGGAAGTTGTGAGCTGAAATAAACCCTTTCCTTTCCAAGCTGCGCTTTTGGCCATGCTGTTTTTATCACAGCACCAGAAACCCTAAGACAGACACATACCGGTTACAGTGGGCACATGTGGGTTTTATTTTTCCTGTTTTGGTTCAAGGACAGCCTTTAGGGTCCCCCCCTCCTTCTCGTCTGTCTAAAAGGCAGCCAAGCATTTATCCTCTCATTATTCTTGTTTAATAACAAGACTGAAAAACTTCATACTGTCTGCCACGATGCCTATGCAAGCTGATTATCTTTACCAGTCTCAGTGACAGCTGTGCAAGGAAGTAATAGTCCACACTCTCAGGTCTCTTGGGAGGAATATGGCTGTTCCCCGAAGACTGCAAATCTTTGCTGAATCTGCTACTTTATGAGGGAAATGGGAGGCTAGGTTCTCTTTACTGTATCTTTTCCAGTTTTGAAAAGTTGCCCAAACAGTTCCAGGCAGAGTTGAAGCAAAGTTATTGGTGTCAAGAAGCCAAGTTCCTTCTCCATGCTATGCTCAGCGAGGAAGGAAGGAAGCAAGGAAGGAAGGAAGGAAGGAAGGAAGGAAGGAAGGAAGGAAGGAAGGAAGCTGTTTGTACTTAGCTCTCCTTTGCTCTCCAGCTTGAGCCAAGGCAGGGAGGAGAGGATGGATAAGTGAAGGTGGTGTTTTTATCCTGCAACAAAATCCCAGCCTTCTGCCCTGAGCTCTGTCAAATGTGGCTATCACAGCTTTAAGACAGCTTGTCTCTTCTCTGGGAGACTACACACTAATTATAACGCTTCTGCCTGAGGGAGCTCACACATGCAAACCATTATGTAAAGTAGAATTGCTTTTTTTTTTTTTAGAGAATATTCAAGATCATTCGACATGGTTTCTTCAACGCTATAAAATCAGGCCAAAAAATGAAAATAAACAGCTTCAAGTATTTGCAACTTAACTCCCTCATACATTTATGGAAATGCAGCCATAGTGTCTCGGAATGTGGCCTGACTGATTTCAGGAGGCAGCTTCTCTGTTTCGAGTTCTCTAGCACTGGTTCTCTTCCTACATCATTTCAGTTCCACTCTTTCAGCCATTCACAGGACAACAGCCCCTGCTATGGCCAAATAGTTGGGCTTTGAGGGAACCAGTGCACAACAGGAAGCAGCCCAGGAGCTTGCTGTAAATTAAACAAACTCCCTATAAATTAAACATAGCAACACACGAGCACAGATGTAGAGCATGACAACATGACAAACCTTTTTAAAGCAGCCGTTAAATGTACGGTGCTGTTTTCCCTAATGACGTGCTGCGATAATTTAAGGCTAAGGTGATGATTCCGTTGATTTAACAGTTTAACATGGAACTCATAAATGAGAATAAAATCTGCAATAAAGAAGTCACGGTCACTTTAACATTCATGAGTGGAGAACTAGGTGTGTTATTATATGAGAGAAAGATATATATTTCAGTTCCATCAACTTTTTAATGCCACAAACTAAGCCACATTTGGGCTGAGCAGTAAAGCCATTTTAGGTTCAAAGAAACATCCTTGTATTAAAAATCCAGGCGTTTGGTGGGACATCCCTGGCTGCATTTTTACATTCATTGTCTGAGTGTTCTTTCTCTCATACGGCTCTGCTGTCGACTCTTGGGTGATGTGCTGATGAAACAAGAGATGGAGGGCACTCACGGTCCCTCTATGGAGCACGGAGGACCACCATGGCACACAAGCTCTAGCTTAGGATGAAGATGGAAGCCGGAGAGAGAAGACCACCCGAGTCCATGCCGAGTGGGAGGTGAACAGAGCTCAGCTGGCAGAACAGGCCCGCTGGGAAGATCTGAATGCTGTCATCTTCGTTGAGACATCTCCCATATCCCAAGTTGGCCTCAAACCTGCTACATAATTGAAGGTGACCTTGATTTCCTGATCACCATGCTCCTATCTCCCCAGTACTGAGTACAGGTATGTGTCACCATGCCCAGCTTATGCAGTGCTGAGAATGGAACCCCGGTCTTCATGCACTAGGCAAGCACTGTACCAACTGAGATGCATCTCCCACACCACTGTCAATCTTTGCATTCATTGGTTTGGTGTCCACCAAGGGAAAAAATTCGGGAACAACTGGGCTGATTTGGGTGTGCATGGCATATAGGTGTGCTAGTGTGTGTGTGTGCTTGTGTTCTGACATTACTTCTGTTTTTGATGCCTTCCCCAACTCCACTAGACTTTTAGGATCCAGGAGATGTAAAAGACAAAGCTAGGCCTTACCTAAGTGTGCTAAGTCCACAGTACCTGTTCAGCCACGCACTACATATAATTGTCTGTGTTGTAGCTAAGGGGTGAGCCTGTTCAGAAATGTGACACTACCTCCTGATGCCAATAAATATTCACTAGGCAAATTTGTAATAAACTGATAATTGTGACAATGTTATTAAAGGTTAAATTGATTAAATCTTATTATGTGCTAAGCACTACTCTAAGTCCTCTCTGGGGCTCATTAAAACAATACCCCAAGTATGATGCTTTGAATGAAGGGAACTGAGAGCAGAAGGCCCTAGGAGATGCCTTACAATCAAGTCGTTTTAGTCTTCCCTATTGATAATGAGGGGTTCATGCTTCTGTTCACTTATAACCAAGGGTCTGTCTTCTAGAAAGCATTCATCACCTCAAGCTTCCTCCTCAGAAATCGCATCAAAGGACAGAGGAGAGAGATAAAGGTCAGCGTGCCCACAGAGAGACTTCTCTCACACCTGGGTTCACCTGTTTTCACCCCATAGCTTGCTGCAGCCTGCCTCCCAGGGCAGAAGCATTTTGCAGCAGGACACCATCTCTTCTTTGGGATCATTAGTTTGTCCTGAAAAATCATTGACCATCCTCATTGTTCATCTAAAACTGATACAGCCACTTCCCATTCCTGTCCAGCTTCTAGCCCTCTGAAGTTAATTTATTTTTATGTGTATGAGTGTTTTGCCTGTGTGTATGTCTGTGTACTATGTGTATTCCTGGTACCTGTAGAGACCAGAAAAGGGTGTTAGATCCCTGGGGCTGGAGTTACAGATGGTTGTGATCCACCATGTGGATACTGGGAACTGAACTCCGGTTTTCTGCAAGAGCAGCAGGTACTCCTAACCACTGATTCATCTCTCAGCCCAGAATGTATTTTTAACCCCCAGAAACAGCTGACCAGACAAGGGTTAGCTCTCGAATCCCAGACTGATGGCTGGGAATTAGGCATGGTTCTGATCAAGATCCCCTGAATGTGGGCGTCAGTGAGGAGGCCTAGGCAATCTATTGGGCCTTGGGCCTTGGGTAGTAGATCAGTATTTATCCCGGGTATACAAATGGACTTTGGGTGCCCATACCACAATGAGATATGCACTCTTATCCTGGACTCTTTGGGGAGAGTCTAGGCCTTGCCCTAGATGAAATGACAGACAATGGACACCCCATGGAGGGCCTCACCCTCCCTGGGAAATTAGGAGGTACTGGGGGGGGTTGGTGGGAGGGCGTGGGAGGAGGGGAGGGAAATGACAAGGGACCTGGGATTGACATGTAAAGCAACCTTGTTTCTAATTTAAATTTAAAAATAAAAAAATTAAAAATATTTGTTATGATTTCATACATCTGTATTTTGTATTTTGATCATATTAACCCTCATTACTCTCTTTATCTCTGTGGAACTCCTCTTTGAAGAAGAGCTAAGCCTCAAACGACTGTCCCTTCTCATTGCTTATGTGTGTTAACACAGTTGATGCCCTTTCACTGACCCTCAGTTGTCAGTTCAGTTTAGCCCCCAGGGCTCAGGGGACATTCATCCCACCCTACATCCTTCACAAAACCCTACAAGGTGGGTACCATTTATCACTGATTTTACTATCCATCACAAAAAAGGGGGTAAATACAGAGAACCTTCTGGGTCTTCTGAGTTTCTTTGTTCTAATATTAGCTTATCAAATTTAGCTAAATTTATTTATATGCTGGGAACAAAGGCAAGTTGAAGAATAAATGGTAGTTGGTAGACTTAATAATTAGGTGAAGCCAATATGAAGCTTAGTAAGTCGCTAGATGTTCACATGCATACATGTGTGTGCGCGCGCACACACCACACTCCTATAGGGTTCAAATTCATGCCCTGAACTGGTTTGTAGGTTAGTCCATCTGTATGCTAACCCACAACTGGAATGAACAGCACAGTCTTGTATCCTGTCTATGCCATGATGGACAATGACAGGCACCTAGATAGGGACCTAAGAAGGTATCAAGTACAGACTTTTTTTAAAAACTGTGTCAGTGGAGTCTGCTCCTATAAGACTTAATGATTGATATCTTTACTATTTATATAACCCCTCTCCACAAAGTGACAATGATTGTGAGATATGTTCTGCTTGGGTAGACCATGCCAAGGGTTCCCAAAGAGATAAAATCAGTAAGACTATGTTTTCCACAGTTTGATAACATGAAGCTAAAGGTAAAGGAAAGCAGAATGTGGAGTTGAAAAGGAGTTAAATTTTCGAGTTTCTGGAACTTCTGGAGTACTGCCACAGTGACTTTGGATTGGACCTCTAAGATTTTCATTATTCTAACCCAAGAACTCACTCCACTCAACAGAAGTGACAGTCTGTTCTCAGCTTCTCAGCCCACGCCAGAAGGCTTTGTTCCCTTCCAGAAGAGGGTGATTCTGCGGCCCTTCCTGAAAGTATTTATGATCAACAAACTCATGGCTGCTCTGGAGCTGGGCAAAGAAACGCCCACAGAAGGGTACAGAGTTTGTTTTCCAGGTGGGAACATTTTTAGGGTTTGCTGGAGATTTTTATTTCCAAATCTCCAAATTCAACAATTCTTTGGCCTTGGTAAACCTTCAGTATTTAGAGTAAACAGCATCCCAGCTTCCCCTTCTGAGAAGTTTTCTTTTCCTCCCCTGTCACAAGAGTGTTAAGTCCTGGCAACTGGAATACAGAACCCCTTTGTGGTAAAGCTTCACACTATACCACGCCGACTGTGTTGCTAATGAGGTTACTGCTTAACAGAACCCTAGAAGGACATTGAAAAACGAAAATACCTTGACAAACGTGTTGACCAAAGGATGCCAACAACTCTCCCAGGGTCCTATCCGAAACTCAAGGATTAAAAAAAGTAAAAATGAACTGTAGTGTATGTGAAAAATCATAACATTGAAACATAAGTCCATTTATCTTTTAACTATTTTTCTAGTTCTCGTCCAAAATTTTGCTGGTTATTAAAACATGCCTGTGTAAATACAAATGTTCTGCTTTATAACTTAACTCCTGTTTCTTGTCCTTATAATATAATAATGTCATTGTTTGTTATATCACACTTATTCTTAAAGCAGTAGGGCTTGATTTCCAGGGCTGTTTGGTGTCAAGGAAGGGCTTTTGCTGGAATCTGAGATTGGAAAATCAAAGACTAATTGGGGAGTCGGGAATGCCTGGGAAGGCTGTCTCCAGCCCTGAGAATACAATCAGACTGCACACTGGCATCTATGGAGCCCTTCACAGGGGTCTCCTAATTGCTCCATGGGTTCTCCCTCACTGCTCTGTCCACTGAGAAGATGATGGGGGCACAGAACTGCAAAGGCTTCAGTGAAGGCATCCAAATTCCCAGCCTGGGACTGGTCACAGGCAAACCACACATCCCATGAGCATGTACCCTCTTCCACGGGGAGAAAACCCCATTCCTGCATCTCTTCGGAGGTATCACAATCAAACGCTCTGTGTACCAAACTCTCCTCGGCCATGAGGACCACCAAAAAGGAGAGCTTATAGCAGTCTATTAAATGCTGCAATGCTCACAGATAAAGCACAACGTACGCTATGATTGGAATTACAGACTGTAGGAGCCAGAGTGGACCTGAGGGGTAATTTAGTTTAACTTTCTCATTGTACAGCTGAGCTTGAGTGACTTTTCCAAATGTTATTCAGCTACTTAATGGTTGGGCTGGGAGCATAACCAGGTCTCCACACTCCAATTCTGCTGCTTTTGCCATTAGAACAGGATCCAGCCATGACATACTATTTAACAGGGTCAGTCACCCAGGCACCATCAAGACTTAATGGGAATGGAGTCCATTAACAAGAGGCCTTAGCAGAGTACTCTCTGTACTAAATTCCCTAAAATTCAGAGTTAGGGATAACTCAACAGTGGCATGACAAGGCCCAGGGAATAAGGTGAACTAGGAAGAGTAGAATACGTTAAAGAAAGTCTTTACTAATAAGATTAACGAGTATATATCCATTATATAATATTTAATTTTAGTACTTTATTTTATCTACTGTACCTGTGAAAGGAGAAATTTCTTTTTTCCTTTCTCCAGTGTCATATTTTAAAAACCACTAGATTTGAAATCAAAGGTCCTAGTTCTACTTTGGGTTCTACCATTAATTCATGACTACGACCTGGCCTTCAACCTTAGTTTTCTAATCTTGGAGGAAAAGGGATTATCCTAGCTTACTGCTTTTTATTGCTATGATAAACATCACAACCAAAAGCAATTTGGGGGAGGAGAGGGTTTATTTGGTTTACATTTACTGATCACAGGAGTGATGGAAAACCAGACCCTGCTGCAGAGGCCATAGAAGAACACGGCTTACCAGCTTGCTCAGCTGGCTTGCTTTTATTGTCCAGCACCACCTACCAAGGGCTGGCACTGCCCACAGTGTGCTGGGCCCTCCCGTATCAATCATTAACCAAGACAATGCTCACATATTTGCCTAGAGCCCAATCTGTAGGGGGCAATTCCTCAACTGAGACTCCCTTTTCCTAAGTGACTCTAGTCTGTGTCAGGTTGACAAAAGACCCAGCATGGGGTTGTTTTACAAGGCAAACTGAGAAAAGCCCTGGACATATCAATGTTCTAGCTGTTGACTGAAAGGGAAAGCAGACAAAGGAGGAGACGTAGGGCAGGAACTCTGACACAGTAGCTTTGTTTTGATCTGATCTTAGGGCAGTATGAACACTCTTGTCTGAAGGACAGGTTGTATGGCTGAAGTGAAAAGCCTCTGAAAAGGTAATTAATTCTCCCTGTAACTCATTGCCCAGTTTCGAATCTTTCAAGGACCAACTACACCCAAGCTCCTAAATGGAGCCCTTCCCTTGACTTCAGTCCCCACCTCCCCTTGCCTTCTCTCTCATAACCGGCCCGCCTCACCTGTCCTCCTCACCATGCTGTCATGCTTTAGTCATTCCAATGCTGGATGATTCCCTGGCCTTTCCAGGCTCTTCACACCTCCTCCTTGGAACTGGATATCCTCTCACGTTTCCTCTCTATCAAGTCCCTCCTGTCTGGGCTAACCTCCTCTGGCCTTAATTCAGCCAAGTCAATCCCCTTTTTACAAAACTTTCTCTAACTTGGACTATACATTATTTTTTTTTCTTTATCTCACCATTTGCACCTATGTAACAAGAGTGAGAAATTTCTGTGTGAAAGTAATCTCCTCCCCCCAATAATTGATAGGGCTTTCTGTATGTTCCCATTTTACTCCATAAAGATTACTACAACAACTGCACATTATGAAGAAATAACATAATTCCATCCCATGTCTTTCTTTTAGGTTACAATTGTCTTACATATCTGTTAAAATATTAGTAATTCAGAGTTCATTAAAGACTTAATGAAGAAATACAATAAAAAACACCTTGAATGACCAAATATTTAATTTCAAAAATCTTGAAAAAACTGTAATCATGCACAGTATATACGTTTTGAGGCTTATACTTTAAATGAACATCTTAATTCCAAGGCAAGTTAAGAAATGAGTCTTAACAGTGTTTGACTGTATGGTCTCCTAGCTGCCTGGGACGAAACAACTGGGCAACGGAGAGATACTGGTACTCCATTTGAAAGCACTTATAAAAACCCCTTTCAAGAAAGAACAAGAAAGACTATCAAGAAGATGAAATAATAAGAGTTATTAAGACACTGAAACAACATACCCTTGTAGAATATCTATCTATCTATCTATCTATCTATCTATCTATCTATCTATATTCATGCTATTTCTTTTTATCACTACTCACTAATTATTTACTCTGTAGATACTCATTTTTACTTATTATTGCTGGAAGGAAACTTGTGAGCATAAAAGTTCAATGCATGTTTCACAGCAGATGGCAGACAATTACACAGCAAGGAAAAAGCAACGAAGAATAAAGCCAGTTACTATTTCATGGACGGGTCAGGAAGGCCTGCCAGAAAGAGACCATCTGATCAGAGAGATGAACAGTGCCCCAGGAGTAAACCACACTGACATGAGGTGAGACAGCAGGCCAGAGAGAGCTGCGGGAGGACAGACCTTTGGGAAAGCTTAAGTGGAAGATTTGAGGCATGGGACAAAGGGCAGCAGGGCTGCAGCCGACGGAACAGGAGGCAGGGGAATGGTGGTGAGCTAAGGGAGGCTGTAAGGGGCAAGATCACCCAAGGTAGATCACATAGATAGCACAGAATGTTCTTTAACCTTCTAGGAGTTCTGCTGCAAGAGGTTTCTCAACTGTTTGGAGGAGAATGAACAACTTTGGCATAGCTTCCTTGGGGGCGGGGTGGGTGAAAATGAACAAGCCTCTTGGTTTTATTATTTCCTCAACTCCTGGCTTGAAGGAGGGGTAATCTGAAGGTCTGCATGAATAGTGGTTCATTGCTTAGCTGTGGAAAGCAAAGGAAGATGAAAGATGGGAAGGGTTTTAACTGTGTGCTTAACGGAGTTTGGCCTTTTAAGCACCAGTTGGTGTCATGATTATTCGTTTTCTGGTCCAGGGTCAGTATAAGGCCTACAACCATTTGCATCAAATTATATCCTGAGCAACCTCTGGGACACATTTATTATTCTCCAGTTTCCAGCAGCTGAGAAAGAGAAGTTCTAAATGATTCTTCAGCTGGTAAAGAGTAGCTTGCAGGAAAGCAGGTCTGAAGAAGCGATTCTATCAGTAAAAACGCAAATCATTACCAGGGCTGCTTGTTGGTCAGAGGGAAGGAACATTTCCTTCAGATATACCCGAGTCACACAGCACATGAATGAAGTCCTTGTCTCAAAGCTAATTGGAGGGGGTGGGGAGGAGGGCATCTTTGTCCTGTAATCACATCCATTTAAATGGCATTCTAGGGGCTGTAGAGATGGCTCAGGGGTTAAGAGCACATACTTCTTGCAGAGAACCTGAGTTTGGTTCTCAGCACTCATGCTAAATGGCCAAAAAAAAAAAAAAAAAACCAAACCCCACCTGTGGCTCCAGCTCCAGGGAACAAATGCCCTCTTCTGGTCTGCATGGGCACTGCACTTAAATGCATATATCCCCTTAAACCCTTATTAAAATTAAAATAGCATTTTATTTCTCAAAAGCAACCACAGAAAAAGAGCTATTATCATGAAATTTGGGCCATGAGTAATGAAATGACCCAATAACTTTCAGACATTTGCTTGTAAAGATGCTGCTTTGATTTTTAATAAAATTCACATCACAATAGAAGGTACCAAATATTTAAGCTTCAACTCAGGAAACCTTAAATTGAGTCTTCTATGGTGGGCAGAATTCCCTACATCCACAGAAGATGCAGCTAGTGAGAATTCCATCACCCTTTGCTACTTGCAGTAAATTTTTACTTTTTCCTTGAAGCGGTAATAAGCAATCTCACTGCTGATTCTGACATGCAATCACAGCATCCATAACAAATGTGCACAACACACGGTAGACTCTCATTGGTTTACACCCCTGCACAAACCACAGCCCCCAAGCTTTCAATCAGGCAAAGGCCTCTTTGCCCAAGTGCACATTAGTTGCTGGCTCAGGCGGGCCTATGGCATGGCCGCCTCCCCAGCGGCAGGCGCACCGCAGCAAGGCGCTCATTAAGCTATTGGGTTTCATTCCAGTAACTGTTCAAATACATTCTTCATTGTACCATAAAGTATGCTTGTTTCATGCTAGAACTTTGATTTTCCTCCTCCCCTTCCTCTCCACTCTCGTTACCCCCACCTCCATACTCCCGTTTTGGTATTTTTTCCCATGCTAACACACTCACAAAAATTCATCTAATTCTCAATGGGTCTCTTGGTCATTAGTGCAAATTAGTGGGGTTTTGCTGAATATGGTCAGACTTGATTTGCCAAGTTCTTTTCCCGTTAAGGTTTTAAGCCCATGTGTATTTCAAGGGAAATCTAATTTGTAGGTTTCGGATTCATTTACACTCAGCTCACAAACGTGGTTCTGTGAGGGCCTCCATAGCTGGTGTACAAGAAGCCACAGGGGCTGGTTTCTCTTCCTTTTAACAAGTTCTTGTTAGAATGTTTGCTTTGAAGTAGGTATTTGGGCCATGCTGGAAGCAAACAGAACTAAACCCCAGGAAAATGTAAAGTAAGATTTAAAAACCAAGTTCAAAACCCTTTTTCTTGCCCCAATAATTATAGCTTAAAAAATCTCTAAGGATGGAACCATCCATTTAGTCTTTTAAGGATGATGTCACCCTGGGCAGCCTGGATGGGGCTGTGTCACTCAGTGCGTCTGTCTAGGTGACAAGGTGAGCAGATGTCCTTCTCCGCTTGGTCTCTGCCCTGCTGATGGCTCCCAGGTCTGACCACCAAGCAGCAGGACCACCCATGCGGCTCTGCCACCCCTCTCGGGGCTCTCTCTGCTCCTGGGGTTCCGGTTCCCCTCTAGAGTGCTTTGCTGTCTGTTGTGTGGTAAGCATTTCTTGCATTCCTAACCCCAATGTGAGGCTGCTCGTCAACTCCCAACTCCTGGCTGGGATCACAAACACAGCCCCTCTCTTGCAGTCTTTGGACCCTGTGCGTTCACACTGGTCATTTCCTCGGGATCCCTATGTTCCTTGTGACTCCCCTTTGTCACTTACAGGGCTCTGAATAAGAGAAGCAAAGGTTGCCAATGCTCACTTGGCCATTCTGCACGTTTCCCAGCAGTGGGAAGTGCTGCTGGGCCTTCTACCCACAGCTGCAGCATGAGCAGCCCTGAGTGGCGAGGGAGCAGCTCAACATTGCAAAGAGGCTGCTGTGTCCTTTACCTTCAATAATGGCCCCTTGAGGAGACACTGGATCGCCCCACAAGGGGAGTGGTGGAACCAAGAATAACTCAGTTATTTTCTGCAGCAGCAACTCCTCCCGGTGCCCAGGAGATTATTTCTAGGGACGCTAGGAAAATGTGTAGGCTATGGCTCACTCTGGCAACTCTGAGGCAATGGAGAATTCTAAGTGAACAGCAAGCTGAGCTAGAAATCACCAAACAGAAATGAAGGACCAGTGGAACTGGCCAGACTTTCTACTGTACTCCTTTTGAGAATCAGCAAATCATCCAGGGAGTTGCAGGAGCGGCCTGTGGGAAATTCTACAATGCTCAGGAAACTTGTCTTCCCACCCATCCACCCTCTATCTAAATGCAGAGGATCCTAAAACAGTTATCATACACATAAATGAAAAGGCCTCTTTCCAATTTCCCCAGCTCTAAGACGTTTGGAGAGCACATTGCTGCAATTCACCGAAGAGATAATTCCCTCAGAACCACTAGCCAGGAAGTCACTACACGCAGTCTTTAACAAGGTGTCTGTCATTCACATGGCAGGACCTCAAGTCCTCTCCACTACATGTGAAAGCAGAGATGGCAAGTGTCTCTTTTTCTATCCCATCTTCACATTTATGCAAGGGGAGGAAGCGGAGTGCAGCAGGAAGGTGTGTGGTGCCCCAATGCCTATATCCAGTCTTTGGCCTAATGTCTCACTCTTACTTCCTACTCTGCTCTTCTTAGTGAGTTGCTTTAATCTGGCTAACAATGTGCTTTCAACAACTATCTGAACTTCTGTTGCTAGCACAGGTTGCCTTTACCTACCACATAGCTCTTTCAACCAAAATGCACAAAGGCTAAAGCAAGTTTCAACGCTGACCAAAAAGACTTCCCCCAGAGTGGCACACTCAGGATATCAGCATTGTGTCATACGACAATTTCACTTTGGAAGAAAGAAAACTCAGTTATTGAACTACAGTTAGTAAAATTCACACGTAAATATTGATGTTTGCTATTCCAAAATGTACTTAATAAAACTAGAAAAAAATCTAGACATTTTAGCCATTCTTTCTGGTTTATGCCTATGGATTGTTTTTAGATCAGATTTTACTCTATGTAAAGTCACCAAGTTTTCTTTATTCATTATAATATGCTGATCACTAAGCACTGCACATTTTTGAAAATATTTTAATAACTACACAATCCCCTAGTGCATGACTATGCCATTGCTTCCTCTTTGTGGAAATAGAGAGTGTTTCCAGATTTTGACTAATGTAACAGCATAGCAGTAAACATTCTTCAATAAAAGTCGCTCACGTACATACCTCTGCAGAAGTGTGTGTGTGTGTGTGTGTGTGTGTGTGTGTGTGTGTGTGTGTGTGTTCTGAATGTCCCTGAGGTTGCAGGAATAATGTAAGCATTGGGCACATCAAGCACTACGACGAATCTTCTTTTCAGTGTGATGTACACTGACTGAGTTAAACTCAGGCTCCCATGTGAAGACCCATGCATTCCCAGCCCTTAGTGGAACCTGACCTCTTTCAGAGATAAGGTGCTATTTGTTACTATGTTTCCTATCTTCCACCATAATTATACGACAGGATGTTTTTTCTTGAAGACACTTTATTTGGGCTCCTCTTAAAGACTGAGGGCTCTAATAGTGGAGAGTTTGGTATACTGAATGTCATTCTAAAGACCCTGGTAGACACACAAATTCCTTGCTGTATCAAATCTTCCACTTGATGAGGCCATAGAACCCTGCATGTGGCTGACAGGAATGTAAACAGTGCAGCTGCTACTGAAAACGCTTAACATAGAACGGCCACGTGACAAGCAATTCTACTTTTAGACACACACCCTAAGGAATTGAAAGTAGAAACTCAAACTGAGACTAATGCATTAATATCCATAGTGTAGAGATGGAGAGATGTGTCTTAGTGGCTAAGAACACTGGCTATAAAACTGTGAAGACTGAGGTTTGGATCCTGGCATCCAAGTAACATACATCATAAATGTCTGTAACTCCAGCTCCAAGGGATCAACTACCTTCTTCTGGTCTCTGTGAGCGTTATGTATGTGTACATGTATTCATATAGACAGATACACGCACACACATATATAAATTTTGGGCTGGAAAGATGGTTGAGCAGGTAAAGGACCCCAAAACCTGAATGGTAGGAGAGAACTACCTTCTGCAAGTTAACATCTGACCTCCCCGTGTACACATGGAAACACACACAGCAAATGAGGGCTGAAAAATTAAAAAGTATTTGTAGTAGCAATACTTATCATAGTCAAATGGGGGAGGCAACCCATGTGTCACACATGGATGAAGGGCTAAATGCAGTATGTAGGTACAATGGGATACCGTTCAGCTTTATAAGAGAGTAACATCTCAACATACTACAGGACAGACAAATCTTGACAAGACAACACTTTTGGCTGAAAGAGGCCAGAGGAAGAATGCCATTATCATGGAGTCCCACTTGGGGGAGATACTGAGATTCACTGAGAAGGAAAGAAGAGAGGTTACCAGGGGCTGGGAAAGGATGGGGAGTCATTGCTGAAAGGCTCTAAGCTCCTGTTTGGGGATAGTGCCCCTGAAAGTAGGATGGTGATGGCTGTAGACTAGGATATATGAAACACTATGGACCTGTGCAATTAAAAGAGGCTTCAGTGGTAAGCTTTACGTGGATCGTCCCCAATGTAAAGGAAGAGTTCACATGGGAAAAAAGGATGGTTGACAATGGATGTAGCAAAACAGAGAGCTGTGAAGAAGTTGTGAGTGTTCACTGTAAACTTCTATGACGTGTGTGTGTGTGTGTGTGTGTGTGTGTGTGTGTGTGTGTGAATTTGCACATATGAGGGCAGGTGCTCAAAGTTCAGAAAATGGTGTCAGAGTCCCTGGAACTGGAGTTACAGGAGGCTATAAGCTGTCCACTGTGGGTGCTGGGAACTGAACTCAGATCCACTGCAAGGCAGGTCTATGCTGTTAACCACAGAGCCATTTCTCCAGCCCCATCTATTATCTTAAAAAAATGTTATAAACTATCTGAAATAAAATGTTGGGGAAGTATGATAAGAATTTTAGTTCTACTTCTACTTTAAAACATAAATTTGTTGACATTGTATTTATTGCTTTAGGTTTTGCCATTTATGAAATTTTAGTTATTTCTTGTCTAGACCGCAAAAGAAGGATGCTGAGTGCATTCACTGGGAGGAGAAATGTTCTGCAGGAAAGCAACTAAGGTAACCAAGTCCCAATGTGGCCATATTTTGGCATTGAGTTTAAGGGTCCTAACTTTACATGAATGGTAGTCTTAAAAGAGGGAGCACTCCATGCACACATAGAGGACAGGCCACTGCAGACATAGTGAGAAACTGGTTGTCCCCAAGCCAGGTGGGTCACCTGCACTGACTTAGCACCTTGGTCTTGAACTGTGAGAACGGTGAGAACTGAAGGTCAAGCTATTCCACACATGACCATGATACATTATTAGGGTGAGCACTGGAACAATCAATACAGTGTGCAATTTACATAGGCTGCAGACAACCCTGAAATCTACTCAGAATGAGGAGATGGACTGCTGAGCGGAGCTGTCAAGCCTCCTTTCACACATGAGCAGAAGAGAGCCCCCAGAGGTCACGTGACTGGTTTGAGGGCCTTCAGAAAGACTCATGGTAGAGACAAGGGCCAGAGCCCAGGCTTCTTGACTCCTGAACCTTCCCTCTTACAGCATGGCTGTAGCAAATCCCTGAATCAAGTGTCAGAAGCTAATATTTTAATTTCTTTCCTCTTACTAAAATCTTTTAGAAGGTCAGGTCCATTTTTAATAATACATTATTTTTTTCTTTAGTCATATTTTAAAATCACAAATCAATTTATCCACATAGGAAAAAAATTAAAGAGAAATATTGTGAATAAGTTCAAAACTTATTCACAATAAGTTACAAAAGGAGAAGTGAAGACCCCCAAAATGAGACACAAATTTAGGCAAATGTTGGTTCAACTTTTCACTTATAGCAGAGGTCTGTGTGCACAAAGCACTGTCTACTCACATAGGTGACTTGCTTCCTAATGGCTGCATATTTATAACATAGAAAGGCACTCTAGAAAAATAATTAAAATGCAGTTCTTTCCAAATTAATTATTTATAGTCTAATTTAGCAAAGTATTACATCTTTATAATATTTAAAATGTCAATTTTGATAAAACATCCTTATAAATAGACCAAGAAAACCAGATTAATAAGCATGTGTGCTTTATAAGGTAATAAAATAATACATTTTCATAACATTTAAAAAATAATACAAAGCATAAAAATTGAACAATATTTTGTTTTAAACAGTTCTCATAGAAATTTTTATTTCACTTTTCCATTAGGTAAAGCTAACGGGCATGAAGATAAACACTGTTAATGATGTTGGCACTGTGGAAGCATGCCAATGATAGCCAGAATGTTAGTGACCTATTATTAGTATGCAAACATTTCTCTGTAATATTTCTCAAATGTTCTCCCTCAATTTGATTCACAGAACTCTGTCACTGAATGAAAGATTCTACAAAAAACTCCACTCTGCTTCATATTCCTGTTAGTTACAGGTTGATCCTGTTGTAGTATGGTGTGACAATGGAGTAAGGAAGTTGTTTGTTATTAGTCTTTACAAAAATGTGCTGCAAGCGCAAAGATAATTGAAGATTAATTTCAGAAGCATTTTGAGCAGAGGCTGTACCACTTGGGAGAGGGATTTTATCTCTTACGAATTCACTTAAAGCAGAACCATGATCAGTGAAAAGACTGGGGAATAAGAATCTATTCCAAAACTAAACCATTGTTTTATTGCTCTCATAGGTGCTGCCCAGTGTAAAATGAAACTAGCAAGGATGGGAAGGGGAGCCGATGCAGAATGGGTGAGCTGGTTAAGTGCAGTCTCCTGGGTAGAGCAGGATCATTTTTCCTCCTCCTGTCTAGGTAATGCTCTCCTGGTGGGACATAATTAGGTTTGAAGAAGGCTAATTATCATAGTACTATGGATGCTTAGAGGCCCAGGGTTGGGCAATATCCCAACTTTGCATTCCTTACCCATATCTAGAATACATCCTATAAAAAAGCAGCCAGTAGCCTGTGATTAAGAGTCTTGCTATTAGGCAAATGGATGGAACTAGAAGAAGCCATCCTAAGTGAGGTAAACTAGTCATAGAAAGGCAAACATGGTATGTACTCACTCAGATATGGATATTAGACATAAAGCAAAGGATTACCAGCCTAAAATTCACACTTCCGGAGAAGTTAGGAAACAAGAAGGCCCATAAGAGAGACATACATGGTCTCCTAGTGAAGCAGAAAGGGACAAGAGCCCCTGAACAAATGGGGAGTATGAGGGAGGGGGAAGGGAGGAAAGCGAAAGAAGTGGGGAAAGGGGAGGAGGGAGGAGAACATGAGGGATCAGGAAGATTGAGCCGGGAGAGGAACAGAGGAGAGCAAGAAAAGAGACACATCAACAGAGGGAGCCACTATAAGTTAAAGAGAAATCTGGCACTAGGGAATTATACAGAGATCCAAAAGGATGACCCCAACTAGGACCCTAAGCAATAGTGGAGAGGCTACCTTAACTGTCCATCCCCTATAATGAGACTGATGACTACCTTAACTGCCATCCTAGAGCCTTCATCCAGTAGCTGATGGAAGCAGAAACAGAGATCCACAGCCAAGCACTGAGCCAAACTCCTGGAATCCAGTTTCAGAGAGAGAGGAATGATGAACAAAGGGGTCAAGACCATGCTTCGAAAACCCATAGAAACACGTGACCTCAGCAAGTGGGAACTCATGGATCCCAGTATGACAGCCCCCTGAACGTGGTTGTCAGTTAGGAGCACTGGGCAGTCACCTCTGGCACTGGAACCAGGATATATCCTTAGTGCACAAATGGACTTCGGGAGCCCATTTCCCATGGAGGGATACTCTTAGCCTAGATACACAGGGGAGGGCCTTAGGCCCTGCCCCAAATGACTTGACAGATTTTAATGATCCACAATGGAAGGCCTCACTCTCACTGGGGAGTGGATGGGGGATGGGATGGGAGTTGTTGGGGGGTATAGGAGGATGGGAGGAAGAGGAAACTAGGATTGATATGTAAAATAAGATTGTTTCTAATTTAAATAAAATAAAAAAAAGAGTCCTGCTGTTTAGAAGCTGTAATAGTTATCTTAAAGGTTGCTAACATGTTTTCCAAAGACATCTATGCAAATGACATATTTTAGTGACTTTAGCTGTGACTCAAGTTCCAGCTCTATCACTGTTTGTCCTGAATCTCAGTTTTCTTTGCAAAAGCTTTATCTTCCTCCTCTTCCATCAGCACCTAACGTGCTTATCATATTGCAAAGGGTTTCACAGATTTTAACTTACTCAATCCAGACAGTTCCACAGGAAGGTGTTACATTTGCCAATACTTTATACACGAGGAAAGTAAAGCTCAGAGAGGCTGGGTAGCTTGCCCAAGGATAACAGCATGTTAAAAGGTTAAACACTGAATCAGTAAGATGACTAGTAATGCAAGCTGTGTGGATTACAGATGAGGGCACTGTGGATCCACCTCATGTGAGGATTACAGATGAGGACACTGTGGATCCACCTCATGTGAGGATTACAGATGAGGACACTGTGGATCCACCTCATGTGAGGATTACAGATGAGGACACTGTGGATCCACCTCATGTGAGGATTACAGATGAGGGCATGAGGACACTGTGGATCCACCTCATGTGAGGATTACAGATGAGGGCACTGTGGATCCACCTCATGTGAGGATTACAGATGAGGGCACTGTGGATCCACCTCATGTGAGGATTACAGATGAGGGCATGAGGACACTGTGGATCCACCTCATGTGAGGATTACAGATGAGGACACTGTGGATCCACTTCATGTGAGGATTACAGATGAGGGCACTGTGGATCCACCTCATGTGAGGATTACAGATGAGGGCACTGTGGATCCACCTCATGTGAGGATTACAGATGAGGACACTGTGGATCCACCTCATGTGAGGATTACAGATGAGGACACTGTGGATCCATCTCATTTATCATACACATCTCTTTGATCACAGGGCCTAAGCACCTTATCCACACTATTCACTTAGTGCTAATTTCACCACTGAGTACATGATTTAAAATGTCTTTAGTTTGAAAGTCAAAGACTGGCTAAGTTTGAGGCTCAGAAAAGGCAGACTTCCTGGAGTCAGGACTGTAAAACTTAGCTGTGGTGATTCACCTCAAGGCCTTACTAAACTAGCTGAAGGTCAGGCAGATTAGGGAGAGAGTCTGGCTAGACAGAGAATCAAAGCCTTCTCTCTATGATGAGCACTACTACTTAAGAGCTTTGGGAAGAGCTGGGTTTAACCTCAACACTTTCAGCAGAGTCTCAGGCTTATTTGTTAAAGTGGATTACACACACACATACACCCCAAAACAAAAAAAGAATGTCTGAATTGTCCTATAGTATATTAGTCATCCTACAGAAATGCAATGTTAGAAAAAAATGTTCACTTAAAATTGGGTGTGAACAGAAGTCAAACCTACGCAGGACTCTTTGGCTGTGGTTCCTTGTTAAACAGGTGTTTCTTCTAAGAATCACCAGTTAGTACAATGATAAAGTCTGATGCCCAGTATCTTTGGCAATGGAGACAGGATGAAGCTGCAGGCAGCACTGTGTTTTCTGCGGAGCAAAATCATGAAATACTATCACAAAGACCAACATGTCAACCATGTGTTTCGCTTTACACAGTCTCCATGTCCCATAACCTGGTTTTAATCTCAGCATCCACCAGTAAAAGTTATCCTGGATGCTGCTTGTGGTGAGCACTGAGACACAGGCTCTTAAAGAGCCTGGCACAACTCCTTTTCAAACCCCTCATGTGTCGGAAGCTTTTGTTAGGCTTTTCTGTTGACTCCGAGCTCTATCTTAATGGAGCTGTCTTCTATGACTCTTGGCTTTGGTAGTCATGGCTTTTGGGGCACTGTCCATCACACTTTGCTTTCCTGGATTTCTTCCTTTGGGAATAAGTCAGCTTCCACCCAGTGGGAATACTTTATCAGTTCCTGTACAGAACTGAGGCTAGTGGACAAGGCCCAGGACTAACTTGTCAGTAATTGTCCACATAAAGGTATACATAGCTACACATTATGGGGAACTCCATGTCAGAACTGCTTAGCCAAGATGGTCCCAAGTTCTTGACTCCCAGGAGTCACAAGACAATAAAGGATCACTGTTGTGTTAACAGACTAAGTTCTGAGGTGACTTACTACAGATGCAATCAACATAATACACTACTAGACATAATGAGCAACCAACCACAAGATCTTGCAACAGCTTACTGTGATTCTCCTACAATTAGCCAGCTATCAGTTTTTACAGATAACACTTTTACTAATGACCAGAGATGCTAACAATCACATGACTGTACTCTGATTTGTTTGCCTTTGCTGTAATGGCATTATTATTTTGGGAGGAGAAGTCTTTCAAGATGATCACAGACACAACACGATGATGTTTTGTTTGTAAATGGTGACTTTGCATGCTTGCAAAATTAAGAAAGTGATGTATGTTTACATTATAATTTATATTTTTCCAACAGTTATTAAAAAGAGAACGTGACTACTTTTGAAGGTAAGTTAGATATTGTGGCCATGAAGGAACTTTGGGGAGAGTGGTGGTCTAAAACAAGGCAGATTTGACAGAGCAGTGAGAAAACAAATGTCTTTGCCAAAATCCATTTCAGTGATTTTCTGAGGAAGAGAATCTTAACAATTTTCCATATGTGCAAAGGGCTTATTTTCAACCAGCACAAAAACACAGCAAGATTTTTAGAAAGATCATTTTCTCAAAAAGCTAGGCACTGGGTACTGGATCTCAGTTACACACAGAAGAGAAACAGTCCACATGAATGCATGGGGCTTGTCTGCTTGCCAAACGCTTGCTATTTCACACTGGTATATGGGGAAAGTATTTAAGAAGACTGCCAACTGTGCAGTCCTGCTTCCTAAATTAGCCCATTCCATGAAAAAGGAACCTTCCCTTTACCCTCTCCTACTTCACTACAGGCCAGCTCTGAGCAGAGGTCTCTGCACACGACTGGGGAAGGGTCAGTTTACACAGCTCCCCATAGATACGTTGCTCGTGCAAGACTTCAAAACAGTGAGGAAAGATTCAAGAAAATCATCAAGATTCTTGGTAGATAGACCTATCCTCTGGCCCAGCCTTATTGTCATCTGAGAGTTTCTTTAAAATAATAGAAAAGAGAGAGATTGGCATGTGTGTGTGCACAAACATTTGAGCTACTTGTGGGTGCCTATGGAGGCTGGAAGAAGGTGTGGATCCCCTGGGAACTATGACTAACAGTAGGGAACTGAACTTGGGTCCTCTGGAAAAGCTGGAAGTGTTCCTAACAGCTAAGTCATCTCTCATTTTCTTTCAATCTGTTTAAAAATTCTGAAGCATAGTAATGAGAATATTAAATTATAAGCCTCTCCCTCATTTTTAACATTTATATCCTTACTTCTAGCTATGTTATCAAAAGCACTGTATGATTCATTGCAACCCTATTAAAATCCCTGTGTTATTCTTTATATAACAGAAAACAAAACAACCCCAAACAAAACCAATCCTAGAATGCATTCAGAAACATAAAAGGCTCCAAGACAGCCAAAACACTCCTGAGCAAATGGCCATACTAGAGGTTTCACAAAAGTTCTATTTCAGAGCCATAGTAACACAAGCAGTATGGTGCTGACACAACAGATATTCAGACCAAAGAAACACAACAGTGGGCTGAGAAATAAACTCTCACAATGGCTACTCGATTCTTGAAGAAGGTTATCAGACACATTGTTAAAAAAAAAAAAAGACCATTTCTTGAGGCTGGGAAAACTGGCTGAAAAACTAGCTAGATTAGATACTAACTTCCCACTTTGCACAAAAACCCAGGCCAAAATGGATCAAGCACCTTAGTGTAAGACGTGAAGCTCCGAGACTACTGGAGAAAATGAAAAGCACTCCATAGCTCAGGAGAAGGGAGCAAGGTGTGGCAAATGAGACTGCACGAATTAAAAAGCATCACACAACAGCAGGAAAAGCCAAAGTGGAGGGACAGTAGACTGGGAGAAAACCCTTGCCAGCTGTCAACCAGGCAGGGTAGCAAAATCCAAATGGTACAAGGAACTAAACAATTAAAAGAAATCAGTAAATGTGCAAGGAAACTGAACAGTCCCTTAAAGAAGACATACAGATGGGCCAATAAATATATGAAGACTGTTTGGCATCCTTAGCTGCTAGAAAATGCAAATTGAAACTACATGGAGATATTGTGTCTTCCAGTCAGAATGGTTATCGTGTAGAAAATAGCCGACAACAAATGGTGGCCAGGACATGGGGTAAATGGAACCCTGATATGCAACTGATGGGTACAGCCACTATGGAAGGCACACACCTATGTGCAAACACACAGACACAGACCACTTAGTGGTTTAACTTACGTGCTCTTTTTTCTTCCCTTTCAACTTTAGGGCGATGAAAAACTGACACTCATCTTGTAGGAAACGGAATTTTGGACTTTTCTTGGGCTGGTTGATGTAGGAAACACCCTGTCTCACGATGCTGGGCAACAGCAGCTAGGTACACGGTCAATCGTGGAAAGGCCTAATGCAGTACCATGCGGCTGAGCTCCAGTGCTCGTGGGGTAGGACTCATGTAATTTGATTTAATGGTAGCTTCAACTTGATGGGTTTACTGGAACATGACTCCACTATCAGTTGAGTGTGTTAAATAACTGTACTATTTTCAGTGGGGCCTTCTTAATATAAATATCATTACACTATTTTTTCTGTCATCCTATACTTTAGTCTTCTGTTTCTTTTGTTTGGTTGGCAATATGTTTTGATGTTTGTCATACACTAAACTCATTATCCATGATAATTAATCTTCATCGTCACCCTGACTAGATGTGTAATCACCTAGGAGACACCAATTATGACAAATAATCTTACAATTGATGGTGACAGTACATGCATTTTCTAACTTTGTACTTACTTGAGGACTAAGCAGGTCACACACACTGGCCTTGTCACACTGCAGATGAGCATTCTGAAAAGCTAGCCATGGCCTGGAAGAAAGCTCACCTGATAAATGTCCTTGCCTTGCAACAGTGTGATCTGGGTTTGGCTCTAGACCCACATAAAAAAGGCAGGGACGGTGGTGTGTGTTTGCAATATCAACAGTGGGAGGTAGAGACAGGCCCCTGGGGCTTGCTGGCCAGGTAGCCTAACCTACTTGAAACACTCCAGACCACTGAGAGATCCTGTCCACCTAACTAACACTCCTAAAACCACCTCAAACCAGGTGGATGGCTTCTGAGCACTGGGTGTCCCCAAGACTCCTGCAAAATGAACAGATTATAGAAATACCAGCAGGCTATCTGATGACCGACTTTTTAATATTTAGGTTCAAAACATACTATACTGGATTAAAGTGAAATTTGGACCCCCAAACTGCTGGCAGAGAAACTGGAATGGGCCTTTGAGAACACCTTCAGCAGCTTATCTGAAGGCCTCAGGTGTTCTCCAGGGGGATGGCGCTGCCTGTACTCTGGGCTGAGCTGACATTTCCCTTCACCACTCCCACTCACTCTCCTGGAATAATCATGGTCATGGGGCATTTCTCTGCCTATCTGTAGAGCCTTGTTCCCTCCCCACCACTCAATCTATCCCTGCAAAGGTCACACTGAGGCTACCTAACCTGCTCCCCACCCCCATACTAGCTGTGGCTTGTTCTTGTCAGACCATCTGCCCACTCTGCTATCCTTTCCCCCCAAGGCTCCTCTATTTTGTATGAAGTTAGTAGCAATCATGAGTTCTAGAGATTTCACAGCGGTGTGTGCGTGCGTGTGTGTGTGTGCATGTGTGTGTGCATGTGTACGTGGGCACGCTCATCATACATGCTAGGCAAGGGTTCTACTACAGACCTCCATTTCAGGCTTGCTTACTGCTTACAGTTTGTATTTCAAAATTAATAAGCCTTGTTTTCATTTTCCAACTAACCTTAGACAACAAAATGGAAACTTTTCAAACATTGTATACCCTCTTACTCATTTCATAGAATTTAAGTAAAATTTCCAGAGACAACAACAAAAATTCTCCGAACCCTGACATAATTCACCTAAATTGGTTTTCTATCAACAGTGTACTTTGATTTACGATGACTAGGAACTATTCTCTGCACACACAGGCTTTAAGAGTCTTGTGAACCTCCTGCTTCACAGTTAAGCAAATATTTTAATTTCCTTGTTCAAGTTAGTTTTTAAATTTTTATTTAGAAAAGACATTGTCTTTTAAGCTAAAAAAGAAAGAAAGGGTTTATTTCTTTTGTAAATGAAATATCCAAGCAGAGAACTAACTGTGGTAAGCTTCTTGTTTGTTTGTATTGTAACATTATTGGTTAGCTCTTGTTAGTGTTATTTATACCAACTATTGACAGTGTAATTCAACATTGATTTCATTCTCTCCAAGACCATGGTTTATTGTTTATTCAAGAATCTACTGCTGTTGTAACTCCTGCACTATATTTTCCAGATCCTCAGACTTAGATCAAATAATTTAAACAGATTTTAGTCAATGTTCTTACACTAGGAATTTGATTGGTTGCAAAGCTAAATTTACTGTTTCTTTGGCAAACCCAGGGAATAAGACAAATAATTTTCAGATTATTCTAAAGAATGTCATCATTACTGGAAAGCTGTGACCTTAACTCAGAGCAACAAATTCAAAAGTCTCCATTGCTCTGAAGCAGCACATAGAATATACTCTGAAATCTATGCCAAAATTTTGGCTTAACATTTTTTCTTGTCTGTAATGACATTATTATCATGGCTTTGCCTTTGAGATTTTTTATTATGTAAAGCTGATTTTCTATTTTCATTTTTGAAAGCTTAAGAGTATCATATATATTTTTATAAATATTTATTTTTATGCTTATGTTTGCTTGCATGTATGTATGTACACCATGCTTAGGCCTGGTACCTTTGCAGGCCAAAAGAGTGTGTTGGATTCCTTGGAACTGGAGTTACAGCTGTCAATCATGTAGTTGCTGAGAAGAGAACACTGGTCCTCTGCAAGAACAGCAAGTGCTCTTAATGGCTGAACCACCTCTCTAGCCTCTGGGTTTATATTAATTTAAATACAAGCATCTGCATTTCTAATGTTGAATGCCTAACTAGCTGCTATAAAAAATACTTTTGATATTATACTTTATGTATAGACCCACAAATATACAAATTTAAGAACAGTATGAACTCCTGATGCTTTTTAGCAAATAAGTGTAATTCTTGTGGATGTTGTGTTAATTGTGAGTACGTCTGAAAACCAGAATGGGACTATGAAACCAGGTCAGCACCACACACTCCTAAGCAGTGTCTAGTTACACTGCAACATCTTTAGCATTGGGGCAGGCCAAGCCACAGACCTCTAGGACATGCAGAAACACCTGCCATTCTTTTCTTGGTAGATGGGGATGGGATGCAGTAGAATATTTCTAACATGAAAACTGTTATTTAACTATTTGTAATGGATCATATTCTATTTTGGGGCAGGGTCTTGCTGTGCAGCCCAAGTTGGGTTTCAACTCATGCCCCTCCTGCCTTAGCTATTTCTCCCTGTTGCTGATATTATATGTCAATTTATTTTTTTAAGTGTACATTTCAATAATTACATTTAAAATATCAGCAAACTACCACTACTATTTTTCAAGACTTTTCCTTCATCTCTGACTGAACAATCTATGTTGATAATATAGCAATTATTCTTTGCTGCCTCCATATCTGTTAACTCTAGTCTTCTTCCTGTTACCCTAAATTTGTCAGTTCTAGGAACTCTATGCGGGTGGGACTGCACAGCATTTGCCCATGTGTGTCTGCATCACTCTGCTTGTCCTCAGGCTTTTGTGTTCTTCTATGTGGAGCTGATTTCCCTGGGCAGCAGGAAGAGGCAACCAGCATCCCCCACCCCCAGCAAGAAAGACACTGAGAATCTGGCTTGCTTCCTGGTGAAGCTACAGGAAAGGTTTCTTCCCAAATCTTGTCTATTGTCCTAGGTCTTTGCCTATGGAGGCGAAGACCATCCTTCAGGTTGCCCGGGCACATACAGACACATTCCTCTATAGTGTGTTTCTCTTAGCTGAGCACTTGAGATTTACCCTTTCGCCCCCATTTTCCCAAGGCAAACCCAATGGCTGCCATCTCTGTAGATAGCTGCTTCTCTTTAGCAGAAAAAGATATATTTTCCTCCAGTGAAGAAACACGTGGAGTCACATCTTCAGCCTGCAGCTGTCTGGCTCTTCTTCTCCTTATTTCTTTTATCCACATGGCAAAAATACTACAAGTTGGGAATTTTCTTAATGGGGGAAAGAGAAAAATGCCTCACTCAGAATACTGACAACTTGCTAGTGTAAGGACCTGAGATATTTTGTAGCAGCATGTGGGGTAATTTTCCAAGAAGAGTTTGAAAACAAGATGTCTAGACTTTTCTCCTAATTGATGGCTATGCATAAAAATGTATCATAAAAATGTGTCTGAAATTATACAGGGGCATACCACTAACAAAGGCACTTTTATCAGAAAAATAGGGCTGTTTATGTGATATAAAACAGAAATGTGTTAATATTAAAATCATTTTGCTAATAGGTGTTCTTCACATTTTGCTTGTCAATTGGCTGCTCTCTGGTGTTGACAATTTTTCAAACAAGAGCTTAAAGAATGGATTGAGCTGCTTCAGTTCTTACCACAGTGCAATACAGCTTCCTACTTAAAACTGGGACTTTAATAATGAGTTACAGTTAAATAGAACTCTTGTTCCCACTAGATGTTTTCAGTTTAAAACTTATGGCTTATAAAATGGCCACGTGAATGAAACATTACTTCATTGAGGATATTGCAAAGAACAATATTTTAATCCAAAGCTACTTTCACTTTGTTCACTTTGAATATGAAGAAAATGCAACCAAGAACAGTTATGGAAACAAGATTAGTTTTGTGATAAAGTTAAAATCATGGAGATCAGATGTTTGTATGTATTTCACAATTCCATGAATATCACCTGCAAAACAATAGTCTCCTCAATGCCGTTCAGAGATTTGCCTAGAAGACTTAAACAGTTCCCCCCACGGGCCAAACACGAGGAGCTCTGATCTTAGTACTGAATGAGGTGTGGATTATAAAGTCAATCCATCAGGTGTGTGTCAGCTTCAGTTTCGATTGCAGCCTGATGCAGTCATTTCCAAGGAAGCCCACAAGACAGGCAGGCAAAACATTCACTCATTCTTTTGGCTGCCCCATGGTTATCTGTAAAATGACTTGTCATATAGATTATGAACCATCCACTTAAATAGGCCATATCAAATTAGGGACATAAAAGTAAACAGGGAGCTTAAAATTGGGTTCTGCTACTGGATGCTCTCTTCTTAAGCTATCACTCTAGAAACCATTTATTCAGAGGGAGACCCCATATGACTGGATGTACTTCCTTTATCTTACCAAGGACAGCTTTGGATCAGACCAGGAAATATATCTTAGAGGGAGTTGAGTTGGTCAAAGACTAGGACTGGATTAGAGAGAAAATGGTTCATAATCTAACAATCAGGAGGGGATGGGACCTGTATTGTTCCTCTATACCCAACATTACTGAGAACTACCTGTCCTCAGACCGGTAAGCCTTCAAAAGAGAATTTCTCTAAAACTTGACTTTTAAAGGAAGTATGAACACTCAGAAGCTGTCTTCAGAATCACGTTGTCTTAACAGTGGCAGAATTCTCTCGACCAAGCATTCAAGAAATGTTGTACTAACATTAGGAATGGCCTCAGAGGGTTTGTTCTCATAACAGTACAGTATTTCTCTTTCCACCAGGGGAACTGAAGAACACCTTCCAAGTTCAGCTCACAGGAAAGTATGTAATGTCAGACACTGGAAGCACTGGATGGCAGAGATTTGCAAAGACATTCTTAGATCTGGAGTAGGATCCAAACCTGTCTTGAGTAACTTAAGGTCCACTTGAAACAGACTAACTCAGTTGACTAAAGGTCATCTTAGTCACTGGCTTAAGCATTATTATTAGACAATTCTGTTGGATTTTACTTGTTTGAAACTTTACATTTTCCCAGATACAAAATACATTGTAAGATTGGACAATGATGTTTCACCAGTAGAAACCCAAGACTCAGTGAGAGTAGCAGTAGGAACTGTGTCCGGGGAAGGAGGCTTTTGCACCCCAAGTTGGGAACCTGCAATTAAAGCCAGTTCACAATGAATTTCATCATTCAACTTTTCCTTTTAACCTAAAGTTTCCAACTCCTCTAAGCTCTCATTCCTGGAAAAGTTCCGGCAGTCACATTTGGAACCCACAGTTTCTACAACTTTTCATATTCTTACCATATCCTTTCTGCCTCTAAGCTTGGTTCCCCACATGTGGTCAGCAACGCCACCACTGCCGGAAGTGAAACTACTCAGCATGGACATGCTCGCCCACACAAAGGCAAACATGCAAAGCAGAGAAAGAGTCTAGCATTCATAGATGTCAAGACACTCTGTACATTTCTGGCTTAACCATGTTATCATCTTTCTATACATGCTCAAAAAGGACATAGAAAACAGAAAATTTCCTATCGGTCATACAACAAAGGCTAACCAATGGGTCTGGGTCTCCATCTCTTGCTCAGAGGTCAACCTGGGGTCTCCCCTCTACATTTCTTAAGAGCCTACTGGCAAGTTATTACTATAATTTATACTTTTAAATTTTCTTAGGATGATTTTTAAGGAAAATGCTCACATTTTTTCTAATATGTTCTATAGTTCTATGTATCAGGATTGTGTTAGAAGCTTTCAAATGTTGTTACCAGTACTTATTCATGACTTGCTAATTTTCACAAATGATAAAACTGAGGATAGAGAAAAATGCCTCAAAGTACTAAAAATCCACTAAAGATGGTAGAATGTGAAGCACTAATCTATAGGAAATGGCATTAATAAAATTTTGGCTTGTTTAGGATAATCTCTTTGAGACTAAATTCATATGCATACGTGCACACACATGTAAACATTACATCTATCTTAAAGATCTCAATGGAGAGCCAGTGCTTATGTCTCTGGTGCTGATTTTCTAACAACAGAAGTCCTACTGGTGTTGCCTTTTTGAAGAGCCTGCTACAGTCATGACTGACAGCTACACCTGGGCAGAGCACGGGTGCTCCACATAAATTACCAGGACTTTAAATGAGACCTGGGAGTCTTTTGGAATAAATACCTCCAGGCTTGGTGGGACCACTGCCAAGCAGCCTCATTCTGCTCTATGCCTGCAACTGTTTGTGAACTGGGATGCTGGGGTCTGTGGACTCAGAGCATTTATGATGCTTCTACTACATTTTATGCAGAATCATGAGTATGTTAAAATGTCCCTCTACTATCATAGAGAATGGAAAAAATAAGAGCAGTTAGTTGTAAGGTTTCTGAAGTGAGATATTTGAGTACATTAAACAGATTTTTTTAAAAAAACTGCATCGGTGGCACCAAGTTCTAGCATATAAATTGGCTTCCTTACCAGCAAACTCACTTTTTAGGTAAGAGAGGTATAGCTGGTAATCTATAACATCAGTTTAAATGGAATGTTCAATAACCAATGAGCTTTTAGAAAATGGGCTCAATGTGCTGTATCATTTTGTCACACTTAAGAACTGGCTCTTTACAAATAGGAAATACTTTGAAAGTACCACCAACAGCTACCTCAAGCCACCTCAAGCCACCTGCTTTGCTCCAGGCAACTCTCGGGCCAGGACAGCTGTTTGAAGTTCTCAAAGCTCAGGCTTTCTGATAAAGTTGCTGTATTTATTTGAAAAGAAGGGCCTTGTTTTCCTCTGAGAAATGACAAGATGTCTCCCTATCAGATTCAGCTAAAGACATAGCCCTATTTGCAAAAGAAGGGTTCCCAACAGCAATGGATGCCAGAGAGCCCTTCTCTATCGCTTTGGTCTTAACTTGGCACAGTGTTTCAGATGGTATTCATTTGGAATAAGGAGATCGATGACATGGCCTGTCCAATCCTCCTCTGTAAGTGGCTTTGCTAGAAGTGGGTATGGGCAGAGAAATATAAATTCTTCTGTCTGTAGGCAACCGAAAACATACCAACTCATCTTGGAGTAATTTAACCAATAAGATGATTTAGAGGACAGTTCAGTGGCACCATTTTTGGAAGGCAAAAGCTTAGCAGAAGGGACATAAATCAAAGGTGACTGGCAGGTAAAGGATATATGCAGCAATCAGCCAAGCCATGTGCATACTGGCACAAATTCAATAAGATCATTTATAAAAACTTTAAGGCAGAAGTACACAAAAGGGGGTCTGGTGCTAACTAAATCCACAGATAGCTTACATGCCACTGAAATAAACACTTCCAGATGCGGTGTACAAAACCCTTTCACAGAAAGAAATGTTTTCTTTCATAAATCTGAAGGAGGGACTTTTAGCAGAAAGGGCAAGAAAAAAAATCTAAGACTGAGATGAAGCCTCTTAGGACTAGAAGTGCTCACTGAGCGGTGACTTGCAGCTAATGGCGAACTCTGCAGTGCTCTCCAGCCAGAAGAACCAAGCTAGGAAGACTGGCTAGTGTGTCCTCCACAGTTCTAGAAAACCTAGACTCCCAGTCAGCATCGCCAGTGCTCCTGTTAAGAATTTCTTTTGTGGGCTGGGAGTTGGGACAACGGGCTCACACAGGTAACTAATGACAGCTCGGGGAAGGATGCCATGGAACGGACCGCAGCAGGAAGCTGCTGTACACACACCTTCTATCCTAAACTCAAAACCTGGTGAGATTACAACTATCTTTCAGCAATTCACGACCAAGCTCATCAGTGGATTAGAAAGTTAATTTGTTAACCGAACTAGCATAACATGAAGGACTTGGGGTCAGAAGTAAAACATCCATAAAATCAAACAGAAAGCAGTGTCTTTTCTGCTGTGAGGTTTAGGTCATTTATGAATTAAGCACCATTCATGCTCCTTAGTAAGCACCCAGGGCCCTAACCAGGGATCCTCTCAAAATTAGTTTCTATATTGAGTCTCTAAAGTCTTTTACTTGTGTGGTAGTGAACATTAAACACTTGACACCTTTTGCTCTCTCACTAAGAGTGCTGCTGAAGTCATTCTATATGCCAAGACTCCTGATTGAATTGTGTCCTCTTCATTTCCAGCACCTCTCCCCAAGGAGAGACTCTTCCAGCTTCCCACTGCAACATGGCACAGTGGCCAATCTTCGGTGTTTTCCACATCATTCGGCAACTCTCTTCCCGCTACCACTGGAGTTATGTTCTTTAATATAAAGCAGTAAAAATCCACTCCTTGCCCCCTAAAACCTAAAATATCTCCTCAATGGCATCAGCTTTCTAAACTTTGCAGTTAAGACCTGGGAAATTCAGGCAATCTGGTTTGGATGAGGATCCTTCTGGGGCTGGAGATGTACTTCGCCAGTAGAACTCACCCAGCACACGAAAGACTTGGATCTCATCCCCAGCACCACATAACTGGGCATGGGCTGTTGAGCACATCTGCAATCAGAGCACTTGAGAGGAGGAGGCAGTAGTACCCGGAGTTCAAATTCACCCTTGGCTGCATAGGGAGTCTGTGGCCAGCCTGGGACTCTGTCTTAAACAAATAAACAAGACTTCTCCAGCACTCGTGGAAACTTCATTTTCTCGGGACCCCTGTCAAAGCTGATTTTCACTTCTGCCTGAGCAGTCATGCCACTTTCCTGCCTCTCACTCTTTTCCACCAGATTTTTGGTCTTCCTGCCTTTCCCAAACTGCCACTCACTTGTCCTTTTCTGGGAAATTTGGTTTATGTGCAAATGAGCCTCCAATCACTCCCTGGTTTGCCCAGCAGACTAAACAGTCCTTTTTTCCCCCGATTCTGAGATGCTCTGTCCACCTTGCTAGTCTCAGCAGCAAACAGGAACACCCGGGTACCCTTTCCATAAGCCACCTCAGCAACCATTTTTAACACAGTTCGCTGCAAGTATTTGCTGAATCAATGGAGATACAGAGCTATGAGGAAGCTCAGGGTATGGAGGACGCTAACACTGGTCCTTCCACTTAGACACTGTGTTGTTCAGTAGAAGTGCCTGCTCTTACACGCAGACATCAAGCACTGTCCTTTAAAGATACATGACACCAGGGGCTTCATTCTGTCAGGAAGGTGCGACTCTGGTGACAACACAAAACTCATAACCATGCACAGAATGGCTTTGCCTCACTTTTTATTTTAGTCATTTGTGAATGTACTGTGTGGATGACAGACATCACTTGTCTAATTGCTAAAACTAAAGAGAAGCGAGTTCATTGCAAGTAGAAACCCATCACCCTGCCTTTAGACAATGGCTTCTGAGAGAAGCTCAGTACAGACTGTAGGCTGGCTTTCTTTTCTCTGCTTTCCCCCTCTTCCTCCCCTCCTCCCCACTGACATTCCCCTTGGATGAGGAAGGTTTGTCAGCTATACAGATTTACTTATTAAACGCTTACCTAATTAGTCTTGTATATGATCATGTGTGCTGGGGTTGGATTAGGAATGCAGAATACATGTCAAAGCCAGAAACAGAGCCTCTAACTTCTCTACTGGAAACCCTGATGTCTGCACAAGTGTTTAAATTGGAATTGACGGCAACCTGTAGGCGAGGCTGTGAACCTTGGGAGCCAAAAAAGGGACTCAAAACCTGCCTCCCTAGTACTTCACCGGGTGGCAGGGCCCAACTATTACCCTGAATGCACCTGGGCAAATTCAGAGCCTGACACCTGGCTCCCTCATGACCTCTGCCAAGTAATCAGTGAAAATCCTTCTAGATCTGGAGCCTACTCCACAGCCTGGGCTCATGCCCAGAACAGCAAGTGACTCCAAGCAGTAGGAAAGCCTGCCCAGGTGCCAGGGAGAGACTTCACATCTGACTGACATATGGGCTCTGAACTTTCTCTTCGCACAGCTTGAGGTCAAGAAGAGAGAGCATGTGGCGGTGGAATGTTCAATTCGTACATACACAGCCTAGGGATTTGGTTTAAATCAAATCATAATTACACCACCAGCCAGGAAAACTGGAAAACTAGGCATGCTTTTTTTTCTGCACATTTTTCTTACCTTGCATATGAACTTAAATATATGTTGGGCACAATAAGAGTAAGTATCAGTTTTGGTTTTGGAAATTGTAAATTCCCTTTTACAACAGTTATTTATGTTGTAAAAGTAACAGTGCAACTATATCAGTAAGTTAAATAATGGTTTAATGATTCATACTTGTTGAGTAAAGCATGTAACACTAGAATGGAAAAAACTTAGTTTCATTCTTTCAAGTTACTTTGTTGATAATTTTAGCATTCTGTGGAGTGTTCCTAGAGGTTTCCTACACTGGGTTTGAATGCTCATCACTTTTTTGCTGCCCTAAATGTTCTATTGCTGAGGGTCTCTCTCTCTCTCTCTCTCTTTCTGTCTCTCTCTCTCTCTCACACACACACACACCCTTCAAAGTAGCCCAGATACTCACATTGGGCAACTGATTAAATTAATTTGAGATGCTGACTATTACCATGAAATAAAGGTCAAGAAAAAGCTATCACCGTGGATGTCAGAGAAAAACATCAGCTTCTGATAATACTAGAAAGCTTCAAGTGGGCCTGGGACAATTCCTGCTGACAAATTCCTTGGCTTCACCAGGTGAGACACTGCTGCACAGACCACATGGAGTAAGAGCTCACTCTTCCTCCTGAAGTTTTGCTGAAGATACTAAGGGAACAGATTTATGGAGCCCCAGATCCATTTGGCAACACAGAATCACGCTGTTATGCTTTTCAGAGTAGAAGAAAAGGGTAAGCGATGAAGTTATCTACATAATGGTGAAGATGACAGAATAGTAACCCATGATCTGGGACCTTCACACACAGCCCCTATCAGAGCAGAGAAGGAAATTCACAGACAGCAAAGACCTCCACCAAGTCCATCCCAGGGAGAACCCCAGAAAGACTCACCTGAAAAGTCTACTGTACTACCCACACTCTAAAGAATGGCCCAATGGTCAATGCTGGGCACACCTACTCCATTTTGTATGAGTCATGTGATCAGGGATAGTTTTATGGTATAATTATAATATATAAATCTACCTTTTAAAATGAAAAAAAAACTACCTCCTTAAATGGAGCCCTATTTATAGGCTATGGATACAAACACTGTAGCCATCCTTCCACACGCACTTCTAATTGCTGCACAGAGTAGTCCAAGGTGGAAAGCTCTGGATACAAGAGATGCAGACACTTAGCTCTGTAAGGTCCACTGTGACTACCTACTATGGTATTTTACCTGTTGCAGTAGTGACACTCTCATATACAGCCTTGAAGCTGCAGCACCCAGGAGGTTAGGCATAGGGGCTTAGCCTCTAGAAAGCCATAGACTGAGTCCTAGAGTCCATGAAGGGGCTGAGGTGATTTTCTTCCACATAGCTCATGGTCACCTAGCCTCAAGCTCAAGCACAGTTCACAGTGGGAGAGACTGATAATGGTTCATATAAAACCAGCCCTGCAATTTTGAAAGCCAGAGAAACTGTTCACTGAGTGTGATGACATAATCCCATGTGCAATGCCTACATCTGTTTTAGCTTCTGCTGATATTCAAGTAGAAAAATACATTAACTCCCCGAGCTTGCACAGGATCAGGTAACTTTCTATGGAGCTAGAGTAGGAGAGGATAAAATTCCACACATAAGCATGGTTATTAAGCTAAATAACCAAGTGCATCCCTAGAAGTAAGTCGTTCTAGCTATCTTAAATGCTGAGGCAGAATCAAGACTTCTTAAAGCTAGTTAGAGCCTGAGAATGTGGGCCTAAGAGAGGCTTTTCAGTATATTCTAAGACACCCTAAGATATCCAGCAAGTGCATGATGTTGCTAGCTCAATCTGGGACAGCTGCACGCTTACACACACACACACACACACACACACACACACACACCCCCCTATGAATATGTATGTATTAGAGGGTTCTTGGGACAGTATAGTATAGTATCGTTAGTTATTGAGAGATATCTATACTAGGGTAATAGGGATGGAAAATCCCTGTTTTCTCACATTGAACTTTAAAGGAAAAGTTACATGGTATGCGACACTGGGCTATTTTATGTGTGTCTGTGTTCATGACCATACATGTGCACATGTGCAGGTGTGTAGGTATGTGCAGAGCCCAGAGGTTAATTTCAGACATCTTTCTCTATTGCTCCTTGTCTTCTATGTGAAGACAGGGTCTCTTTCTCACTGAGCCTGAAGTTTGCAGACTCAGCTATACTGGCTGGCCGGCCAGCTCTATCTCTTGCCTGTGTCTCCCTATCACTAGATTATGGGTGTCTGCCAATACACTCAGATTTTTCATGTGGGTGCTAGAGATTAGATTCAGGCCTTTTTGCTTGCATGATGTGTACTTTATTAACTGAGCCATCTCCCCAGCCCTTCTTTGACTATTTTGACTTAGAATTTTACACAAATGAATAATAACAATATCTAAGGTTATTAGATTTGTCTGAATTTAATGTTTAATTACTTCTAAATATTCAAATATTTTACAAATATAAAGTAAGGAGAAGTACTAAGGAGAAGTTGGGTAGAAACTTAGATATTTGAATTTTTATGGAAAGTCAATTTTTCCTCAATAAATTTTCTGCGAGTTCTTAATCATTATTAACTGAAAAAGGGATAATACATATATGTAATATGCACATATATTACATATATATCCCCTACTGATTCTCAAAAAAATAATTAACATGTAGCACATTTATCATATAAAACTGGCTTAAAATGAAATGCTCTCCAAATAAATATACTGTTTTTAATATCATTGATTTTCATTCTGAATTGGGTGAGAGAAAATGAAATTTCAGCTTTATAATTTACTAGGTCAAATTATTCTCTGGGTCAAACAGTTGAATCAGAAACGTACTATCGTCAATATTTTGTTCAGTTTTGGATTACTCTGAGAGAATCTGTAAAACGTTCTGCAATAAAAGAGTAGAATGGCTAAGGGGAGAAAGGCATTCCACCCAGATCTGAGAGAACTGTCAGATCTAATCCTCAGAACAGCAACGTCCGGGCGCTCCACCTTGTAGATTAGAACACTGAGATTTAGAGGAAATGAAGTGACCGGTGTAAGGTCAGACAGTAAGAATGAGAGCTGTTCTCTCTGCCAGGGCTTCCGTGAGCTCTCAGTAGTGCTACCCACCCACTTTCCTAAGGTCACCAACTCACACAAGTCATTTCGTCACCAACTGAGAGGATCCTCCAGCGACTACCTCATGTATTGACAGAGAGCTCCATGAATGAAGCAGTCCTACCGCCTTTGATGGCCTGCAAGAGTCATGAGTTCCCTTAGCATTAGGTAGGTCTTTCTTTTTTACGTTTTGTTCGTGAGTCTCAGGTACTATTTCAGGATGCGTCTCACAACCCTGCGTCCTCACGCTGCCTGTGAGGTGCCTTTGCTCCTTTGGCATATGGCAATCTCTTTTCTCTCCCCTCACCAGGCATTTCTTAGCTGTTACCTATGCACTTGATACTTTTGTATTTTCAATCTCTTAGCAGAGGGTGGTTCTTTCTAGCTGATTTGATTTTTAAATTGTTACTTCCAGTAACTCCACATTTTGGAGGTTTGTCTTCCTTTTGGCTCATTGCTTAAACTATCCCTGTTTAAAAAAGACACTTGATTTTTTTTCTCACTATGTGACCTGAAAAGTATTCAGAGATTGACAGTGTGACTCTAATCAGCACTATTCAAATAATGTTCTGGCTCAGTGACTGGATGTATGCTTAGCATGCGTTTGAGGTCCTCAGTTTAATCCTCAACATCAATCAATCAATCAACAAATATAGGACAGGTTTTAAATACCAAACTGATGGTCAATGTTACAAAAAGATTTCAAGAGACATTTCTAAATGTATCTTGCTGCCACATTGGGGATTCATGTAACTCTGGTAATACAGAATTAAGATCTTTAGACACAAGGAAAAAAAAAAAAAAGGACATGATATAATTAAGAAGAAAATTCCCCGAGACTAAAAGCTAGTAAGTTGTACTCAGGTAGAAGTGTATGCTGTCTTACTTAGTATGTATTCATTTATTTATTAATCAGATATTGTCATGCATATTCTGCACTGCACAGTCAATATGAAAGTTTCTACAAAAATAAGTTTTACTATCCCTTGTTTACACAAATTGAGCCTCCTTTCTGGAGGTTAAACCCTATTTGTTGGAAGCAGAGGGAGTTGGAGAACCTTCCATTAACATAAATAAAAGATATGGGCGAGGGCTATAAGGTGAGCATTCAACTAGAACTCGCACACACACTCACTCACTCACTCACTCTTAAGGCTGCTGAAATATCAAGTCTTCAATTCTCCATTAAAAACAAGCCCTGATTTTAAGCTTTCAAATTATTTAAAGATGTGAAAGTCTGTCTGCAGTTGAGCCCCGTTCAAAGCCAGAACAGAAATCATTTCTTCTTCTTCCAACTCAAAGTATGTTTAGGAGAAGGACGTCTGATAGAAGTGGCTGTGCCAGCCTAACCAACTCTAAATACAAAACGCTTCTAGCAACATTTGGATACATATAATTTGACAAAAAGTTTTGTAAACTTAAGCTTTGAAAAAATAGAAACTATAAGCTCCAGCTTAAAGCTTAATATGCAATTGAAAGAAAATAATATTTTGTAGAAAAAAATTGCCCTTCCAAAAAGAGACAAAAATGACTAACTTTTATTTCCCAAGAGAATTATGCTACTTTTATACAACAAAATTACAGCCCCCACAAATTGCTTTCAACAATTCCATCGCTTCTTCATTTGACCACTTGAAAATCAAGATTCTTTCAGATTATAAATATAACTTTTTATAACTCTGTTATTACGTACTGTGAATGGAGAAAGAGGGCCAATCTTGTGGCCGTAGCGTCGAATGGCTTCTCTGATGTGGCAGGGCTGGATGGCATCGCTGTGAGCCTCAGCACCACAGGCCGCAGTACTCTGGGACAGAAAAACACATAAATTGTTACTAAATCAAAAACACACAACAGAACTCCAGTGTATAAAATATGAAAATAAACCTTTATAAAATGGGCCATTTTTCCCTTAGGATGCACATCACTGCCGCCATATACAACATCTAAAAAGAAAGTTCCATTAACAAATCAAAGATGACTTTTCCATGACCCCGTCCAAGCAGACCCACCAAATGCAGTTTTTATGCCTTCAATATTTCACCCAAGCCTGCATGTCAGGTAGGAGTGCTCAGCCACTTGTGTGCCAGCGAAAAAATGTCACGGGCCTTGTTGAAAGACCCACAGGAAGCTCTTTTCAAAAAAAAAGTTTAAACATTTATTACTATAAATGTTTCTTGGGAGATTCTTGGGCTTATTTTTGAAATGAGTTGAGTCATGAATTTAAAATGAAAAAATGTAAAATGGTCATATATTTGTCATATTGGGGACTGTCATAGACAACCATTTAATTCGATTCTTAATATTTTAGGTGTCCTTGGTATAAAGTAAAATAAAACCATATTTTATCTCATGTATGAAAGGCATGTTTGAAATCACAAAAAGACAAGAATGATTTTGTGCAATGAGAGTGTGAATACAGACTCAGGAATCTATATGTATGTTTTATGAATGTATGTGTGTGATACAACTTCAAACAATTAAGATGCTCTTGAATTGTGAGTGCAGTAAAAGGCAGTGAACTGTCCTAGTCAGGTCTGCAAGTTCAGCCTTGGGCCCAGAGACCTTGGGTCCAGTTTGGAGTCCATCTGTTACCAGCTCTGTCAATATCTCTGGGCCTCAGATATCTTTTTTCCCCCATCTATAAATTAGGGTAATAATTCTAAATACTCCACAGGCTGGCTGTGAAAATAAATGAATTGAAATGTATAGGGCACTTAGAATTATAGCGACAGGCCATAATGTTACACTGGGGTCAGATTATCATTTAAGGTTCAAAAATGGGAACACCACATACTCAACATGATAAGCCAACAGAAAGCACAGTAGGCACCAGATGTCACCTCATTAACTGTACAGAATTAAGAGAAAGAACTATTCAGTCTACACACTATTGTAATTGTGTTCTAGAACCCATGCACAGTCACCCAGTTAGTGTCGTTTGCTTTCCAGAGCCTACGATTACTGCAATTTTTCTGATAATTCTCACAGGTCTGACATCATGATGACTCACAGGGAATATAATTCTGTATGTAGAACTTCTGTGGCTTACAGTTTGAAACAATCTCACCAAAATGAAAAAACACAGCCTCCCTGACTCAGCAATTTTACCTTGAAGAATTTTCCTAATGATACATTTCAAGAGTACAAACTAATACGTATAAACATACACATGAACAGCCAATTCACTGCTATTTGGATTGACAACAAAATGCTTACCAGTAAGACTAGGCAAATTCAGTATGATGCAGTCATTCAAAGAAACAGAAAAGATGGCACCCATTATGGGCCTTTCTGGAATGACTCTTATAGTGTGATTCCTAAGATATGTTATGTGAAAAAACAACAAAGTATTCAATCACTCAGCACTGTGTTACCGTTTATTGAAAAGAGACTGAGCTAGGAGGTGGTGGTACACTTCTTACACCTTTAATCCCAGCACTCAGGAGGAATTTTAGTTCCAGGCCAGACTGGTCTACAGAGTGAGTTCCAGGACAGCCAGGGATACACAGAGAAACCCTGTCTCCACAAACAAAACTCTGAAACAAGTGTTGTTTATCCATTTAAACATGGACGGTCTCTGTGAGGGTTCAGTGAATATCCTAAAGGGCTCTCACGCATGCTCAGTGGCAGGCAAGAAGACAAGAGTCAGAGAAAGACTTACTTTTCATTATATTCTTCCCTGGACTTTGAAAATACACTTTATCTACAAATGATCCAAACAATGAAAATTCCTACCAAACAGGAATATTTGCTAATTATCTAAGCTGAACCTAAAAGGAAGACTTGTAAGGATTCAGGCATTATGCTGGCCTGCCCCTCTCACCTGGCAGAATGCACTCAGGTCAGCCCAGGGTTCCATTATTACTAGTCTGCATGCAGGTGCAAAGGACCCCTTTAAAAGACAGACTCCGCCCACTTACACTCTTTATCCACTCTCTTTTCTGCTGTTCCCGTGGGGCAGACAGGACTTTTCCTTCTGTCCTCTCTCTGTGTCTCTTTACCTCTTTCTAGTAAAACTTCTCACTTAGGCTCTGTCTGCCTGGCGCCTTTGTCCCCCACCTTGGTCACCCTAGCCCGCCACGGAATCCGTCAAAGTCCCCCATGCACATTATTCCTAACAAGACTTAAAGCATAAAAAAACCAGCTCTTGAATATTTTGTTATAACAAGAGTTGAAATAAGGCAAATCAGAACTCATGGAGGATCTTTCTCTACCTCTCCTGTGCCCCACATCAACATGGATTAAGTTATCTTAACCTTCCCTTTGGTAATGATGTAAAGATAGACATTGTTTCTTTGCGTGCTTTCTCAATTCTCAGTCCATTTCATTTCACCCCTAGAAGGAATACATATGAATACAATGCAACCATCAGGTCCCCAGAGGTGGCAAAGCCTCTTCAGTGTGATTCTCTTGCTCTGTGATTCACACACTTGCTTTTATAGCTGATGCCCATCAAGGAGGTGGCAGGATCCTCTCCATTTGTGGAAATGTATCAAGTGGTGAGCTGAATTTAGAATCTAAAGAGAAAATCTTCCTGTAGGAACTCAACAAGAGGAAATGAAGAAGTAGACACCAAGGTCAGTATCCTATGTACAAAATGAAGTTCTAAGTCCTTCCTAAGTACAATTCCCCTATGGTAATCCCCTAAATTCACCGTTTTCTCTTTGAAAATTGCACTTAGTTTTCATTTCTTAACTCAAGGCAAAGATAGGACTTCTGCTAAGTTAGCCAATAGATTTGATTATTTTTGTAGAAGGTTTTGTCCCAAACCTCTTAACTTTGTAATTACAATCCAATAGGACCTAGGAACCCGGACGTAGCTAGCAGATTATCTGGCCTGGGTCTCCCTGTCCTCCCAAGATTCCTACATTGAGAGCTTAATGTCCAAGGGCTTTAGGAGGAGACACAGTTATGAGGGTAGAGCTCCCACTCTTACTCCCATGTGAGGTTAGATGACTATGCATGAAACTATATGCTATATATTCACTAACCAACGAATTTGCCAGCATCTTAACTTTGAACTCCCTAGCCTTTGGAATGTGAGAAACAAATTTCATGTTTGTAAACAGCACAATTTATAGGATTTTACTCTAGTAGCCTGAATGGACTATGACAGAATAATAAATTAGAGATGACCTGTGTTCATTAATGTTTTAAAAAAGATTTACTTTTATTTTATGTATATAGGTGTTTTGCTTGCTTATATGTCTTGTGCATCACAAGCATGCCAGCAGAGGCCAGAAAGGGGTGTCAGGTCCCCTGGAACTGGAGTTAGCAGAGGGCTGTCAGTTGCTATGTGCTGCTAAGGTTTGAGTCTGGTCCTCTGCAAGACTAGCCAGTGCTCTTACACACTGAGACAACTCAAGCCCTTCCGACTGCTACTTGTAAATATGGAGACAAAGCACACTGGGTCATGCATTGTTTTAAGAAACGAAGCTAATTTTACCTTAATAATGATAAATACATACACTTTTGTGAAAATGCCATTAAGTTTTCCATTTTACCAAGTTAATACTCATCTGCCATGCCATTTTTTTAGTAACTGCTGGCATTAACATGAATGAAGTTACCATGGGAATGTCTATATTTTCTTGGTTTGTCCATTGAGTTCATTGGAAGAGAGATTTATAATTTAAAGGTTTATATTCCTAGTAATTTCTTTTCACCTCAATAAATACTTTATACCCATATCTGATTCCTTAACAAGGTAAGTAGAATCCGTTCAATTAAAGAGATATTCCATATTTAGAAATAATAACTGATGAGTGATTCTAGTATTTTCTAATCTTCAAAGTTGTTTAGGAAAAATGAAAAATTAACACCAAAGGTCTTTGTTCTCTGTTTCCAAGAATTGTGTATATACCCCAAATACATGAGAAGTGTTAGATTTATCAATTCACTTTTTCCATTCTCATTACTGCCACATTTTAGGTATTGTTAACTTTCTAAAAGTAAAATCAACATATTTTGATAGAATATAGGGTTCTGTTGCCTACAGAGCATTAGCAGACATTAGCGGACACGGTGCTCAGCACTGATTGTTGCCCTTCTTTCGGTGATTTGGTGAAGTCCGTTCCTCTTCTTGGCTGCATTCATACTCCAACTGTGTATTTTTTTCATGTCCCGTTTCTTCATCCAGGGACTGATGCCAACCAAACACTGGATGCTCAAGCAGCAGACGAAGTCTCCACATTCCTGAACTCACTCTTGTCTCTCTGTTGTTCAGGGTTAGTTTTCATTGCACAAAATCTCTTAGCAGTTTGAACTCTCAACTGTGGTAGATGGAAATTATTGCTATAGAGAAACTTCTGTTGACACTAGATCTCTAGCTATGTCTATACCTGCTCTGATTCTTCTTCTAAGATGGAAAAATCTGGCCATGGTAAGGAGTGTCCTATTGTTTCTCAGTCTTCCTCCTACTCCGAATAACTCAGGGTTTCAGGACCTTGAATCGCAGACAACTGTTTCTCATTCTCTCTCTACTTACAGTGGTGGATTAGATCTTATGCTAAGTTTGAAAACTTTACAAAGAAAGAGCCATGGTGAAAGCTTAGGGTCCATGTGACCATGCACCAAGCATGTAATCTGTCACGTGCAGCGAGAGTGCTTTCCCCACTGCTGTTCAGGCGACAGTCTCAGGAACTCTGAGATTTGAGGCCAAAGTACAACATACACAGCATAATTCTCTCATCTCAGGGGTTTAGGAAATTAGTTACTGTGAGAATAATAGTCCTATATAATTAGGAAAAGTTAATCTTTAATTACAGATACTGAAACTGGAAGTCAATTAAGGAAAAGACAAAAAGGAATTACTGAATTTAAAAATTAAATTATTTTATTTTTGTTTTTTGAGACGAGTTTCTCTGTGTCTGGCTGTTCTGGAACTCTGTAGACCAGGATGGCCTCGAACTCACAGAGATCCTTTTACCTCTGCAACCCAAGTGCTGGGATTAATGGCATGTGCCACCATGCCCAGCCACAAAAAATTCAAACATTTTAAACATCATCTGTTTTTAAGTTTTCCAATTTTACCTCATTTAATAAACATAAGTAAAATCAATGAATAAGCCACAGAGATGACTAAATATCAACTTTTTTATTTCTAGTACACAAAGCTTGGAGTATATATTGGAGGCTTAATTATTTCATTTGTATTTTATCCACTGTTTTTACTGAAATGACACTGTATGTTTTTATCACATGAGACAATATAGTGAAATATACATATATTAAACAAATGTGTTGCTTAACTATCATTAATTATCATTGTTATATTTTTGGTGATCACGTAACTTTTACATTTTATATTATTGAAGAAACTTTAACCATAGCCAACTTGCTGTACAAACTGTGTCATGAAATTTACTTCTCTTATCTGATAGTTCCACATCCCTGTGAGAATATATTATTCTTTCTGTGTAATGAATTGTACAATTATACCACCATAACTGAAGTTTTAGTGAAAAAATGACAATATACACAAGTGGCTGACTATAGAAAGTTGTGTATGGATATATGGAGAGAAATAATGATTTTAGAATAGAAAACTACTAATTCTGGTACAGATAATTTCTGATTTAGGAGAAATCAGATATAGAGTGGAAAACCTTAACTGTGAAATACCCCAAATTTAATAGTTTTAATAAGATAAAGAAAGAAGTGTTTAAATATTCAAGTGAAAAAATCCTAGAATTTCCAAAAAGTATGAAAAATTATCTCCTACATTCACAATTATGAAGTTACTTACAACTCATGTCTACATACTTTGGAAAGTATGCAGAGAAGTGTGCAGCACATGAAAACAATGGTTATACACATGTTGATTTAAAATGTAAGACAGTGGATGCCAGAAAACAGTGGAATGGCATAACTTAAATACTGAAAACAAAACTACCAACCTAGAATTCCATATTGAAATATCTCTCAGGAATAAAAGAACAGATACTTTGGGAAAAATGGAAAGTAAACAAACCATCACTATCAATTTGCACTTTAATCTGTGTTAAATTAGATGGAGAAATAACAAGACTGAGAAGTAACCCTACCTGGATTTATGCTTTACTATAAAGCTACAATAATCGAGCCAGGGAAACACTGTAACCTCACAGATAAGTCAGTGAAACAGTGAAATTCCTTCTAGATATGCTGCCATCTGACTTATGACAAAGCTACTATGTTTCTGCAGTGACTAGAAATCCATGTATAAACACTGAGTGTGTTGGAACTGGAGAGATTACCCAGTAGTTAGAGCACTAGGTGCTCTTCTAGGTTGGATTCTCAGCACCCACATGGCAGCTCACAAAGGTCTGTAATTCCAGTTGTTAGGGACACTCTTCTGGCCTTGGAGGACACTGCATGCATGTGACACACAGACATACATGTGCTCAAAACCCACATATGCATCATTAAAAAAGAAGCCATGAATGTGGCCTCAGCTTGTACTTCGCTCACACTGATAGGACTACGCGTAAAACTAAAACCGGAAAGCCCACAGAAGGAAATGAGAGTACCATCATGACCTGGAAGCAGGCAAAGGGTGAACCAGACTTCATCCAAAATCCAACTCACGTTCATTAAAACACACTAAGGGGAAGGTGTAGTGGTGCACACCTGTCATTTCAGCACCTGAGAGGCTGAGGCAGGAGGATTATGAGGCCAGTATGGGCTATAAAGTTAAACCCTGGCTCTAAAAGGATACCACTAAGCCCATCAACAGGTAAGTCCCAAACAGTGAGAAAGTGATTGTGAAGCAGCATGAGGCAACAGGCCTTTACCTAGGATGCATACAGAACTCCTACAGATTGGTACTACCTTCTCCCTGTATATAAAATTCCTCACCAGTGAACATTCATTAGATCGGCTAAAGTAAAGCCAGTGATAACAGCAGGCAGAGAGAGATGGGGGGAGGCTAAGAGAGGGAGGGGAAGAGACAGAGGAACTGCAGGACGAGTAAAGGGATGATCAGATGGATATAATAAATATTGGCATAGTAAAATGTCAACTGTATTTATAGACTGGCAAGTGCATGCCAATTAAGATTGTAGGTATAGTGTTCACACTAGAATTCTCTTCCTGTTTAAGAGAAAAGTATTAGTATCTTGTTTATGCCTACTGTTGGAACACTGTCCAAGAAGGGGGATGTGTGTATATATTTCTGAGTGCTTGTAAGAAAACTCCAAGAATCCAAGAGTCTTGGGACCTCGATTTCTTTAAAAACATCAAACTGCTCCTGGATTATGCGTCTGTGCCCCTCCCAAGTGTAGTGGATTGAGTGAGTTCTTCAGGTTACATTACAGCTGGCCATATTGATTGTTTACACGCCTTTATGGAAAACCACGTTGCCATGTGTGGCTTGCCCACCGCATGCAGCCCGCCCTTGTGATTGTATACTTTACTCGTGTGTCTCCTCTTAGCCCTCAGGTACAGAGTGTCTGATGCTTTGAATAGAGTTGCCTGGTGCATGAGACTTCATAAATTCCACCCCATTTATGGGCCACATTCTCCCAGGTTCCACAAAAGTTGTTTCAAGTCTGACTAGATGGCATTGACTGTGGGCACCTATAAACTGGTTGCTTAAGCTATGAGCTGTGAGAAACACACACACACACACACACACACACACACACACACACACTTTCATATCTCTTAAAAAAAAGCCAAAAACCAAAATTATTTCTCTCCACTCTCTATCAAAAAGGAAAGGAAAAAAACAAAACCAAAGCACAAAAACAAACAACAACTACAACGAAATCCACCAACCTTTTTCCTCTTTCTCTGCTTGCTTTTAGTAGAGTCTTGTCCTGTACTCCCATTCCCCAGGGATCCCGATGTGGCTCTCCCAGAATGCTGTGATCCAGAAGAGGGAGCTGTTGGTGTAGGAGGTGGTGTGTTCTCAGGAGAGTCTGGGCAGGACTTCAAACAGGACCCCTGCACAGACACATGGCTTTGAAATGAACTGACCAGACCTCCTAGCAATACATTATCTTTGCTGTCTTTTGCAATTAATACTATTTATAGTTTAAATTTTTCTTATCTGTTCCATCATAATTTTTAATCTAATTATTCAGACAAAAACTTTGTAACCACTGCTTCTAAAAAAATCTGTTAACTTTGTTGGATACCATGGAATTTTTGCCTGTATTTTAAGTTTACAAGTCTTCAAGGGAATCTCTAAAATCTCCCCAAACTGGATGGTTTTAGACATTGTGTGTCAATGGCTACCAGCATTTTCCCCATAGCTCAAAATCTTCATTTAGGATCACTGAGTCCTTCCATACAATGTCCTCTCTCCTTCCTAAATATTGCTCCTTTATTTATTTGGACTATAAGCCCGCTATTTATTTCATCTCAAATATTTGAAGAACTTTATTTCCATGCTCAGTTACTCTAGCTTTTTTAAGACAGTTATCACAGACAAAAATCCCCTTCTTAACTGCCTCTATCCATGTTCACTGGGTAAATGGCATCCTATAGGATGGTGTTAGGAAACAGAGGTTATTGCAACGGCAGATAAATGCCTGGGTGGCCAGGTATGGCCTGGCCATACAGATAGCACAGAGAACGCCTAGGCTATTAACCACTTGTAGCCTTCTGGGAAGAAAACAGGTTGTACATCTCTTCCTTTAAAGAGAGAACATTGAGTGTTCAGCATTCCTGGTTTCCCTAGTGCTTATTTGTGAATTCAAGGACCTCTGTGCTCCCAACAGGGTGGTGCCTAAACGTTAGAGGAAATCTTTCTTGTCATATAACAATACTGGCTTCTAAGAAATTTACAGGTATTAAAGCTCTCTAAGCCATTTTCCTATATAGTCTTATCCATCTTTTCCTCATTCTATTAATCATACTAACCATGCACTCCATAGATCAACTATTCTTTATAATACAGTACAAGAAATGATAGATTTTGCAGCAGACCCTTTGCTGAAATTCTGGTACTGGTCTCAATGGTATTTCCTTGATCAGACTGTCTGGAGACATCACCAAACAAGAAACAGTAAAGCTAATTTTGGTTGAGTATCCTTTGCCCAAAATGCTTAAGATCAGTTTTGTTTCAGATTTTAGATTTTTAAAAAATTATTTCAGACTATCTGTGTAGCTCCAAGGGATCATACTCCCACATGTGTAAACCATATGCTGACAAAAGATCTAGAAAATGTAACTATTAGCATTGCCATTACATCTGCTGGTCTAACATCAGGAGCCAGCTCAGTTCCTGCTGTGGTTAGTATTTAAGGATGGTGCCCCCCTCAGGTAAGATGAACCCAATCAACCTGGAGACTGATTACAATGCATTGGCACCAATGGCAGGATCTTCTAAAGACATCTCTTTAATTTATCATCCTTCAGCTGAGATCCTGATAACTCTTTGATAATTCTCAGTAGTCTGTAACAACATATAAGCCCAGGCTTTAAAACTCTTTTAAATGGAACTTCCTGTTAGTTCTCTTTAATGAGTTTTTAGTTTCATCGAGTTACCCACTTCCATCCCTTGCACAATTGTTCTTCTGCTGCCTCTGAGGCCCACAGGGCTCTTGCTCACCAGTCTCCATACCTTCAACATTTGGATGTCCACACGCATTCGCACACATGAGATTTATTTATTTTAATTCTCTAGGTGGCTCATTTGGAAGTCAGTATAATACACTAGCTTGTTCACGGATTTGCTTGTTTGTTTTACAAATCATTCAATCTCCCTTAACCCAGCTACTATCATTCTCCAGATGCCCCCTCTGGTCCATATTTGGCATAATCCTTCATGTTGGCTGCTGATTTGCAATGCTGATGAGTGAGAATTCTGCCTTAGCATGGAATTATCTCTGTGTTTTATCCGATAATAAAGGACAGGAAGGGAGACAGTCTCTATGAATGTCTACTTTGACTACCAGTCACAGGGGAGGGTGGGTGGATGTCAGGCCAGGAAAAAGCTTGAGGCTGACACTGAAAGTCTGTCAGGATGCTCTCTGAGACTCATGCTCCCACCTCCCAGATTGCCCAGGAAACCCAGTACACATAAGACATTTTTTTCAACTGCTTTTTAGCTGGGAAAAGCGCCTGTGGTTGTTGAGTAGTTGCCCAGGGTGGCTCGGCCACCCTGGAGAATCAAGAAAGAGGGATGGGGTTGTTGGGGGTGTTTTCTGAGACTTTCAAGCAATCACTTGAATTCTGAGGGAAAACTAGGTTGTTATGTTCACAGTAAATTTCCTCAATTAGAAATGTTACAACAAATTTGTCTGATGTTAATGGAAAGCACACTATACACATACTTATAAAGCATCAAAGACATTGCAAAGGGCGCTCTTTGACATCATAATTGGAGTTTGAAACATAAAGAAAATAAAGAGTGTTTAATCAACTAAGTAAGCTTTAGGAAGTTTTAAAGCATGGTGACTGATAATGATGTATGACCTTTTTAATGGGCATAAACATTTCAATCCCTACTTGGATTTCGAGCCAATCTGATTCTCCAAGGACTACGAAAAGAAGTTGAGTTGACTTGTGGCTTGTTACTAAGATGCTATATGGGCAGATTCACAGTACAGGTCCTAAGCATTGTAATGAAGTATACACAACTTGGGGCCCATGGTGAGTAATAGAACAGACTAATACAATGACTTCAGGGGTCTCTGAACAACCCAACATTGTACTAAAAATGTGTACCCAGAAAGGGATTTATAGTTTTTTTTTCAGACATTCATATGTCCTTGGCATAAAGCAAATCACATTTGTATCTTCGAAGTGCTTTGTGGTACCATTCTCATCCATGGATAGTAACAGGAAGTAGATGTGTATTCAGGTTATATGTTCCATACAACTTGATCTAAACTCACTTTGTATGTACACATGCAGATGTGAGCCTAGTCTGCGTCTTTCCTCACTATGGCTTTTGGAGTGAATGATATGATACTGCTGCTGGTGTTATTAAGAAACTCAAATACTGACAAATGTATTCAGCATACTCTGCTTCCTCTATGGCTTTCAGGCACATTGTACTGGTAGAGAGCATTTTAGAGACTGAAAGTGTTGCAAAAGGTTACACACGCAGAGACTTCCCAGTCCCCACAGAAAAGGTCCTAGCAGCAAAACCCCATCAGAAAAGAGTGCCAGTGTTCAAACTGAGGATAAATGTCAATGTAAATTATTGTTGAGATAAGTCAGTAAATGATATGAGTAAATGTTAACAATTGTTACATGATAATAATACCTGCCGGCCCCCAGCTCACTCTGGGTCTTTGATTTCTTGAATGCTAAGCAAGAATTATACCACTGATCTATAGCCCAACCCCAACTCTCATCATTTAAGCTACAAACAGCTCTCTCCATTGTCATGTAATTATACAGACCAGTTACTCACTTAACATGCCTCAAAATGAGACAGGATCTGCTACTATCTGTCACTGAAGGGCTAGGAACGACAAGCATTCTTTAAAAAAGAATTCATTTTTAATTTATTAATTCATTCTTTTTTCCTCAATATATGTTTTTATTTAAATTAGAAACATGAATGCTTCACATGTCAATCCCAGCTCCTTCTCCCATCCCTCCTCCCTTGTCCCTCCACCAGCCTCCCAACCCCCACCCAATCCCCATGGTATTCCTTAAAAAAATGGGGTCCAAGGGTGAAAAGAGTAATCATATCAAGTGGACCCTCAGGTCTTGGCACAGCAAATGTTCCATCACCATTTGTGGGAATGGTCAGCGTATTAAGATTCTCTGAGTAAAGTCTATGCATTCTATTCTCTGAGTAAAGTCTATGCATTCTATACAACGTTTTCCAAATAAGAACTAATATAAACATGCAGCAAACACACAGCTGTGCTCTCCTCTGACTTTGATACTCACCTCAGCAGAGTTGTGATACTGAATGAAGGTTGCAGAAATGGCATGGCTGAAGGGGTCCCCTGCCTTGGATACCATATCCTGTCTTACAAGAAGAGCCAGATCCACTAACTGGAGAACAGGGGAACAAAAACATAGTGACATAGCTGGAAATAATCATTAACACCACAGAAGAGGCAATCAGTACACCCTCAGAAGGTCAATGATACAAATACTGTCTGTCATCCATTTGGACATGAGTACAGCCTCTCACTGACTGTGAGGGGACCAATTCACAATCACAGATGACATGTTTGATTTTCTAAGGGAGTAGCTTTCAAACTTGGTTTTGTTATCAGCAGTGGGACATTTTAAATGGGGATTTCTGGACTGTGAGCCCTGGGATCCAAGACTAGTCTAGGGCTTTCCATTCTCAAAATGGGCTAACATGAGGCTGAGCCTGTGGACTAGAGATCACACCTGGGGAGACCACACCTGGAGTGTCATGATCCCACACCCCTGTGTCTCCAGAGATAAAAGGTGTCACAGACTTTGACGGCCACTTGTACCAAAAGTCAGAATCATGCTATTTAAAACATCTGTTGAGGATGCAAGACTTCAACATTGAGAAAAAGTGGGTATTCCATATATAGTTAGGATAAAGTTGAAGGAACAGACACTTTTATTAACTCATCAAGAATTTCATATATACCAACAAAGTATTTAGCTAAGATTCACTCCCAACTCTTCTAAGTCCTCCCAGATCTCCCCCTATCCTCCTCCTTTTTTGTTTGAATAACCCTAGTCCAGTTTGTGCTGACTCAATACTCCTGGGAGTGGGGCCACCCACTGGGGCATGGCTAACCCACCAGGGGACAACCCTAGAGAAATCTGATTATCCCTCCCTTAGAAGCCATCACTGTCAGAAGCTCCTTGGGTAGGAGTGCTGCTGGATATGAGCTGGAATGGAGACTGGATTAAGTTTGTGCAGGTATAGAAACAGCATTCTTAAAAATAACAAAACAAAACCAAAACTTACAGCCCTGAGAACTAGTGACCCAGAGAAACAGAACTGAGCTAACTTCTAGAATAGGATGTGTTTCAGGAGAAAACTGCGCTGCTGTTCTCATTCCAGCTGGAGTGGTAGCAGGTAGAGTAAAGGGTGGACCATGGACCCAGGAGGAGAGGTCAGCAGGAGCAGCTGGACCGACAGTTCAGACACTTACCTGTGCCACTGTTTCATACGCTAAGTACGCCAGAATTTCCATAGCTATAACATTGGGCTTTATCTCCATACTGCCGCAGTCCAGCCAGTCTCGGAATTTGGAAGCTTTTTTGGCTATTAATTAAAAAGAAAGTGAAAAGTTTTAATTTTCAGTGTGTTGTAGCTTTGTATGACTGTCAGAAATTGGAAACACTTCTGAAAACTGCATGGAAGAAGTAACACCCATAGAAACAATGTTTGTGAAGTTCTCTTAACATCTACTTTTTTTTTCTCTCTAAAGAAATCGAAGTTGGTAACCCTGGTTAAGAAGCAACACAATGGCTGCGTTCCACAAATCCGCATGCCCTTGGATCTTGTATCTCTACGGTGGATAACGTGGCACGTCACACCCTCTAACCTCTAGTCTTTGTGCAGAGGATAACGGGGTACCTTACACCCTCTAGTCCCTCTGTGGTGGACGGCATAACACGCCATACCCTTTCACCACTGCATTTCTCACAGTGCTCTAGAATATGTTACCACTGGCCAGAGTTTTAGCTATTATCAGAGAAAAGCTGCTTTCTCCATGCAACTTTATTCTTACAGAAATAAAATTTTGGAAGAAAAAGCTGTGATGAAGGAATACAGAGAAACTGCATTTTCAATCCTTCACAAAATGTGCCTACTACTAAAATAGGCTCAAAATTATGAATTGATAATTAAACAAACCATTGCTGGCCTGAGATAACCTGTACTTGTGTCTTTGCTGACAATAGATATATTCAAATTTTTAGGCCTGACTCCAAACCAAACTCACTGCAACCTGCCCTTATCAGCAGGAAACTGAGCTGGCCTTGAGTCTCGTCCCTTGTGTTCTGTCTGCTCTTCCATCACTCTTCTGACCATCAGGACAAAGGTAGACTTCTTACATCACTTATGGAAGTAACCACATATATTTCATGTGTGCACAGATTTCTCAGACCACAGTCTAAGTTCTTGTTGATAGAGAATCTGCCTGGATTCCAATCGTATCTTGCAGATATGGAAAGAAGCAGCATGCAGCCTTTCATTAAACACCTCTAATTGGCTGGATGGTGGTGCACACCTTTAATCCCAGCACTCAGGAGGCAGAGGCAGGCAGATCTTCGTGAGTTTGAGGTCAGTCTGGTCTACAGAGTAAGTGTCAGGACAGCCAGGGCTACATACAGAAACCCTGTCTTGAAAAACAAACAAAATAAAAAAGCCCCAAATAAAACTACTCATCACCAAATACTGTAATTGTCCTAGTACTAAGCAGAGGAGAAGTGACATAGGACCTTGCTTACACATTACTAATTAAGCAGTCATTTAGAGGGGAAAAGGCAGATAGTAAAGATTTTTATCAAGTCTGTAAGAGAATTTAAAAAAAAATTCCCTGATTATCCTTTTGACTACTCTGGCCTTGTTGGTCTGTCAAAGTCTCCATGATGTTTGGCTCTAGTCAGAATTTTCATGTATTCCACATACAGGAAAGTTTTCTTTTAAATAAATCACACAAGACATGAAGTCCTGCTATTGAAGCACATGTCCAAAGCTGTCAAATGTGGCAGAATTATGATAATCCTCCTTACAGCTATCTCTCTAAAGTAACCGCCTTTACATACTGACAGGCAGCATTCCATCTAGCTAGCAAGCTGGAACGGCTCCCAAGTGCTTGTCCAGCATCTGTGGAAGACTTCTCAAGTTCAAGTTAAGAGGCAGCAGTTTGGCAAGACAATAGAATGGACCTTATCCCACCTTCCTCTGACAGAGCATTAGCATCGCAGATGTGCACGAGACTGCTCTGAGCAAACGGTCTTAAAGGTAGGAAAGGATCAGTGTTAGTTTTCAGCCACATCTCCGCCCCAAGTGAGAGAGTTAGCAGTGCCTCTGTAAGCATTTAGAATGTGGAAATGTAAGCACCCATTGCACTCTCAGAAAGGAAAACACCTGGTGCTAACAGACTCGCCACATCTATTTCTATAACGAATTCCCAAATGATTACAGATCTATATTTTGTTTGTTTTGCTCATTTGTGTTTTTTTGAGACAGGGTCTCTCTGTGTAGCCCTGGCTGTCCTGGAACTCACTTTGTAGACCAGGATGGCCTCGAACTCACAGATCTGCTTGCCTCTGCCTCCTGAGTGATAGGATTAAAGGCGTGTGCCACCATTGAGCAGCAAAAATATATTTCTTCAGTGAAATTCTAGAGTCCAGTCTTTACTACTTTTTAATATCTGTCTGTGTAGTGTATGGCAATCATGTGTCCATATGTCACAGTGTGCATGTGGATGTCACCCCAGTGTGCACAACACCAGTGATCCCAGGGACTGCCATGAACAGATCATTAAAAGGCACAGGGCAGGTCAAAGTTCCAATGTCCTGGTAATTTATCAGAAGGAGCAGACTGCAAAAATCCCAATGCCATCCATGCCTGCCCAGGGCTGGCTTCTGGATCTGCTGGGATGAGCCCTCTCAGCTTTGGTATTTCTGTCATAGAGAACAGGTTCTTCCACCCAGGGTTCATAATGAGACTCCTGCAGATACTGTATGAGCAAATATTTTTTAATGCCAAAATGCTTTCTCCGACATACAAAAGAAAATTATGCATTATATACTGCTTAATCTGTAATTTTATCAGAAGGAAAAATATTAAGTTTCATCTACTATAGTTTTTTTTGTGCTCACTTCAACAACAGAAAAGAAATAACAAAATCTAATTTTCAAAAGAAGATGTATTACCAGACTAAGGCCATCAGTTTTGTGTGCAGGAGCACTCCATTTGTCCCTGTGAATTCAGTTTAAAATATGATTTAAAAAATAGTCCAACTGCACTAAATGTTACTTTATGAGATGGAGAGTTATGCTTATAAAATACCTGAATGCTGTATTTAAACCCCAAAATTACCATACAAAACCCTCTCATTTGCTGAAATTGCCATGATCTGAAGTGTCATTTACTTAATGCTTCACAGATGTCTGATGCCAAGTTGTTAGTCAGATTGGAAAATATATTTTGTTAGAAAAAAATCTTCCAAAAACATGTTTTCAAGTATCTTACTGATGTTTGCATGGGATAGTGCTATTTGAAATGTGTCATTTATTTGCACTTCATGATCTAAAATGCTGTTCTCATGTTCTTTGTCCATATTATCATGAACACACAATTGCTTTTCATTTAAAGACATCATTGTTTCTATAACTTCTCAGATCAGGGTCATGTGCGACTTTGTCATATTTTTAAATGGACTTTTTATCGCACTGTCTCTTTGACCTTTAGCCCAAGAACCTTAGTCATCACTGGGCTGTTGATACACAATCTAATCCACTGTGAGGGTCTTAAGTGCTTTTCAGCAACTGCCGTTCAGTGATGGGAAGGCACTGACTTTACTGCTGTGACTGCTGTGGCAAGAGCACTGACTCATGATACTGGCTGGCTAGCACTTAGCGCACACTACAGTAGAAGGCTAAGGACAAAATGAAATGCAGTACCGAGTTGTTACTTTGTGGTAGCATGAGAGTGCATAAAGGGGAGTTTAGGGCTTAGAATTAATATTGGGAGCTTTTAAATGTCATGACTATTAATGTTCACAATGGGCCAGTACAGTCAGCAACACTGTACTTGGGTAAACATGACTAAGAAATGGGGAAGTGAAGTAAGAATAGTAAGAAAAAAGTAACTGATCTGACTAAAGTCTGTATGAATAATCCCATAGATTTCTGTGTATGCATATGCTCTCAAATCTCCTATCATGATCGATTGTATACTAGTGGAGCATGATTGATTGTTTAACAGTGGAACATGGTTGATTGTTTAACAGTGGAACATGGTTGATTGTATAACAGTGGAACATGAGTGATTGTATAACAGTGGAACATGATTGATTGTATAACAGTGGAACATGACTGACTGTATAATAGCGGAACATGGTTGATTGTATAATAGTAGAACATGATTGATTGTTTAACAGTGGAACATGATTGATTGTTTAACAGTGGAACATGGTTGATTGTTTAACAGTGGAACATGGTTGATTGTATAACAGTGGAACATGGTTGATTGTATAACAGTGGAACATGATTGATTGTATAACAGTGGAACATGGTTGACTGTATAACAGTGGAACATGGTTGATTGTATAACAGTAGAACATGATTGATTAAAAGTGGAACATGAGTGATTGTATAACAGTGGAACATGATTGATTGTATAACAGTGGAACATGACTGACTGTATAATAGCGGAACATGGTTGATTGTATAATAGTAGAACATGATTGATTGTAAAACAGTGGAATATGGTTGATTGTATAACAGTGGAACATGAGTGATTGTTTAACAGTGGAACATGGTTGACTGTATAACAGTGGAACATGGTTGGTATAACAATGGAACATGGTTGATTGTATAATAGTAGAACATGGTTGGTTGAATACCAGTGGAACATGAGTGATTGTATAATAGTGGAGCATAGCAAAATCTTCAGGCTCCTCCAGTGCAGATGATGTTGCTGTAAGGATTCTAAGGCTGAATCATACACTGAATACATCAGTTTCTAAAGAACACATATGTAAGTGAAGTTCAGTGTGTACTTACAGAAGCTTAGCTGTCGGCTTTCACAGAATTCTGCATATTGAGCTGAATCCATAGTTCGAGTCTGTCTTTCTGCTCTCTAATGGACAAAAAAAGAAAGTCATATAAAACAAGTTTTTAAAGAAAACAGAATCTTATCATACATTTCCATCATAGAAACTTAGGTTTCATGTACCATGTTCCATACCTTAATCTAAGAAAGCAGTGAAGTATGGTGACAGACATATAATATATTGCATAACAATGACAAGCTGTGCTGGGGCTGGAGCCATGCCTCTGCAGTAGAGTATATGGCTCTTCCTGAGGACCCCAGTTTGGTTCTCAGCACCCACATCTGGTGGCTCACAACCACCTGTAACTCCAGTTCCCAAAGATCCGAGGCCCTCTTTTGGTTTTCATTGACACTGTATTCATGTACACACACACACACACACACACACACACACACACACACACACGCATGCACACACGCACGCACGCACACAAGCACACACACACACACTAGCACACACACATACTTGAAAAAAAGACAAATATTACAAAGTAAAAAATATAAGTCATAAATTTATTTCTTTTGGAAATAAAACTTATATAATTTCTGTCCCTTTGTTATTGAAGCTAAAACTCAAGGACTTAATTACTTAGCCAATACATATCTAACGATTTCTATTTAGCCCATCTTTTTAAAACAAAAGCAAACTGTGCAGGGAGGACAAAGCAGACATCAAAACCATTATTAACCATCATTGCCCCTCTACAGTTGTGATGTGGCAATGCTAACACAGGAGTCAATGCCTGAAATCCATATATTCTCCCTCAGAACACAGTGCCAGAGCTAACAAAGGCAATCTTCTCAATTACAAAGAAAATAAGGAAAAAGGTAAACACAACACAGCTCCTTTAATCTGAGTCCATGGATGAGTCACAACTTGGGCTAGCTGCATTCGTGGCTTTTTTGATTCAGTTCAGCAGATGTTTGCTCCTACATTGTTTCACAGAGGTAGCATAATTATACTTCACCCATGATTTGGTGGCAAAGGCTATGACCACTTCCGCTTCCTTGGTAAGGGGAGCAGGTTGAGATGAGGCAGCCTGGTGCTTCTTGGAAGGGACATCTAACCAGCAAAGGGAAAAAATTCCCTGAGATTTCATTTTTTCTGCAGTGGAAGGACTTTCTGAAATGTTCTTTCTCATAGCTGTGGGCGCACTCAAGAACAATGTTTCTAATGGCCACATTCCTTTTTCTTTCATGTCTGATGTGAGAGGAATAGTCAGTACACAGATTTGTCACTTGATGACAGAAGAGCTGGAGTAAGGAAAAAGTGACCACCTACTGGGTGGGGTTTCTTGAAAGCATTGTTCTTCTTGATTCCTCCCCCCCCCTCCTCCTTCTCTTCATCTTCTGAGGCGTTGTTGAAGATGCAGACACGTGGAGGGCTTCCCATTATTACAGCTGGCTTCTTTACTCCCTAACAGCCTCACTATCAATTGCCTCTTCCTTCTCTGCTGCTCCTCTCAGTTTTTCCCAATTCCTTTAGCATATGAGCAGCACCCTTTGATCTGAGCAGCATCAGAGCAAACCAGTGTCTAGCACACAGCACACACTCAACGCTGGGTGCTGACTGCAGGGAAGATTTATTGGCACAGTGTGTTAGAGCTACTGGCAGCTCAAAGTGAATCTTGTTCAAGTCTCTTCATTTTGAAGATAAGGGCACTGTGGTGAGGAGAGATGCCATTTGCCAGAAGCTGTGTATTTGTATCATCAAAGCCTTTTCTAGACTATACTACAGTTTTGTATTCCAATGTCCTTGTGGGACAGTCTAAGACCAGGAATTTAAAGAATTATGGCCACATCATATGAATCCCAGACAGGGTCAGCAGATTTTAAAAGGATGTTCTACTTAAAAGAATCAAGAGACCGTCCATACATTAAATAATGACAGCTCTTGTTTTCTGTGGTGCCCTAATCCCACTTCCTCTTGCTTCCCCCTTCAGATGCCTGTGCATTCTACAGGGTGCACTGATGAACCTTTTCTAATCTGGGTACCAAAGAACTGTCTGGGAAAAATACCAGCTGAATACAGCAGCATGATGTACAGTGTCTCCGCTACACAGAGAACACAGCCTCTGGGATCAAAAGTGAAGTCGATGGAGACACAGCTACAAGTGAACTTTGACCCATGTATTTCCCAGAAAGCGTGCACTGACTGTGAGAACCATGGCAGGAAGTGTGATCCCGTCACGTTCTGGCTCCTTCCAAACAAAGTGTCAGGCTGCAAGCCTGTATCTCTAAAGGGAGTTCTCAAGTTTAACTGGTCATACAATATGGTCACAAAACTGGATTGTCCAGGTATGCTCACACACGCCGGTGATCCAGCCTGTGAGACTGAGGCGGGAGGATCACAAATTTGAGTACAGTAAGATCCTCTCTCAAAAAACCAAGCAAGGAAGCAACTACCCACTCCTCACCAACGCCTCATGTTTTTAGAGTATTAGAAGCACAAATCCCCAAAGTGAGAACTGATGAACAATGGTTGTTGGCTCATGGGTGGTCTCAGTGACACAATGCTCTTTTTAGCTCAGACAGTCACATGAGCATCAGGTCATCTGCAGATGGCTCAGGCTCTGCATTCTCAAGGCCAGTTCCACATATGACCTGATTTCCTTGGGTACCAAACAACATTGATCTCCAACATTCAGAAAAATACACAACACACTCACTTTTCCTCCAATTAAAGCTTTTGGTATTATACAACAAAACAAGAGCCTATTTGGAAAGCACTGCCTTTGAAGTTATTATTGCTAGAGTCTTCTAAGCACCACCCACACCCACACCCACACCCACTTAAGGTAAGAGGGAATGGTTATGTCACCAGCTACCGATCTCAGTACCAAGAAGTTTCAGTCTGTCCTAGTCATTGTCTAAAGAACTGTGAAGGCAGATTTCCATGCTAGGTCATTTTCTGGAGCCTACCTAAATGAAGACAGGAAAGCCAGTACCTGCATCCAAGCGGAACTATGTAGAACGGCTTTTTCAGTATCTTGAACATAACAGACTCAGTACTTCAGTGACAGGTTGCCTGCGTCTCTGAAAAGCGCCCTGGGCAGCAACAGTCACTGCTCGCCACAGCCCACAGCATCTGGGTGACGTATGCGGCACACAGCTCTATTCACGTTCCTCACATGCTTTCACTGAAGCATGCTCAAAGGTTACAGAAGCTATGTGCTGGCATATCTCCTGGAAGCTTCTCAACACACATGACGTCTATTTTTCTTGAGTAACTCAGAATAACACAACATAGCTTCAAGACCCAAATAAAAGTTTATCTGTTGTTGTCTCTATCCCAAAAAGACACATTTAAAAAAACCCTTACTTTGATTACCCTTAGAATTTTCACAACTAAAAGTGAAGTCCCTTCTGAATGGAAAAGCATTGTGTCCCTGGCTCTCTCCTTTACACTGGATCAGAACCAGATGACAGACCAGAAACCTCAACTGGAGTGGCTGGTGGTAGCACTCAACACGGCAACACTTGGTACCATCTGTGTTAATCTGTGTGTTCGTTGTCTGGGTGCAGAAGCACACAGCAGTAAAGCACACCCAGCACTGAAAAACCCCTCTTACATCAGTTTGTAAGGTGACGTCTGACAGGTTGGCATGTCTATCTCAGGAGCTGCCGGGAAACCTCAGAACTCTAGTACATGTGCGCACTCTCCTGCATGTATGTACACACACAGAAGCACACATGCATTCTGCCTGCTGAGTCAGCTTGTAATTGAGTAGGTTACCTACCATACCAGGAGAGACTCCCTTAAAGCACATGGAAGAGTTCCTTTTCCACTTCACAGAACACTCATTTTTCTGCAGTAGATGGCTGATTCCATCCACAGGTCTTTCCTCTCACAGCCTATCCTGGTAACCACTACCTTACAGAAAAGCAAAGAAAAGGAAGAGGCCCTGGTATAGGGAAGGCCCGGGCATATGGAAAGACCCTCCTTTGTCCACAGTTCACAGCTCTGCCTCCTAAGCTAAACAAGTGCCCAGCTGACACTGCATCAAATTCAAGTACAAATGGCTACCCACCACTTCTCCCAATACAAACCTGATCTGGCTCTGGGTCATTCTACCTAGGCACATAACTGTTCTTGAATTACAACCAGAAAAAAATGTTTTCTTTTTGTTGTTTGTTTGTTTATATTGTTTTGAATCAGTGTCTCACATGTAGACAATACTAGCCTGGAACACTTGTCTGTGTCTCTAGAGTGTAGAGATTATAGTTATGTATTGTCATGTCCAGTAATTAAAGTAATTAAATACAAATGATATAAATAAATAAATGAATAAAAATAATATTTTAGAAGGAAATCTTTGCTTTTGAGCTTATGTTACTTGATTTACAGAAGTCATACACACATACACACACATTATGGTAACAGTGAAATAATTCATATTCTTGAAAGATACAGTCCTGAAACCAAAAGTTGACTGGTTTGACCCATAGATTTCATAGAACAATAAGAATACAGTGTACTTTCCATTTCATGGCCTGTTTAAAACAAAGACAACAGGTTCTAGTAGTATTAATTTTTCATCCAGAATGGCTTGTATAATACAGTAATTTTGGTGTGAAAGGCATTAAGAATGAGTTCGAGCATCAAATGAAGCTTCCTGATGAACAGCTATGGATTCCAGGGCACCCAGAGATCTAGAAGGAATTCTATATGAGAGTAAATGAGTGATTGAATACAAAGCACCACTGACTGAGAAAACACTCAAGAGTATTTGTCACATTAACTTGCAGCCACATTGTATCAGTTAGATTTTCTTTTTCAACTTTGGTTGAAACCTATGGATCAAAAAATATTAATTCACCCTTGGCCCCCCCTCTGCCCTGTGCCCTCTGCTTGAGGTGAGTGTGGGCTCTGCTTGGGCCCCAACTCCCACCATCATCCCCTCCTTGGATCTTCCTGGGCCCGCTCCCCTTGTAGAGTAGACTGACCCAGGCAGGAAGGACCACCCCTGAGTCTGGCCACAACTCATTCTTGGCACCCCTCCACCCTCTGCTTGAGTGAGGAGAATCTCATGAGAGGCCAGACCATCCAGAGTTGCAGACACTGAAGTCTTGGCCCATATACACCACCGGGAGACCAGAGAGGGAGAGACCCCACTGGCACCCACTTGAAGAAGGGATGGGAAGACAACAGTATAAGAACACACTCAACAACAGAAAGACCAATATGACACCACCAGAATCTAGGGACTCCATACCAGCAAGACCTGAAAAGCCCAACACAGATGAAGCAGAAGAGAAGGACCTTAAAAACTATTTTATGAAGATGATAGAGACCCTTAAAGAAGAAATGAGAAAACCCCTTAAAGAAATAGAAGAAAAATAAACAAAATATATGAAATGGAGGAAAAGACAAACCAAAAAATTTCAAGAAATAAATCTCTTAAAGAATCTAAAGAAAGTCAAGAAAAAAACAACCAAACAAATGAAGGAAACAATTCAAACAGTTCAAGGCTTGAAAGGCGAAATAGAAACAATAAAGAAAACACAGTATGCACACAATCATATGTGGATTTTAGACATGAATCAGGGGAGTACCAGCATACAATCCCACTACCAGAGAGTCTGGGAAATAGTACCTTCACCCAGCGACTGATGGAAGCAGAGGCAGACACCAATAGCTAAACACTGAACTGAACTCCTAGAATCCAATGTCAGAAAGGGAGAACTGATGAGCAAAGAAGTTAAGACTGGGCTGTTTTAACCCACAGAAACAGTTGACCTGAAAAGTGGGAGCGCTTAGACCCCAGATTGATGGCTGGGTGAACAGCATGGGACTGACCCAGACCCCCTGAATGTGGGTGTCATTGAGGAGGCCTACTAATCTATGGGGCCTTGGTTAGTATTTTCCCTGGCGTACAAATAGACTTTGAGTGCCCATCCCACAATGAAGGATGCTCTCTCAGTCTGGACTCTTGTGGGAGGGCCTAGCCCCTGCCCTGGATGAAATGACAGACACTGGAGATCCACCATGGAGGGCCTTACCCTCCCTGGGGATCAGAGTGGAGACTGAGTGGGGGACTGGGGGGGCCTGGTCGGGAGGGCAGAGGAGGAGGGGAGGGAGAGGGAGCTGGGATTGGCATGTGAAACAAGCTTGTTTCTAACTTAAATAAAAAAGGGAAGAGAAAAAAAGAAAACACAGAATGAAGAGATGCTGGAAATAGAAAAGCTGGGTAAACAATCAGGAACTACAGATGTAAGTATAACCAAAGAGATCAAAGAGAGAATCTCAGGTGTTGATTCCCTAGAGGATATACAGTCATCCACCAAAGAAAATCTCAAGTCCAACAAATCCCTAAAACAAAATATTCAGGAAATATGGACACTGTGAAAATGCCAAAACTGAGAATAATAGGTATAGAAGAAGGTGAAGAAATACAGCTCAAATGTAAAGAAAACATATTTATCAAACTCATAGAAGAAAACTTCCCCAATCTAAACAAGGATATGCGTATGAAAGTACAAGAAGCTTATAGAAAACCAAACAGACTGGACCATGAAAAGAAGTCCCCTCACCACATAATAATCAAAACACCGAACTTACAGATAAAGAAAAATATTAAGAGCAGCTAAAGAAAAAGGTCAAGTAACACATAAAGGCAGACCTATCCGAATTACACAGGACTTCTCAATGGAAACTTTGAAAGTCAGAAGGTCCTGGATAGATAGTCTACAAACCCTAAGGGAACACGGATGCCAGCCCAGACTACTGTACCCAGCAAAGCTTTCAATCACCATAGATGGAGAAAACAAGATATTCTAGGACAAAGTCAGATTTAAACAATACATATCCACAAATCCAGCCCTACAGAAAGTGCTGGAAGGAAAACTTGAATCTAATGAAGATAAATACATTCACAAAACCATAGGCAATAGATAATCTCACTTTACCAAACACCAAAAGGTAAGGGGGGGGGGACCTCACACACAATAACGCCACCACAAACAAATCTAAAACAAACAAGAAACAGCAATCAATGGTCATTAATTTCCCTCAATGTCAATGGTCTTAACTCGCCTAAAAAAGGACACAGGCTAACAATGGATATGAAGACAGAATTCATCCTTCCGCTACATATAAGAAACATATCTCACTTTCAAAGACAGACATTACATCAGAGTAAAGGGCTGGGAAAAGATTTTCCAATCAAATGGACCCAAGAAACAAGCTGGTGTAGCAAACCTAATATCTAACAAATTAGACTTCAAACTAAAACCAATCAAAAGAGATGAAGAAAGGAATTTCATATTCATCACAGGAAAAGTCCATCAAGATGAAGTCTTCAATTCTAAACATCTATGCCCCAAATACGAATGCACCCACATTTCATAAAAGAAACATTACTAAAGTTCAAATCATACATAAAACCTCACACACTTATAGCAGGAGACTTCAACACCCTGCTCTCACCACTAGACAGGACCACCAGACAGAAACTTAAAGAAACAAAGGAACTAACAGAAGTTATGACCCAATTGTGATTAATAGACATCTATAGAACATTCCATCCAAACACAAATGAATATACCTTCTTCTTAGCACCACATGGAACCTTCTCTAAAATCGACCACATACTTGGCAACATAGCAAACCTCAACAGATTAAAAAAAAATGGAATAACCCCCTGTATCCTATTGGATCACCATGATTTAAAGTTAGAATTCAACAACAACACAAATTGCAGAAAGCCTACAAACTCATGGAAATTGAACAATGCCCAGTTGCACCATTCCTGGGTGAAGGAAAATATAAAAAAGAAATTAAAGACTTCCTAGAATTCAACGAGAATGTAGATAGAACATACCCAAATTTATGGGACATTTTGAAAGCAGTGTTAAGAGGAAAGATCATAGTACCACGTGCCCACATGAAGAAACTGGAGAACAGTCACACTAGGGAATTAACAGAACAACTGAAAGATCTAGAACAAAAAGCAAGTTCTGGAGGCATCACCATCCCTGACTTCAAGCTCTATTATAGCACCATAGTCCTGAAAACAGCTTGGTACTGCCACAAAAGTAGACAGGTAGACCAAAAGAACTGAAAACCCTGATATTAACCCACACAACTATGAACACCTGATTTTTGACAAAGAAGCTAAAGTTGTACAATGGAAAAAGGAAAGCATCTTCAACAAATGGTGCCGGCATAACTGGATATTGGCATGTAGAAGACTGCAGATAGATCCATACCTATCACCATGCACAAAACTTAAGTCCAAATGGATCAAAGAACTCAACATAAATACAGCCACACTTAACCTCTTAGAAGAGAAAGTGGTAGGCACCTTGAACAAATTGGTACAGGAGACTGTTTCCTAAACATAACACCAGTAGCACAGACACTGAGATTGACAATTAATAAATGGGACCTCCTGAAACTGAGAAGCTTCTGCAAGGCAAAGGACAGTCAGTAAGACAAAATGGCAGCCCACAGGATAGGAAAAGATCTTCACCAACCCCACATCTGACAGAGGGCTGATTTCCAAAATATACAATGAACTCAAGAAGCTAGCTACCAAAACACCAAACAATCCAATTAAAAAGTGATGTGCAGAACTAAATAGAGAATTCTCGATAGAGGAATCTAAAATGGCTGAAAGACACTTAAAAAAGTACTCAACATCCTTAGCCATCAGGGAAATGCAACTCTGTAATACCATCTTACAACGGCCAGAATGGCTAAAATAAAAAACACCAATGACAATCTAAGTTGGAGAAGATATGGAGAAAGGAACACTCCTCCATTGCTGGTGGGAGTGCAAACTTGTATGACCACTTTGGAAATCAGTATTGGGGTTTCTCAGGAAAATGGGAGTCAGTCTACCTCAAGATCCAGCAATTCCTCTGTTGGGCATATATCCAAAGAATGCACATTCATCAACAAGGGCATATGTTCAACTATGATCATAGCAGTATTATTTGCAATAGCCAGAACCCAGAAGCAACCTTAGATTCCCCTCAACTGAAGAATGGATGGATGAAATGAGGTACATTTACACAATGGAGTATTACTCAGTGGAAAAAAACAACAATGAAATCTTGAAATTCATAGGCAAATGGATCAGTCACAGAAAGACAAGCAGGGTATGTACTCATTCATATATGGATATAAGACATATAGCAAAGGATTATCAGCCTACAACACATATCACCAGAGAAACTAGGAAACAAGGAGAAGAATGTACAATCCCCCAAAGAAGGGAGGGAGACAAGAACCCCTGAACAAACTGGGAATGGGGGTGGGGGGAGAAGAGGGAGGTTGGAAAGGGTGAGGGAGAGAAGGGGGAGAACAGGAGGACTGAGACAGGAGAGGAATAGGGGAGGGCAAGAAAGGAGATGTCTTGATATAGGGAGGCAGTACAGGTTTGGAGAGAGGTCTGCCACAGGGGAAAAGTTAGAGGATCCTCAGGGATGACCCTAATTAAGAATCTAGGCAGTGGTGGAGAGGCTGCCTTTGATGCCCTTCACCTATAATGACATTGAAGACTACCTTGGTTGCCATTCCTAGAACCTTCATCTAGTAGTTGATCGAAGCAGAAACAGGCACTCACAGCCAAACACTGTGCCATACTCCTGGAATCCAGTTGCGGAGAGTGTGGGGGGATGAGCAAAGGAGCCAAGCCCGTGCTGGAGAAAGCATAGAAACAGTTGACCTGACCTAGTGAGAGCACAGAGACCCTAGTCATAAAGCTGGGGAACCTCTGACTGTGAGTGCCAGCTAGGAGGCCAGGGCAGTCTATGGGACCTCTAACAGTGGAGCCAGTGGTCATCCCTAGAGCACAAATGGACTTTGGGAGCAAATTCCTTATGGAGGGATAGAATTGTAGCCCACATAATGGAGGGAAGGAGGGTCTGGGCCCTCTCTAAATGATGTGATGGACTTTGATGATCCCCTGTGGAGGGTCTCACTATCCCTGGAGAATGGGTGGGGAGTGGGTTGGGGGGGTCGGTGGGTAGCATGGAAGATGGGAGGGAAAGGGAATGGGGGAATTGGCATGTAAATAAGACTGCTTCTAAAATAAAAAAATATTAATTCATGTGACTAAAGGAATTTTAAAAAATCTTTTCTATGTATTTTAAGCTAGTTTTGTAATGAAAAACACAGTTATTATAAGAATGTATTTGAAATGCCTGTTTAAGGTTTTTCATTTGCATTTATTAGGCTAGTAGTGGGAAAAATTAGATACACAGTAAAATAATTCTTGTTTTGGATAAAATGCCCTCTTTAATGAAAGGTTATTATTAAAAATTGAACAAACAACAACAATGACTTAAGTTCACCCATACTCGGTTGTAGATCCACGTTTAGTGTTAGTATTAGTTTTTATACTGCTCCTGAAGTTGTAATATGATGTGGAATAACCAAGGGGATAAATAAAATTCATGTGAATATTTGTCCAAACCAGCTCTTTAAAGAAATGATAGGAGAGTGAACCCTTTTCTGAATGAGGACACTGTAACATCTATTTGTGCTTTTTTTCTTTTCTCAGGCGGGGGTGTGCTTATCAAAAAGCATGACTTCTGGCTAAGATATGGGAGAGGTCTTTCTAGTAATATTCCTGAAGTCTCTCAGAGGTTTACAGACTACCCTGATGGGCTGTCATGGCTGGCCCTGGATGAGGCAAACTCAGAAAGGACATCACTAGGTATTTTGTTCTCTGTAGATAAAACATTAGCTTGCTGCCTGGAAGATGTGCATATAGATTGATGTGTGGAATCTGGCTCTGGATGTCTTTTAAACTGGTGTAACTCTTTGCAGGCTGGGTTGACTGAGAAAAAATTCACACCCACAACAACCACGTACAATGATTTGCACTGCCGGTGAGTTGGGCTTTACTGCTGTGGTCTGAGAGGCTGACACTTTTAGACCTTATCAGTTCAGCACAATTCTTATCACAGCCCTCATTTTAAAAAGGAGTTACCAGACAACTATACGTCTGAATTATACATGCTTTAAGCACTCAAAAAGAAGCCCAGACATGATGGTTCATGCCTATAACTCTAGCATTCAAGATGCTAAGGCAGAAAGATGTGAGGCTAACCTGGGCTATACAGGTGAGTTTCATGCCAAGCTGGGCTACCGAATAAGACCCTGTCTCACAAAAGAAAACACAAACATAATACAACAAAAAACAAAACAAACATCCAGAGCCAAAAAACAAACCAGCTTCCTGCTCTCCCCCCTACAATATCAAAAAGAGATAAACTATAAATAGAAGATTAACAAAGTCTATTATAACATTATGAGCCACTGAAGAAATGAAGTCACCAGCATAGGGACACTTCTCCAGGCAATGTATTACAGAGGACATTAGAAGCAAAACAAACCAAGTTAAACTGCTACCCCCCCCAAGGAACACTCCCAGTCATTCTGAAGCTGAACTTTGTCTCCTCACAATCAGCTGAGCTGTGGCCATGAGTCAGAGATGAACGAAGGAGCCAGCTGTAAGCACGACTCAGCACAAAACAAAAGGGAGAAAACGATCTTCTGATATGTCAAGACTTAGTCACAGAAACAGAGAAAATGACAGTTTTCACCAAACGTGACTACTGTGAGAACAAAGCAATAAGCAAAAGAATCCAAAGTTCTTTTATGTCAAATTCAATAAAGAAAAACTCCCAAATCCTTAAGAGGAAAAGCACAAATCTTCACATGATCAGGAAAATTAGCATTTGTAATATCATTTTAAATACTTATCTTAAAAATTGGCTTCTATATTTCAAGACACTGGTGTGTGTGTGTGTGTTCCTGTGTGTGCACATACATGTGCATTTATGTGTAAAGACAGAACCTTCCTCAGACACCATCTACCCCTTTCCTCTTTGAGACCGCTCTCTCTCTCTCTCTCTCTCTCTCTCTCTCTCTCTCTCTCTCTCTCTCTCTCTCTCTCTCTCTCTCTCTCTCCCCCCCCTCCTGGAACTCACCAAGGAGGCTAGGCTGACTGAGAAAGCCCCAGGGGTTCTCCTGTCTCTGCTCTCAGCTTTGGGATTCAAAACTAACCCTCTTTTCATGTGGGCTCCTGGGGATAAAACTTAGGTCCTCCCATTGCTAGACAAGAGCTATGTCCTCAGATCTCAGGACAGTTTGCAGACTGCAAAAGTCACGCTTGGATAGCTGGGAGTATAAAGTGTTCAGATGAGAAAGTCTTCCAGACTAGTGTTCTAAAGGAGCCCTGGCTGTCCAGAAGTCAGAGCACAATGCTGGCCTCTTAGGCTTCAAAGAATGCAGAACAGCAAAATCCTTTGGAATCATAAATGCAAAACCTGTAATTATGGTTATTTAACAAAATGGGTTCTGTTAAGATATTTGATGATGAAATCCCCATTCTCTTAGATGTCAGTGCCCAAGTTGTATTCAACTTTTACTTATGAGTAAATGTATTATAACTGTTATTTGATTAAATGTCAGTGGCCATTAGGCCCAGCTCTTAGGTAAGAAGGCTTAACCACGGCATGCCCAGAGGGTGAGGAATGGATTACAAAGAGAAATGAAGAAAGGAGGATTGTTTAGTAACTTGGCAACAGTGAGGCAACATTTCACCTTAAATAAAGATACCACAAAAGCTTTCCAGAAGCAAGAGCAACTTTGGCAGGAAAGGAAGAGGTGACCAGAGGTGGGAAGAGGGGTGAAGTTAAATGAGGAGTGTCACATCACCGAAAAGCAGCCGAATTTGATTCACCGTCTTAAGTTCATGCTCTCAATGATTGTGCCAGCAAGGACGGGCAGCTTTGTCATTTCTCCTCTGCACTCGAAGACACTATCTCTCCCTGGCTCTCTCTGGCTTTCAATATCGAAGTATTTTGAAATAATTTTAGATATACAGAAAAATTACAAAAGTAGTACAGAATCCCTAAATACTTCTCACCCAGCATCACTATCCCAAATATGCTGTATTAGTTGCTTTTCCATTGCTGTGATAAAATATCATAACCCACAGATACTTAAGGAAGAAAAAGTGGATTTTGGCTCAGGGGGCTAGAGTTCATAATGGCAGACAAGGCGTGCTGGCAGGAGTAGGGAGCTGACTGCATCTCATCTGTACAAAGGAAGCAGAGAGCAAGAACTACCAATGAGTCTAGGCTGACCTCAAAGCCCACTCCCAGTGATGTGCTTCCTCCAAGGCTCTGGCTCCTCAAGGTCCCGTGACCCTTCTAAGCAGCATCACTAATGGGAAAACAAGGGTTCAAGTCCATGAGTCTATGGGAGACATTTCCTTCTAAGCAGTGTCACTAATGGGAGAACAAGGGTTCAAATCCATGAGTCTATGGGAGACATTTCCTTCTAAGCAGTGTCACTAATGGGAGAACAAGTGTTCAAGTCCATGAGTCTATGGGAGACATTTCCACTCAAACCACCACATACCTTAGCTGATTTTGTGAGTTACACAGGATAAAATCTGTTTAGTGCTTACGCGAGAGTTTCTTTTTATCAAGATAGATTGCTAGAAAGCATTATATCCTACTGTACAACCAGTTATCAGGCTACTAAGCTACCAGTTTCTAGAATATTCCTTGCTTAGCCAAGATATTGTCTCTGATCAATCAAAATCACCCAGAACCATGGGAATTAGTATCCCATGTTGCAACTATAGAGGCTTAAAAGACTTGCAACAATCTTAGAAAATTACACTTGAAAACTTCTTTAGTGGCCCCAGTAAGAAACTGGCTTTTGTTTTTGTAGAATGGGAAATGCTCAAATCTGAGTAACATATAGTTTTAATAAGACTTAGAAATTTAATGTAAATGAACATATGGTTTAATAAAAAATGGAGAATTGCTCTCTCTCTCTCTCTCTCTCTCTCTCTCTCTCTCTCTCTCTCTCTCTCTCACACACACACACAGTCATTTACTAAAACTACAGAGTGCATTTCCTGAGTAAATTTCTGAAGGGATGGCAAACTGTTAGGTATTCTAGTAACTTGGTGTCAGATACTCCGTAAATTGTGTTTTTGGTCCCAGCACTTTGAAATGAGGATTATCTACTGTGTTACATAAGGTATCCCACACATCCAGTGAAGTGAGCATGCCTTATTACTTTGCATACTCTCCTTTGCATAGTGTTCTCTAGAGGAGGTAGAAAAAAAATGCAACCCAGATGGTACTTATTTTCTCTAGCACAGATTTTAATTTCACAAGTAGCAGGGTGGATATTTTGATTAACAAAAAAACCCAATAAAATAAAGACCTAAAATCAAATCCGTTCCTCTATTTTCTTCCGGAACTTAAGAGGCAGGAAACTCAGTAATAAATACTGGATGATTTCTTCAGCCTTTTGATGTTATTGAGTCTTCAGGAACAAAACTTCTCGAATTAACATCTCTCAGGCAGAGATACATTAAGACATTAACACTAGTTCTGTGGTTATGATTGTCCTTTGAAAATCAGAGCCCACGACACAGTATTCCTCCAGTATAAAAATAGACTTAATTTGTCAATTATCTGAGAAAGCATTGGCTAAACGGGGGTGGGAGGATGGGGGAATCAATGTCCTGGGTGAAGGGAGACGTGGGAATGGACAGTGAGGGTACAGGTGAAAAGCCCCAGTGGCTGCCATGAGCCCTTCTACAGCATGTTCCCCCCACTGAGCATGGTAAGACTGCATGGCAGCCTAGAAATACATGCTCCTAGATGTCAGCACAGCAAAGTGTGGCTCACAACTTGACAACCCATGAGCTCACTTCCCCACATTAATTAGAAATGAAGAGAGACACTGATTCCCTTGTGTCAGGCAACATTGGTTTAATCACTGGTAGGCATGAACCTCTTACCTTCCCCATCTGCACGTTTCTGATTTAAAATTAACCAGGTCTACCTTAAAATATGACTTATTTTCTACTAGTTGAGAGCATTAAGAAAACAACCTACATTTAATCTAACCCCAAATTATAGTTGTTTAGAGAGAAGTTCATCTTTCCTCACATAATGAACGTTGGTGATAACCTTCAGACTTGACATAAGCACATGTTGAGGTCACCAGGGCCCCAGTCTCCTCCAGCATCAGCTTTGACATTTCAGGCTGTGGCCTTGTCTTTGTGATTCATGCTGGCTTTCCGGTTTCCACATTTGCGTAGGTCAGATGAAGAGGAAGATGATGCACTCCTCATCTTTAAAGAAACTACGGAGACCAAATGATGTGACCAAACGCAGCTGGAGGTAAGGAGAGAAACAGCGCAGCTTGTCCTGTGGCAAAACATCCAGCTACCAGTTAGGGCTTTGGAATCCAGGAAGAACATGAAGCCTGGGTGCCACGTAGATGTCTCTGCCATGGTGTGTGACTGAGGAACAAATGCATTAATTTTATGTGTTCCAACTCACTGACTTCCAAAACTATTTTTTACAGTCATAAAGATCTGTAATCAGTCTAAGATGAAAACATTGCCCATCAATGTTTTAAAAATGGAAGTTTACATATTTTTGAACTTTGTGAAGCTTTCTCAGGAGACGAGGAAAGGGTCACAGCAGACAGACAAACAGCATCAACACTGTCCTAGCTAGAAGATTAAGAAGAATGAGCCTAGGAAGACACAGACTTACTAATGTTTAAAAGAACAACTCAAGGAAGATGAGTGATATAAAGTGGAACTTGAGAAATGAGTAGTTCACAGATACTTAAATATTCTGCCACTTTTCGTTTATATATATTAGCATGAATGCTACCTGGCAGGAGGAACCATTGCTCTTAACCTATTCTATTCTAGCCCTTTACAAGATGCCCATCAATTCCAATTTCCTCAGAGAGATTTTTATTTTGAGGACGTCTACAAAGAAAAAGTATATATTATGGCATTCAAGACATATCGGCTGATGACTATACAGTGTTACACAGGGCTAATACACTTCCAGCCCAATCTACACATATTCTAAATGAACTCAGGGAATGTAGTATAAAAGAAGCTTAACAAATGACTACTCTCACAGGTACCTAAGCCCTTTGCCATGTTTGCTCAGGCATCGTTATAGAAATGCCATCAGTGCTGAGCAATGCCACTGAATTTTAATCACAATGTGCATGCTTGCAGTGTCCTATGCCATTAGAGAGACAACAGAGGGTGTTACACGAGAAAGCCAAAGTCCTTATACAGGCTTTTGTCTGACATATGACAAGAATACTTAAGTAAGTCACCTCCCTGGGGCACCTGTGCATAAGTTCTCTCTTCCTCAATACAGCTCTAAAGTTCCTGGGTTCTGCCTGCATTCCATATCTCAGTCTGAGAGCTTTAGTTATGGGTCCTAAGATTAAGATGCAAAAGATCAGATAGTACATTCAATTTCACACTGGAAATTAGCCTCAATTCTTTCTACCCATTCTCTGTAGAGAAAGAATTGCAATTTCAATGCAAGAAGCTATTAGACTCCTCAAGATTTATTTATTTTGATTTTATGTGTATGGATATTTTGCTTGTATGTACACCACGTGTATGCAGTGTCTACTGAGGCCAGAAGAGGGCACGGACTCACCTGGAGGTGAGAATTGCAGATGGTTGTGAGCCACACCTGAACCTGGATTTTCTGTAAGAGCAATAAGTGCTCTTGACTGTTGGGGCATCTCCCCAGATCCCATATCAGATCTGGGACACAGACATTCCAAAAGTGTGATGTGAATGACCTCTCCTGTATGACACAGGTATGTGCTGTGTCACTTCTCTACTAGCTTTTCTGTCCCTTAACTGCACCTCAGAAGTGAAGTTTCCTTTTGTTCCTCTTAAGGTACCAAAAGGTCTGTAACATTTGTAATGGAAGAGAGCCTGGGACATTACGAACCGCATTTTCAGGGCCAGAGAGAATCTCAGTGGCTAAGAGCACTGACTATTCTTCCAGAGGACCTGGGTTGGATTCCTTGCACCCACATGACAGCTCATGAATATCTATAACTTCAGTTCCAGGGGATGCAATGCTCTCTTCTGGCCCCCACAGTGAGCATAGATAGGCAAACAACATACACATACAACAACTTAAAAAAGAATCTGTATTTTCATAATCGAAAGAGAGAGAATTCAGGTAGTATTGTACTTGGGGGAATTTAACAGAGCAGTCACTAACATTATGGCTTCACAGAGGCTCCTTCTCCACAAGGCCCTTGTTGGAGTGAATCTGGCCCAGTGTGAGAAATTTAAGATCTACCAATGAGCTATGTGAAAGGTATAAACTACCATGTGAATCATACAGAGATCAAATGATGCACTTGGCCCTTTAAAATAAACAAAAGTCACACTGAAACTTTTCAGCAAGTAGCTTTTGAGAAGAGCATATCTAGACACTAGTATCCAATAGGACATCAACATTTTTTTAAAACAAGTGTGAAAAAAGGCTTGAAATGGATGGTCTATGTCACATAAGCATGAATGAGGAGAAGAAAAAGACACCACCCACAGTCAAAGAATGTCCGATACTTGTAAACCACAATACCTTTCTTCATAGCAGTTGTACTTAGTGACTTTGGGTTAAAGTAGAGATTGTGCAGCATGAGACGGGACTCTGGCTTGTGATTATATAAACACTGCATATGACTTCAAGTGTCTGACATTTTAGCAAACAAGATCGAAACTCCCTTTAGAAGCTTGATATGCCTTTTCTAACAGTAACAAAGGCTGGCACTAGGGGGTGGTGAATACTGTCATATTCTCGTATTAGCAGCATATCCTATCTTAATAACTGATATGCCTTTGACGCTTTAGAAAACACACTCTGTAGGAAAATGAAATTATTTGAGCTGGCAAATGAAAATGATTTGAGGGTTCAGTATCTTGACTAACAGGAAAATTAAATTCAAGTTTGCAGAGAAACCAATACAGTATTTAAATATTTGCAGGAGTAGCACAGCATTTAATACATTTAAAGAAACACTTTTCTTGAAATGTGGTATAGTTCTTGTAAAGAATATTTTTTTTCAGAAGAAAGAACTTGATGGGAGCACATTTTACTTTCTTCATATTCTGTGGACTTTAGTGGGAGTTTATATTTATGTTCACAAGTCATGTTTCTTTAAGTCTACGATAGTAATATCCACCCCCTTGTAACTTTTAAAAGTGAATTACATTCATAGTATCAAAGCCATTGTTGAAATAAAGCACCTGCAAGGTCAACACAGTGTGTGTGTGCATGTGTGTGCGTGCGTGTGCATTATATATGATGAATAAAAGTGACCTGACATGGTATGCAGCTCAGACACTGTCTCCCATGCTGTCTCTGGCCATGCGAGTTTATCCCTGAGATCACGGATCCCTGAGGTCACATAGGTACAGCATGACCTTGCCTTCTAGTCACAATGTCAGGTCAAACAGTGGTCAGTTCCTGAGATTTGAGACTGAAAATGCAGAGGTGGCCCGCTTCTCTCAAGGTGATGACACTAACCATGTAAACTTCTGTGGTGTGTAATCTAGCCTCCAGGTAGAACAACAAAAACACATGGCTCACTAGGTTGAACAACACAAAGCCAACAAAGAGCAAACACCAGAGGTTTAAAAAAATTTTTTAAGTGTGAACAAAATTATTTCCTTGGTGTTTCAGACTCCAGGCCTCAGCACCGCCATTTCCGTCTTTAGGATACATAGATGCCACAATCTTCCAACATGAGAAATTAGAACACTTCTAAACATACCAAATAAAGAATCTCATAGAGACAGGAGAATACTTAATTGAACCTTCATGTGATCTGCAGCTTCTAACATGAATTCATGAATCCATGATGCTGTGCTTGTACAGTCTGTATGCTACACAGAGGTAATTATCAACATTATCTACATCAGTATCCTGAAAAATGATGAATTTTACATATGTAACAAATATTGCATTACTTAGTGGTAGCACATATCTTTTAGTTAGCATGGTATAACTGCCATCTGAACACTGTCAGAACCATGAATCAAACCCTTACATATCATGGCCAAGTTCTTTACTCTGGAGGAAATTCGATCTTTCTAAATAACCTTATAAGCATATCAGCTACAAGTGCCAGATTTTACTTAATGAAATCATCTCTAATACCAGATGTGTTCTGTTTCTGAATAAAAATCCTGATAACAAATTTTGAGACGGCATGCAGTTATATCTCTTTGAAGATCTATGATCAGAAAGTTTTAAAAATTAAAATACAGAATTCCCGGGATCAGAAATACATTGTATCCTAAACGTTTGTTGTGGGCTCAGAAATACATTGTATCCTAAATGTTTGTTAAACTTCAGGATTTATCTTCCAAAGCACTGTTTTAAATGGTGGGTAGACTTCTGTCTAAACCATAAAAAAACTATTCAGCCTACATGCACTCAGACTATACCTAGTGCACATAGGCACAGGAAAGACCAGGATTAATTAAGAACATTTTGGGGCTGGAGAGATGGTTCAGTTAAAGTGCCCTCAAAACCATCAGGGGAGCCCATATTCAGACCCATGTACCCACGGAAAATGAGCAGTCTTCCTGAGCTGCACCCAGCTGTACTCCCGCTTGTGTGTGTGAGCATGTGGGTAGGTAAGGTGCGTGGGTGGGTAGGTAGGTAGGAGCCAGACCTAGTCAGATACAAGAAGTTCATGGACCAGACAGTCTAAACTAGCAGTTATCAACAATTGGATCGAGACCTCTTCAGGGGTCGCAAATCAGATATCCTGCATATCATATATTTACATTATGACTCACAACAGAAGCAGTATTACAGTTATACAGTAGCAACAAAATAATTTTAAGGTTGGTGTCACCACAACATGAATTTTATTAAAAGGTCACAGCATTGGAAGGCTGAGAATCACTGATTTAAATAGTGAGCTTTAGGTTTAGTGATATCCTATCTCAAAAACATAAGGTGGAGAGCATCTATGGAGGGAAGTTCAGGAATGTCATCTTCTAAGTAGTTGTGGTCCATACACACATGCCCACACACAACAGAGAAGGGTGGGGAGAGGGGAAGAAGAGAGGTGGAGAGAGAATATGACAAAGGAAAATTTGTCATCTTTTGACAAGGACTAGCATTAAAAATATTTTCTGATAGAGCTGTTTGTCCTTGACTTATTCTCATTATTTTTGAAAGGTTTTCAATTTCTTAGCACCCACCTCTGGAATTTTCTCTCTCCCACCCTGTACAAGACAACATATAACTTACTGTTCCTTACTAATCAAATTTCTTCAAGGTGCAAAACCACTTGGTACTTCTTATCACTAAAATTCTTTATAAAATGTCTTAGCTAATGAGTAAGAGGTAAGAAATCCAATTCACACTAATATGTAAGTTATCAAATAACCTTGCCCTTTCGTGTATTTTGAAAATATCTGAAGAAGATAGAGTGATGTCTTTTCAACTATGGTTTAAGAGCTGTGACCTTGAGATGGTGAAGTTTTACATTTGTAAACCAAATATGACAAATCTACTATCACGGTGTGGTTCTCTTTAGAAATTAAAGGAAATAACAAAAGAAAGAAAAATGAAGATAAGTGTCTATGATATTAAAAATGAGGCAGACCCATACTGTACATGTCTCAGAATTAACTGATGAGAGTCTGTATTCAACTTGATAAAAGTGAAGTGGACAAAATGACTGAAATACCTAAAAAAGGAAGGAATAAAACACTCTGCCACATGGAAAGTATGTAGCTTTGCACAAAAAATATTCTACAATTTAAAAGGTCAATTACAGAACACTTCCACTCCTGTAAACGAAAACAGGAGCACTGCATAAATTCTCAGACTATTAGAAGCTGTGGTGGCAGCTCTCAGCTTCTGAGAGAGCTTTGCTGTGCAAAGAGCAGTAGGTTTTATCTTATAAACTCCTTCAACTTCCTCAGGATATAGTCTGAATGAAGAGTATGTGAGCAGGATGGGTCTTCTTAATGAATTTCCAGGTAGCTACTTCAATCTGGATTTCCATTATTCTAAAGAATTTTCTACTTCTGCTAATGTAAACTAGATAATTCTTGGTGCAATCTAAACAAAACACATTTTTCTAGTTTAAATAAAGTATGATTCTCCTCCAGATTTGATTTGGTTTCAGGACAGGGAGGTGGTAGGAAGGGAAGATAAATTTTCTTAAATGTGTCTCTGGTTCCCCAGAGATCAGATTGCTTTAAACCACCCAGCTGGCCTTTAGGTTTCATATAAAAAAGTTCCTAAATACCAAATAAGTGAGTAAAATGATCTAAAATACTATGAGACAACACTAGAAGAATTTTAAATATTTGATGAGTTTGAGTTGAGGATTTACTAAAACAAGGCAAGCCCAGGCCACAAAGATACTATCGTTTTCAAATTATATTACATGCATATGAGATCACTAATATTATTCTTTGTGAGCCTGGCTTCGCTCTCTCTCTCTCTCTCTCTCTCTCTCTCTCTCTCTCTCTCTGTCTCTGTCTGTCTGTCTGTCTGTCTCTCTCTCTCTCTCTCTCTCCCACACACAAACACTTCCCTCTTTCCTTTCTTCTCTTTTTCTTAGGCAGAGTCTCACTGTGTAGCCCAGACTGTCCTTGGAACTTCAGATCCTCTCAGGTAATGGGATTGCAGGCATTACTGCATCCAGCAATATCACAATTTCTTTGCTTTCTTGTCTGTTAAATTACAGGTTGTTTCTGTAATGGTAGCTGTTAGTATTCAGGCATCTGCTCTGGCCTGTCCTTGGGGTTCTGATAGGATACACCCTCAGCTGCAGCCACTAAGAGCGCCCCCTGTGCATTCACTGTTACCTTTAAAAAGGGCCCTGCCTGCCTTCCATTCCCTCCTTCTCTCTCTCTCTTCTTTTCTGTAGCTCCCTCCCCAGAAGCTCGTTTCCCCTCCCCCATTCTTCCATTCACTTTACCCCAATAAAACCTCTCCACCCAAGTTCTGTCTCATTGTGTCTTTGTCTTGCATGCTGTTTTTTAAATTTACAACAGTGGCTACTGCGAATCACTGTAATGAACACTGGAACGAGGTTAGAAAAGGCTTTCTAGTGTTTCTGTGAGAAATGGCATTGAGTCCTGCTAGCTGTGGTGCTACATCTGAATTTTACCTTAGGTGGTACAGACACTTAGCAACGTTAATTCTCCCCATCTAAGAACACTGGCTATCTTTCCAGTTCTTTGTGTTTGTTCAAACAATAGTGTATGGATTTCAGTGCACAGAGGCTTTTGTAAATGTCTGTTATCCTGGCTGCCTGTTCAGATGCAAAGATAAAGAAAAATATAGAGTTGTTCTCTAGGAAAAGGGGGCAATCCTTCTGCCTCCTCCTCCCTCTGATTATCCTCCAACTTTCTGTTTCTCCATGGCTTAGATAGGTTCTACAAATGGGAGATATTTATGTGTGGCATGCATCTTGGTAAAGACCTCTGCTCAATTACTGGAGGGAACACTGGCAACCTGAGAGAGTTCTTGCAGTTTCCTTTCAGTGTGAAAATGACCCTTTGGCTATTCTGAATTCTGACTTCTGGTTTCTCCATACTCAAGAGCAGGTCAGTAAGTTCATTATCAACAGTCTCTAACTTTTACTCTTTGGGGAACAGAGTAACTGTAAGAAATAGAAGTAAGAGCTCATAACATTTCAATAGAAGAAAGATGAAACACCAAACTGTTACTATATGTAAATCCTAGTTATTGAAAATTTAAGCATAAAAACACTTATATGAGCATGTAGTGATTATATATTACAATGGTTTCATTATGACATCTTCACAATGCGATTATACATACAATGCATCTCGAGTACATCAGCCCCACTGCCTTTTTGTGCTTCCACCCCCACTGTTAGTCCTTCTGCTTCCCAGCCAGGCCCCTTTGCACTTTCTGTTTCACGGCTACGGTAACTGCATGAGCATAACATTTTCAGGGTCTTGACAACATGGCAAACACTGCTCCTTATAAACAACCGTAAGAGCTATATTACGGTAACAATGATGAAGAAAATATGGCTTTTAATAATAATTCGTTCGTATGGTCTGTCAGTTCAGCATATGCAGCAGATAAATGAAAATACTCCTCATTGCTTAATACTCAAAATAGGACCCTGAACAAAAATAACTATAGTCACAGTATCATTCCATCTGAAAAATAGAATCTTTTGTTAAAGCTGGAATTGGTGCCTGGCTTTGCCAATAAATTTATCTGGGCCAGTGCAAGTCAACATGGAAGAAGTGTGGGTAGAGAAAATGATGACACCTCTAGCTAAGGAAACAGCATCGCTAAGACTCTAACAGGAAGCCAGTCAAACAATGACAGCCTTTCACAACTGCAAAGTAGGCAGAGAAAGTGAGAAGAAGCCCAGCAGAACAAGTTCACAGGGGCGTGTACCTGTACAGTCACAGCCGTTTACATCCCTGTACTGCTCGGGAGAGACCGGCTTTCCATGCTTGGAAACAATATTTTTAAAAACTGAAAAATAGATAACAGTATCAGCATAGCCTACTGCTGTGGCTCAGTGTGACCCATCGTTAAGGTCTGATGTGTCTGAACACACAGTCTTTAAATGGGAGTACTGTTCAGGGATGCTGTGGCACTGTCAGGGGTGGAGTCTAGGTGAAGTAACTAGACCACAGAGGGATAGCTTTTCAGGGTTCCAGTCTGGCTCTCTTCCAGGCACACTCCTTGTGTCCTGGTCACCAGCATGTTATTAAGCTGCCTCTTGTTCTCACAGCCATGGACAGCTACCACATCTTCTGTCATGAAACTGAGCCCACAGAAATCCTTATTTACATTGCCCCCAATCAGGCATTCTGTCGCAGTGATGAGAAAAATAACTAATAACCTAGCCAACACTATAGCTATGTTATTCATCATGTATAGACAAACACTTGAAGTTTCCAGGGTTTGGAAGCATGCATGCTCACAGGGAGCTCATTAGAAAACTAGCCAGACACTAGTGGCTCTACTGGAATTTATCACATTCTGAAACACCTGAACAGATGCTGCCAGATGAAGGCATGAGTGTTTGCCCACGTGTTGTACAGGTGCATGTGAGCAAGACTCTTAAAGATATATTAATAGTAGGCTCTCAAGCAGGAAAAAGGAGAATGGCAAACAGCAGTGACTTGCTATCACCTGCCTTTTAAGTCGATGCTATGAAGAGCATCACAGGTCCATTAATACAATGGGACACACCAGTCACTAATACACTCCCAGCTGAACCTAACACAAGCAATTCTAAGTTAGGAACGTGACGGTGGAAATAATCTGTGTGCTTTACCAGGAAGCAGCAGTATGAACTGGATTGAAGGTAGGTCCTCAACACATATGCAAAGAAAGAAAGGGGTGGTGGTTCTATACCAAATAAGCAATGATCTGCCATTCCACTACACAAACTGAGGCACTAAGACAGAAACCCTGCCACAAAACAGACTTATTTTCATATTTAGAAATACTAACTTACTGAGATTAAGCCAGTGAAGATAAATAAAAGCCAGACTATATAACAACAATCTGCCCACCTACTGTGGGGAATGTGGGTCAAGGAGAAAGAATAGGGAAATATAATCCACAAAATATTCAAGGCAAAAATATGCTGGTTATTACAGCGACCACAATCTGAGAACTATAAACACTAAATGTAAATTAGTGGTAAATCCTGTGGTGTTCTTAAATTCAACGATATTTTAAAACTCTTTTCTGCCAAGGTGTTTTATAAACAAGTTGGTGGACTGATCTCTAAGAGAAGCATTTCATTTAAAAAAGATCAAATTAAAATTACGTGAGACAGAAAATATTGGTTCTAAAAATTGTAATTGAACAGTATAATCAGTTATGTGCTTAACAAACACATACTGATACAGGAGTCAGCCTAGCCATGCCTGCACACACATATCCAGTGCAGAATGAGATGCTCACAGCAGCCCAGTCATGCCTGCACATGCATGGATGAGATGCTCACAGCTGGGAATGCTGGTGTCCATCTTTACCCTGACACATGGCTGATTCACTTCCATGACCTGGAGAAGGGAGGATTCACAGCCATCCTTATTCTTTCACCAAGACAAGGGACCCTGCAGCTGCCATGTGTCTTCTGACTTGGATGAGGAAAGAGCAGTTGCACAAGTTCAGCCTCAAGGCTGTTGCCGTTCATTTTTCTCCCTGGAGGACTTAGGAAAGAGGCAGGAAGGTAAACTTCATTCAGAACTAGTAGAGTCTGGATAGCTCTCAAGGCAGAAGACACCCTGAGTGGCAGTGAACTTGCCAGTCAAAACCTGAGTCACCACAGAGCCTCTCCTTCAGTTCAGACATTGTTCATTTAAACCTTACATTTATATTTCATTATTGTCTTATTATTATCAGTATAGTGTGTGCTTGTTCGCTTACTTGCTGCACTGCATATGTGTAGGATAGAGGACCCCTTGTGGAATCACTTTTTCCTTCCATCATTTAAACCTTACATTTATACTATCATTATTGTTTTATTATTATCAGTATAGTGTGTGTGTGTTCGCTTACTTGCTGCACTGCATATGTGTAGGATAGAGGACCCCTTGGAGAATGACTTTTTCCTTCCATCATGTGTGTGCTGGGGACTGAACTCAGCATCGTGTAGGCAGCAGCCGTCTCACTGGCCTGAGCCCAGATCTGTTTTGACAGACACTGCACCCATAGAACAGCATTTAATAGTCACTCCTTTTGTCATTGTTCTCTTCCAAACTCTTTACAAAAAAAACTTTAAGGAGTCTATTTCTTCTGGGAATTCAGATAGTATACCAACATTAAAAACCCTTTGCAGACTCTGTGAGTTCGAGGCCGGGCTGGACCGACAGCCTCCAAAACAATACAGAGAAACCCTGTCTCGTAAAAACCAAAAAAAAAAAAAAAAAAAAAAAAAACCCTTTGCAGAGCCTCTAAAGTTGTTATTACTGTAGATAATCTTATTTGAAGACAGCAATTTCTCCCTCTCGATCTGCCCATTGTATTTGTTGACATCTTGAGTAGTAGAATTTTTCAAAAAGCCTGTACAGAAAACAAAGCCTAAAAAATCCTTTTGCATGCTAATTGGTATTGGATTATATTTACCTCTATTTAAAGAATTTTTTATTTATAGCAAATCATTCAGTATTCCTTGGGATTCCTTTTAAATGCAATTCTAAGGTCAAGTGATGCCTTCAGTGTGTTATTTCCAGATAAAGACCCATCTTGGCATCTTCCTGACATGATCTCTGCCTTCACCTTGGCCCACATTTGTGGTACACATTTACAGTTTTAGTGCGTAAGGAAATGTAAACAGGCCAGGCAAGGCAAACCGAACTCTGTCCTCTGCTTCTCTTTAATAAAGCCTTTACAATTTTCTATTATTTTTATCATGTAGGACAAATTCAATGTTACCTAGTTTTTAATATCCTCTGTAAGTATTCTTACAAAGATCATATGAAATTGCATTAAATTCATGTATTACATTGGAAACAAGTAGGACATTTACAGGGCTGAGCATTTTTATACAGGAGTGTGGATCTTCATGCTTCCTATACTTGGGACAGCTTATATCTTTCTCTATGCTTCTGGCTGACATAACATTTTCTTGCAGACTGTCTTTCCTCTAATTTCCATGATCTGGTAGTTACTGGGGAGGGCTAATTTTGATGCTTTTAAGACTGAATATCAAGGTTTACCTAAATCAAAAAGTTGACATTCCATATCCATCACAGTAATTTTTACTTTACTAGTATTCCCTGAACTTTGGCAATTGGAAGTGGCTTGAGTAGGGATTCTGGAATTTAATGGAATTCTGTTAATATGGTCATATGCATATGAATGCTAGATAAACTTAGATGTTTACTAAAATCTTTTCTTCATTCAAATCAATTGAAAAATGAGGGTGTTCTGTTCTAGTTCCTATCATGTCTGTACTTCCGCTGGCTTCTTCTCTGCAACCACTGTCTGAAGGCACCGGAAGTGGACAACAAGCATTTTCTACACACTGCATTTTCATTACAGCCTCATTGGTCCATTTTGAAGGTTTTCTCCTTCAATTTTCTTTTCTACAATGCTAACATTATTATCTCTAGCTACTGGATCTGTTTCATATACTTAAGATACTTCTTTTACCTTTAAAAAATCAAGTAAAATATATTTCCAGTCCTACAAATATAACAAATAGATATAAACATAATACATATATTTGCATAAATAAATTTATGCATTTATACTTATAGATGAGAAATATAACTTTTGAGGCTATACATACATACACACACACACACACACACACACACACACACACACCCCTCTTTCTCCCTGCCATTCTGAAGACTGAACCCAAGGCCTTGATATATGCAAACGGTCGACCATGGAGTCATAACCCTCACACCTATCTTCATTTCCCAACCCAAATCCATTGGCATTTTAGGCATGTAGTGAACAGTTTTTTAAAAATTGTTTTTAATTGGGACTGGGGGTTTAATTGTCTTTATAAATGCTTGCCTTAGTTACACCAATCCTTTCTCTCTTTTGTTAGATTTTATTGGAGGTGTTCACCAACTCAGCTTTATAGGAATTTATTTTCCTTTATATATAAAAGAAAGCACGCTGGGGACTAGTGGAACACAGTTTGCAAATAGAAGACAGAGAGCTTCTGAGCTGTCTCTGGCTCCTAGGGAGGTTTCCAGTTGTCTTGTCTCCAGAAACTACTGTCTGGACGAAGAGCTCTTGAAAACTAGAACTGGACTTCCAAGAATTGGCTGCCTAACACAGGTGATGTTTCTTATCATTCTGCCTTCAGGAGACACTGTGCTCTGTAAACCCTATGGGCAGTTCATTTCTTGTGAAGGAAATTAGGGGCCACCTGAGAACTTATTCAATTTAAAGCTTATTTAAAACAAAACTTTAAAGCTGCCTTATGTGCATGCCATCCTGATTTCTAACTCAATTCCATTGGATTACAGCAGAAATAAACAGTCACTAGGGATATTCTGCACCCACACAGTTGTAGTGCATTCTCTATGGCAATCTCTACTCACAGCTCTCCTTTGGACCTTGCTTATTTGTAGATTGGACTAGAGGCAGTGCTCACCTGAGTTTTCAAGCAATTGTGTTTACAGGCACTTCACCACCTTGGACAGAATGGTTGACTTTAATCAATGACAAACTCGAGCTTCTCACACTCCTCCTCATGCAGGGCCCTCCTGTCAGAGGGCTTTTTGCTAAGAGAAACCAAATCTATCTCCAGATTTTAGGGATTCTTCCCTAGCTTCTGGTTTACTTAGCCATACCAAGCTGACTAGAATGAAAAAAGACTCAACATAGAAACCGTTATTAACATTAAAACACATCTGCCTCGTTTAGAAGTGGGCTGTATTCATGTGGATGCCTATGCCTCCTATTTCTCTCTTTCATGTTTCATGTCTCTTAAATACACTAAAATAATTCAGAGGAGTAGGTATTTCTATTCATTCATTCATTCATTAGCGGGAACTTCACAGATCATAGCCATGGACCTCTGCTACAGAGATAGCCAAATGTTGGAAATTTAGTGCTGGAGAACAGATTGATATAATTGACTACCATGAAGGTGAACCATAAATGTAAATGGATGTAAAATTTCAGATAGTTTTCATATTTCTAGCCCCTAAACACTTAACAGCAATGAAGTAGTTTCCAAGGAAACACAAAGCCGGGCACACACATCAGCTCAAAACTACAGCAAATAACATGCTTTTCACAAACCCACTAGATGTTTTCAGAGCTAGGGTCCCAAGTCTTCATGTTTGTAAAAGCTTGTTCTTCAAAACTGCCTTTACAAGAGAGCTGAGAGAGAAGGTGACAGGGAGAGAGAGGGAGGGAGAGGGGGAGGTGCAGAGAGAGAAGGGGGGGAGGGAGGGAGAAAGAGGGGGGAAGAGAGAGGAGGGGAGAGAGAGAGAGAGAGAGAGAGAGAGAGAGAGAGAGAGAGAGAGAGAGAGAGAGAGAGAGAGAGAGAGAGAGAGAGAGAGAGGGAGAGCCCATGCAGCTCCATTGGTGGGTCTACACCATTCCCTCTGTTACAGGAGAGAAGGTAGCACACTGCTTCTGCAGGCATAAGTGACGCTTAGAGGAAAATTAAATCATGGAATGATGGTGGGGCTGATTATTCTACTGTGCTTTAAAGGCAAGAGATTGCAGTCTTCGAGTCCAAAGTGGTTTCATATGGACTGCCACAGCTGCGGTTTACTCTTGAAACTATAACCTGTCAAATTAGAAGCAGGCAAGGCCTCTGCTCTTAATGGTTCCACTTTCTACTTCTACTGTCTACAGTTATGTCTACAAGTCTATCATTTTTTATTCAGTTCAGCTATGTCATTTGGATGAGTAAAATATGGAAACTACTTGTCATCTTGGCAGGAGAAGATTCTAGTATGTCGCAGGCTTAAAGAAACCATCAATTTTAGGCTTGTTGTCTAGATAAGGCTGACTTCTATAGTAGGTGTCCTTACTGAGTTTGCTGCTATTTTGTTATCCTGGTTAACACTGCACAGTGTATAGTACAAGACAGGAAAGTGGTTCAGGTGTCTGAGGGCTAGAGTTGTTTCTGCTTCTGGAGACTTGATTGACTTTACTGAGTCAACAACCTTCCAACTCTACTCTGTAATTAGGAACCAAGTATTACAAAATGTTCCATCCCGACTCCATCCCTTAACTGTGGAATGACCGTCAAGCAATTTACTTGTCCCAAAGAAATTGAAAAGTCAGGTGTTCAACTTTACATATAATTTTGCTAGAGTCCTCCTTTCCTGGCGCTCTACATGCTCACCTCATGATACGAAATATTAGAAGCTAAAGGACAAACACTTTGCTCGCTAAGCAACAGATCATAAGTGAAACCATTCCCTACAAAAATCATATCCTGTTGAGGCCATAATGACATCAGAAATATGTGTTTATCATCTGTTTTAGACAACTTAGCATATTTTTGGCCCGAGGCAAAGTTGAAGTAAAACCATTTGTAGTTGCCTCAAAGCAAGATAGCCACACTTTCCTAAGGTAATTGATACCTAAGAGGATACTGCCTTCAGATCACAGCCCAGGATCTAGGCATGCTAATTCTTAAAAGAAGGTTCTTAAATTTACAATGCATGGATGTCAACTGGGTTTCCACCAGAACTCAACAGGAAATAATTCCACTTTAAGCATGCATAGAGACCACAATGAAATAGGCATTTAGAAACTCCCTTGGAATTCTGGAATTACCTCTCTTGCTCAATTTAAGGAGAAGAGGGAAACTGAGATTCCTTTTTGAATATAAAAGCATAATAGCCGTAGTGAGAACTAAGAATACTACCGTGTGTTTTGGAAGGCACTCAAATGAAATCAATCATTACTTTCTTTTTTCCTGGAGTGTATTTAAAGAAGCAGTGATTTAAAGTACAGATAGCTAAGGTAAATAGAAGACATACAATTTTTATATTCATTGTGAAAACATGTGTAGGTAATGCAAATATGTCACTTGCTTTCCGTGACAGTGATATAAAGCATGTAGCTTCCCTGGACACCACCTTAGCCAGTGAGGTCAACCACAGCTGCCAACAGCAATCTGAAAGGCAGCTCTTCACTCTGTGCGCCAAAACAAAAGCGCCAGGAATTACCTTTGCCCCGCAGGCAACTGGATGATTTGGAAAAAAAAGTTAAGTAAATATTTAATCTAAAGTAGCCTAAATGGAATAAAATGCAACAGCAAATGTCAGATCCAGAGAAGCGAATGTTCGCCACTTCCCAAGGAGAAAATAGAGAATCAAAACTCAAGATGTTTCTCAAAGTTGAGTGTGGAGGCAAAGCTTGCCTTCCTAGGGCTGGCTCTTGAGTGCGCTGCCCACTGATCTGGACATGTCAGGCGACAGTCAAGGCTCCTGGACAAAAAGCTGAGATCACAGGCACTATGCTGGCCAGTCTACTGCTATGAAACACACGACGTGCCATACCTCCATCCTTTCCTGTTTAACGTCATCAAGTTCATTGTCCTCAAACATTGCCAGAAGCTCTCCTGTCTGGTCAATAGAGTTGATCAAATCCTGAGCGATTTTCTGTCTCTTGTTTGTACTACTGCTGCCACTCAGTTTTTCTTCATGAAGATTAGAAAAGAGAAAAAAAAAATATCCTGAGAAGGGTGCATTATCATCAACCAGAAAGTATAGCAAACACAACATGTGACATTCACTCAATCACCTTTACAGAGAAAACTCTTGCCTCTAAAACAAGTCATACAGAAGTCAATTACTTACCACTATCACAAAATAAAAAACAGATAGAATCTAATTACATTATTAATTATCATAGTAAATGTAAAAGGGTTGACTGAATCCCGTATAAAAGGGAGAGGGGTACTGTTCCATAGTACTTACAAGAGAAATAACACAATCAGGAATGGGGGTATGCTAGGTAAACATAAGGCAGAACTCACAACTAATAATGTTAGAAAACACAGTTCATGACCAAAAGTGTACATGAGACAGCATAGAATATTGTCTAATGAAAAAGGAAGACTAACAAGCATACTCATTTACAGAATCAAGATAACAGAAACAAAAGAAACCTACTAAGAAGTATAATTAATGAAAGATATATGAATGCCTTGCTTTCAAAATTTGACAATTTATGTTAAGGCCATGAAAAACACCAGTGCTTCAGCACTTACAGTAGCACCTACAGAAACAAGGGAGTCTATTTTTTCAAGTCCTCTTCTTCTAAAATGAAAACCTTAAAGACTATATATATTCACAGCAAGGGCTGAGATGCAGCTGTGCAAGGTCCTGTGTCCAATCCCGAGAACCAAGGGGAGAAAAACGGACAGAAAGGCAAACACTCAATAATATTACATGTAATACTTTCTCCTATGTCCCCCCACCTTTTTTCCTCCCTCTCCCTCCCTCCTCTTTATGTTATCCACCAATCCCCAGACACAACTCACAGTGGCCATCCTGTATGTGACCACCATACATTTCTCTGTGCTCATACATTCACAATATATTTCTTAAAACATGTGCTTTCTTTAAAAATAGGCTCTTACAGTCTTCCTTTATGAAGAGAGGTTCTTTTATCCTCTCTTCTCTTCATGTTTCCTAGTTGAAGACAGAGAAAGATTTCTCCATCTTCATGGATAAGCCCGATTCTTCTGTAAGGCCTGCATAGCCATCTATATCCAATATATCTACTAACATGGCTTTCAATCCATCCTCTGTTGATGGGAAGACACTTTGTGTTAGTTTTTGCACTGGGGAAATGCTGAAGAGGTATCTCATTCCTAACAGTGCTTTGTCTTCATTGCTAAGAGTGGAAATGTTACAGACACTTCAAGTTTCATGAAAGCAGTTCTGACGCTGTTTCTTCTACATTTCTTCCCAGAACTCCAGCAAACGCCTGGTGCATCTAGAGGGAAGTACTGTCAAGTTAGCTCCGTAGTCACCAGGGATTTCAGCATCTTCTCATGTTTGTTACCCCAAGGAGCCTGTTTTCCATCTGTGTTTATCTATGATAACAAGGACTCTTTCCTATTGTCCTTGTTGTTATCTGCCTGTCCGCTGGAGAACATTTTTTGCTACAGTGTAGTCTAAAATTTTTATATATATATTTTAACTTTTCATTTCTCTCTACTTCCACAGTGTGAAGTTTCAAGTTTATTTTCAGATTTACTGTTTCCTTCATGTTTTGTCTTTATGCATCTAGAATTTATTTTATTTATAAATAATAATATATGTTCACCTTTAGCGTCTTTAAAATATTTGTACAGCACCACTAATACGTTTTCCTGTTACGTTGAAATTTTGTCATACCTCAAATTTCTGTGCCTCAGATTCAGTTCCTAGGCATGTGTCAATTTTCCATATACAAAGTCTCCAGTGACACCACAGGATTCATATATACACTTACTCTTCTATTACATACTTTCCCAAGACAATATGGGCGTTTCCTGCTCCATAGGAAAGCTATAATTTTTTTGTATAACCCCAAGAAAACATTATTGGAATTATACCTAAAGCAGCATGAATTCATTATTTGGTTGAACTGATATATTTAATGTTTCAATTCCATTGTCCTTCCTTGTTATCTGTTCCTATAGTCCATGTTAACAAGATGCTCTCCATTTAATTCCAGGGACTATTTTCCTTGAGTCCTACAGATGACTGCAAAGCAACATGATGCTCATCACATTGTTGGAATGCTCATGTTGATCCCCAACTATTTAGTAACATGATTCCTCGGTAGCTGAGATGAGGGTTATTATCCATGTACAATTAAAGATTAGTGAACTGAACCCTATCAGGTATCTACTGTTATTTCAATTGTAAAAGTGAACTTTCTGCCCAATTTCACTTTTTTTAAAAGTATTCTGTGGACATAGTGAAAAAACAAAAATGACTGTTGACACTCCAAGAAAATAAGATCTAAGCACACATAATCTGATATTTTGCTGGTTAATATTTAGTCACTCCAGGTGTGTTACACTAAACCAGTGGTTCTCAACATTCCTAATGCTGCAACCCATTAATAGTTCCTCATGTTGTGGTGACCCCAAACCATAAAATTGTTTTTAGTGATACTTCATAACTGTAATTTTGCTACTGTTATAAATTATAATATCTGATATGTGACCCTTGTGAAAGGGAGGTTTGACCCCCATGGGGGTCATGACCCAGAGATTGAAAGCCACTGCGCTAAACAGTATGCCTTCTATAATCTTCTTTATTCTTGGTAGTGTTTTAACACAAAATTCTGAGTAAAGTGCTAATATTATCTTTTGTTTTCTTCACATTTTTATATTTATTCATGAAACACTTATTGAACACAGCATTTTGGAATCCAATTTATTTTTTGTTGACATTTGGGATCTTTATTTTTTTTTTACATTAATTCATCTATGTTGATAGACCTTCCATTTTTTTCTCTGTTAATTTGAAATTTTAGTATATTTTTCCATTTTATTGTTTACTTTTTTCCCTTTGTATTTTCATTATTAAAGTCCTGTTTTCTTTTCCTTTTTGGGGTGTGTATTGCATGTGTAAGTGGTGCATTATGTACACACGTGAATGTATGTAAAAAGGCATTGACTGTCCTCCCCTACTACTCTCTGCTGCATTCCTTTGAGACACAGTCATATTATTTTCTCTTAAGACAATACTATTGGAGCTGGGGATACAGCTCTGTGGGTGAGGTGCTAGTCATGCAAGCCTGTAGGTTTGAACCCCCAGAATCTACATGAAAGCTGGAAGCAGTACTGTGAACATCTGTAATCGTAGTGCTCTACCAGGAGATGTGTGGTTGAGACAGGATAATCCAGAAACTCATAGAACAGCTAGTTGAGCACATGTAACAGTGGACAAGCTGAGGTAAAATCAAAGAACTGATACCCAAAGCTGCCTTCTGACTGCCATGTATGTGCCATGGCATGTAGGGGCCTGTACTACACACACACACACACACACACACACACACACACACACACACACACACACACACACACACACACACACACACAAAACTATCATTGTATTTATTAATGTATTTACATAGTTGTATTAAGCTGGGGGAAACAAGTTAAGGGCCCTGGCATGGTAACATGAGCTCTACACCTGAGCTACACCCCTAGCTAGGTTAAAAGCAAAATATAAGTCAGAAAGTTACTGCAAAGAAGTCATTAAATATTGCAGTTGGTGATTAATACAGATTAATGAATACAGTTATCAGTGAGACTTAGGGAGTGAGAAAGAACTAAAGAATTTTTCATTTGTCAAATGATGGTTATACATACCAAATAAAAATGTCTCAAATACTGTCATATATAAGTACTGAGTATCTGCTATCTGCTATAAATATGCTAATGAATGTTTAGAGAAAATATGCTTAAAATGAAAAAAATAATTTTAAAAATTTGTAATTATGTGCCTGTTAATTTAAAGTATCTTTTTACCCTTCAATAAAGATAGAAGTAAATTTTAGGCCAACCCTTGCCTAAATTATGTAGCTCTAACCAAGGTATTGTTAATAAACCCACATACTAACTTTTCAGGGTACAGTCTGGACACAGATCTTCATACAGCAGCTAACCATTTAGACAACAGATACCAAGTGAAGCCAGAAACTAACGAAATCAACGTTGGAGGATTGTAGAAGTGACGTCCATACAAAATCATATAGCTACTTAAAGCATTATGATATTTCTGTTGGTATGCACGTGCGAGGGCATGATTTTCCTTTTGATTGTATCTTGATTGTTCAGTCTAGGAACATAGGAACCTTTGCAGAAGAAAATGTCCTACTATAACCTTAAGAGGTTTGATGGGCTATTTTAGATGACTTCCTAGTGCAACCCGGTTTCCAGTTCTGGGCAACCACTCCAGGCTGTTTTCCCTCTGTCGCTACTTGACAACCTGGGCTATATCACTACTTCATTCACTTATGAGCATGCCAGTTTCGATTCTACTTTATTGCCCTAAATATGTCCTACATTAATATTCTGTATTTATGTCTTTATATGTTGGCAGATATGGAGCTGATGCTAGTTTTCTATTGTAAAAGATACTGCTTTTCAGGTTCATATGAAATTTTTTTATGTGGACATTTCTCTTCATTTATCTTTACTGGGTGTTGAATAGCTGGTTTTACTTTGTTAATCTTTTTGAGAAGCTTCTGGGATGTTTTCTAAACTGTCTGCAACATTTTACCCTCCCCCAGCATCACAAGCTAAAGTGCTACACAGCCTGAACAGCTTTTGCCTTCATCTGTCTGTCCAGTCACAGACATCCTGGCAGGTGAGGAGCAGCCTATTATTGAGGATTTGCATTTGCACTATGGCTCAGGACAATGGCCATCTTTTCTAGCATCTATTAGCTATTGCTTTACTTTTGCTACAAGGTTAGCCTCAGGTCTTTGCCCATTTCCAAACTGATTTATTGTCTCTATTATGGAATTGAAGAGTTCAATGTATATGTTTATAAACACACACACACACACACACACACACATATGACTTTTTCATTCTGTTTTTTCTTTTGCATATTCTCTGAAGCACTTTGAAGGCCTTACACTTGATCAATTCTAATTCAATAGTGGTTTATTTTGCTGCTATGCTTTTGGTGTCATGCATTCAAAATACTGTCCTTGTACAAGGCTACCAACAGTTATTCCTGTTTTTCTTTTGAAAACTTTCATTTTCATAGACCTCCAGATGCTTCTGGAGGAAGAGAACGATTCCTGCAAAATGAATTCTGACCTGTGTACACTCATCATGGAATATATACCCTATACATGCTTACATAAAACAAGTAAATGTATAATGAAAATGAAAAAAGAATTTTGTATTTTGAGCTATTATAGTGAGCTCTCAATGATTTGTACCTAGGTTTTTCATTTTTTGTTTGTTTTGGGGGGAGCATACTGCATCATTATGGGATCAAATTATTTCTTTTCTATGTAGATCTATATGTCACAGATGCCTCAATGTCTCTAGTTGAAGGAGCTATTAATTCCACACGGCATTGTTCTGCAAGCTGTCAAGTCTCACTGAGTCTTTCTCTGAGTCTCATGTGTGTTCTCAGTTCTGATCATCTGTAGCCCAGCATGTATCCTGTTTGGACTGTGACAGATTTACAGCACAGTTGAGAACTCTGTAAGCTTGACTCCTCCAACTTTGCTACTTGTTGAGATGGTTTTGACTATTCTGGGTCATGTACAAATTGGAAAATGGATCTTTTCCTCTCTAGAATCTGACATTTCCACACAAATGACAGAATCAGTCTGTTCATTTCATCAAAAGCTGGTGTGATACTCGATCTATAGCACCAGCTAAGGATGGCCATTGCCTTAAAAATCCTAAGTGTTCTAGCCATGAACACTGCTACTTTTTTATTTCTTCTTGGTTTTCTTTCTCTCAACAGTGAGTTCCAGTTTCTATGTAGAAATCTTGCAGGTCACTGGTGAAATTTATACCAATATAGTTTATTTTTGTGATGCTATTATACGTGGTATTTATTTCTTCATATGACCTTGAATTGTTTGTTCTGAGTATAAGGAATGTGTACCCATTTGTTTTGTTTACATATTTATCTTGTATCCTGAAAATTCCTGAATGTGTCCACCAATTGCAACAGTTTTTAGTGGGTTAAGATATGTTTCTAGCGGGGCGTTGGTGGCACACACCTTTAATCCCAGCATTGGGGAGGCAGAGACAGGCAAATCTCTGTGAATTTGAGGTCAGTCTAGTCTACAGAGTGAGTTCCAGGACAACCTCCAAAACAATACAGAGAAACTCTGTCTCAACGCCCCCCCAAATATATGTTTCTATATAAAGAACATGCCAGATACATGCATAGCTTTATGTGTTTAATCTGGGTGCTTTCATTTCTTTTTCTGCCTAAATATCACGCTAAAACCTTTGTACAATATTGCACAGAAGAGGAACAAGTGCATATTCTTGTCTTATTCTTGATGCTAGGGAGGAAAGAATCCAGCCTTTTATGGTAAGTACGCTGTTTCCTTCTGTGTTTTCTTGGTCAGTAGAAGCTGCTCTAAAATCCACTGTGGCTAGGAAGTTTAAACAACAAACAATCATTTACCAGATTTCTACAGGCTGTGGTATCCTAGGTCCAGGCAGACCTGGTATCTGGTGAAGGCATCTTTTTAACAGATAGGATGGGAGTTCTGAGTGTGTCTGTTTAGAAGTACACTGATCCCATCCATAAGGGTTCTCCCTCTGTGGTCTAACAACTTCCCAAAGGCCTCCAGATACCCTCTCTTATGTCTTTCATGATTAGCTCTGACTTTACTAAACTATGTGTCAGTATAGATGATTTAGTTTATCTTAATGGAGTTTGTTTATTTATATACTTGCTGATATATTCCTGTACTGTATACTCCTTCTCTTCTGATATAGCACATGCTGATGTTTTAGTGTACTGTATACTCCTTCTGATATAGCACACGCTGATGTATTCCTGTACTGTATACGCCTTCTCTTCTGATATAGCACATGCTGATGTATTACTGTACTATATACTTTCTCTTTTGATATAGTACATGATGATGTATTAGTGTACTGTATACTTCTCTTCTGGCATAGTACATGCTGATGTATTCGTGTACTGTATACTCCTCTTGATACATTATGCTGATGTACTTGATAGTGCCCTGCATGTCTCTGAAGCTATGCCAACTTTCTTAGTTTTCATGGTTCTTTAGATTATATGATCTTTAATACAAGCTCATTGGTTCTTTCTTCTGCCAGTTCAAAGCTTCTATTGTCCTAGCTTCCATCTTCCTTATTGTTCTTTAGTAATTAATTAATTTTGTATATGGGTGTATGTGTGCATGCCATGGCACCTTTTTTTAGGAGGATTAACTGCCAGGAACTTGTTCTCTCCGTCCATCATGTGGTTGAGCTCAGGTCATCATGCTTGGTGATATGTGAGATAGCTTAAATGTATTTACATTTAAACTCCATTATTATATATCTTAAATTTAATCTCTTCATTGACACTGTATATTTTGTGAGGCATGGCTTTCATACTTTGCTGTTCTTCTCCGAATACAATTTCCTTTATTTATTTGACACACTATGATAGTTCCTTTGGATTACTTTGCTTGCTAAATCCAACACCTGGATTCCCAGAAGGCAAATTTTGTTATCTACTTTTCTTGTTTTTCTTTTTTTCCAACATAGATCATATCTATCTGTGTCTTTACACATCTTATGCTTTGTTGTTATAGAAAATGGTCATTTTAGATGATATACAACAGTAACTCAGGCAACCATTTCTTCCATTTGGTGGACTTGTCCTTCATAGCTTCTTCATTTTGGTGAGTTGGCTAGACTAGTGACAGATTTCTTCATAGTGTGCTGCCTCTGATGTCTCCTACCCCTCCACGGAGCAGACTTCTATGTGCATTCTCTTCCATCACCAGCTCTACAGCACCTTTGACTGCCACTTTTCAAGCTCTCTATGAAGCTTCAGGCTGGTCTAATTGAGTACCACATATAACAGCTAAGTCCCAGTAACCACAAGCTGGGTGCTGATGCTTTGTTTTTAAATGTTTGTTCTTACAATGTTAAATGCCGTGTAGGTGTGTGTGTATGAGCATGTGTGTATGTGCTTGTGAGTTCTGGTGCCCTCAGAGGCCTGGGCTTTCAATTCCCTGGACTGGAGTTACAGGTGGTGGTGAGTTGCCTGACACGGACCAAACTCAGCTCCTCTGAAATAGCAGTAAGTGTTCTTAATTCCTGAGGTACTCCTTCTGATAACACCCCTGGGAATAAAATCTCTACATTTTAGCATGCTAATGTTGATCCTTTTGCTGTGCTGTGGATCTCCTAGCCTTCAATTTGCTGCCAGGATTTCCACAGAGAGGTCCTAGCCATCAACTTCCACATGCTCTGCTCCCAATAACCTTCTTAGGGGGCTTGCAGGGTTCTTAGTTCTCCGTCTGCCTCTCTCTGTGCGGAACTGTGGTACTGTACTGAGATGAAGGAACTGAGGTACTTGAGCCCTTTGAGGTTCCAGAAGAGAAAATAACGAGGTTAAACTGCCAACAAGTGATGGAGTGTTAAGGAAAAGAAGCACATGGGAAGAACTCCCTGATGCGTCCGGTTGCCCAAGCTGAGCCTTTGGGTTAGGTTTGGTCTACTCACCTTCCAGGAGGTCATCCTCGTCAATTCCTTTGATGATCTTGGATTTGTAGTCTCGGATAAACATGTATTTTAGAAGTCTTCTAAGTTTTTTCTATTGCAATATAAAGTAAGAAGCTTATAACACATTGCTTTACTGATAAAAGATTGCTTTAAGAATTAAATTTAATAAAGCAGTACCTGATGATCATTGGCAAAATATAACTATCATTAGCTTAATAGTATGAGAAAAAACACGTAGCCCTTCAATACTAGCTAAAATTTAAGTGTTTATAAGGGCGTTTTCACATGGATCCATCCAGACATTCCAGAATCACAATAATACTTTTTGTATATTTTAGAAAACATCTTAAATTCCTTTTGATGATTTCAATAAATACCATATTGCCTTTGGTAAGCCAAGTATACTTACGCTTTGAAATTTTGTATATACTCTAAGACAAAAAATATGTAAGATAGATTTATAAACATCTAGACTAGGAGTTTTTAACAACTTATCTTTATATTTATAAAGTTTTGAGATAAAACCTTGTTGTGTAGCCCAGGCTGAACTTGAACTTGTGATCTTGCTTCAGTCTACCTAGGTCTAAAATAACAGGAATGTGCTAGCACACCTGGCCTGAGAATTCTTATATATGGAAAGTATCTATAAGCTGAGAAATCTGTCTTCAGGAACCTCAAAGCCCGTGAATGATTGGTAGGTCTTAAAGACAGACGGCCTTCTGAGGATTTAGAAGAAGATGGTAATAGCGCTTAACTGTAAGCAACTTATAATGCCTTGCATCGTATATTGTGCTAACCCTAGAATGTATTGCATCTGGTTCACAATCTTCAATTAATAATGCCTTGCAGCAGATTCTGAGCTACCCCTAGACAGCACTGGTTCTGTTTCACAATCTCCAGGCTTCAGATTTCTAAGGGTGGAAACAGTGCACTGTACAGGGCTCTTTACCATGAGCATCACTCAACGTTTTCAATCTCCCTAAAGTAGGGACAAATCTAACCAGCTCTTTTTATCGAGGGACCCTGATTTAAACTCAGACTGACGACTGAAGTTCAGCAGGGCCTGAAGTAGAGGACAACCTCTGAGTCTAATTCTGTCATGTGCAAGTTAAAGAAAGTCCCGATCTCATATGCCTGCTGCACAGGAATCATGAGAGACTACATCCCATAGTATGTAAAGCACATCAGTGGTAGAAAATGCTTGTCTACCAACTCCAACTACTAAAGAAAAGTCACATTGCACTCTGAAGTGCTCTTGTTTTTCATGGTTTTCCTTTTCTCTTTGCTTTCACTCTACCCACTATTTTAGTTTTATTCTATTGAGTATTATCCCTACATAAGCTACCTTACATTCTTTTTGGAACACTTCAGAATATAAATTACTTGAGAAAGATGAGAAAATGAATGACTATTCTGCTATGAATATGTTGTTGGTTTTTCAAAATATCCTGGACCCCAGCAAAGCACCATCAAGTGGCACATATTCCCGGAGTTTCTATAGGGTAAAATGGCCACCTTCCTAACAAGGGGAAGGAGTGCCAGTGTGGACTGTGTGTTTCTCTCTTTACATCTGTCAGTGGAAAGGAAACACCAGGGACAAGACATGCTGGGCAGAGCAAGCCCACTGTGTTTCCTGGCTGCTCCCACAGGAACCTTTGCTAAGGGCCTTATTGCTGTCAGCAGCCTTCAGGACTTCCTGGACTCAGCACCACAGTGGGTGCTGATAACTGCTTATCCTTAAGTACACTCCAAGTCCAAAACAAACTGGCAATTCTTCATAAAGCGCCTTTTCTCAGCCATGCCCAGAGCCACCATAGGAACTAGTTATCCTGTCAGGTTCCTGGACTTTGGTCTATGGTCTAGAAGGCCTCAGGAGTCTCACCTTTGTCCCTTTGTCACAACTCTTCACTACACCAACTCTTTCCCTATCTAACCATACAACCAAGTTTTAAATACTTCCAGCATATCGCATAGATTGCCTAAAGCAGGCTCCAAGCTTTTTGATACTGAATGCATTTCTTTTTCTTTACATATTCTTCATATTAATAAACATATGGCTGATTACAACAGGTAAAGTAATAACTAGCTGCTTACAGAAAATTATGACAAAAATAGACATACAAATATCTGGTAAGAGTTTTTAATTAAAAATTGAAATGATAGCAGTTTTTAAGCAACTTGCATTAATATTTTATAAGTCAGTGCAGAAAATAAACTTCGTATTTCAAGTTAAAACCAATTCTGTCAAAATCTGAATTCTATCAGCACTAAGGTACAAACTGAGAAGAAAAAGAAATGTGCTCCTCAGAGAGACCCCCATGTGCAAGAACAGAGTTTAGTTGGTACCTAGGGATGTGAGACAGCAGTGAAAATATCTGAACAAGTATAAGGAGGAGAAAGATGAACTGTAGTGCAGTTTTGGCATCAGAGATCTGCTCATGTAAACAGCAAATAACTTTTGTAGTAAATGAATTTTGTTGTGTAAATTGTGAAAGCTTAACTGCTTCAGTTGTTATGATTCTTGGATATTTGAAAGCTGTAACAAGGGTCCATCGTTTCCTTATGCAAGTACAATTACACATCAGGCTTATGTTTGATAGAAAGGGATTGTTTTATAGTACCTTATCTTTTCTCATCAAGAAGAGAAGATCTTCAGCAGAGATCACCCTTGCTCCCCGTAGCTGAGAGACTTCTGCAGCTTGCTGTAACTACAACAAAGGAAATGCAGGAAATTGTCTCAGAAATATAAATTACACATAATACAATCACAATGTCTCGAGAGAGATAAATCTACTACAGTAAAGACCTTGGGGAATAAACCAGCAATCATGTTATTGCTTTTTAAAGCAAAACTCCCTGTGCTTTAAGATATCAAAAAAAATGCAATTAAATTAGCTTATGAGCCCACCTGTAATAGATACAATAAACAGAAATCCTTGATCTCCTTCATGCAAAAGAAAAATCATATGCAGCTTCCAGAAATACATTAATACACCTGAAAATAATTTTATGAAATTTTATCCTTCCTACCCGTGTGTGCAATGGTTTCACTCAGTATCACTAGTTGAATAAGTATATTATTAATCTGAGCTCCCATGCTGGTATGATGTGAAATAGCCCCATTCAGGACTTTAAAGATCAACAAAAACAGAAGCTGTTTCTAATATCCAAAGGAAAAAAAATACTTTCGCTTTGGCAAGTCTTCAGTGGCTAAAGGATTCAGTCCATAAATCATAATACTGGACGGCATTAATTTCTTTCCACACTAATTACATGCACACAAAAGTGAACTGTATCTGGGATGCACAAGGCAAAGCACACGGCCTGGAAAGCTAGATCCCCTGAATGTCCATCTGGGCCTTCAGAGCTGCAAAGCCGAGAGCTTGCAGGAATTCAGAAGCCCTAGAAACATAATCTTACTTGAAAATGACCTGGAAAATAAAAGAATGTGAAAAATGATAGTTCTCGTTTTTGGCAAAGGCAAACTCAGTTTCTTATTTTGATTAGTTGGAAGGAACATAAAATAGGTCCATCTGAAAAAAATCAAGATGCTAGAGCACATGTGAGAAAAATGTGCCTGTAAATTCTTCCAAATTTGATCAAACCGTGCTGATTGCACAAAGCCAACTCCCCCATCTTAAGTATTATAAACATATTTACATATGAAAGCTGCTCTCCCCCATCCCCACCATATGCCTTTCTTTGAATGGAGTAAAACAGCAACACACACTCCTGACTGTCACACTGCCATCTTCGTCATCTGAAAGTAAATGGTGCATTTGTGCTGAAGGACCTCTGTTTGAATGTTTAAACCATTCTGCTAACTAAATAAGCTCTAAACCATCTCTGAATGAGCAGACTATAGAAAGACTCTCAACTCCTCCTGTGTCGGCTTTCCCACTGGATTTCCTGGATACTGGTAGTTGGTATATAAACAGAATCCTATCTAAATATAGAAATTTAAATTTAACTGTGAGCCATTTAAGAAGAAACCTTAGGAGGGGGTTGAAAAAATGATATATTTCCCCCCAAAAGAAACTTAACAGTTTTCACGGTGAACACACTTTCCCCTGAAAACTGTTAGGGTGTCAGATAAATGTTTAACATCATTTTTTCAAATAAAAATTTTCCATTACAGTCTTTGATGCATTCAGTCAGGGTGGAGATACGAGATACATATCCATTTCTCTGGACATATACAGAGAGAACAAGGAGACAGCATATAAACACATTTTTATTTTCTTAGATGAAAAAATGGTATGTGCATACATGGAAAAAACTCTATAGGCATCAAGAATGTTATTCCTGACAACAAGGGAACAGGTGAAATATGTTTCTCTAATAGGTTCCCCAGTAAATCAATGGCTTATCCATATCTAACACAATATTCTCTATAATACTCTCTAAAATGTCAGATTACAAATGCAATATCCAGGAATGTAATAAAAGTAAGAAAGACAGAGAGCTAAACATCTAGTACCAGATTTTCAAAACTACTTGTTATAATAAGCAAAAAAAAAAGTCCTTTCTATAGTCTGGTCATTCAGAGATGGTTTAGAGCTTATTTAGTTAGCAGAATGGTGTATGTGTGTATATATATATATATATATATACACACATATATATATATGTTGATATATATATATATTTCTTTTAAAGACATCATTGTGGAGCCTGGCTAGCCTACTCTGCAGTCTAGGTTGATCCTGAACTCAGAGGTCCTTGTGAGTGTTGGAATTAAATAGGCCACTATTGTACCCAGCTCACCATGGGCTTTACTAACTTCTCTATCTAAAGGAACATTTTCTACCACCCACACTATGAGCATTACCACTGCCTCTGGCTCTGTCAGGATACTATGCCCTGGACCTGCCCAGGACTGGTGAGTTATGGGCTCCAGAATTACCTCTCTAGTAATGAAGGAGAGGAATTTACTAGCTAGTAAAAGTAACCCATATGAACACATTATTACCCATTGGCTTAGTCTCCTAAAATTCCTATGTCTACTAAGGTGAGTAAACCCCAATCTTAGTTAATAGTACGGAGTACAAGTTGGCATCTTGACCCTTCAGAAGCATGGGTGCACAGCTCCTGGTCATTTCATTCAAATTCCAGCATCAGGATGTTCCTAATGTCTCAGTGTGAAAGAATGTTGATCGTGTACTTTCTCTAGATATTTAAATGTATTTTTAATTCTTAAAAATGGTATACAAGGGATGAGATATCATTATGCACCTCTGAATGTGTTTCAATGTTTCTCTTCCCCATTTCTTCCCCTAAGTTCCTATTATAACTTTCCTATACTTAAGTTCCTTTTCCCTTTTTATACTCCATATGTCCTTGGTCCACCCTCATCCTTCCAAACACCTATTTTTCTCTTTGCCTTCTCTTGGTCTCTTTTCAAGTATGAAAGCCAGGTGATCCAAACTTGGAAGACAAAAGTCGAATGTTCTCTCTGATACACAGCTCCTGATACATGTATATATGAATAAATGGGTTTTACCATAAATAAAACACAATGTTTTACATTTATTTATTTATGTGGGATGTGTGTGCATGAGTGTGGGCACACATGCAAAAGTTAGAGGAAAACATACAGGAGTTGGTCCCAGATATTAAAATTAGGGTGTTAGTCCTGGGATAAGGCACCTCACATGGTGAGTCATCTCTCTGGACCACGATCCTCTACTCTGAGTAAACAATTTGCAAAAATAAATGGAAGTTGAATTTTTCTGTCAGTCATTAAACTTTATGAAATAAGACTACATTTTCTATTTTTTACAACTAATATTTAATTGTATAAAATAGACTAGAAATTGTGGCATAGACCAATACTTTAAGCCTAATGGTTAGATTAATTATCAATTGACGTTTCTTAGTAAAGTTGGTTCTCGGGAGCTTGGTAAAATCTTTTTCAGAAAGACAGTAAAATCCTACCATGAGAGTAGTTAGGTCAAGGTGTTTCTATCTCTTGGAACTATGATTTTTGTTCAACTTGTTACAACTATTGGAAAGTTAAACAATTAACCTAACATCACAACTCAATACGTTTATATTTTAAATAGTCCAGAACACTGTATTGGGAGACTGATCCTACAGAAGGGTACAATGTACCCCACATACTATCTCAAGTGTGTTTTTTGTTTGTTTTTTAAAGATAGGTTCTCAGCATCACAGGCTGTCTAGCATCCAACTATGTAGGCAAAGGTTGATTTTGAACTTGAACTTTGAACTCAGTTTCCTGGATTTGGGGATTATTGGTATATGCCACATGTAGTTTTAATCTTTTATCCTATAAGTAAACATTTCAACTTCTCACTATTGCCAATGACACTAGCATTTAGGATTTTTCTCCACTTTGTAACATTTTCAGCAATGTCTGAGTGTTTTTTATTGATCTACCCCAGGCTGGGAATGTGCTTTCTATTCTACAGTGTTTATCCTAATTCAGGCTTTTCTTTGGTGATTTTTATTGACCAGTTTCTACATTACAGTGTCTCCAAATGATTATGCATCATGGATTCACCAGCTATAATCATCTTCCTAGTAATCTAGTTATTATATACTGAAACTGTGTCAGGTATAAATGTTAAATTCCAGTTAAAATTCTTTCTAAAAAGTATATGGCAAAAAAGTCAATGCAATCTAAGTTTCCTAATGACTGGAGTGAATCCACATAATGCTTAAAAAATTCAAAGTGTTTCTACTAGCAACCACTTCCAATTATTGCTCTTGTTAGAAATAAACTGAGTCTACTGGAATAAATTTACAATGTTTTACTTTCAGTTTAAATATCATAGAATGCCTTCCTCTGAGCTGATGATTATAGATCTCAGAGGCTCTGAACTTAACCACTGTCTTCCTCTCCTTCAGATTTTGCCTTTCTGTTAAATATAAAGCTGGTACGTACTCGTTGACTATATAAACATTGTCAATGGCTTAGCCAGATAATCATATTTCTCTCTAGAATTTATTTTTTTTGGTTGTCCTTGATATTAATAATTACATTGTCTCCCTTTTTTTCATGGCTTACTATTTTGTGAACCTGCTAGGAACTCATGGAAGACCTAGGAGGCCCCTGTGCCCCTCAGCCCTGCTAGGAACTCATGCAAGACTTGGAAGGTCCTGCCCCCCTAAGCACTGCTCTGCCTTTTGTGGTGCTTACATGCTGCTGTCTCAGGCCTCCAGACTTCTCTCCACCCCTGCCTGGAGCTCTGTTTTCAGCTTTGCTCTCTATAACTTCACCTTCTTATCCGCATAAGACACATTCCTTGAAAGATTCATTTTTACTTTCTGAGTACAGACGTATGACTGCCTTAAAAATCCTTGTCCACTAAGTTCAGCATCTCTAACATTTAAGAGGCCATCTTTATCAACTTTTTCCTTGCCATTTTATGTTTTTCAGTAGTTTATGAGTTTAATAGATATTGAGACTGATAGATTCTCAGGACTTTGAATTGTATGTTCCTTAAAAGAATAGTGACCGTCAGGCGGTGGTGGCGCACGCCTTTAATTCCAGCACTTGGGAAGCAGAGGCAGGCAGATCTCTGTGAGTTCGAGGCCGGGCTGGACCAACAGCCTCCAAAACAATACAGAGAAACCCTGTCTCATAAAACCACACAAAAAAAAAGAATAGTGACCCTTTCATATGCAAGCAGTGAGCCCAAACAAACACAAATCCCAATAAACATCTCTCTCTTGTGGTTAGTAACAGCTGAAAAATACCTATGAAGTTTTTGAAGAAAGGATTCCTGGGAAATAAATATTTAAAGATGTGTATGTCTGCAAATTGATTTATGTAGGGTTGGCAAGATGGCTCCATGGCAAAGAGCACTTGCTGCAAAACGTGACCGTGTGAGTTTGATCCCCAGGGCCCCACAGGGTGGAAGAAGAGAACTGACTTCAGCAAATCATTGTCTGACCTCCACACGTGCACAACTCCTATCCTCTGGAAGAGCAGTGCTCTTAACTGCGGAGGCATTTCTCCAACCCCGGGCAAGAGGGTCCATGCACATGGATGTGCTAAGTCAGAAGCTGGCTCTCCATTTAATTGTCCTGCTCTTCATGCATTCTGCGTATTACATCACTTAGTCTGTGTGAGAAATCTATGAGAGAAGTCTGACAATAAAAGTATGACTCTAAGTAATTAAAATGTGACATTCAACCAGATTTATTTGTCTTTAAGATTATTTGTTATAACACTGGAAACTGTTATTAGGCACACCTTGCTTTGCATAGAAAAGGCTATACTCAGGAAAATTCACATGACCTGACTTACAGTGTTCAATTCATGATTATGCAACTGTACCCTGGTGTGAAAGCAGTGCACAGCCAGCAGAGACTGAAGTTAGAATTTTGATCTTTCCCCAGGTTTGCAGTATGCAGTTTGCTGGGCAACAACAGCTGTCCACAGCTCCTGGTCACCACCTTGACCTTAGGGGACCAGACAATACTGTAACTTGGCCTGTATCTTGGCCTGTGTTGTGTAGCCACTATGCTCAGTAGACTGTGTGACATGCATTTTCAGCTAATGACAGTTTTATAGAAACTAAATCTATTTCAAGTAGAAAAAGCATCTGGAAAAAGAAAAAAAAAGTGTCTCAAAACATTCAAGGCAAATATAGGTCTTTGTGGTGTTTCATTCAGAATGCAATAATGAGCAAGCTTACCTAACGGCAAAGTAAAGTGGCATTAAAGAATAATGCAGGAAGGAGAAAGGTAATCTCAGACATCGCATTGCTGTCCCTGCAGGTTTGGCAAATTCTGCTGTATAATTTTGACTTCTTGTTGAGAAAATATATGGAGAAAGTGCCAATTTTAGACTTTTGGACATGCAGTTCCAGATGCTGAGACTCAGGACCAGTTCCAGGCGGGGCAAGAGCCTGCAAAGACACTCAGTTCCAGTGTGGCTTACCGCGCCGATACGGCACATCCTGAGGAGCACCGTAGGACACTGAGATTATTAATTTTTACACATTACCACCTAACTCACTAGGTCAGCTCTGTGCTACCACAATGCACAAATCCATTTCACAGGCATATATCGTTGCTTTATTAAAATTTCCAAAACCATCTTGATATTTTCCCTCTCATAATAGTTTATGAATGCCTGTGATTTGATGGTTAAGTGAGATAATGTCATTCATATAGCAAGCCTCAAATAAATTTCATTTGTTTATTTAGAAATTAGAAATGAGATTTTGATATAGCACAAGAAGTTTCTAACTTTTAGTATTCATAAAGACGAAAAGTCATTGTTGGACTATTGCACATTTTCACTTACCATAAACAAGGAATAAATATGCCTCATAGGGAGACACTTGTATATTCTTCTGAGAATTTTTATCATACACACACACACACACACACACGGCACAGGCTTGTATCACTGACACTTCTGCCTTACAATGTATAAGTTAGCTATAATTTCAATTTAAAGGAAAAATTATACTGGATTGTTTTGATAAAAAAGTAATTGTTCTAATAACTTTTCATGTAAATCATCTTCCAAGAAATACAATGTACACCTTAATGTGCATACAATTTTGTAGCTCTACTTTTAAACAGAAATTTTTTCTGATTCTAAGGTTTGACAAGCAGGAACTAAGGACTGATGAGTACCAATGAGCTTCAAAGAGTCTTTGCTTTTATTTTTTTATTCCTGTACTTATGTTTACATCAGTGAGTGCAGAAATTAAGAGTCATAAAAGTGAACTTGGTGAGATGCAGATGGGAGTCAACTGTCAAAGTGAAATCTACTTAGCCAGGCAAGTAGGAATATCAACCAACCAAATTAACTATATATATGTAGAGGAGGAAACACAGGGTTAGGTCTTAATAGTAAAGACACACTATTTACCATGATACACAAATCAGCAGGTGATAGTTAATTACTTCAGGATCCTACCCAACAGTTGCAGATAAATTTGAAAGCCAAAGACACTTGTAAAATGGCATCAGGGCACTGCAGTTCCTACTGAATGAAAGAGACTGGTCTCTGCTTTCCACCTGCCCTTTGTTTTCAGCTTTTGATGGATAGATATGATTTGCATATGCTTCCTTTTTAGTCCCTCAGAGAAGGTAGCTCCTATGCAAAGACTGCTTAGATAGGAAAAGTGATATGTGTTGTATATATTTCATCTTATTATATGCAGTGTATGTAAAGCTATGAAAAGCCAGGTTTCAGATGCCAGCCCTGCCTCACCATTAGGATATTAAGAAGGGCTCCAGAGGATGAAAAAGATTAGATAACAGAATTATCCAATCATTGTAAAGATCAAATGTAGTTTGAGCTAAGAGTACAAGATATTGCTTAGCAATGGCCCCCCTTTTAGCTAGGATAGACAGAGGCAGCAATGTACACAAGAAAGGGGAAGAAATTACACCGACAACATGGTAGTTGAGAAAACATTTAGCTCTGGGTAATGAAAACCAAAATGGGGACACTGTCCTAAGGTTCAATTAAATAGGATATGGTGCTAAATCCACTCAACAGTATTCCCACAATTACACAGAAGACAGGGTTCCCTATGCCTTCAAAGATGGAAGTAAGGTGACCCGTCTCGCTGAGGGTTTCTCTATTCAACCTTCAATCTCTGGTACTACCCGGCTGCCTTGAAAGACTTGAAACAGCTCAGCACTATCAGTTCACAGGGGAATGATCTCTTCACAAGTAGAAGGCTGCCCTTACAGAATGAAATCCTCATCACCTTATAGGACAGTGAAGTACCCTCCATTCAGGCAAGAGGAAAAGGGAAATGAGGACTAATGGCTGTGAGGGAGACACAGGGGACATGCACAGGAAAGCTAGCATGAAATGACTTCTGTATCCACTCTGGGTCCTCTGTGCAGATGGCAATGCCACGGAGACTGTGCTGACTTACCAAGACAAACTCAGCAACCCAGGATCTCTTTCACTCCAGGGATGTTAAAATAAATGAGTGAGTAAAAAATGTGGAGAGAAAAAAAAAACACCTAAAACTTAACAGTGAACCAATATAGTTTATTTTCCTGGGTTACCATGGAAGTGAAGCTGACAAGAGAGTGAATCTTTAAATATAGTATTATGGATGGCGCTAAAATGAGTTAGGTAAGCATGCAGGTTAGAAGGCATGTTAAATTGAGCACTGGTCTCTGGTTTGCTCATTCTTTATAGAGTTACTGAACACCTAGAACACAGATTGGGGACTATGAAGGGAAAATTATGCTAATTAGAAGCAAAACAAAGGAAGCAAGCAAATGCATGAATTAAAAATAAAATTTTGGGAAAATGAAAAACCAAAACATACTCTCTAACCTACACAGAGCTTAAGGGATATTCATTTTTAGTGATGACGTACAATACATAACTGCAGATACTATAACTATAATAAAAAGCACACTCTAATATAAGCTAGTTGAATGAACTTGTGATAGAAATCAATACACTTAAAAGTCGATGACCAGAATTTACACCCTTTGTGAAGGGATGCATTAGGTTCACAGGGCCGCAAGGTTACTCAAAGAGACACGCTTTATTGAGGTGCTGATGTTGTAGACTACCTAAGATGGCCCCAGAAATTCTCCCTGCTTATTCCAAGGTAATGCTGTGAGACTAGCTGATGTGGTTCTGCCCCAGGAACAAACCAAACTGTGTCTCCTGGTCTTCAATCAGGATTTGAAGAAAACCTCAGTTTTCAACTAATCTATCTATGTCTAGAGCATCATTGTGGCTGATTTCACAGAGGACTTTATTTATTTGTGTGTTTATCAGTTAGAATTTTGGAGGAAAATAGACAGTATGTTGAATTGACCAGAGTAACTAAAAGTTTGCAAAAAGTTGCAAAAGGAGGTCAGATAAGCTATAGTCACCTAGCTCTGCCCATCATACCCTCACAGGTCTAACAACAGCAGAAAACCTAGGCATAGAGGGGTAAGGGACAGATAGTAGTCACCTGAGCTCAGAAGTCAGAGACATTCACCTAATAGGTGACCAGGCATTCATTCACTCTCAGACTGCCTCTAGTGACTTTTCTGGATCAAAGTCAGTCAGACACAGAGGGCAAGAGGGATCTACTGGGAGGAACTTGCTAGGATGGAGGGTGTTCACTTCTAGATGAAGTAAACATATCCAGAGTCTTATGACTCTTTAAATCTACTCCCCTCAAATACCTAAAGTAGAATGCTTTTCATCCCCTTTAAAAATTATTTCTTCTCAGAGAATTTAAAAATAGAAATGGGTGGGAAGTGTCTGCTGCCAAATAAACAATGTGGTCCAGTGATGAAAACTGTAATTCCAGATTCCAAGAGTTAATTTAAGAAAGGGCAGCACCAATAACAAGAATAAACTAGGACTTGCTGAGTATACTACAGGATGCCTGACATATTTTAGATATTTTCTTTCTGTGTGTGTGTGTGTGAGTGTAGTGGTCATGAGTTGACCTCTTTACCTTATGATTTGCCTTTTCTTTTTCACATATGTAGGTATGGCTATATGTGTGTGTGTGTGTGTGTGTGTGTGTGTGTGTGTGTGTGTGTGTGTGTGTGTTTACATGTGTGAGTATGGGTAACTATGCGTACATGTGAAGGCCTGTGGTTGACATCCAGGGCTAGGGAGATGACTCTACATATAAAGTGTATTTTGTACAACCATAAAGACCTAAGTTTGGATTGCCAGTACCCAGGTAAAAGCCATTGGCATCCCTGTAATCCTAGCACAGGGGGTGGTGTCATGGGGTGGGGTGGTGCGGGGTGGGATAAAGTTATGGAGACAGAATTCCTGAGACTTGGTCTGCCAAAATGGCGAGCTCCAGTTTCAGTGAGAGGCTCTGCATCAATAAATAAGGCAGAGAGTTAGTGACACAAAGACATCCAACATCCACTTCTACCCACATGTGAATGCATGACTTCACTGCAAACACACACACACACACACACACTCACACAGACACACAATACACACACAGACACACACACACACACACACACACACCACACACACACACTTGCACAGTTATTCATGGTATTAAAAAAAATTTCTTTGATGAAGACCAAAAGACCAAGTTGGAAATGCATTAAATTACAGTTCCCTCATGTGTATACTTTTCATGGAACTGATCTTTAAATAATCAAATAGCTATTAAAATCTCTATTTACAAAGTATCATTTCGCCTATGCTAGATTTAACTCTTAGATATTTCTAGAGAATACCATGCTTCCGTTTTTTTAAAGCATAATTTTTAGCTTAATGTTCCTTGCCTGGGCCACTGACATGAAAGGGCTGTTTCACATTTCTCCGGTGTGGAAAAAAAGGTCCCATTTAACCCCGATGAAAGCGAAAGACAAAATAAGCAAGTCTGATGAACAGAAAGAACTTTCTCTTTATTGCTTCTAAAAAGCTACAAAATAAAATCTATATTTCATCAGACCGGATCAGAAAGTAGAAAGGCAAGATGCACTGACGTGAAAACATTTCTACAAGAAGAAAGTGTCCCAGGTCCTCTAGAGATCAGTTTGACTTGTGCACGGGCTGTGTTGACATCTCAAATCTACTTAATTAAGGTATGAACTATTTTAAATAAACAGCAACAAAATAATAAAATGCTAAATTTAAAGGAGGAAACTAAAATTATTTGGTGTTTTTGTTCTAAGATTGTTTCCATTAGTTTACTTAGGAAACAGACAAAAATATCTCTGGACTATGCATAACTAAAATAACAAAATAATAGGCATTGGGGAACCTGTCTCAAAAGGTAAGGGAGAAAGAGCAACTGAAGAAGACATCCAATTCCAATGTCTGCCCTTTACATACATGGGCACATGTGACTACATACCTGTGCACACTCATGTACACATACATGAACGCACAGAGTGAAAGCCTTTAATCATATTTCTATAGGTTCTGCTCAGAGTGGCTTTCCTCAAGCCTGGGAATGGCAGAGCAAGCTCTAATCGCCTTTCATTCATCCAACCATCCATAGTTAACTTACCTATAATAAATACAAAGGAGCAGGTAGAATGGCAGGGTCTATTATTTGTCCTTTATGTCCCTGTCCAAATCTATGTCATCATCCCTTATTTTTCCCATCTAATAATTTTCCTTGCTATGGGTCCAAAGCTCACCTTTGAAACCTGCTGTCCTATTAGGCTAGAATAATCTTTCCAAAATTGTCATGCCAACTTCAGGCAACTTTTACACACAACACAGGTCTCACAGAAATCTTTCCAAACCACTAGCTTTCAGAAGGCCTAGAACACTTTCTTTGCTTTTTAGTTTCTGAGACATAGTCTCTTTATACTGTTCAGACTAGAATCAAACTCACAATCATCTTGCCTCAACTTCCCAAATGCTGGCATTATGTGTATGCCAATACTGCTAGCTCCCCAGAGCATTGCTGCATAAATAAATGATGGTGCTAGACTTTCTTCCCTAGCTCTATCACTTGCTTACGAAATTAACTTACAGTCAGACAGATGCAGCCTGCCATTCACACTAATATCTTACATCAGAGTTGTCATTTCATATGCTATTTATTAACTAAATGAGTGACTGTGCCCATACTATACTAAGAACTTAAACATGGCCTGGTAAGCCTTCTAACATCTTATTAATAAGAAAAGCATGAGATTGAAATATCTTCATCTGGACTCACAGTTAATAGATGAGAGAATCTAGAAAAAACTCCTGGCTTGGTTTCAGGGTAGGTAAGCACATGCTATCAACTGAAAACACCATCTTAGGCTAGGTTCACTGGTCTTAGATTCTAGAATGGTACCGTTGCCAGTTTGGAAATAGAGCCATTGCTTTCTGGCCAAATAAAGACTCATTTTTAAAACATGCAAACTGGGGTTTCAGTTTTAAAATAAATAATAATTTTAGTACTTCAAATTGCCACTGATGTACTTCTCCAGGCTTTTATAATCATATAAACACAGTTTGATTACTCTGAGACAGTGGTTCTCAATTTCACATTGCGGATTAGTTCATGAGAGGAAAATGAGTACTACCAACTGTACCTATACCAACTATACCAGTGGAAAGAACCATGCCATTATTCATGGGAAGAATGGCATCTGAGAAAACACTTTAGAAATGTCATATGTAAATTATTAATCCATGCTATAAAACAGACTATAGACATGGTCACATTATAAACCCTACAAGTTTGAGAAAGCAGCTGGCAGACCACCCAGAGACTCCTGGGAGACCATCTGTGGTCTGTGGGGACCACACTCTGGGAATCACTATTAGAAGAAATGAAGCTGCTTCCTCCTCAGTAACTCAGGAACTTAGGGGATTTTTTTCAGGGGGGGTGGATAGGTACCTTCTTAAAGCCAAAAATATCAAAGTATTAAACCCTCCAAATTCTTCTAAAACATTGTTATAACCCCAAAAGTACCTTGATCAGAGGAGTCATGTACTGAAACTTAATGACTTTGAGAACATCTAATACTTCTGACTATACACACATGTACATGACATACACACATAAACACAATACATAGGTTTTCTCTTTTCAGTGTACAAATAACAACTGTTCTCTTGTTCCTCATTAAGATTTTTCCTGAAATAATGTCACTACACCTAATGTCAGTATGCATAAATAAATAAATAATAAGTAAATAAATCGAACCAGATCATCTATCCATAGCCATAGTCTTGCATCTACACTGCTGTCCTTTTTCAGTCAATTTATGAGCCTCGGAAAAAGAGCAGCATGGATACTTTACAGTAAATTATCTAAACATTTATTGGATGATGGCTATGTGCCAGGAAACCAATAATGCAACAATAGTGAGAAAATCCTTACAAGAGAAGGAACAGAAGCACAGAGCATTCAGAAGTCAATCCAAGTATGGGAACTCAGGAAAAACAATTTAAATTGGCATTCCCAATTACTAAGGGAAAACTCTACCCAATAAATGTCAAAATACTAAATGGAAACATCGAATATTGGAATCCATCGTAACTCAACAGAAACTGCCTGAAAAAAGTATTCTGAAATTGCATAGTATAGTTCTCTCAGTTCATTTCCTGTGAAGAAACACTGACAAAATCAACTTAAGGGGCAAGAGACTTTTTCAGATTGCAGTTCCAGGCTGTAGGATGTTGCTGTAGGAAGTCAAACAGCAGGAACGGGAGGCAGCCAGTCAGATGACCAAGAGCAGACAGCAATGCATGAATACATACATGCTTACACCAGCTGAATTCTCCACTCTTATACCACTGCCCAGGGAATGGCACCACCCACAGTGGGTGAGTCTTCCCACATTGATGAACATGAGATAATTTCTCATAGACATTCTCACAGTCCCTCACTGTGACGCTCTCCCTAGATGATTCTAGATTGTGTCAAGTTGACACTTAAATATGATATAGGATCACTTCCATGATGCAGTGTTAAATATAAATAAAGGAACTAAAGTATATACAAAAAATACTATCCTTGTGTATACATTTATACTGATAAGTACATATAAAATACATATATACATATATGCATGAGGAAATAAGATGTATGTATGTGTGTGGTATGTCCATACAAATGTACAATTATGTATTTATAAGTATACATGCATATATATGTATATATATACATACATACACGGTTAATTTTCATGGTTACTTGGCTGGATTTGGAATCACTTTGGAGAACCTTTGGGCACAACTGTAAAGTTGCTTCTAAAGAGGTTTAACTGAGGAGGTGGGTGGTGCCATTCTATTGGCTGGGGGCCCGGAAAGAAAATTCAAACAGGAGAATGTCTGTCTGCTATCTGCACTCACCTTTCCTTTTGTCTCAAACGTTTACTGCCATGCTGTTCATTTTATGATGGAATTTTCTCCCTTATATCATGAGCCCAAACAGACAGTCCTCTCTCAAGCTGCTTCCTGTCTGGTACTTGGTCACAGAATGGAGAAGGTAACTAACATACATATAGACACTTGAAAAGAAAGGGGTTTTCCCAGGAATACGTTTGAATAGAATTTGACTGCTCCTAATAAATACAACAGTGGTGTTGTAGTATTTCATGGTAACGGCATGTTTACAAGAAAATACAAAAGTGATTTTATGATTTTTATGGCACAAATATAAATAAGCTAATAAAACAGTAAAATAGAATAAAAATGTATTTTGGTTTCCATTAAGGACATTTTCATTTTTGTGAAAAGAGCAGGCAAGCACAATAATAATCTGAACTCATAAACCAAGCAAACTAATGAAAGAATCTGGTCTCAGCTGGTTGGACAGTTAAGTCACAGTAACAGGAAGAACAGTATGTATATACTACAAGTGAAGACCAAAAAGAACAGGTGTATAGAAAACCAGGGAAAGCCTGTTCTAATTGCTTCAATTTCCTGAGATGTGGTGTGGCTATTTTCTCCCAGTTGAAATATTCCATGCAGGAGGGAGAGTGTTTAAGACTCAGAATGTAAGTGAGTCATAAACTCATAAGTCTCAGAAAGTTCCTCAAACTTATGACTTCAAGGGTACTTCTTAAGGTTACACAAACATTAAGGACAGCTAAGGAGAGAAGGCTCTCTGACTTGTAGAACTAGCAGGAAGCCATTCTGAGAATTCATGCTATCATGCCTTGTCGCTCATTCTTTCATGGTACAGCTGCTTCTATGCCATCCGTGCTCTTAAAAGTATCCCAGTATCCCACCCCCCCCCAAAAAAAATCCATTGGCTCATTCAGCTGGAATTTGGTGGAATCCTACTCTTATCTGTTGTGACTTGATGAACAGACATTGGTTAACATCTCCCCAGGAAAACTTGTAAGACATGCAGAAAGAAAGCTTTGAGTATAAGGTTATGGGAGTAGATAGAATTTTAACCAAAAAGGGAAACACATCTTATCCAGGACAATAGTAAAGTGAATGACACAGGGGAAAAATGTCAGCATTTTCCCTTCAGGGCAGCAACCTTTCAAAGCTATTGTCAGGAGCACTTGAGAGCAGTCCACACTGCTTTAGCAGCAGTGAGCTGTTGGTGCAGGCTGACAGCTGGCGAGAGCTGGATTTCCCCAGCTCTGGACTCTGCCAGGTGAATTAAAGACAGATGCAGGGCACTGATAATGATTACTGACCACAGGATCTAAACCTGAGTGAGAGATAATAGGAGGTAGTGACAAGAGGGGGATTCTTCGGACAGAGGTTATGTGAGCCCACAGTTATTGTTAACTATATAGGTCTAGCATGTAATTATGGAACTGATGGCTGAATCAAGATGGGGATAGCAATGGTAGAGAGAAAGGGAACGAGAACTGTGCCATCCAGAATACTGACAGGACCATGTACATGGCTACCCAAATGACTAAGAATTATTACAGCATTATGATGGTCAGATGGAAAGTTAGCCTGATCTTAAGACTTTTTAAGAAGTTCCAAATAATGACTTAGACATTGCCATCTTCTGGAATGATATGTTTAGTTGCAATAGGAATGTGAACAAAAAGTCATTTTAGAGATTTTAAGAGAAGACTTTAAATACATTTTCTACAATGGGCTCATAATTTAATGGGTTAGAAAGGTAATGACATTAGGTAGTTAAAGATTTTTTAAAGCATAAATATGCCTTGAAAGTAAGATTGGTGGGCTGGAGAGATGGCTTAGTTGGTGAAGGCTAAGGTCACAACCAAAAATAAAGTAAGATTGATATGGTCATTTTGTCATGATATTTAATTCATTAATTTAATATTTACTAAGGACATGTGACTTTTATCAGAAGGTAAAAAGAAAAATGGCAAGTTCACGGAAAGGTTTTTGAGAAATGTCCAGAATACAAATTCCAAATTACAACACAGCTATCTTGAAATATCTTTGCAAAAGGGTTCCAGCATGCAAAAGGAATTCTTGGTAATGTGCATTTCTCAGTGGATGATCATCATCAATATAATTAAACACCTTTGACTCAGACACTCTCATGTTACCCAATTTCAATTTGCAAACACTTTTTCTCCATAAACACAGCTCTTAGAATGCCCCATTATTACTAACAGACATTACCTTAGTCCAATAGTCATGAGAAATAAAAACTTCAAATCTTGAATGTGTCCTGGATACTACAGCAGAGGCTGGGAATGCAAAGATGACTAAACATGACCATCATCTTCACAGAGACTGTAGTTTAATGTGTAAGACAAAAAAAAAAAAAAAGTGGGGTAAGGAATGGAGTAGGGAGGAGTATATTTCAGAGACCATAAGCGAATGGAAGGGAAGAAAAGGGCTGTGTGGTGGATGTATGTGAGAGGTAGAAGTCTGCAACTGAATTCTCTAAGGTTGCGATTACTCGGTGACTTGAATTTCTAAGCAATGACTGCTGAAGCCAGACTGCCACACCTTCCTACATGTAACTTCTACAATTCATTAAACTGTGTGACCTTTATTACACAAACCTATGAAACTGTCCAACAACACACCCTGACAATTCTTTTTCTGGTATTCTTCATCTCTAACATAAGGCAGTATCTGCCTTGTGATTATGGAGAGGACTAACCATGTTAATGTCTGTGAGGCACTTAAAGCTCAGCAGGGATACCCACGGGTTAAGAGCACTTGCTGGTTTCGCAGGCAACCTGAGTTTGGTTCCCAGCATCTATGCTAGTTGATCAAACCACCTATAGCCTCAGCATTCCCAGGCACCCAAACAAATGTATGCACACTTACACATATACAGACACACTTTCACATAAGGAAAAAGAAAACAGCCAGGAAAAGAACTCAGACATATTTGTTACAGCATTTAAATGTAAGGTACATGAAGGTGACAATTTTTGTTTCATTTAAAGGAAACAATGCCAGCGCATAGAACAGCGTGTGGTCCTCATTGTTTAATGCATGAATGGGTAAATAAATGAACATCAAGTGCAGTCATTAATACTAAAAACAATTGATGACACATACAGATGTGGATACTAAGAGATATGCATACTCCTTAGAAGGCTCCAAGTTTAGACTTCATTTTAAATTAAAATTTTATTTTGTTTATACTTGCAAATACCAAATGTAGATGCTTTTCTTGCACATTAAAAATTCTCCAGCATTCTGGATACCAAGGGGATGTTCAGTGAGGGTTTTAACAGAGGTTTCTCTCTGTAGATAAGACTGAGTTACTGGGGATTTCGTCTACCCTGAAGAGCCTACTCTTCTCCAACTCCTGGGTCTAAATGCAGCACATGCACAAGAATCTACATTGCAAATAACTCAGTCACTGCAAACTCAGAAAGGAGTTTTAAAGGGAATCTTTACAGTGCAAAGTGAAAACCAGAAGGATAGAGGCTCATGACATTCTTCTTTGTCTCACTCCAAATGATACTAAAGTTTCCTAATATTAAAACAAGAGAACGTAAAGGACAATGGACTAAGAAGCACAAAAATACTCTGCCTAAAAAAGAGATGAACTAATAAAACGATTGAAAACAGCCACCTCAGACTTATGGAAGGCTACCTGAAGGTATAGGATAAGCTGGTAAGCATTTACCCAAGAACAAAAACTGCACCAGGGTCAACAACAGCAGAGTATGTCATATGTCAATTCAGGAAGAAATCGTCAAGCCCCTCTCCTACTATTAAATAGGTATGTGAATGACATCAAACTGTTGCTCTTAGTAAAAGATTTGTTATGGAGTTTGTGGAACAGCCTGCTCATGGGGCGCTATCAGAAACAGTAGGCACGGTGTAAAGGAATAGGGAATTGCAGCATTATACTCTCTCTACTGCAAAACATGGCAAGAACATCCTCCCATGTGTCCCACCAAACCATAACAGCAACAAAACCAGAAATTAAAAGTGGTGGGCTATGGGGTTTAGGAAAAGTTACTCCCAAATAAGGCATTAGGAATTGAGAAGTGGAGAATGGAAACACCCACTCTCTCCTTGTCCATCTTCTTGAGCAGGTAATCAAGCCTAGGCATGCCCTCACTCTCTGGACGCTCTCCCTCTTTACTCTAAGCTCTTCATGAAACAACTGTTCTTTTCAGGATCCAGAAGGAAGGAAGGAAAGAAGGCAGGCAGGCAGACAAGGCCACTAAAAAGCTGAGCAGACAAGATCTGCCAAGTCTGCTTCTGTCGTCATTGTCATAATAGGTCATCATCCCTCTTGGGTCAGTCATTTTCTACCACAAACTCCTCACTAAACACTCTCCTTCTCTTTGGGCCTTCATTTATGAAGGCTCTCATGACATGTAAAAACATGTATTAGATAAATGTGTGTTTCCTTCTTGCTGACTATTTTTTCTTATTACAGATGTCTCAGCCATGAACTCAGGAACTTTGCAACTGTTAGGGAAGAGATTAAAGTTGTCTGATATTCCACAGGCACACGGGGTTTTAGAAGATGAGAATATGTTGTAAGAGCCCCCTTGTATATGCAGACAGCCACACGCAAAATCAGAAAAAAACAAGAAAGTCCTTTAGTTAATGATTTACCCAGAGGTGACATCTCTGCATCCTACAGTGACTATGAGGAAGACACAAAGGCCAAGTGGCAAAAATGCCTTAACTGAATGGGACCCATGACAGGTGGAGAAACCTAGAGGCCACAAAAAGTCCTAGTAACAAGCTGAATGTTAAAGTCGGTTGACCTAGGGTTAGTACTGAGAAATCATGTTTAAAAATAAAAGCAAGATGAAAACAACCGAGTAGGTGATATACATACATCAAAGTGGAGGCAGGTTTTATAAAAATCAGCCATGTCACTAAATAAAATACTAGAAGCAATAAACCTCTCAAAAGAAGGCAAACTGGAGAGGGCTCATATGTTCAACTAGCAGATAAAACCTTAGAATTATGATTATTTGCTTTGTCCTAGTCTGGTTTGCTTGTTTTTATTTCATCTAGTTACTACTATTAGTATTTTTAGATGCTTGTTTGTTTTCTAATGAGAGAAAGACAAATGTGTGGATTTGAGTGGGTGAGGAGGAGAAGGAATTGAGGAAGGGAAATCTATTTTCAATTAAAAAAAATTTGAGATAAGCTATTTTTCATAGTCTTAAAGGATGCTTTAGAATGAAATTTTATAAAACTCCAATAATAACCTATACCTAAAGACAAAAACATTTATTAATACAGAAAAGGGCATCTTAGAGAAACTCAGAAATTTAGTGTAAAGCTAAAATGCATTGCTATTTAATAAATCTTAGCTGTCACTTCAAATTAGAACAAGCAACAACACTTAGAGGATTTCCTTTGAACCATTTTTATTAGTAGAGACCCACTCTTGCATCTCAGTTATTCTTAGCCATCAAACTAATTGACCTAGAACTGTATTTTATAATAGGAAGACATTTATAGTCCTCTATCTATTACCTAGGGATTAAAAAAAAGGCCTTATATAAGCACAGTATTATCAAAGAACTAATAAAAATGAGACCAACACAAAAATGAATAAAATAGATCCAAGTTATCTGGAATGACCACTTTGAAAAAAATTAAGATTTTAAAATATTGTAAGAAAAAAGCACTGAACGGGTAGCAATATTTATTCCTCTGTTTAATATAGCTTAGTTGTTTTCAATAGTTGTGTGTCTCTAATTTGTGGATGTAAAAGAACATTTGGATGACTGATAACTAAATATTTTACAGAGCTCAGAATAGAAGGTTAATTACTGGGTCTATGGGTAGAGAGCTTCAACATTCCTAAAAGCTGGATTTGTGAAAGACCATCTGTTGACAAACTGCTGGGAAAGCCACAGGGAAGGAGAAAAGCATAGCTTTAATCACCAGGATCCAAAACAAGGAAAAAGAAAAACAAGAAAAAAATTACTAAGCAAACTGGGAGCCAGGCAGTTCCAGACAGAACTTACTTTCAATGGTTATTATCTGAACATGTTATACTTAAAAATTGCCTGAAAATTATGCCCATGAAGTAATGCCATTTAGAGTGATCTGAGTCAGCTATCTCGGGTCAAATTACCTTTTTGGAAATGCAAATGAATGTATGAAAATTATAGGGTACTTAAAATTAATGTGAATTTCTGAATACTTGGATAGGAAGGAAATTCAGTTTTTAAAGTCTTTGTAATAGGAAAGATTAAGATAAGTATACTTGAAGCAAGGGAATGACTCGGGGAAACGAAAATCAGTCAGCTGAAGAGAACTGAACCCCTAACACTGAGTAACTTCTAACAGGTACCTGTTATTTCTCTACATAGAGCACATTTTGCTTTATTAATTGATCACTTACACTGAATCTTTGTACCTCTGTCATCATCTGCAAAAGTGGAATAATAATATTACAATTTATATTGCTTTCTGAAACTATTCACCCCATGTATATGTACCGATGGCCTTCTGAATCGCAGGGAATGTGCTATGCTCAAGCCTGTTTAGCCATCTGAATATGGACACAACGCCTGCAACGCCATGCCTGCCATCAAGAACTGAGGTTTTTCTACAGTGATGCGTACCTGAGGTGCACATCCACCACCTCGGCAGACGGTCTGTGAGCTCTTCCCCTTCAAGCTTCCCCTGCTCACACACACTACACTGACTCATTTTCTCCTAGGGTTTTCTTGTACCTGCTACAAGACTGAAAAACACTGCTCTCCAGTGCACCTGCAGGGGCCTCAGTACCCTTTGCCCACTCTCATCCTTATTCTAGTCTACCTCCAACACAGCTCTGACTTTTTCTGAAGTTGTCCATGTGTTTAAGTCTATAATCACGTGCTACTTTTGCCTTTGAATACCTTCTGTCTTCACTCATCCACCATTCCACCTAAACCCACTTATATCACCCAAATATTACAAGAGAATTATAAGGTTGATTTCTCACTCTTTCTCTCCCCACTCCAGGGACTAGACACAGAGTCCTTTACATTCTAAGCATGTGTCCTACCATTGAGCTCTATCCCAGCCAAATCATTAAGGTAGATTTGGTGTCTCCCTTAGTTGAGTATATGTAATTTCAGACTTGGTACTTGTATAAATGGCATCTCATAAGACGCACCAGGAGGGTAGGGCTGTCTATCCCTCATATTTGCTTTTATTTCCTTCCTCATTTGTCCCTGTGACTTTCACACACTACTCAGACATTAAGCAATATTTATGCATTTGAAACGGAATTTATTTAATATATCATTAAAAGTTCTTAAGCTTTTTAGAGTTTTATATAGCCATCATCTTTATCTGTCATTTATACCTTATCCAGTTTCAGGTACACTGGTTCAAAAGTACAGTATGGAAAATTCCAAAAACAAATGTGAGTTTTAACTATGTGGCATTCTAAGTAATGGAGGAAATGCTCCTGTGGCCCCTGCACTTTACCCAGCTGCCCCATCTCCTACTTGACTGTCTCAACTATCATACTGGGTGTTTGGACAGCTCAGCACTCATGTTCAAGCTTTCCTTGTGTACAAGGCTAGGTCTGCATTCAATACTGATGTCAGCTGTCTGACATTCTTCACCTCCATATGGAGTCACCAAATCATGACAAATCATCACAAGGAGAAAAGGGGAGGAAGCAATCAAACTCTCTGACAGAGAAAAATGGCATCCACAACTTTTATTGAGTAAATTGCTATAACTGTTCCAAGTTTTAGTACCGTTGTTAATCTCTTAATGTACATAATTTATATCAACTTTCATGGCAGGTACACATGTACAGGAAAGTAGAATATACACAGAGTTGGGAACTACATCTAGGTTTAGGAATCCACTGGTGTCTTGTACTATGCCTTCATAGACCAGGACCTACCACTAAATAGGAATCTAAAAGATTACTATATGTGAATATATTAATCAATATTAGTCTAATATTGAAGTTGATATTCATGTATAAGAGAATTCTAGCCAGGTTATATTTGGAAATAGAAACAATATCCATTGTTTTAAATTCAGAGTTACATCCCAAAATAAACTGATCCAATGTATCTTTTTGGCAATAACCCAAATTCAAATTGCAAGAGATGCAGCTGGGTTACAATGCCTTGCATGAACACTTACACATTAGTAAAAGTAAAGTATTATTTGATATTCAAACTTTCTTAAGCAGTTTGAATAACATCCAAAATATATCATAAGCAGAAATTCTTTATACAAATATATACTTTTATGTAACATGTAGGGTGTAGCCAAAGTATACAGATAGCACTGTTAAACTAGTTATTTAAGCCTAGCCAATGGCAAACTTAAAAGTTTTTATGTAGTACTTACTACAGAAGAAATTCAAAACATATTTCTTACAAATTAACTTAAAAAGTAAAGTCAACATAAAGAACATGATAAAAGACGGAAATGGTGGAATTAGAATTCTAAGGTGCTATAAATGATATTTTAGAGCAAAACCTGAGAGCGGTTTTATAAACATACAATTCTGAGATGAGTTCCTCCTCAGTGGAATACAACAAGAGCAGACCCAGCACCCCATAGTAAAGGCAGCATCAGAGCTGGCCCCATTTCATGGGGTACCCCAGATTCTTTGAGTACTTCAGAGTTTAGCACACAGCACAGGGCTGGTAAATACCCTGCAGGACACATGAATATAAAACCCTGAATTAGAAACTGGAGGACAAAAGATATTGACTTTGTCACCAAAAAATAATGAAGTTAGGAAACAGGGCAATCAAAAGGTTTTGCACAAGAAAAACCAAGGTTTAATGCAATGGGTGTTAAACATTTGAAGTGTTCCAAGCCAGGAGAAGTAACATGATAAAAAGCTGTGTTTTGGTTTAGTGGTACATGTCAGAAAAGGATGAAGAGAGGAAAGACTAGGATGGAAGATTTGGATTTTACCACTGGCTAATTTCACAGCTGTAGGGAGTGAGTAAGGAAAAAAAAAGATGGATCTGCAGTCTTAACACTTCCTAGATTTATAGGCGCCTATAAATTGGTACAGCACACTTGGCTGGGTTTAGCAAGAGCTTGGAAGGGGAAACATGTAAGTTTCTGTCAAGCAGGGGAAGGAAGCAGCATATTCACAGTTGCCTTCTGATTTCCTAGAGAGTTCCCGGGAAGAGCTTTAAAGAGTAACTGCCTCAGAAGTCTACCAAACGAATCTGAGATATACCAACACTGGAGAAGGAAACCATCAAAAAACCTACTTGACAAAATGACATTTTCAGAGAAATTTCATTTTAAGAAAAGAGTCACTGATTTGGTTCTGTTTGGGGGAAAAGTATTTCTAGGTTAATTAAGAAATATTTTCTTTTCTGCAGGACTTGGGTAACTTCTCTCACATGGAGGAAAAAGACAATTGTGACATTTCACTTTTTGATATCATTTACTTTTTATTTCATAGTGATAATGGGGACTGAACCTAGGAACTCATGCATTCTAGCTAGTGCACCAGAAGGCACATATATCCATAATGTTCCCCTTGCCACTTTTTTTTTTTTTTTTTCTGAGACAGGGTTGCCTGGAATGGCCCTGAATTCTTTCTGCAGCTCAGGAAGACCTTGAGGTTTGATTCTCCTTCTTCAGCCAATTACTGGGATTACAGGTTCAGTTTACATTTAAAATGTTTTAATATGCCTAGAAGGACTGGAGAGATGACCCAAGCAGTTAAGAACACTTGTAGTTCTTTCAGTGGACTGAGGTTCAGTTCCTAGTACCCACACAGTAGTTCAAATTTTCCTGTTCCAGGGAATCGATTGCCTTCTTCTGGTTTCCTCTGGCACTGCATGAATGCGGTGCATATAAATATAAAATAAAAATAAATGAATCTGTAAATATGCCTGGTGATTAGCAAATGTGACTGACAGCAACATTTATAATTGCTGAGAGAAGAAAATGGATCTGCTCACTTTAAACAGGTATTAAGATAGCAAACACCAGATCAACGCCATGCATGAATGCATCAGCTATGTCTAGAGAGGCGTATTGAACTTGAATTGAAGTGTTCCAAAACATAGAAGGATCTCTACTTATTTTCAGCATAATTATTTTTTTTTTATTTTTTGGTTTTTTTTCAAGACAGGGTTTCTCTGTATTGTTTTAGAGGCTGTCCTGGAACTTGTTCTGTAGACCAGGCTGCCCTCGAACTCACAGAGATTCTCCTGCCTCTGCCTCTAGAGTGCTGGGATTAAAGGCATGCATCACCAACGCCTGGCCATAATTATTTTAATATGCTAGTACACAGTATCATTTATATTACATAAAGTGGACATTTAAGGAGAAAAGAAATCTGTCACTGAACAAATTCAAGCTACCTATAGATTCACTGCCAAGACTGGAACTATTACAACTAGAAACGTATGAAAATTACAAGGAGTTTGGAAGCTATAGGATCTATTGCAGCCTCAACAGCATTTGAGGCTTGTGCTCTGTTGAAAGAGTAGGACATATAGGCAACAGATGGGAAAGTATGAGCCTTTCATCTCTGAATGAGAGCGATTTCTTTCTCTAAACTGCGGTGATGACATGGAACCAAGTGTAAGCACTGGTGTAGTGCACACAGCTCATAGCACTGAGTTCCAAACTGGTCATCACATTCAGCAGACAGATGCCTGACAATACCTGAGCCATAGAATTAATGCCCTATTCTGTCCGTTTTCTTGTTTTTTCCTCTGAGTACAAGTATGTTCACGAATAAATATGGGTAGGATTTTAGATGCTCTTGGGATTTTGGTGTCTTCTGGAAAACATAAAATGAAGAAACATGGAGCATACCAGAAAAATATCTTCACTTCAAGCAGGTTAGTACTTCAAAAGAGTTTCAAGTTTGTTATAGAGATGCATGATACAAGCAGGTTAACACTCATTTGAGTGACTTCTATTCACTCCACAGAACAGAAAACAGATGATTCCCAAGGCCGAGATGTAATCTAATTTATTGAATCGAGATCTAATTCGATTTTCAAACCATCTATCAGAAACACTTTAAAAAAAGCAACAAGAGTTGAAGGTGAGGAATCTACACATAAAACCCAGCATGTCCCTTCCCTACCTTGCTCTAGGGCACATACAAACATCAGGAACCTGGAAATGTAGGCTTTTGTATACTTGGAGCCAACGAGGAGTCAGCAGTCGGAAAGGGCAAACAAGGATCACGTGTTGTGTCTTAAGTCCAATACCCAGGGTAGACTGTAAGTCACTCCCTGTTCACATGCGACCCCAGTTCACACGGCAGCCTTGGGACTCGAAGACCTCTGTGCTTTGTGACTGCTCCATATCACACATCGCCAGACAACAACAGCCAAACAAAACACCCCAAAGAACAAGCCAACAAGTTAACATCACTTCCACCATAATGCTGAGTAAAGTGACTCACAAAAGGAAGGGGTCACCTATGCAAGAGTACCTCCAGTCATGTAATTCACCCCCCCTCAATCTGGGACGGGGTGGGAGTTACTTTTCTACAGTAATGTACTCTGTGTTTGCAATAGTGGTTTTATGGAAGTGCATACCAATATTTCCTTAACCGAGCACCTAAAACCTTCAATTTGTATGCTAAGTTTGTGAACACAAACAGTAATGTTTATAAGGTGCATATATACACACAAAACAGAGTCTAAGGGAAAGTGTCAAATAGGACGAGGTCTTGGTGCAGTGATTTAATCAGTGTGCACCTACTGAACTCTGCTCTGCTATTTTTGTGTTTTTAGTCTTCTGGACTTAAACTTGGAGTTCCTTCTTATCATAAATAATGATGTGAAATTACTGTTTGGGTGTATCTAGGATTATAATAAAGGTCATGTGACAAAGTCAGTGTTGTTAGAGTAATTTTCAGTATCTATGTAATTACTTACTTCATGTCTGAAGCTAACCTAACAGCTGCAACACCAATACAAGGCTCAACGTAATCAGCCCTTGGGATCTTCCTAAGGAATGGTAACTTGCTAATTCTCAGGCAAGAGCATAGCTCAGTATTCTTGAAGCATACAATCAAGATACCTCATAAGCTTCTTTAAAAAAAAAAGACTGTCACTGTTTTCAGAAATGAAAGCCACAATAGCAATGTGTTGAAAATTATTTGCTTGTTTACAGTTATTTCTCCTTCATGGGCTTATGAATTTTCAATGCCTTCCTACAGTTTGTGACTTCATGAGGCTGAAATCTGAGACAAAACATGGTGATACTTGATTCTGTAACATGATGACCAGAGCTGTGTCCTTGGCTTCTCTGTATTTGCTAACAGTACTTAGGCTTCTCTAGACTGGAACAAAACAGCACTCATCATTTGCAAAAGAACCACTGACTTTCAAAATACATTAGAGAAAGCAGTGCTAGCTGCCTTTTGTTTGCATTGTTATGCCTGACTCACCACAGTATCTGATGCCCTCCTCACCATAAAACCCCACCTTGTGATAACAGCCCTCAGTAATGCAGTATTTCAGACACTTCAGAAGGCTGGGCAGTAGAAATCCATGACCCTTTCCATCATCTCAAAATCAGTATTCCTTCCAGGCAGAAGAAACAATGACTATTTAATAGACAATCTGTCCTGCCAGTATGTGAACACTGTTGTCGATGGAGCCTTGATTCCTCCCATATCCATAGTTCTTCCAAATTTACTTCAGGGTGAATGGGGATGGGTCATCTTCTGGACTTAAAACCTAGAGTTCCTTATCACAAATAATGATGATGTGAAATTACTGTTGGTGTGTACCTAGGATTATAATAATGGTCATGTGTCAAAGTTACTGTTACTAGAGTAATTTTCAACATCTATATAATTAGTTCACATTAATATTTTAATAGCCTGTTGCAACCTTTACTAACCTTGTAATTTTAAGCCAGAAAATTATATTTCAACTTACTGTTTTTATTTTGACCACATCCAAAATATACTGAGATCAAGTCAATAAATGAGCCATTATTTCTCTAAAGCATATAAAATACAGATATAAATGATGCCAATTGCATTAAATTTTCCTGATAATCAGGGAAACAAAGGAATGTTAACTATGAAATTAAGACTACACCAATTTTAATAAAATGAAAATATTTATCTTGTTTTTTTTAAACTTCAGACATAGGCATGTGCATGGTAACCTAATGCTGATTGTATACAGTATGAACTACAGCTGGTTTTGATTTGTTTCCTTTGTTTAACATTAAGAGTTAACTTCCAGAAGACACATACAAGTTACACATCCTCCAGGTAATGATTGCCAGACACAGACACTCTTTCCCTTACAGTGTCCGATATCGCAAAGAATGTGATATGTGGAAGAAGGAGAAAGACACAGCTTGGGAGGAGGTTCTAGAGGACCCTGTGTCATAAAGGTTCTTCCCAACTGCACTGGCTGGCAGATTCTTCAGTGTATACAAGAGGTTGACAAGGGTGTCTTCCTCAGTTGTTCCCAACTTTATGTTTGAGAGATGGGCTCTCTCACTGAAATGGAACTTGCTGACTGGGGTAGACCAGCTAGACAGCCAGATCCAAGGACATATTGCCTCTGCTGCCCTGGCACTGGGATTCCAAGAGTAAGCCACCACACTCAGCTGTGTTCATGGGTGCTGTGGATTCAAGTAACACCATGGCTGGCTTTTTATGTGGATTGTTGTGGTTGAACTCAGCTCCTCACTCTTCTATGTTAAGCATTTTATCAATCAAGTCATCTTCCCAGCCCCCATTTGTCCTCTTAAAATATAGTACATTTGGCTAAAGGGTGTTTTTTTTTGTTAAATCCATTTTTTAAAAAACTAAATTTAACATTTTTAATTAGCTCCTCGATGAAAAAATGACTATGTTACAGCCTCCTCAGTTCCAATAACTCCTCACAAAAACCTATAAGTAAAAGCCAAGCTCCTACCAAGTCCTGGGACCCTAGATGTTCAATGTCTTGGCAGGCTCCAGAAATTACTTCTGCCGCAAAAGTAATCTCTGTACTGATACTGACCTATCATGTACAGCTGGAAAGTGAAACTTGAACTCAGTTCCAAGTATGGTCTGACTGCTCTTTCATCCTTCTCCACTTGTTCCTTTCAACATAGGTCATGCTGCTCTCAAAATGCACCACTCACCTTCTGGAACCGCTGTCCTGCCTGAGCCTTCTGATCATAGTGAGACAACACTTCTAATGACAGCACCAAAGCTCTTCCCTCCACATTCCCTTTCTTACTTGTTAGAGGGCGACATTTCTCACTCTTGAACCACTGTGACACACTGTTGACCATCACGTCTCCAGAAACAGTACGTTTATTGGTAAATATAACTTTTCCACTAAATATCAGAACCTCTCCTTTGGGACAGAAGTCATTCTCTATAGTACCTAACTTGGGATTTCACTACTAGAGGTGCTTGAGAAGTATATCTAATGATAAGTAAACAAGGGGCTGGAGAGATGGCTTATTTATTAAAAGCACAAACTGTCCTGCAGAGGACACTGGTTTGGTTCCCTGCACCCAAATGGAGGCTCACAACTATCCACAACTTCAGTTCCAGAAGATCCACTATTCTCTTCTTGGGCAGTGTATGTATGCACTCATCTGCATAATTAAAATAAATCTTTAAAAATGGAATAAAAAATGAAACCCTTATTTCTTCAAGGGTAAATTGCCAACACAGTATGGAATATGTAAGGATATTTTTTGTATATGTAATCAAATGTCATATTATTGCTAGAAAAAATCCCCATAAACTTAAAATTAAAGAAAGATGAGATTAAAAGTGACATAAATATCTTTCTGCCTAAAACATCCTGCAATTTAAAGATGTATTTTGGGGGAAGAAAAGGAGAAATCAAAACACTCCTGGAAAGGAATAAAAAAAGCCAATAGTGAGCCAAAACTTTGAGGAATTCTTCAAAGACAAATTAAATAAAATCAGATGGATGGAAGAACTGACTGAAAACCACAATTTAAAACATAAGAAAGACAGACTGTCAGGTAAGTGGGATCCATTCCAGGGAGGCTGCAAACCGTAAAAAGGAGCCAGCAATCTGGTGGCCTAGAAAGGAACGAATGTTCTCTGAAGATCTGAGGATAGCCTGTGGACAACTGAGTTCTAAGACCAGGAGCTAGTGCTGCCAAAGGAGTATGTCCCCAGATCCCCACAATTCCTGCTCCGTCTTGGGGAGATCTAAGCATGTTCGATACTTGGTCCTAACATCAGGCCATGTTACAAGCATGTATAGCCCTTAGCTTGAGCTGGATATGAGCATGAACAAATACACAGGCATGAGATGTTTTATCATGTAGGGAGGGCTGGGAAGAGAAAGAGCTGACCATAGAGGGCATAACTTTCACTCATGAAAATCTGTGCAATCAGATCATTCTAAATGTTGAACTGGAAGACGAAGGTGTTAGAGGAATGCATAGTTGAGACAAGGTATGGAAGATGTTTTTTAGAACACTGTATTTGGTACATGACTTCAAGATATTTAGGCACACTAAACACTAGAAGAGCCAAAACTTACTTTAAAACTCTAAATTGCTACTTTATTCCATTACAGGCTATGCAGCATATATGGCATATTAAAAATACAAAGATAATTCCCATTGATCCTGAATGAGACACATGAGAATAAACCCTAGACAAAAAAAAGTATTCAGCATAGACAGTACTCTAAATAGCAACATCAAAAGCAGACATCAGAGTGAAAAATGAACTTGTACTACACTTGACTAACTCAATAAAATACTGATGGGAAGACTTGTTTGGGAGTCTTGGATTAAGACCCAAAAATAAATAGAATGGTTAGAAATATAGAAATTAAAGATAATCATGTATGTTGGCAAAACAAGCATAAGGACCCGAATTTTGATCCCCAGCATACGCATGACACCTGGGCATAGGGGTAAAATGCCTACAACTTTACATCATAGAGCTCAGTGAGAGAACCGGAGAACGCAAATGAGTAAATATTACAAGTCAAATTCTGATATGCATATAATATACTCACCCATACATGCTCACACATATGCACACGTGTGCACATCTATAAAGAACACATAGATTACTCCATATATACAAATAGGATCTGACAAACATAGTCATTAATAAAGATACTAGTTGAATCAGTGAGTTCTAGAGTCAGGGAGAGAAACTGTCTTAAAACCTAAAGTATAATAAGCAATTGAAGAAAAGACATTCAATGTTGACCTCTGGACACTCATGCATTCACATACATGTACACACAGAGTGGCCACAGTAGGTATAGATGATATGATCTATCTATTAAGTGACAGAGCTTACGTTAGCACATGATGATCATGATTTAGTGCAAAGGATGAACATCAAAATGTTCATGACGGTGTCAAATTTAATATTACCTTAAAATATTATGTTTTTTCCTAGATTTTTTTTATGTATACTATAATGACCCAGGTGTACCAATATCACTGGAAAAACAAAATCAAAATGAAGAGAGCTACAAGATGGGTGGGGACAATAGACCACTGTGTGAAAATCTCAAGAGTGTAAAAAAGGCACTATATATTTAAGTTCAAAATTTAATTAGCTAATACAAATACAATTTAATTGTTTCGATTTCAGTCTTCCAAGAAATCCAATTTTTCCATGAGAGTCACTTAATAATCTTCTGTGTGAATCTTATCTGGATTCACACAGCTCCCACAAGGCAATTAGCAGGAAGAGTGACCATATGGAAATCGCTTTTACCAACAAGGTGCAATATGGGTAAGCTTTACACAATCAAGTGCAAAGTTCATGAATTTGAGCAAGTAAACAAACAGGCTCTTGTTTATTAATTAAATATCAATATTACTCAGGAATCATAATAACCTCAAAACATCTCCAAGGACAGTGTCCTGAGTGAGCATTCTTTACATACAGTGGGGTATGTGGTAGTTAAAAAAAACAAGGAGACTTGAACATGTATCATCTATTTTTAAAAACCCTTATAAAAAAACTGTCAGAAAACTTTTAAGACATGGCATCCTCAATCCCATGTGTCCAGATCTAAAACTTTATCTTAAAGATAATATAGAGTATTTCAACTGCTGTTGTGTAAATGTTCTTTGCATTGTTATTTTTTAAGTGATAAAGACATAATAGAATGTTCAGCTTTTGAAAGTTAACAGCTAGAAAAGAAATCTGTTTCTCCCACTTCTGTATAAACTGACCTTGGTGATACAGAAAAAGAGAAACAAAATGATAAGAAAGTGACTTACTTTATTCAGCAGAAGGTTTTCAGTGACAGTGGTCACAATGGTCACTGAAGACAAGGACACTGGTGAGGTAGAATTGGGACAGAATATGGGGAACATGAAGGAAATACTCCTAAGTAGAAAGGAAACTGGAACAGGGCTCCTGTCAGTAGCTGTGATGTCTGTAGTGACAGGCACAGAGTCAGGTGGGCAACTACGGACCCTGTGAATGCTGTGTGCTGAAGCACAGCTGTGGGCGGAGCAGATGCTCACACAGGCCTTGTTAGAAAGGAGCAATGTGTCTGTCAACTAGTATTCAGAAATGGGAATGTGTTGGGCTGAAGCACACGTGTAGACTTTGTTTATAACTATAGGCACACATATAGAAAACAAAAGCATGTGCTAACTTTAAAAAATGTGTATTGGAAAGACAGTAAAATAACTTCACTGTACAGCTACTTTAATACTATCATTGTTATTTATAACTAGATTATAAATTATGATTGTAAAGCAATAAGGTTAAGCTTTCAGTTTAGAAAATGGCACTTAAGCAGTCTACAGAACAATGGCTGTAATCAATTACAATGGTGATCACAAATAAGAGTGCATACTACTGATCTGCTACTACTTCCGCTGTCACATCTAATGCAACACTTAACTGTACTCATTTTAGCAAACTTCAAAGACTGGAGATGGACACTCATCTAATGACCAGGACACCATTCTTTTCTTTGCCTGGGTCTCTTCTTCAATTTGTGGAAGGTAGAACATGTTATGGGACACTTGACAGGTTCTTCTCTGTCTCCTCTCATTCTTTTGTCTTCCTAAGTGACTTCACACCATGGTAGAACTCTGCATGTCTTCTATATGCTCATTATTATCCTTATTTTGTTATATTTACCACTCATCGCAAACAACATATTTTTATACATTGACGGTCTGTCAGTACCCTGTGGGAACACCAGACCTTGAGCAGAAACCCACTTCCCCTTCGGCCTGGGAGCAGGCATCTGTGTAATGTTTACTGAAAACAATTCAGTGCTTTAAAGCTCTTTTGATAGGGCTCAGATAAGAGCTCTCTCACTGAGATACCGTGACTTTCACACCCCCTATGGCTAGATGCCTCTTCCTGTCCCCGCCCCCTGTGGTGTCTCCCCGATTCTGGGGCTGGAGATTAAACCACCAGCCAGGAGGGTGAGAAGTGGAAAGAATGGTATGTAAATGGATGGCAAAAGTCCTTAAAAAGGGAAGCTCTTTTTTCTTGGAGAGACTTCTCCTGAGACCTCTCTCTCCTAAGCGGACTTGGAATCTCCTCCTAAGCTGACTTGGGAAGCATAAAGTTTTCTTAAAGCAACCGACCGGTCTCTGTGTCATCTATCCCGACCACCTCGCTACATTCTCGAATGCAGGCCGCACAGCAGGTGCGACAGTACCCTGCATGGAGCATCTGTAATAGATGCCATGTTTGTAATAATATGGGCTCACTGTGCCACATTTTGATAATTTTCCCAAGGTTTCAAAGGTCATTTTATATTTATTATTTAATTAAGGTCAACAGTTGTTAAATGTTTGGGGAAACTATGAATTGTGTCCACATAAAGGAGACAAATTAAATACATATTGTATATATTCTGACTACCCCAGGGTCCAGTGGTTTCAATATTTTCCTCCCCACCAGCTTACATGCCTCCAGACACAGAAGAAAACTGAAGTTAGGTTATCTAACAACTCCCCAAGGCCTCTATGTGAAAAAGGAGTACAGGGTGGGGGAGGGGAGAGGGAGCCAGGAAAAAGAGGGGGAGAGAAGAGGAGGACATGGGGGAGAGGGAAGGTTGAGTTGGGGGAAGAATAGAGGAGAGCAGGATGAGAGATACCATAATAGAGGGAGCCATTCTAGGTTTGAGGGGAGATCTGGCACTAGTGAGATCCCCAGAGATCTACAAGGATGACACCAACTGGCAAACTAAGCAGTAGTGGAGAGACTACTTTAAATGCCCCTCCCTGATAATGATTTTGATGACTATCTTACATATCATCCTAGAAACTCCATCCAGTGACAGACAGAAGCAGAGGCAGACACCCACAGCTAAACACTGAACTGAACTCCTGGAACCCAGTGACAGAGAGGGAGGAATGAGCAAAGGGGTCAAGATTGGGCTGGTGAAACCCAGAGAAACAGCTGCTGACCTGAATAAGGGGAAGATCTTGGACCCTAGACTGATGGCTGAAAGGCCAGCATGGGACTGATCCAGACCCCCTAAATGTTGGTGTCAATGAGGAGACAATCTATATGGTTTTTGGGTGGCAGATCAGTATTTATCCCTGGCACGCAAATGGACTTTGGGGACCCATCCTACAATGAGGGATGCTTTCTCAATCTGGACACTTTGGGGAGGCCTGGGCCCTCCCTGGAATGAAATGACAGACTCTAGAGAATCCCCATGGAGGGCCTTACCCTCCCTGGGGAATGGAGTGGGGATTGAGTGGGGGGCTGCTGGGGGGTGGTCGTGGAGGGGAGGGAGAGGGAGCTGGGACTGACATGGGAAGCAAGCTTGTTCCTAATTTAAATATATAATAAAAAAGTGTAAAAAAAAAAGAAGCATTAGACTCAGCTCAAAGCTCAAGAAAGAAAGAAAGAAAGAAAGAAAGAAAGAAAGGAAGGAAGAAAGAAAGAAAGAAAGAAAGAAAGAAAGAAAGAAAGAAAGAAAGAAAGAAAGAAAACAAAAAAGAGAGTTCCCACATCTCTTGTATAAGTCAAAAGCAGGAATTGGCTGAGCTTGGAGAAGCAGGCATGGTGAAAGGTGCAATAGTTCAAAGCTAGGTGAATGCACAAGAAAAATTCTCCAGGAAAATGCAAGGAGCCCATGCAGTGGCTGCATGAATGAGCAGCTGTCTCACTGCTAATATGTAGTCTTAGGGCTCTGCCTGGGACTCTTCCACTCAATTCAGTGAAGGCTGAGGACAAGAGGACAACACAGAAGCAAGCTTGTACCCAACAGAGTTTGACCCTTTAGGCATAAGAATGAAGTTACTTCTAGATCATAAATGTTCAAGAGCGCTTATAAAAAAACATCCATAGCTTATATGGAGATATCGTCTAAGGACTTCTCATAATTAGAAATACCGCGTCAGAGCCTAGCTTCAGTGTTTCAAGACAGGCCATCACTCTCATTAGGGACTAATAGTAACAATGCTTGTCTACCACTCTGAAAACCCTGTGGCATCTATGAGTTATATCAAATCTTTCAGGCCTGTGTGCTGTAGCTGAAAAACACCACCAGGATTACAGCACACCTGCAGTATGATGCACTGATCTTTTCAGAACACTTCTGAGACCAACTCACTACTCAGGAAAACAAAACAAACAAACGAACTGGCCTGACAATGCACTTGGTCATTCATGAGCTTTGACAGAAATATTCATTGAGCTTAATATTTTTCTTAGTTGCTTTTTCAATGGCTATGATAAAAAAAACCATGTGAAGGGAACTTGCAGAATAAATATTTTATTTCAGTCTTATGGTTCCAGAGGGTAAAGGTCCATAATGGCAGTGATAGAGGGCTGCAGACAACGAGGCTGGCACTGAGAGATCAGAGCTTACATTGTGAACCACAAGCAGGAAGAGTAGAGTACACTAGAAACTCCAAAACCTAGCCCCTGGACATATGTTCTCCATCAAGGCCATAATAAGGCTCCCTAAATAGCCACCAAGTAGGGAGAAAGTATTCAAATGCCTGAGAATGTGGGGACACTTCTCATTTAAATCACCACAGCATTGTTTCCATGTTGGCTGGCATCCATTCTGCAGCTCAGGGATCAAAGGGCACTTCTTACTTTCAAGTCCCTTAAACAGAATCCATTCAGAAAGCTGTGGTGGAGACAGGTAGTGGCCTCATGACACAGGGAGCATCCTTTATTTATAGGGGAGGTCAAAGTGTCACCATCAGCATAGCTTGGAAGTTGGTAATAATTTTCATGAATGACTTTTGAAGAGTTCAAGACCTCCATGAGGAGGTGGCTGCAGAAGTGGTGGCATAGCAACAGAACCACAATTAGAATGAGAGAGAGAGAGAGTGTGTGTGTGTGTGTGTGTGTGTGTGTATTCATACTCACAATTCTTGGTCTTGTGATAAAAGTTCAATGCAAGAGCACTTACATAGCATGCAAAAGTAAACACACACACACACACACACACACACACAATTGGAATGAAACAGCAGCTGCTTCTTACTGCTGAGTAAAGCCAGCAGCTCTTAAGGCAGAATCTACTTGTGGTAAAGGCTCTATGACCACCACTGAAATGACAACAAGAGATGGAGATATTCCACAGTCTTGGCAGATAAAGCAGCATCAGGGCTGCAGAGGACTATTCTAGCACCTAAAGGAGTTCTACTGTGAACCAAATGCTATCATATGGAATCTAAAAATGATATATATCTGTTTTGTGTAGGTTAAATGTGACTGATTCATTGTCTTCTTTTAAGAAGAGACACGAACCACCCAACAACCAGCAGTCAGAACCCTGGACTGCCAGCAGCCATCAGCATGAAGGCATTATCCTCCACTCCACTTGCTTCTTATTGTTTGTTAGCAATAGTCTGTTCTTATTATTTTAATAGGTTAGTACATTATTCCTTTAGACACAATGGTATTGCATAATTTATACACCACTTTGCTCTGAGGATGTTCCTGAATGTTCAGATGTTAGAAAGGCCAACACATGGCACTGAAATGGTGGAACTTAAGTGTGGGGAAACCTAGAAGAAGACAATTTGGTAAGTTGGCCCTCCAACCCCATGGATGGATTAATGTTGGTCTCAAACAACAAGCTGTGTCTTGTAGAAATAAGTTGGCTCCCTAAAGAATGGGATGGTATACAAAAGAGTGATGCTGCCCCTCCTCTGGTCACTTGTTTACTGTCTTGCTATGCGTTCTCTTTTGCATAAGAAATGCCATTTGTCCTAAGGTCCTCACCAACACCTAGGAGATGCCAGGTCTATTTCTTGAGCTCCAGAACAGTGAGATTAAAAAAAAATACTTTCTTTATAAAACACCCAAAAAGGTGTTTTGTTACAACAGAAAGTAGGTTGAGACAACAGAAACTTAAATTTCATTTTATTTTTTTATTTAGGTTAGAAACAATCTTGTTTCACATATGAATCCCAGCTCCCTCTCCCTCCCCTCAATCGCTCCGCCCTCCCCACCAGGTTCCCCAGTCCCCCACCCAATCTCCAGTGCCATCCCCAAGGAGGGTGAGGCCTTCTATGGTGGATCTCCAATAACTGTCATTTCATCCAGGGCAGGGTCTAGGCCCTCCCCCAAGAGTCATTTTTATATACACTGGAGAAAGGTAGAGAGAGACAAAGAGATACTCAGAGAGAGAGAGAGAGAGAGAGAGAGAGAGAGAGAGAGAGAGAGAGAGAGAGAGAGAGAGAGAGAGAGAGAGAGAGAGAGAGAGAACACAAGTGAGCTAATGAACCCTTAGGATTTGTTTTGTCGATTTATGTAGTCTAGAGCAGAACCTGACCTATCTATGAGACATGTCTGTACTACCTGAGTACAAATCTTGCTCAAGAATTGTAGGTTTCTATTTAATTGCCTACTCAACTATTTGTAGGTGTCTATAGTCATCCGAGCCTGAAAAATATCAACATCAAGCACTACTTATGGTGTCTACAAAATTTATACATACCTAGCTGCTCAAATGAAAAGCTTAGACATGACCCACTCTGAAATTTTTGCAGCCTAATCACCACAAAGTGACCATATTAATCACGGTGTAGACTTCTGACGATCTGATTGAAGACCATGTTCCTATGGGTGAAGATACTGCTGACACATATAACATCAAGTTACTAAAGAGGAAATGAAGGCACTGGGCTTGGATGAAGCTACTATCAAAACTAACATGCATGAGAAGGAAGAAGAAAGTGTTTACCCTTTAACTCTGAACATCTTTCCACTTTCCACATAAGCCTTAGCGTAAGAGTCAACTTGGGACTCTGATCTGACAATCAATGTACAAAGTCAGAGTGAAAACACATGAAGACAAAAGCAAGACACGCAGACCATGCACCTACCTATCAACTCGTTCCTGTTGCCGACTCAACCTGCTCCAGACATTCAGTCAGTTCTTGTTGATTCCGGAGCACATTCCAGACTCAGGGTCTTCATGACTCTGCTCCCTTATTCTAGAATACTCTATGTATGGTACTCTACTTCTTCTGCAGGAATTCAACTTTATTGTTCCCATCTCTTGCTCTGAGTACAAGTGAGAAAACAGGGTGCTCCTTGTATCCCACTCAAGAATTCAGTACTTTTAACAGTTATACCTTAGGACTGTAGTCAAGGAACTAAAGCAGTTTCAGAATGTTTTACTCATGGGCCTGACAAAACATCAAACCAGAAACTCCTCTAATCTCACTGCCAGCTCTACTCATTTCAGCTAATTTTGGCACCTAAACTGAAAGGGGAAAGCCAGGTGAATCTTCACTCAGTTGTATCTGAGTGCAATGCCTTGCTCTTTCAAAATTTGGCTTCTAGGTAAAACAAGAAATTTAAAGAACAGAGAAGTCAGTAAACTTCCAAATAAAGAGTATCTACTCATATTGATAAAAATGCCAGAAGAAAAAAATTTTATCTGACACTATTCATTTCCCTACTTTCAATGAGAAGACATAACTTTTTTTTTCAGTCCAAGTAGTTTATTTTAGATATATTTAAGAAGTACAGCACAATTTGGTGGAAAACATCTTGATGTTTATTACCTCGATCCCATGTACACAACAAAGCTTAAGACAGGACTATATCCAGTCTCTGTTCATAAAAATAGGTTCTATAGATTGAGTGAAGAAAACTAGCTCACCATAATGGTCTCAAGGAGGAGTCAGTAGGGTCTCAGCCACACAGATACCACAAAGGTCACTGGTCTATGAACCATGTCCACTCTTAGGCTTCCAGGGGGAAACAGGTTATCCACATCTTTCCTTGAAGAGACACCACTACGTGTTTCACATCCCTGGTTCCCCTAGTGCTTATCTCTGAACACAAGGACTGCCATTCTGTCTTTTACCTGCTATAGGTATACTTTACCAGATATGGACATAACTTTTTTTTTTAGTGTTTTTTTTTCCTTTTTTAAATTTAAATTAGAAACAAGCTTGCTTCACATGTCAATCCCAGCTCCCTCTCCCTATCCTCCTTCCCCAACCCCTCAGTTCCCCCTTCCCTGGGAGGGTGAGGCCCTCCATGGGGGATCTCCAAAGTCTGTCATATCATCCAGGGCAGAGAGAGCATTTTTCCATTTGGAATGGCTCCCCAAGTCCATTCGTATGACAGGGATAAATACTGATCTACTACCCAAGGCCCCATAGATTTCCGGGGACTCTTCACTAACACCCACATTCAAGGGGTCTAGATCAGCCCATGTGTTCCCCCTTGTTAAGGACAATTGTTTCTGTGGGTTTCACCAGGCCGGTCTTGACCCTTTAACTCATCACTCCTCCCTCTCTGCAACTGGGTTCAAGAGTTCAGTTCAGTGTTTAGCTGTGGGTGTCTGCCTCTGCTTCCATAAATCGCTGGATGAAGGCTCTAGGATTTCATATAAGGTAGTCATCAATCTAATAATTGAGGAAGGACATTTAAGGTAGCTTCTCCACTATTGCTTAGATTGAGGAGGGGAGAAGAGGATGAGAGGGAACAGTAAGGTTGAATCAGGGGAAGAATAGAGGAGAGAAGGATGAGAGATATCATAATAGAGGGAGCCATTATAGGTTTGAAGAGAGAGCTGACACTAGTGAGATTCCCAGAGATCTAATGGGCTGACACCGCCTGGCAATCTAAGAAGATATAACTTTTAATTAAACATTCAGAAATAGCTAAACACATACAGACAAAAAAGGCTTTATGGATAGAAATAGAATGTCCCAATTTCTATATCTACATAAAGGGTCTGGCACATTGCCAAATTAACAATTTAAACTTATTTAAACTGTGTACAGACAGTGTCTCCTACAATAATTACCAGACATACAACTCCTTCTGGATGTAATGATAATTATTCTCAGAGGATTTTATGTCATGTGTTAGAAAAATAACTACAGAAACTGGGGAACTCATTCTAAGAATGTGGTTCATTCTTGGATGAACTTGATAATTCTAAAAAATAATTATTCAAACATTATCAGTACATACTCCCAAAGAGGGTCACATGAGCAATGTAAAAGAACTTATCTGAAATATTCAGGAAACTCCTTTCTGCTTATCACTCTCCTTACATTTTTTTGCATTTCTCTAAACATCTTTTCTGTGAACCAATATACAACTACTCTGTCACCTTAAATTTTAAGTCCATCTCAGATAATGTCTATAATAACAGATAACCAAAAAATGCTCATCAATGGAGAAACAACTTCTGGTTGTCATGGAAGATATTCATGAATAATAAAAAACTATGTATGAGATGAGATGAAGGAAGAGAGTGGCAAACAAAACAGGCTACTCTGCCCTACATTTAAAATGTTCAGTTCTTACATAAAAAGAGTACTCATTTTAAAGAGAAAGCTCACTGTTTTTGAATACTCTGATGTTTGCAACAAACAATTCTATCATGAATAACTTTACATTTAGTTTGTTTTGCTGACTTTCTAAGCTTTAACATGAATATTCAACCTTAGTACAGTGTTTATCCTAATAGTAATCACTCTTTACTTTATCTACAAAATCATGAAATGAAGGGCTGGGGAGATAGCTCAGGAGTTAAGAGTGCCTGATATTCCAGAGTATCTGGGTTCGAGTCTCAACACCTCCACTGCTGCTTACAACCATCTATAACTCTAGTTCTTGGGGATTCAAGACTTCTTCTGGCCTTTATGGACAGTGTAAATGGGGTGTACATACATTCAGGCAGGCAAACGCTTATACACAAAAATAAATAAGTCTTAAAAACGAATGAACAAATTTCTGGGCACATGTATCTCTGCTATTATATAATAATCAATGCATACATTTACTAGAAATTAGACGGTATGCATTCATCAATTAAAGATATTCTCAAACTAATCTACATCTGCAAACACTTCATTACAACATCTGGAGATTTAAAATGCCACTTTCCAAGCATGGGTTGCATCTATATATGGTGTTGTAGCAAATTTGATAACAGCAGAAGCTTTCTGAGTGTGCAAAAATCAAAAACTAACCCAACATCAAACATGAAATGAGTCTAAGGTATTTCTGGCAGTGCTCACTGGTACTATATGGTGCAATTCATGGTAAATGAGGTTCTAGAGTAGTCCTGCTGTCACACCAAGAAACACCCACGCTGACAGGAACAACTCAGCAGACTGGAGACTATCTATAGTAGCAGAGCTGCAGTGATTTCCTGCACATGCAAAGTTCTGTTCTTCCAGAAGCAAGGTGCAAACAGACTTCTACCATCTCTTGACGACCACTCCTTGGTGTGTGTCAAATTAGTCTGCCATTGGACTACACTAAGCAAAAAGTTTTAAAAATTGCTGTCTGAGGTTTCTTGATGCTCATACGTGAATTTGGTTTAGAATTGGAATATAATTTCCACATTAGCACTAAACAAAACTGCCAGTTTGTATGGCATATTTATGCAAAGCAATGTTCTCAACATTGATTACAAAACTACAGTATCAATCAACTGAAAAATGCTGAAGATATTCTATGAATGCAGTTTTAGACATTACTCTGGTTAAACTACTTATGTAAGATTGCAAAGATACATCAAATTTTCATCAGTTGAAAGATTATTTAACAAATGGGGAGCAGGAAGGTTGAGCCAGAGTAAGAATAGAGAAGAGAAGGATGAGAGATACCATAATAGAAAGAGCCAGTATAAGTTGGAGGAGGGATCTGGCACTAGTAAGATCTTCACCGATCTACAAGAATGACACCAGCTGGCATTGAGGCTACCTTATATGCCCTCCCCTGATAATCAGATTGATGACTACCTTATATGCCATCCTAGAACCCTCATCCAATGACTGATGGAAGCAGAGGCAGACACCCACAGCTAAAAACTGAACTGAACTCCTGGAACCCAGTTGCAAAGAAGAGTGATGAGCAAGGGAATCAAGACCAGGCTGGCTAAACCCACAGAGGCAGATGACCTAAACAAGGGGGAACACATGGACCCCAGACTGATGCTTGAGAGGCCAGCATGGGACTGATCCAGACACTAACACCTCCCCCGCTGAACCTGGGTGTCAGAGAAGAGGCCTCCGCAATCTGTGGGATGTTGGAGAGTAGATCACTATTTATTCCTGGCATACAAACAGACTCTGGGAGCCCATTCCACATAGAGGGATGCTCTCTCAGCCTGGACACATGGGGGAGGACCTAGGCCCTGCCAGGGATGATGTGACAGATGCTGAAAATCCCTTGTGGAAGCCCTTACCATTCCTGGGGATCAGAGGGGAACTGGAGTGAGGTGGGGGATTGTGAGGACTGGGGGGGGGGGAGGGAGAGGAAATTGAGAGTATTGTGTAAAAAGTTAAATAAAAAAAATAGGTAAAACTGAAAAAAAAAGGTAAACCGTATGAATACTGAAGAATTGCTTTAGTTTTTTAATAATTTATTGCCAGTGAATATCTGATGTGTATACCATACACACACATACACACACACACACACACACACACACACACACACACACACACACACACACACACAGGTGAGATCATGTACACATTTTCTGGGTGAAAATGGATCAAGAAACTCTGGCCCTTAGGAATTCAGTAAAAACACTAAAAATACAACACTACAGATCTCCCAAGCAGTCTTATTCTCTCCTACCCCACACGTAAAGGTCTCGGCCTTGCTTCATTTCTTCAGTGCTTGCATAACTAAGTGTGGGTTTGCTATCTCAACGACCCAAGTAACAAACTCACACAGATGAAGTCATCCACCGGCCTGGGGGCTGAAGAACTAGGCAGATTACACAACAACAATCACAAAGCAGATGTTAAGAATCTTTATTTTAAAAAGTCCTTTCAATTCCTTTGGTCAATCTATGCTTCATATGCATTTTTTCAAGTTCCAGGTAGTCCACCAGTTGGTCTAGAGTGGTGTCACCCAAGTAACAAGATAAACCATGACTCTACTATAGAAAGTAAGATAGAGTGATCAGTGTTCAGGTGTACTTCTAAAAATTTGTTGAGTGGAAATCTATCCCCATAGGCACTAATAACTATAATTCAATATGTCAATATCAGAAATAGTGAACACTAGGTATCAGTGTAAGAAATAAAAATTTTTTAAAACCTGTTGTTTCCAATCAGGTGTAAAACAAAGAATATCAAAAGCAGCTGCGACCACATTTACTTTTAATTGCATAATTTAGCTAACAAGCCAATCTTCCTTTTAAACACAAGTTTCTACTCCAAAACCATCAAGTGTGTGAAGACACGTTGAGCTGATTATTAGATGTTACAGGTGATTTGTGACCTCAGCTATAGAAGGCACAGCAAAATTTTACTTCTGAGAATATGTTTTGAAGACAATTTTTACTGTAAAAAATATAATGCTTTTTAAAATATATTATATTTTTAATACTAGGTATGGTCTAAAAGTTTTATGCTGTATGATTTGGGATAGGAAAATTGCTTCAAAATATTTCTGGGTATTTTTCAAAGGGTATCAAGCACTTGTCCAGTATATGAAAGGCTCTGGGTCCAAGGCCCATATGGCAAAACCAGACACCCCCCCAAAAAATACTGCATTGAAATAATTTTCCTGAATGGAAGGCCTTCACATAAATATCCAGGTATTAAAATTTAACTTGCTCCAGGGTTGGGACACACACCTGGAATCCCAGCCCTGAGATACTGACACAGAATGAAGTTTAAGACCAGCATGAGCTACATAGTAAAGGCCTATCTCAAAATCAGTGATTTTTTTTAAAATTTAAAACTAAAAACATAGTTAAGTTACTTGAAAGTTAATCCACAAACCAGAACACATGAGTCTTGGAAAAACAATAGACTCTTCCCAAATCCTGGTACTTGTAGAGTCTCTCGCTCTCTCCCTCCTTCTGCCTTCCTTCCTCTCCCTCTGTCTCTCTCCCTCTGTCTCTCTCCCTCTGTCTCTCTCCCTCTGTCTCTCTCCCTCTGTCTCTCCCCCCCCTCTCTCTTGGCTATCCTGGAACTCACACTGTAGACCAGGCGCTGGCCTCTAACTCACAGAGATCCACCTGCCTCTGGCTCCCAAGCGCTGGGATTAAAGTGTTTCAACACTGCCAGGCAAAACAATGTGGGCCTGATGTATCCAACCTGTAACACCAGCATTTGGGAGGATAAAGTAGGTGGGATGTTGAGGATTCAAAGCCAGCCTGGGCTACAAAGTGAACCATAGTTTAAAAGAATAACAACAAAAATGAAGTACAGTGAAATACAATTATTAATAATACCAATGGAGATGCAGCCTAATATCTTCATTGATATTACAGATCAACAGTTTCCTAATAAAATTTTCAGGGAAAAGAATTTCAAAACAAGTTTTTTAAAGGAAATGATTTTAAAATGTATAGAGCTAATTATTACTAGCAATAATAATGAAAGAAAACGATAATATCAATGTAAGACATCAGTTTTATAAAGTACATTGACATCATTACTCATTTGTGATATATTCATGTGTTTGGAAACATGTTGGGAGACTTTGCCATAAAATTTGAAAACTCCTATTGCTGAAAAGGAGAACTATAAGCATAGTAGTCACCACTAAAACATAAACTCTGATATCTAGAAAAACATGAGAAACACTGAAGGTATTTTTTGGATAAGCATAAATATTTGAGTTGATTTTAAGTGTGAGTGTTGCAAGATATATAAGTAAAAAAGGAATAAAAAGTGGAGGCATAAGAAACAGAAAACAAAATTGTACAATGGAATGAAATCCAAATACAGGAAAGTGACCCCCAAATACATACAACATAGGACTCTAAGGTTTGTCTGACTTTTCTTTGTCTCTGGTCTTGACACTTAGCCCAATGGTTAAAATTTTGGATGTCAATAATTAAATGCTGCATCCATTGGTAAATGATGTGGATCAAAGCTAGGTGATTTACATATATTATAATAAAATGACTAGGATGTTGATAAACTCCAATAGATCAGCAAACAAAGAGTCCTAAGATGAAATAAGCTCAAAACAGTAAACCTATCTTTACCCGCTCAAGAGTTTCTAGTGCTTGTGGTTAGGGCAGAAATAACAAGGACAGGCACATTTGGAAGGATGGTTCTTAAAGCAAGAACACAACAACTACGTACACACAGAATGTGCTAAGTCTGTACCTACGGCTTCCACACCCAGATGAACACTGATGCCGTCATGCCGGCGATGACTGACACATGCCTTGGAACGTATCTCTTCTTGCAGATAGAGGAATTAGCTTATAGTCAGGCTAGTATTTATAAATACCATAGAGAGCAGAAGCTGAAACTAAGAAAATAATACTAATTCAAGAAACTTGATAGTATTGTTCTTCGCTAGAGTAAGCTCCATTCAACAAGACATGATCTCAAAACATCACACAAATAGGGAAAAGAACAACAACACAAGCTTATCTTTGGTTTATCCAGGTTAAAAGGGTATCATTTATCATGAAAGGCTGGCCAAGCCTAATCTACATTTGCTTTACTCTGCCTTAAAAGAGAAGCGTGTGTGTGTGTGTGTGTGTGTGTGTGTGTGTGTGTGTGTGTGTGTGTGTGTGTGTGTAACATGACACATGGGTGGAGGAAAGAAAACAATATGAGGGAGAGAGTTGGTTTCCTTCCTATGTCTGGGCCCCTGGGTTCAAACTCAGGTGACCAGGCTTGGCAGTAGGCAGGTGTCTTTCTTTACCTGATGAGCCATTTCACCAGTCCTGTGTTTTTATGAAAAAGTTAACTGATTACTACAGATCCAAGGGAAGAATGAAAACATCAGCAGTTTTGTAGCATTCTAATAAAGTTGAATTTCAATTTCACTCATAATTAAGCCTCAATGTTTCTTGCCCACATCTCTCAGTCTTTGAGGTGACACTGCATCTTTCTTATCTGATAATCACATCCCTTCCCAGACAGCACACCTCCAGGAAATCTGCCTACAGCATCCCTAGACTTTCCCTAGGCCCCCTCAGTTGTGAACTCACATTTCTAAAGCCATGACTCTAGCATCTGTTCTTTCAGCGTTTCCATCTAGACAAAGGCCTTCTGCCTAAAGTTCAGCATCCTCCATGCCATGCTGGTTCTCATCTAGACACCTCCAGCTGTGCCACCATTTACACTCTCAAGCTTCTCGTGCTTTTCCTTCCTTCCCTCCCTCCCTCCCTCCCTCCCTCCCTCCCTCCCTCCCTCCCTCCCTCCCTCCCTCCCCCCTCCCTCTTTCCTGGTGCTTCCTACTCCTAAACTTTGACTCAGAGTTGATCACTATCCAAGTAAGAGCAAACGCTCCAGCCTAAATCCTGAAATACCCTCCCTATATACCTCTCTGGGAAGGGCACTGGACTTTTCACGATCTATACAAAAGAGAAAGCTTTCTGTGTTTCTCTCTCTGGCATTCTCAAGCCTGCAACTGCCTCCAGCTCTATAAAATTACCCAGTCTGAAACCGAATGATCTTGAAAATCTGGTCCCACTTTTCTCTCACTCCCATCTCCAGTGTACAGTTAGGAAACACTGCTCGTGCTCCAAGTACAAACTCGGGCTTCATCAGAGGTGACTTCATACAGATGGATAGATGTGATTTCTTGGCATGAAATATAAAGCCTGCACAATCTATCTGACATTCAAAAATAAGCATTCTGCTCCTAGTGCACCATTCAAAGCCATTTTGACATCTCACATAAATTCAGTGGCTGCAGAAACGAAGCAGCTTCTTTTGAGAACATAAACACTCAGAGGAAACAAGGAAACAGCTCATTTTGAAACTCAAGTGTAAATAAAAGTATGATTTATGAATTATGATGCAGATTTTCAAAACTCAGATAGATAAATGACTCCTAGTGATAAACAATTTTGATTTTCTAACTAGCATTAAAAAAAAAAAGAAATCACAGGAGACCTCTTCCTGAACATAAAACACCAGTAGCACAGACACTGAGATCGACAATTAACAAATGGGACCTCCTGAAACTAAGAAACTTCTGTAAGGCAAAGGACACAGTCAACAAGACAAAACGACAGCTCACAGAATGGGAAAAGATCTTCACCAATCCCACATCTGACAGAGGGCTGATCTCCAAAATCTACAAAGAACTCAAGAAGCAAGTCTCCAAAACACCAAAGGATCCAATTTAAAAAATGGGGTACAGAACTAAATAGAGAATTCTCAGCAAAGGAGTCTAAAATGGCTGACAGACACTTGAGAAAGTGCTCAACATCCTTAGACATCAGGGAAATGCAAATCAAAACAACTCTGACATACCATCTCACTCCCATCTGAATGGATAAAATCAAAACCATTAATGAAAATTTATGCTGGAGAGGGTGTGGAGAAAGGGTAACACTCCTCCACTGCTGGTGGGAGTACCAACTTGTTCAGCCACTGTGGAGATTGGTATGGAGATTCCTCAGGAAAATGGAAATCAGTCTACCACAAGATCCAGCAATTCCACTCTTAGGCATATACCTAAAAGATGTACACCCATACAATAAGGACATCTGTTCAACTATATTCATAGTAGCATTATTTATAATAGCCAAAACCCGGAAGCAACTTAGATGCCCCTCAACTGAAGAGTGGATAGAGAAAATGTGGTACACTTACACAAAGGAATACTATTCAGCAGGAAAAAAATGGAATCTTGAAATTTGCAGGCAAATGAATGGCACTAGAAGAACCATCCTGTGTGAGGTAACCCAGTCACAAAAAGAAAAACATGGTATGTACTCACTCATATATGGATTTTAGACATTGAGCAGGGGAGTACCAGCCAACAATCCCACCACCAGAGTCTGGGGTGCAGGGAGGACCCTAAGAGAGATATGCATGGTAACCCAGAGAAGGGTTTAGGGGATGCTTATCTCCTAATTGGATTGGGAGCAGGGGGGAGGGAAAAGGAGAGAGAGATGGGAGAAAAAGAGGGGGAGAAGAAGAGGGAAGAGGAGGACCTGGGAAAGCAGAAAGAGACAAGAGGAGAGAAGGAGAGATACCATAATAGAGGGAGCCATTATAAGTTGAAGGAGAGATCTGGCACTAGTGAGATCTTCACAGATCTACAAGAATGACACCAGCTGGCATTGAGGCTACCTTAGATGCCCTCCCATGATAATCAGATTGATGACTACCTTACATGTCATCCTAGAACCATCATTCAGTGGCTGAGGGAAGCAGAGGCAGACACCCACAGCTAAAAACTGAACTGAACTCCTGGAACCCAGTGATGAGCAAAGGAATCAAGACCAGAGGCAGCTGACCAACAAGGGGGAACACATGGACCCCAGACTGATGCCTGAGAGGCTAGCATGGGATTGGTGCAGACACCAACACCCACCCCCCAGTCCCGAACCTGGGTGTCAAAAAAGAGGCCTCGGCAATCTGTGGGACCTTGGAGAGTAGATCAGTATTTATTCTTGGCATACAAATAGACTCTGGGAGCCCATTCCACACAGAGGGATGCTCTCTCAGCCTAGACACATAGGGGAGGACCTAGGCCCTGCCCAGGATGATGTGACAGAGGCTGAAAATGCCTCGTGGAAACCCTTACCCTTCTTGAGGAGCAGAGGGGAAATGGAGTGAGGTGGGGGATTGTGAGGACTGGGGGAAGGGGGAGGAAACTGAGAGTAACATGAGTAAAAAGTTAAATAAAAAAATCAGATAGCTTAAAAAACAAAAATGTATAAATGATGGATTTTATTTTTTTCTTCCAACAAAGACATTTGAAAATAGAGCATTCCTGGCTCTGACTAAATACTGGTTATTTAATTAAACAATACTGCCTAAATACTTTGTTGTTAGTTAGAAAAAAATGATTATTCAGTAAACCCAGTATACTCTTAACAATCATATTCTTAGCAATGACATTAAATGCTGGTGTGTTTAGAAAAAAAATCAATATTAGAGACAAAGAACAAAGTTAAGGCTTTCATCATGGGAAAAAAAGTTAACCCATGGACTATTATTCAATATGTATGTGGGCTGCAGTTTTACTTGGAACACTATTATATTTTTAAAGCCCACATTACCATCAAATCCTATACTAAGTCTAGAGATTTTCCTAAGGAAAATTGCTTCAAGAGGAACTTCTGTACACAAAGGGAGACTCTGCTGGGACATTTTCTTGTGAAGCCAACACCAATGCAAGCAACATGGCACTTTTCTAAACAGGTCCACAGCATTTCAAGTTACCTTGGTCCTGTTCATTGTACTCTTTTCAGTACACAGATGAAGGCAGGCAAGCTAGATTAAATGCACTTTGAGTAATACGCACCATTTGTGGAGTACTCATTTCAACATTTATTACTTAATTTTCAGTAGAACTAGAAATACAGTATCAGTAAAATTTCACTGATGAACATCACCAAACTGCCCTTTAAACATCCTCAAAGGGTGTACTTTTTGATTAAGCTTTTACTATTGACATGTATAAGAAATTTCTTTTTCAATTCAGATTAAAAATTTGAAATAAAGTTTATGGTAAGTATTTTTAATATGGATAATAATTTTTGGATTTCAAGTGATTTATAATATGCACATTATGTAGATATCTAGGAATAAATATTAGGTTGTACACACACAAAAAAAACTTGGAATTTATGTTTTAATCCAGAGACTTCAAGGAAAATTATTATCTTTGTATGAAACAAAGAATGTGATTTATAAATTCATCTACAAATGTAAAAATGACTAGAAATATTTAATAACATCAGCATAGACAATTACTACCTACCACAATGTAGTACAAAAATAGTAATAAAAATAATCATGGTTTGGTCTTTTGCAGATTCCCCAGTTGTTAGACAAGAGTCAATGGATCTCTCGGGCCAGCTCATTCTGTGGGTTTCCTGGGTTTCCTGATCATGGTCTTGACTCCTTTGTTCATATTATCACTCCTCCCTCACTTCGATTGTACTCCAGGAACTTGGCCCATTGGTTAGTTGTGGATTTCTGTATATGCTTCCATCTGTTTCTGGAAGAGGGTTCTAGCTCTCTGAGCTTGTGAACTAGGTATCTCTTGCTTTATGTCTGGTAACCACTTATGAGTGACTACATGTAGAGACCATTCTATATGGAGAGATACCTTGCTCAGACTAGGCATGGGGTGGGGTGGGGGCTTGGTTCTGCTTCAATGAGGTAGCTTAGTAGACTTCCTAGGGGAGGCCTTACCCTGTCCAAGGAGCAGATGGGGGGTGGGGTGGGGAGTAAGTGGGGCAGCGGGAGGAGGAGAGAAGTTTAATTGGGATTATAATGTAAAAAATACATAAAATTTTAAAAATTAAAAGAAAAGATGAATGTGAATTCACTTCATAGTGTAAGTGGATAAAATACATATCTTAAAAAATTAGCTATGTTATGTAAGTATAAAATAAAATAATGAGATCTAAGAAATAAAATAAAAGCATCTACTGATATTTACATAATAAATAATTTAAACTAAGACTAGAAGTTTTTATGTTGTCAGCCTACATAGTTATTTAAAACATGGAAATTGTATGTGTATGTGTATGTACACCCGAACACAACTAACTAATATTAAAAATCTTTAGCAGACTGGCTGAACAGTGTAGTAATGATCTTATATTTCTCTTTTCTTTATAATCTCCATGTTAACAAGGATTATATCAGCTCTGGGCAAAGAAGATGTCGAATTATCAATAACTAAGAGACTTCCAAAGATTTTAGAAAGGGTCTAGAAATCAGAAATAACCTTAGTTCAGAATTAGAGAGAGGGGAGCACAGGGAGCCTAGTGGCACAGCAGAGAGTGTCTGCACCCAGAGAGGAACACCGAGTTTGCTCACTGACAGCATAGGACTTGGAAAATGTTTCTGAAGTTAACAAGGACTAGGAGAAAGAACAATGTGAATTACAAAAAAGCCAGGCAGAGGGAATGCACATGGTAATCCCTATGGGTGAGCAACAGCTACTTTTCTTCACCCACATAAGCTTATAAAGTAATCCTTTCCATAAGTAAAGGTTATTATTAATATCAACATTAGTCCTGAGACTATGAGTACATATGGAAGCTGTTCAATAATTAAATGTCTTACTAGCTGCTTACAGATTAAAAAAGAAAGCAGTTATGTAGCCATTAGAGAACACTGGATATGATTCTAAAGGATGATCCCAGCAGTGTACCATCAGTTTAGGCACAAGTTCAGTTCTGCTCAAATCTCTCCCTACCTCCACTAAGTAATGCAGCTCAACCTGGACAAGGCATTTCATGAAATCCTCATCTCTCAGGTTAGTGTGAGCTCACTCAGAGCCTAAAAAATACACTAGACACCCATGAGAAGTCTGTTTGAAATGAAACATTCAGAACACAGAGCACAAGAGAGGACCCAAGATCCTGTGCTGTACAGTTTGCCATGCCTCAGGTAGGTCTGAGAAAATCAGAAAGAGCTTGTGAGATCCCTAAGGAAGAAGCTTGCTAGAAAAGAGACATTGCTATGTGAGACCTCAGCTAAGATGCTAAGTAACATGAGACCCCACTGAGAATGCAACTAGAGAATGCACTTCTATGATCCACAATTCTGACACTGAGGTAAGGTTTTACAAATGAACTGAACATTAGTTGAGTAGATAAATAGGAAAAATGAAAGAATATGTATGGAGTGAAGTAGCCTGAAAATTTCTTCCAAATGAATCCTGTTGGCTTATGCAAACAACCAGAACTATGAGCCCGAGTAAATCTTACTCCAGTAAACTGTGTCAGGTATTTGCCACAGCTGTGAGAAAAGTGATTAGTACAGAGATTAGTCTCATAATTAATCTGGGCTTAAGAGATAAAGTACCTATATTGCCATATAAATCAGATTGGATTTGAACTTAAAGGAATATTGACAATATAATAATACAAAATCACACACAATTATCAATTGTGCCAAACTCCATTTATTGAAAGTTAGGAGGGGTTAATGTGTGGGGTAAGAAACTTAAGATCTAATGACTTGTACATGTTTCTGGTAAAATTTGAATTCTTTGGGTATTTTTGATCCATCTCTTCTCTAAAGCATATCAGTAAGTGGCCTGTTTTGTTTTTGTTTTTGTTTATTTATTTATTTATTTATTTATTTATTCTTTTGGTTTTTCGAGATAGGGTTTCTCTGTATTGTTTTGGAGCCTGTCCTGGAACTCACTCGGTAGACCAGGCTGGCCTCGAACTCACAGAGATCCACCTGCCTCTGCATCCCTAGTGCTGGGATTAAAGGCGTGCGCCACCACCGCCCGGCATAGCCTGTTTTTAATAACCAATACAACCATTAGTACTAGTTATCAGAGAAGGGACATTGTAACACATTTGCTATTCTTTACAATGTCAGAAGTAAGTCATTGCATGGCGACTTGGAGAAAACTTTGGAGACGACAGTGTTTCATGTGTCAATCGGGGTCTAGTGTGAATCCCTGGGGGACGTGCAACAGCCAATATTCAAGAATCATAACATATAAATAATTTCATTTCGTGAAAACTTACATGATTTTTGTGTATGAGCCAACTTTAAGATGCTATTACTCAGAATATGCTCACAATGCAATGAAAAGAGTATTTGGCTGCTGTTACTATGCCTTAATTTGGGTGTTTAGTGCCAAACATATGATACACAGCAAAATTCTATTACTTTGCTATTATAATCTGTTTAGAAGGGTAAAAACAACTCTTTACTCATCTCAAACTACCTATTTTCAGCAGTCAATATATATTATAATCTAAATGCACAAAGCACCAAAAGAACGAATGTGGCCTACGCCATCCCCAACTACTAAGCTGAACAGAGTGCAGAAGGGGAATTACTTGGAATGGAGGTTTTCTTATTAAAGTACTGAGTAAGAATTGGGGTCAAAGCGCAAAAGATTACACAGGAACTGTATGTCGAAAAGGGGGAGACAAAACAAATTTAGGGAAAAACTTTTAGGTTTAATATCTACTTAGATTGCCTGCCCGTTTCCTTCCTTCCCTCCCCTCCCTTCCCTCAAACAAGGTTTCACTAGGTATCCCATGCTTCAAACTTGTAATCCTCCTGGCTCCACCTCCAGAGCTGGAATCACACTGCTTGAAGCACTACTCCTAGTACATAATTACAGTCTTACAGTAAAGTATACAGCTACAAATTATTACGTAGCTGCATTTCGATTATTTTAATCTGCCGTCATTAGAATTAGAATACAGCAACCTTCCACAATAATATAATTAACGAATTTTATAAAGAAAGAATAATTCAAATTTATTCTATGGATCATGTTGAAAAAACAGTTTTCTTACTTGAAGGCATTATCCTAAAAAAACTGCTAACAGTCCACAAAAGAATAGAGAAAACTAAATCCTGAGAGGTCAAAAACAACATGATTGTTAAAAATGACTATAAAAAAATGACACAGAACAGAAAACATGGGACAACTGATGACAGATATCAACTTGAAATGCTTTCCCCTGTCTGCTTAAGTAATGCCACACAAACAGATCAACAATGGGCATAAAAGAAGCCTGAGTGAAGCAAGTGATAAGTTTGGGAGTAAGCGTTGATCCTTCAAGGTAAATATTGGGCTACATACGACAAGCCGTGAAATAAAGGAATAATTACTGAGTTTGGTTTATTATTATGTAAGTTTAAATATGATGATTAAATTATAAAATCTTCATAACTTCACTCTATTATGTCAATGAAGAGGATACAGAGTATAAACCTGATAATATGCATTGCTTACACAAAGTATTCTAATAACATTCTTTTAATAAAAAACTGTAATCACTCCATTTGATTTTCAGCATTTAAATTTACAATAAAATATGTACCTTTTGCAATTTGTTTTTTGAGACAGGGTATCTCTGTGTAGTCTTGGCTGTCCTATAACTCACTCTGTAGGCCAGGCTGTTCTTGAACTCTATTTATACTGTTTAAGCATTAAAGGTTTTTATACTGCTTTAATTACGGTGGTCTGTTTTAAGAGAGAAAAATTCAAGTATTCAGATATATTGGAGAATAAACCAAACAATCATTTAATTAACTTAGAGTCAAATTTCACATTATGAAATAATATTTCTGCATAATAGCTTCATTTTGTTCACCTACTTGATAGCTCAAATCATGTCTTTAAGCTTTGAATTTAAAAGTAACCTGGAAATTTGATAGTCTAATATTGTGAATTATTGCTTTATTAAAAAATAAAACTTGGAAGCTAAATATTAGTGAAATAAACCTGAGAGATTCACAAGGTGATGGAGAAAAAATCGTCCATTGTCCTCTCCACATTCCTCACTCAAAAATGATCTGTAATCTCCTTAGGTCTCTCCTTCCTCCTTTGTGTCCCTCTAGCTTCATCTCAGTCCACCAGAAAACTCTATAGTACACTCTAGCTGGGTCACTGTGGACTCCACACTACAAACCAATGTCTGACTCTATAGGCAGTCTGGGAGCAGCAATACAAACAAATCTCTTGCAACGTTATTCCCCTTTTTGTTTAAATAAAATAGAAAGGTTTTAACTCTAACATAGAAAAAACTATATACAATAAGAAAAATTATCAAATAAAAAATATATTCAGTGTCCAATCCATTAGTATTGGCAAATTCAAAGAAAATACTCCATTATCTTGTGAGTCTAAAGTTTTGTACTTGATATATTTTCTATCATAACTATAGAAAACAGGAACTATAACAAATCAATCTTCAACCCCATCAGAGATCTGAGGACATAATATTACCTGAGTAAACAGTAATTGCAGAACAAGCAATTACAAAAACTAAGAAATGATAGAGACCTTTGGCTGCCTGGAAAGTCACCCCAAGTTTCCTCTGCAACACTGGGGCATTCATATTTATCCTATGGGCTTAGGATATCTTACAGACTTTTCTGTGAAGCAGGAATTTTGAAGGACTGTCCTGCCTTGTCTTAGCAAAGTTCAGCAGTGGCTTTATTTTGTGACCTGCTTGTCCAATTTGGACAGCATACTATCAGCAGTCGAGGCAAGGGCAGTTTCTTTGACCAGTGGGCAACTTCTGCCTCAAAGAAAGCAAACTCCACATGGAGGTTCTTAGATGCCTGTTGTTCTCTTTTGAAGTAAGCTGGTGCTACCAGGAGCAGACATGTCTCACTATGATGGAAAAAAACGCCTTATGTTATTAAAACTTTTTAAATGCCATATTCTATAGTTCTGTGTGAAGATTAGATAGCTATAGTTACAGTTTTCCATAGTCATGATAGAAAGCCAATCAATCAGGTACAAAACTTTGGACTCAACAAGATAGGTAAGGAAATGGAGTATATTCTTTGAATTTTCCAAATACTAATGGACTGGACAGTGTCCAGGGTGTGGTCTTAGATCAGGACAAAGAGGTGGAGCTGCCACACGCCCCCATCACCTCCCTCCCTGTGAGCTGGCTCTGTCTTTCAAGCCCGAATATGCACTCACACACTGCTCTCCTCTCTCAGCACTGCCAGCAATTGGCTGTTGCTGTATCTTCGCACTCCCTGGAAAACCATGCTCCAGGAGTGGCTGGCAGCTTGTACTCCTCTCATACTGCATCCCAGTCTCATGGGTTTCTCTTATGGTTCACCACCCTACTCCATGCACAGCATGTGAGCAGCCACTATGACCCCCCAGACCAGGCATGCAATTAGCACAGATTGGAGCATCCTTACTGTACCTGCCCTCTCTGCCAACACAGTTCAACATCAAACATCATCAACGCAGATGAATGGTGCCACACAGGTCCTCCTATGCTGTGGACCTCAGAAGAACAGGTGAAATAGCTGGGAACTCTTAAAGGGGAAAACAGGTTTAAAAACATGGTGGAAATCTTTCCTGTTTAAGAATTGGGAATATCACAATGTAGAGAGTTAGGACCCTACTTAGTGCTACTATGGATGACTTGTAAATGGAAAAAAAAATGAGGGGATAAACCACTTAGTTGGGATTGATATAATGCCAATTTTAATTACTATCAGTATGGGAATTCATACTTTATACTTAAAGTGGTTTGATAACTATGCCAAATATGAAACTTGAATGATAAGATACAAACCTTAGAAAGACATACTATTGATAAGATACAAGCTTTAGAAAGATTTAACACTGATAAGATACAAGTCTCAGGAAGACTTAATAATGAAAATAATATTTGACTTATAAGATACAAGCCTTAGACAGACTTACTAATGAAAATATGACTAACAAGATACATGCCTTAGAAAAACCAATTACTGAAAATAACACAGATAGAGGAGCTTAGAGAAGCCACTGACTATTGCATTGTGAAACTGAAGAGGAGAAGTCAAAAGTTATTAGAAAACCAAATTTAGTCTATCCAATTACCATAAAAGAATAACCACCAGATTATAGGCATCCCTAAGATTATGATACCAAAATTAACTAAACATCCTGATAAAGTTTTAGATTTTAAGAGATTTAAAGAATAAGTTGCTTTATATGGTGTGCACTCATTCTATGTGAATGACGTTAAATTCATGGGCAACTCTGAAAAGAATTATTCCAAAAGACTGGAAATATTTAGCTACAGCAATATTAGCAGTTGGCCCTCAGTTACAAGGAAATATGGTGGAAAGAGGAAGCTGGGGTCATAGAGCAATGAGGTAGGACTAGAGGTATGGAAATTTACCAAGACTAGCTACTTGGTGAAAGCCAGTATGCTGATTTGCAAAGACAGTCTAGATGTGATGACCACACCTTGTTGTTTGGTCATGTAGTAGCTTTGAATACTTGGGACAGAGATGAAGAATCAGGAAAAAAATGAGTCATTTACTAAAATTATAAGTGAGGTCCAAAAGAAGCCTTCACTGATTTTTTTCTTACAAAGATTGACCTCAGCTGTAAATAGAACAGTATCAGATCCATAAGTCAGACAAATATTAATTGAATCTTTAGCTTTTGAAAATGCCAATTCAGAATACAAAATGGTGGTCAGAACTTTAAAGGCAAGATAGATGAGTGGCTTAGAAATACAACTGATGCTGGGAAATTTAAAATTTCATCATGGAAGTTGTAGTAGGACCCAACAAGTAATGCTGTATACCCCATGGTCCATACATCTCTACTTAACAAGTGTTCTTTGCAAAGAGTCATTGGTCTGATTCAAGGCTCCTAAGTCTCCACTACACAATAGATGCTGACCCCCCACTAGGACTCTTCCTGGACATCCTGCTGGCAGCCAGTGTTGTAGACATACTGCAGCTTTGGGTCTTCAGGTCAAGTGCATTCACAGGCTACAGCAGATCATAGGTGGGTTATATGTTTGAGTAGGCCAAGCCATACCCTAGGTCTGGGCCTAGGCAGCTGCAGGGTTGGTCTGCCAGATTGGAAATGGGAACAGCTCTCCCATAATCACAATTTCAGGCTGGCTCACCCACACCTCTGATAACAGAGTTGGTCCTACTGTACTGCCCTGGCAAGTTTGCAGCTGGTGAGGATCTGGGATGGCTCTCTCACTCTATGAAAACATGGCTAGTTCTCTCACTGGCCTACTGTGATGATGGGTGGGCATGGGAAGGAAAAGGACATTTATCCCCTCCCCATGTCACCACAAGATAGATGGAATAACAGTGATGGCTCTATTGTGCTACTTTGGTATAGGGCAAGGCCTACTCTCCGAAATGTTGCAGCTGGTGGGGAGACATTGATGGCTCTCCCACTCTTATGATCAGAGAGACAGCTCTCCCACCTACCTTAGGCATTGATGGGCAGGGGAAATTTTCTAGAAATTTTAAGACAAATCAAAATGTCAGATGTTTTAATTGTGGAAACAAGGTCATTTGAAAACAAACTGTAGGCAACATTTTCCTAGGAGCATATATTTACTACAGACAATTCAAATAAAAGGCCTTAGAATTCTGGAGTATGCAGAAGGTGTGGCAAAGGCCAGCAATGGACTAATACATAAAGATAACAAGGGAAAGGCAAGGTAACGTCTACCATTGGGAAATACCTCAGAGGGCCTCCCATAGGCCTGTACGTCAAATTTAGTTCAATCATTCCCTGCCAACATTGGGGAGACTGCTCCATAGAGCAACTAAAAGACCTAATGCCTGTTGTTAAAGCCAACACTGCTCTTGATGACAGAAACCTTCAATAAACAAAACAAAATTACAAGAGTATTTTGGCAAACTTCTATAAATAATCAAGGACCAAAGGAAAACACAAATGTCATTGTAATTGAAAGTTTACTAGATGTAACAATAATTGCACAGAAAACTTGGCAACCCGAGTGGACTATTCAAGTAAATGTTCAGCTTCTAGGGATTGGGAATTTTATCAAAGGAAAAACAAAGTGGAAGATCGGTCATAGGTATAGGGCCAGTAGAACAAATAGGAAAACTGATAAAATATGTGTCTAACAATACCAATGGATTTATGGGGATGTGATTTGTTGCAGGAAAAAAAAAGATGAATATTCCTCCAAGATCAGAAAATAAAGGATACTTCTGAGAGAAATATGCAAGTTAGGATAAAACAAGAATTATGTACAACCTTTTGGAATGACCAGGATAGTATAGATAATGGAGTATTTTCTCTGAATTTGTCAAATGAAAAGATATTGTTGATTGTATTTATTGCCTTATATATTGTATATAGTTATTGTACTTATTGTATATAGTTTTTCTTGTATTACTTATAACCTTTATTAATTTTAACCCCCCCCCAAAAAAACGGGAAGTGTGGTGGTATTTTGTTTGTGATCTAACAAATAAAGTTATTCAGAGTGTGGAACTAGCTACACTAGTTAGTCATAGGCACCAGGCAGTGGTGGCATACACCTTTAATTTCAGCACTTGGGAGGCAGAGGCAGGTGGATCTCCATGACTTCAAGGTCACCCTGTGCTACAAGGAGATTGATCCAGTCTAAGAGAGAAACAGCCAGGTGGTGGGGACCCACCCTTTAATCCCAGTACTTGGCTTTAATACCAACACTAGGGAGGTGGAGACAGGAGTGATATGACTGGGCAGAGAGAGGAGCTCATGGCATTCAGTCTGAAGTTTCATAGAGACAGCATTCAGTATGAGGATTCATCAGGACAGGATCACCCCTTTGGTCTGAGGATTTAGTAGAGGTAAGAGTTCTCTATTGTGGCTTGCTAGGTTACTTCTCTGACTTTTCAGCATTTATCCCAATGTCTCACTCCAGGTTTTTATTATTAAAACCAATTAGAACTTGAGCTACAGGTCTAATGTGTAGGGTAGAAGGACAGATAGGAAATTAAACCATATGTGAGTAACATAGCAATGAAATTATGGGGATGTGATTTGATGCAGCAATGGGAAACACAGATTAGCATTCTTCCAATCTCAGAAACAAATCACAAAATAAAGAATGCTTCTTAGAGAAATATAAAAAGGTATTACCAAAAGCAGTCACAGACTGCTCAGGTTGTATATAAATAGGGTACAAAGGCTGGTACCAACAAGTGTACCAACAGCCCTACATTTAAAATGCTTACCCAACAAACTTGTATGGGCGGAAAAATGACCTTTGACATCACAAAAATTACAGGCACTAGAACAGCTGGTAGAGGAGCAGCTAGGTTCTCAATATATTGAAGAGTCGACCAGTCCTTGGAATTCTCCTATATTTGTCATTAAAAGGAAATCACAGAAATGGAGAATGTTAACAGA